>NC_086317.1:117557392-118175392 GCF_036172605.1 Pelobates fuscus
AAAAAAGGGAATCATGACATGTCACACATGTCGTGTCCTTAAGGGGTTAAATCACACCCTACCATGAAGTTGTCAATGTTTATTCCAACCTGAAAATGTGTATTTCTATCCCTGTTTTGTACGCAATGCAAACTTGTCAGAATAAAGCATTTAAACGTTGTGTTAATCCACAGAGATACCAGCTGTAAAATAACAATGCAAGGCAGCTGCAAAGCAGTTTACTGTCAGATGAGGTAACCAAAAGGTAAAACAAGATGCACTTTTATTGGATTTGATTTGCCAAACTAATACAGACAACTTAAATGTCAAAGAACTGCTGGGGAAGAACCTTTACAGATAAGGAACATATGCAAAAGCTATTAGTTTGATATGAAATTTATAAAGATGATTTATCAAGGTCATAGAAGATGAAAACTTGGACTACTCTGCATTTTAGAAGTGTAAAAACATGTTGCAAGCTTTTCAGATTTTAAATTCGCAATGTGACAAATGATGTTTCTCACTCATGTAAATTGACATATCTGTCATAGTGACATAGCTTTTGGCATTTTTTTAAGAGTATTTATTTTCTTGTTACAGAACGCAATTTCTGGCCTTCCAGTTTTGATTTAAAACCAAAAATCAGTTATGCACTACAATGGTATTGTTGCAGATGCAAATTTTAGGGCAAAATAGAAGAATTGGAAAAATTCTCAGTTTAACATACTTTTTTCCCCAGCATTGCAATTTTGGTCCAATGTTTGCACTTTGCAGCAATTGTTTGCATTTTTTCCCTGCTAATTTTTTGGTTAATTATGGATGTAAATATTTTATTGTATATAAAGTTACATATCTATTATAATGTCCTCATTTTTACAATCACTTGCATAATTCCATCAAATGGGTTTTATCAGTCCCCTTAATAGGTACTAATACTTTGCTTGAAATGCTCTCGCTCCACTGTTAAACTTCATTTTAATTAGAAAATCCTTAAATAAGTTAATAAGAAATTATGTTTTAAAAGCATATAATCTGTCATAACCACCAATAACAGATACAATGGCCACCCAGTACATTAGTTGAGTATTGCAAGGGAATTGTATTAAACTTAAATGCAGTCTTAAGGACCCATAACAAATGCACCTATTATATATTAATTGCTAGTACTTTCACGATGGGACTTAGTTAAAGAGATACTATAGTCACCAAAAAAAAAAAAACACATTAGCCTAATGAAGCTGTTTTTGAGTATATATCATGTTTCTGAAGTTTCACTGCTCAATTCTCTGCCATTTAGGAGTTTAAACACTTTTGTTTCTGTTTATGTAGCCCCAACCACACCTCCCCTGGCTATGACTGACACAGCCTGCATGAAAACAAAATGGTTTCAGATGTAGCTTATTTTAAAAGTTTTTATCTCTTGCTCTGTAAATTGAACTTTAATTACACACAGGTGACTTCTGCATGGTCTAGCAAGCTATTAACAGAACAGAAGATCAGAAATTCTAAATTAGGAGGCGTGTCTGGCTTCCGGCGCGCTCAGTCGCATGGAATAAGAGCTCCGGCGATTTTTCCTCCTGAGCAGCTACAATCAAGCTACTAAAAGCAGTAACTCATCTAATTTACCGGCTATTATTTGAGGGAGACACTGGACATAGGAAATGTCACCTTCCAAACAGAACAAGGTCCATGACTCGACCAAAACGAAGAAAAAAGACCGCCAAACATTGACCAAAGATGGCGGCGAGGAAACAGAGGCCATGTCGGACGGACTCTCGGATCACGAATCGACTTCGTCTAAGTACTCTGAATCACCAATTACGGAGAAAAGCCTCCATAAGATGCTCCAAGAATTAAGAGCAACAATCAGAGCGGATTTTCACCGCATAGACAGTGAACTGCGAAAAGAGTTGGCGTGTCTGGGTGATCGAACAAGCCACCTGGAAAATAAAACGGGCGATTTGTGCAATGCACATAATGAAGTGGTGGATAAGCTTCAATCTCTTTCGGACGACAATGAGACCCTAAAACTGAAGTTAGCAGACTTGGAAGACAGGTCAAGAAGGCAGAACGTCAGATTTCGAGGTATTCCGGATGATGTCTCCCAAGACACTCTCCCTCAATACGTGCTTTCCATATGCAAGGCCTTAGTCCCTGCTCTGCCCGACTCTGCGTGGGCCTACGACCGTATGCATAGGCTTCCACGTCCGTCTCGGTTGTCTCCCGAAACACCGAGAGACGTTATAGTCAAATTCCACTACTATGCTCATAAAGATGCACTACTCACAGCAGCGAGAAAAATGACGACTCTTCCAGACCCTCACTCTAAAATTGCTTTATTTGCGGACTTATCAGCTGCCACCATGGCGAAACGCAGAGAATTTATAACCATCACCAAAACGCTGAGAAACAACAACGTGAACTATAAGTGGGGATACCCGACGAAACTGATCGTCTGGAGACAAGGCTCTACAAGGACATTCACCAACGCTTGTGAAGGCATGAAGGCCCTCTCGGAATGGGGACTATGGCGCAACACGGACGGTAACAGTACAACACCCGGAGAAGCCTCCCCGAAGAAGATTATGGCGGACTGGCACATGGCGGGAGCACAGTCTTCAAAGACATGAACTTTGCTTATCATCCACCAAGATTTTTTCTAACAACTTGGGTATGATGTATCAATGTGAATGTTAAATGTTAATAATGTTAAATGCTTGATACGCAATCCCCCCTGTGCCAGACCCGTTCTCGGGTTCAATAGGCATTGATCACCTTTAGATTTCCAAGAGCACGTTGGGGTTTGCTTACCCAATGCATGATCTATCGCTCTCCACAACCTGCTGTAACACCGCTGACTCCCTCTCGGGAAATACCTTGACACCATTAGTTTATGTCACACTTTAAGGCATTATATATTTTATTTTCCTTTTTCCGTTAACTCCTTTATACATTACCTGTTCACCTGCCACCCTATTACCGTGTCGCCGCTTGCAGACCGGTCGCATTTACACCCTGGCTATAGTTATAGTTATTAACTCCAAATAATCATCGGAGTTGTCATTCTCCATTTAAAGATTAAGGACTCCCTGCGGCCTACTTTCGGTATTAATTACTCAGATGGGTGAGTTTGATCAGGTCTATATAATCAGGTCTATAAAATCACCATAAAGTTACCGACTAAATAGCCGACACTTCAAGTGCAGTCCTCTTAATTATAACTTTCTCGGATGCTCATACACGCTCCCTCCTAATTTGCCTGGGATGTGAAATATCGCTAAATGCCTACCGTTGATATTTTGGCACTGTATGTTTACGATATTGCACATAGGCGTTCAAAAAGGCTCTTGGTAACCCCCTGCCGCCCTCCCACTATAATGCCGTATACGCTGCAAGGCTATTCACAAACAGGTGAAATTCAATCGTAGTTATGGTTTTGTTTGTTATGCCTAAATATGTTTCTCACCTCTTCTAACTATCTAAGTTACCCCCTGTCAGGAGGACAGGAGCTCCACGTTCTCCCACCTTCCAAGGCCACCTCTCGAGTTCACCTTAGAGTGTTCTCCATATGGCCTGTTCTCATCTCCTTCATACTGGAGATTGTTGTATATACTTTTGTTTGTTGTTTCCCCTAATTTCCCCCACCCCCCTTCTCCTAATTACCTATATATCTCTAACAGAGTCCTTCAGGTGTACACTAAACTTTGTAAAAGGTTTAATTGGGATACATTTGCAGTTTGTTAATGTTCTAATGGATAACCTGTCATGCATGTCTATGGTTCACACCATTATAATCACTCTCCACCCACTTTAATGCCTCATAATACTATGAAAATTCTGTCCATCAATGTTAAGGGCCTGAATAGTCCTATTAAGAGACGGCAGGTATTAAAAGAAATGACTGCTTCAAAAGCAGCTATAGTGTGTTTGCAAGAAACTCACTTTCAGAAAACGAATTCTCCTAAACTTTACTCAAAAAATTATCCTATCAGTTATCACGCACAAGCACCCAACAAAACCAAAGGGGTAGCAATCCTCTTCCATTCTGAATGGGTTTTCACGCTACATACTCAATATTCTGACCCAGAGGGCAGGCTGCTCATCCTAGTAGGAGATTTGAATGGTATCCAATTGACAGTAGCCTCCCTTTATGCACCAAATGTAGCCCAATACCCGTTTGTAAAGAAAGCCATCAACAAAATATCCCGCTTCAAAAAAGGCCACTTAATTCTATGTGGCGACTTTAATTGCACGCTAGATCCGCACATAGACACACAACGCATTCAGAACAAACCACCTAGTAAGGCATCCATACAAATGGGCAGAATGTTGTCCCACTTGCTGCACTCAGCAGACTTGTATGACGCTTGGAGAAACTTATACCCCGCAGCCAGAGACTACTCTTATTTTTCGCATGTCCATACTACGTATACACGCATAGATCTCTGTCTGATTGACAAATCCACACTTCCGCATCTCAAAAGCCAAACAATTGGACAACGTTCATGGTCTGACCATGCTCCGATAGAAACCGTCATCGGTGTTCCCTATCCTGCTAAAGGAAGGGGTAAATGGAGACTAAACGAGTCAATTTTAGACTGCCCAAAGAATCATGAAACTGTAGCTTTGGAACTAGATAACTATTTCACGACAAACTCCAATGACATCACCTCCACGGAAACAGTATGGCTTGCCCATAAGGCGGTCATCAGAGGCGAATTTATAAAATTGGGGTCCCAACTCAAAAAACGTTTCCAAAATTCGTGCACTGAATTAAACCAAAAACTGACTTTATTGGAACAATCCAATAAGAAAAATCCATCTAAATCCCTATCTAAACAAATATCCAAAGTTCAGGAGGCACTTCGCCAATTACAGGCTCAAGAATACCATAATAATGCACGTAAGCTACAACAACATTATTATCACATGGGAAACAAAGCAGGTAAATTGCTAGCAAACAAATTGAAAGCTAAATACCTTCAGACGAAAATTCCCTACATTAATTCCAAGGCGGGCTCAAAATCTATAACCCTAATAAAATAGTGGACGAGTTGTCCTATTATTACGAAGACCTTTACAATCTCCATACAGATACAAGCACCCATACGCCCAACCCTGAGGAAATTATAAATTACTTAGCACAGGTTGATCTACCACAGGTCACACAACAACAGAATGACATGCTCAGTGCACCCTTCGCAGAGGAGGAGGTCGCGACAGCGATACGGTCCCTCCCCAAACACAAAGCCCCGGGTCCTGATGGTCTCTCAAACTACTACTACATTAAATTAGCACCTCAACTGATTCCTCACATTACAAAGTTATTTAACACTGTTCAAAAATCAGGTTCATTTCCACGAGAAATGCTGGAAGCATTCGTCATAACCCTGCCCAAACCGAATAAATCTCCAACGATCTGTAGCAACCTTCGACCAATTTCACTGTTGAATGCAGATGTCAAATTATATGCCAAATTAATCGCCAACAGATTAAAACCCTTATTGCCCAACTTAGTTTCGGTTGAACAAGCAGGGTTTGTCCCGGGTAAACAAGTAGGCGACAATACAAGATATTGCATGGATCTATTAGAATGGGCATTCAAAAACAAGATAAAAAGTACCTTCATGGCTTTGGACGCTGAAAAGGCTTTTGATCGTCTGAATTGGTCTTATATGGAACACGTACTATCAGCGTTCCAGTTCTCAAGCCTTTTCATCACTAGCATTAAGGCCCTCTATTCATCGCCCTCTGCTAAGGTATTCAATACAGGATTTACTTCTCGTAACTTTTCCATACAAAATGGTACCAGACAGGGTTGCCCCTTATCACCTCATATTTTTATTCTATGTCTAGAACCCCTGGTTAGACTTATTAAAAATGATACTCTAATCCCCGGCCTTATCACACCAGCTGGAGAAAAAAAGATTGCACTCTTTGCGGATGATATCATGCTTTTCCTTTCTGATCCGCTGCATTCAATCCCTCATGTTGTTCACACCTTGCAGGCATACGGCAAAATATCATATTACAAAAACAATATTGCAAAAACACAAATCCTTCCCATCAACCTAGAATCCAATACGATAGACATTCTCAAAGCCCAATATCCGTTTGAATGGCGCAAAAGCTCGATTTCCTACTTAGGAGTCAAAATAGCTTACACAACCAAACAAATTATCTTAGAGAATCATATGGAGACCCTGACTAAGCTTTCAAAACAAATAGAATCGTGGGACAAAGCCAATATCTCCTGGTTGGGTAGAATCTCTTCGATTAAAATGATGGCAATCCCTATAATATTATACTTGTTTAGGACATTGCCCATAGCCCTTTCTAATGCTCTCTTACAAAAATTCCAGAAAATTTTAAATGCTCACATATGGAAAAGAAAACCCCCGAGGATTTCCTTTAAGACCCTGTGGCATCCCATGGAGAGTGGTGGTCTAAACGTACCTAACCTTAAAAACTATTACATGGCTACGGTGCTAGCGCAAGGAGTCGATTTAATAACACATAAAACCAACCCAGTATGGCTACATCTAGAAGAGAAATGTGGCAATGTACAGAAATTGTCACATAATCTGTGGTCCACGTCATTTACTGAATCTCAGAGTATGTTATCAGCTTCAAAATTTTTATTAAGATCGTGGAAGCTCTGGAGCCCCCGATTGTGTCCAAGTCCTGAATTGCTATTTAATGCTCCCCTGCAAGCACTCACGGTCATGTCTCCAGACTTGCCTATACAACACTGGGTATCCAGGGGCATAACCCATGTTCACTCATTGTACTCATCTGCAGGGTTCACTCCTTTCCCTACTCTGCAAAAAACATTCACATTACCTTCAAGGGATCTTTTCATATACCTGAGGGTCAAACACATTTTACAGTCTAGGTCCGTGAAACATGTCCGCCCCCTAGCGATGAGCAAACTGGGGCTTATATGCTTCACAGCACATAAAAAGTCACCCACAATGAAATCTCTTTCCCTCTGTTATTCAAACCTGGCGATGAACAATGACAATAGTAATGCTAAATTGTCTTATATGTTGCATTGGGAACAAGAACTAAATGTAACATTCCCCTTGACCGATTGGGTTAACGCCATAACTTATACAAAACACTCATCAAAATGTGTTACCCATTGGGAAGCTTATTTTAAAATATTAATGAGGTGGTACATGACCCCATCCAGATTAGGCAGAATTTATTCTGATTCAGATCGATGTTGCTGGAGATGTAAGGACACAGAGGGTACACTGAAGCATCTTTTCTGGGATTGTAAGGTCCTGCATACCTTCTGGTCTCAAATCCAGCTTTTGATTGCCTCAATTAGTAATTACAGTCTTCCACTCTCACCCGCTACATATCTCCTCCACCTGACTCCCGTATTACCTAACCTCCCATCCAGAGCGGTAGTTTTAAACATCCTTGTGGCAGCTAAACTTAGCATAGCCGCTCACTGGAAAAGCAAATTATGCCCCACTGTCCAGGAAGTCATACACAGGGTCCAAACCACCTACATCTTCGAAAAGGAATGGGCACATAGAAGAAATAACCCGTCATTCCTCAAACTTTGGCAAAACTGGGAAAAAATAGCAGACAATGCACAATAACTATCTTTATAGGTACTCTGTTATGCTGATATTCTCTCTATTCCCTCCTCCCACCCTCTTTCCTCCCCTGTTAATATAATTAACGTAGTCCTTCCTACGTATTTGTAACATTTTTATGGGAATTCAATCACTCACACGTGTATTCTAGAGCTCTCACTTACGTTGGTGTCACAATGGTTTTAGGTCATAATTTACGTTCGCTACATGATGCACAGTGTATCCATCCATTGGGTATAATCAGGAATGCCCCCACGGCTTCATACTCCACGCAACATGTATCACTTCTCTTCTCCCCTCAGGGTGGCATTCCCGGTATATTTTTAGTTTTGCATTAAATGAATAATCTGCTATAATTGTTAAATACAGCATGTTGCAATAAGGCACTAGGTTTAAGGTCAACACCAAGTTACCTCACCAGTACAGTACTGTGGACATTGAGTCTCTTGGAGTATGATGTGCAGGGACAAGTACACACTCTTTGTTCTTACTTCTGATTTCTGTATATCATGATACATTACTTAGCTCTATTGTATTCTATTACTTTTGTGTAAACTGTTTGTAAGAGATTTTATCGCCATTGTATTACACTCTGTATAGCTCATATACGTATTATATAATGTATTCTACTGTGACTGACATTCCCATGTTTGTTTCATGTTTATTTCATCCAATAAAAATATACATTGGAAAAAAAAAAGAAATTCTAAATTAAACAGAATTTGCAATAAAGTGTAAACATTAGATGACTCTTTACAGTTTGTGTTTAGGAAGGCCATGTACGTCACATGCAGGGAGGTGTGACTAAGGCCACATGTAGCGGAGCTCCCTCTACCCCAGCTGGGTACCTCTGCCAAAGGACTGCTTCCTAGCTGGAACAGGGGACAAACCACAGCACTTCTGCCCACAGTTGCCGTAGCTGGACTGGGGCCCTGGAACCGCTCCTCCCTGGAGCCGAATGGGGAATTAGCTCTAGTCCTTACAAGGACTTTCCCTGGTGAATCTCCTGTAAGCTGGAAGAGCAGACACAGGAGCAAACCCCCAGGGTTACGAAACTATACAATCTATCTTGAAGCTTCTCCTCCATTTTCCGAGTTCCTTTGTAGATAGAGGCGTTGTACGGATACTAACATTACCCTCAATTATACGTTGATACAATACCGGTGTCTCCGAGCTGCTTTAGTTCGCACTAGGACGCCATCCCACCGCTGCCAACCAATGTAACGGATCGCCTGGCACCCTGACTGGGTACCTCCGTTGAAAGATGGTCCTAGCGCTTCCCGAGGGCTCCAAGCACTCCATCAGATACCTCCAGACACTGGATGACACTCAGTCCTGGGAACTCTTCATAGGGAATTAGCTCTAGTCCTTACAAGAACTTTCCCTGTTGAATCTCCTGTAAGCTGGAACAGCAGACACAGGAGCAAATCTTCTTTCCCTCCAATAACAGGATGACATACAGTTTTGGAGTGTAAACAGGAACAGACAGAGCTGTGGTTTTATTGTTTCTTTTATACACATTTTTACACAATGTTGCCACCTACATGGTTTTGTAGCACAGCCAATCAAATACACTATAAAACAGTTAAACACTCCCAGTCAGGACAAACAAACCCTCCCCTCTGCCTGTGATATAATTACTTTACACAATGGGTTAATGTAATTATCACAGGCAGGAGAATACAGTTTTTACACAATTCTTATAACTTCTAAAATAGACATCCAATCTTACTTATTATTAATCAGCACACTTCAAATGTAAACATACCCAAAATTCAGACAATTCCATTCAGTGGTTAAAAAGTTAGTTGGAAGTCTTTTTTTGACCGAGGAGGGACAAATCAGCCAGTTCCAACTGGTCTGGCAGGGTCCCTGGGACAACACCCTGCTGAAGAACAATGCGGGCGAGGGGACGAGGCACACCTTCCCATGGATTCAAAGGGGCAGAAAAAGTGTTCCAAAATCCAATAAGTCCAAACAATGTTTATAAAAGGCAAACTCTCCCAGGGGTCATAGTCAGAAGGTAGGATGCGGGCAAACAGGCCCCTTCAAAAACCAGTGGCGAGGTTACTTTCGCCACACCACATAAACAAAGTGATATAAATATTAAATAGAAAAGAATTTAGCAGTGAGACTGCAGGGAAATGATCTATACTCTACAACTACTTCATTAAGCTAAAGTTGTTTTGGTGACTACAGTGTCCCTTTAATGTACATCTAGGGGGATACGTCACTAAAGTTTTTTTAATTTGTATGAACTCTTGTGGATGTGTTTGTAGCCTGAGTTGGAATGAAATGTAACAGTATTTTAAGAACGGTGATATGGAAATATCTCAACAAATATGATGTCTTTATTTCTTTGAATGTCAACCATGAACAAAAAGTACCATGCCAAATAAATATATAAATACATAAATGTGTTGGGGATAATTGGAAACACTGTTATAACTGCTATGGAAAACCAAGCAAAGTTTTTAAGAAGTATTTTTCTCTCTTTTTTTTTTTGCACACAGGAAGACTTTTTTTTCCTATGCCATGCCTTATACTTTGCAATTACACTTTTGCCCTTGGAATTTTCCAAAGAGCTGAAGCAGTAATGCTATGAGCCTGCATTATTGGAAATCCTGGCTGGCCTGCTAAAGGCTTAACAAGCTGGAACACAGACAGATAGCTTGGTTTGGTACACTGACAAAATGCTGTGCTATTCTATATTTTGTATTAGCTCAGTCTAAAGAGCTGCCTACAAAGTACATTCCTAAGTGTTAGCTTAGTAACTGTTTATCTGTGAAAGAATCTTCACAATGGGATCTGTTTGATATTGTTGCCTTACATGTCTACTCACTTCCACATTTATTTCAGGAAAAAGCAGCAATTTATGTGCACTTTGACATCCTTCTTCTTAAAAAAAAATATAAAATATCACAGCATCAGCAACAACGTGCACAGAGACTGTAATGTTTCAAACACAGATTTTATAGAGAGGAATGAATGCTTCATGCTAATGTTGAGAAACACATTTAATGAAAAAAATAGAACTTTTAATTTAAAATTTGCTATGAATACTTGAGAGAATACGAGCTGTATAAATCTTAAAATAATAACAATCAAATTAAAAAGAAATCGCTGAATAGGCTCTGAAATATGCAGATGAACATAAGATACATGTTTTTTTCTGTTTTAAAGCGCAGATCAATGTTTCAAAATCTTCTACTCAGATGTCACATTATGCATTTTAAGTTAACCATATAAGCTAACTCATAATACTCTCACTATATGTCTATATTTGTGTTTTCCATTTCATAACAGATGTAATAGCAACATCTATGTTATTTCCACTGTTGTGGAACATTATTTTAAATAGAACATGTAAAAAAATAAGTACATAAAAATATACTGTGAGTTTTAGGAAAAACAATGCCAAACTGGTTTGTCGTGTATCTTTCTCTGTCTGTGTCTCTGTTTGTCTGTCTCTCTCTTGCAAATAATTCTCATAAACATAACCATCATTGGTTAAATAGTTGGTTGAGCGGAATTGCCTATGAACTAAATATCATATGTGTGTAAATGCATTAACATTACCCTTACATGAGACGTACAAATCTCATCCTTTGTTACCTTTTATATCATATAAATATTTAATATAAAATAAATAAGTAAATTTACTATAAGTAAATTAGCTCAATATTGCGTAATTGAATATCTTATTTATTTTTTAAATCTAACATTCAATTTAACATTACAAAATATGTTTTCAGGAGTAAAAACCTTGCTCTAACAAATGAATCTGATATACCAACTTGTTTGAGCAATGGCCTCTTCACCTTTTCATCTTGGTAATAGTTGTTGTTTGTCTTTTTGTTGCTTCATACCGTCATTGTTATCAACATAAAATAATATTTCAAGGGTAATTCACTTAAAGTGAGAATTTTCAGGAAATCAGAATTCAAAGTGAATTGAAGATTATGCTAGCGCTAGTGTACTTATAATCTTAATTTTAATAATGACAGGAGGCGAGTATTTTGCATTACTCTCTTTACTTAACTCCACAGCAGTAAAGAAAGTGAAACATTTAAACCAATCAAAATGCAAAACAGTGAGCATATAGTCCCAGTGAACAGGCTCCTCCCCCTCTTTCGGAGCGACATCGGAACAGGGAAGAAGGTTGATGATAAAGTCTGTAACGAACATCAGTAGTAGTCTTTAACGGGAGTGATGAACTTCTTGGCTTGAGTAGAAAAACAGGTACCAACAGGTGAAGCGTCCAATAGGGTCTTTGGTCTTTATAATATGAGCCGTAATCCTATGGATATGTGGTAGATGTTCCCAATCTTTGCGAAATTAAACTGAAAAGAGAATATGAGAAGGTTAGGCACCGGTCTTGAAACTGTTTGTAGTTATGACAGTCATCCATCGGATAATATTGCATTAATAATTAGCGAATTCAGTGTGTAATCTACTAGTAGTTAAATAGGCTGATGATAACAATGGATATATTAAGCCTAACGTATTAAATTTAAGAAAACAGTTAGACAACAGGAAATGAAAGATGTAGACAAAACTATGAATAGAGTAGTTCCCCTCCTCCGGGTGGGAAGGGTGGGAAAATACTCGCCTCCTGTCATTATTAAAATTAAGATTATAAGTACACTAGCGCTAGCATAATCTTCAATTTTATCACATGACAGGAGGCTTCCTATTTTGCATTTTTAACGCTGTAGAATAAGAGACATAGCCGCACCGGAGTTCGGTCGGAAATAGAAGGTGCGGAATGTAGATTCTCTAGACCAGTCTGCGGAGCGTAGGATATCCGTTAGGGAAGCGCCCGCCATAAAGGCTGAGGATGCTGCTGCTCCGCGCACCGAGTGGGCTCCAAACGTAGTATCAACGCCGGCTAGCGATAGTAGCCAGCGAACCCATCTTGCTAGAGTGGTGGTAGTGATGGGGACATGTGGTCTAACATATGACACTAGGAGTTGACCTGATGGTGAGGATCGGAGTGGCAGGGTAGTTTCCACGTATTGTTGTAGAGTGGAGACGACACAGAGTTGTGGATCTGTGGGGAAGAAAGGATAAAACACAGATGTGGAGTCCGTCTTAGTGCGACGAGATATCCGGAATGTAACTCCTTCAGGGGAGATTGAGAAAGCGTCTATGTCCAGAGCTCGAATGTCTGAGACCCTGCGGAAGGAGACCAGGCAAAGCAAGACTGTGAGTTTTGCTGATAGCTGACGGAGGGAGAGTCTGTCGTTAGTTGGCCAATCCCTCATGAATCGGAGGATTACGTCGACGTCCCAGAATTGAGAATATTTTGGCCCTGGGGGGCGTTGTAATCGAATGCCTCTCAGGAGTCGACATACGAGTGGGTCCTTTCCAACCGGGATCCCTTGAATGGGGACATGGGCCACTGAAATAGCTGAACGGATTACGTTTAGTGATCTGTAGGATCGGCCCAATGAGAATAGGTGAGATAGGAAGTTCAAAATGGTTGGAATAGTGGCCGTAAATGGATCGAAGTTTCGTTCCAGACACCAAGTGGACCAGGAATTCCAGGCGGATAGGTAGCATCTTCTGGTTCCAGAGGCCCATGAGTCCCATAGTAGTTCCTTAGCAGCCTGCGATAGTTCGCCGACTTGCCAGGAGCCTCTGAAAGCGTCCAAGCCACCAGATGGAGACGATTGTCTAGGATGAGAGGATGCGGATTGCCTTTGGGATCTGTGAGAATGTACTGATGATGAGGTAGTAGGAGAGGATCGTTGCAAGATAGAGCTAGGAGATCTGGGAACCATGGTTGTCCCCTCCATAGTGGAGTGATGAGTACTAGCGAGGTTTGCTGGTTCTTCAGGTAGTGTATGGTCCTCGCTATCATGGCGAAAGGAGGGAAGGCGTAGGCTCCCGTGATCGGCCATGGTTGTAGAAATGCGTCCACTGCTGCGCACTCCGGGTCCGGGAGCCAGCTGAAGTATGATTTCATTTGTCTGTTGTTGCGGGACGCAAATAGATCTAGGTGGAGTGGTCCTAGGCGATCCGCGATGTGGTTGAAGATTTGTGGATCCAGTTTCCAGTCGCTGGTGTCCCGCCAGTGGCGTGAGAACCAATACGCTGTGAGGTTTGTCTCTCCTGGGAGGTATTCCGCCGTGAGGTAGATGTTGCCGGGTAGGCAGAAGTTGAAGATGTCTTTCGTTATTTCTGACAGGAGCCGGGAGCGGGCTCCGCCTAGGCGGTTGATGTAGCGGACTGCGGAGATGTTGTCCATCCGGAGGAGGATGCAGCAGTCCGACTTGTCTTTCGCTAGGCTTCGGATAGCAAAGGACCCGGCTAGAAGTTCTAGGCAGTTTATATGTAATTTGAGGTCCTGGGATGTCCAGGCGCCTCCTGTCGATATATTTCCGCTCGTCGCGCCCCATCCCCAGAGGCTGGCGTCTGATTCCAATATCATGTCGGGAGCCTTTCCGAAGATGGTTCCATGCCTCCATGCTGTCCAGCCACCATCTGAGTTCGTCTCTGACTTCCTCTGTCATCGGGACCAGCTGGTCATAAGAGGGGTTTTCCCTGAGGAAGGAAGCTTTGAGACGTTGCATCGCCCGGTAGTGAAGTGGACCCGGGAATATAGCTTGAATGGAAGCAGAGAGAAGTCCCACTATGCGTGCGAGGGCGCGGAGTGGAATGGTGTGGCAGCGGATGGCTCTGCGTAATTCCTTGCGGATGGCTGAGAATTTTGCTGTTGGCAGCCGTAGGGTGCTGGAGATGGAATCTATCTCGAATCCCAGAAATTGTACCGTTTGTGACGGGGAGATAGCCGATTTCTGAAAGTTCACTATGAAGCCCAGAGATGACAGGAGATCCGTGGTATACCGTGTGTGACGTATCAGTCTGAGTCTGTCTGAGCAGAACAGTAGAAGGTCGTCCAGGTATATGATGCAGCGAATTCCTTGCGCTCGAAGATGTGCGACCACGGGCTTCATCAGTTTGGTGAAACACCATGGGGCCGAACTGAGGCCGAAGGGGAGGCACGTGAATTGCCAGGGAAGGCCTTACCAATGGAAACGAAGGTATTGTCTGCAGGATTGGTGGACGGGAACTGATAGGTAAGCGTCCTTGAGGTCTAATCTCGTGAACCAATCCTTGTCTTGTAGCAGGTCTCGTAGAAGATGTATGCCTTCCATCTTGAAGTGGTTGTAAGAAACTTATTCGTTGAGTTGTCGTAGGTTTATGACGGGCCGAAGATCTCCCGTTTTCTTCTTTACCAAGAAGATGTTGCTGAAGAAACCTTGAGGGTCGGAGGCGGGTTCGATCGCGCCTTTCGAGTATAGGGTTTGAAGTTCGTCGTCGATGAGAGAGGTGTCTATCCTTGAACCGTGGATGGGACGTGGTAGTTCCGTCTGTCGTGGTTTGTCTACGAAGTCTATGACGTAGCCTTGTACTGTCTGAAGGACCCATGCGTCCGTAGAGATGGAGGTCCATTCCTGAAAGAAAAGGGATATGCAACCTGCTGTATGCATGGGAAGAGAAGAATAAGTGAAATGGTTGCTTACCTGAGGAAAAGCGAGCTCTGCCTCGGGTGCGTGGTCCTCGACCCCTGTCTGCGCCTCGAGTGTAGGAGTATGGGCGATATCCCACCTCTGGGTAAAAAGGTTGGGGTCTCGTAGAGCGGGGGCCTGAAGGCCAGAAGCAGCTGGCAGCACGGCCCCTTTGGCGGCCAGCCCGTCCAAAAACACCCCTGGTAGGGTTTTGTCTGAAGACTCTATGCATTGAAGTCTGAGCCTTGTTTAAGGATGCGTAGACGTTTACGTGTCTGCTTAGCTCTTTTAGGAAAGCTTCTCCAAAGAGCTTGCCCTGTGCCATAGGACCTAGTTCCTTGGTGCCCAACTCCACCAATTTCCCGTCAATGCGGAGAAGTGCTGCTTTACGTCGCTCAGATGATAAGGCGACATTGGCATTACCCACAAAACAGAAGCACCTTTGTGCCCATTCCCACACATCATGCGCCCACTCTCGCACCATAGTAGCGTCAAATTGATCGGCTTTGGCTAGGGCGTCGTCAGCTAAATACATAATTCTGGATAATGGTCCCACAGAATCTAGAAGTTTATCTTGTACCCCTCTGAACCCTTTCTCTACACCTTTGCGTGGGTCGCGGCCACCTCGCGACATAAAGGTGGTCATCACCTGGTCGAATTCTGGAGTGTCCGCAACGTGGTCAGGTAAAAATGGTCGTGGGCATTCCGACCTTAAGCGGTTGCGGACTGTCTTGTCCATGGACTTCCGTAACCAGAGGTGCATGAACCTCGCTAAGTGGTCGGGTGGTGTCCAGTCGCTTGAGCGTGGGTGTCTTATTTTTCGTGGGTCAAAGAGTTTTTGCCCCAACGGGTCGAGTATGGTCTCCTCGTCTTCTTGCGGGGTCTCCGCATTGTCTGGTTCTTGGGGTTCTCCCGTGAACATGTGTTGTGGAAAGAAGGATTGGGATCCTGAATCTGAGTCCCAAACGTCTTTGTTGGAGTCTGACTCGTCCGCTTGCCATTCGTCTAAGATGGCCATGGATTTAGCGTGAGATTCTTCTTCTTCCGAAGAATACTCGTGTTGTGGGTTCGGGGTGGTGGCTATAGCGGGCTTAGTGCGTTTAGCCGGGTTTTTGCCTTTGTTAGGGTTCTGGTGACCCTTTTCGCCTTTCCAATGGCGTTTGCCCGTGAAGGTTTCTGGGCTCTTGCGTGATTCTGGTTTGTCAGAATTTGAGTCATGGCGGGCTGTGTGGGTGTTTGATGGTTTCCTCTTGTCATTACCAGAGGCCATCATTTTGGAGAGAACTTTCTCCATGGAGGCGGATACGGCCTCATTTACCATGGTTTGGAGCTCTGAATTCTGAGAGGTCTCCATAATGTCTGAATATGTGTTGGCACAGGGCGTATTATAGAGGTCAGTAAGCTGTATTAGACAGACTTAAACTGTTTTATATTGTTATGCAGACCCCAGCAGGGTGCAATAACGTGTTGTGTTGTACAGAGTACAAATTACCCCAGCAGGGTTTATACAAGGTATGAAATTGGTTTGAGGAGAAAAACCAAAATTAACCCCAGCAGGGTTGTAAATATATATATATGATACCCCAGCAGGGTATACAGTGTCAATGGTGGTAATATAATAGTATATGTAGCCCCAGCAGGGCAGAATACAATACCACTAGTTGGGATTTGTGTTCTGGGCCTCACCCAAGAATGCAGAGGTGGCCACAAAGCGACCTCTATAGCAGCACGGTTAAGGGCAGCACCCCAAGTAAGCACAGGTTAATACCTTATGTGCTTTACACAGCTTTTGCTAAAAACTGACCTCTGTGGAGTATTTTGCGGTTAGAAGTCCGTCCGTGTGCGTCCCTTGCGGTACTGTCTGCACTCGCGGCACTTCTAAGATGGCGTCCGTAATCTTGCGAGATGCGGGATTAAAGATGGCCGCCGCGAGTGTAGCCGCGGCTGGCGCCAAGCCGCGGGAAAAAGGTGAGAGGGAGCCGGTAATGGCGGCAAAGCGGGGGCAAAGACAGGGGGACCTGCCTAAACTCGGGGAGCCGCCCGAGGGCGGAAACCGAGCAGAAAGAGCGGGAAAACAACGGAATAAAATCACTGGGTTATGAGAATAAACTAGAGAGTCCCAGTAAGGGAAATTAATTTAAAATACAGGGACACCAAGTAGTATAAGTAGTAGAAAAGGTAGAAAGATAGAAATAAAAGTAAAAGTCAAAAGAAAAAAACAATTATACATGTACAGAAAACTTTATATATTATGAGGTAAAAGGGAAGAGCCAAAAACTCTGACCTGTCTGCGATGGAGCAGTAAAGAAAGAGGGGGAGGAGCCTGTTCACTGGGACTATATGCTCACTGTTTTGCATTTTGATTGGTTTAAATGTTTCACTTTCTTTACTGCTGTGGAGTTAAGTAAAGAGAGTAATGCAAAATAGGAAGCCTCCTGTCATGTGATAAAATTTCAAATTTAAGGCACAAGTAGACAAACTAGGTCATGGTACCCAGTGCACTTGCTCCATCTTCTATTTCAGTTTTTTTTTCCCCAAGTTCCAATGGATGCCTTTTGGCTGCAAAGTGCTAAATGATGGGAGGCATTCTATTGGTGTCCATAGTTACTTTGCTCCAGATTAGTGCTTGTTTTTGCCTTGATACATTTCTTTATTAATGTTCTATTTGAAAACAACACTAATCACTAAATTAAAAAAGTCATATGCAATTAGTACAAGTTACTTGTTGCATTACATTATGATAGATAAGATAGCCTGTTTTAAATGACATGTATATTTTATTTACTGGTTTATCAGGGCTTGGAAAATGTCAAGTTCGTTGCTTTTAGCCACTGCAAATCTGGAGGGTCCATGGCACACAATCCAGGGCTGAATTTCTACTCGTCAGAGCTACATTTTTATTTGCTAGTGAAGAGTGGACATTTTGAGCCCTGGGTTATGTATTTATGTTATATTTATGTAGCACCGAAAAATATTTTTTAAATTATGCTGTTGTTTTTATCTTTTGCTGATTCACAATGGGGAACCCCAGGTATTTGCTACTCTTTTTGTAAAATATTATTTTGAGCAATATCTATTGAAGGTCCGCTATCTGACATGAATAATTATGTTTTACTCTATTACCTTCTAAAATTGTGTAGCAAACAAAAGTAGTAATGAATATCCAGTGTGTTTATTCTATTCATTTATTATGCTTGACTACTAATAAAGTGGAATAGAGTTGCAGAAAAGATATTGATACAGGGTGAGTCAAAAGTCAGAAACTACACACAGTACTATAAGATATTGCATGCATTTCAATATTAAAGCGTGCACAGTTATGAGTTTAATGCAGGGTAACATACTGTAGGTAAACACATTTGTCTATTTCACATTGGTAATGATGAGAATACTTTAACATTAATGGAAAATTGCTACTCTCCATGTTTTCCAATATACCCATAGTCACTAGAACAGCTGTAGCCTAATGTAGATGTTCTGGTGAGTATAGTTAGTCCATGCAGTCTTTTTGCAGTAAAAACTGTCTTTTCAGAGAAAAGGCAGAGTTTACATTACAGCCTAGGGATACCTCCACTGCCCACTCCTCAGATGGCTACTAGAGGTGCTTCCTGGGGCAGTGCTGCACACCCTCTTCATGGAGACGCCTAACTCTCCTCATAGAGATGCATTGATTCAATGCATCTATATGAGGAGATGCTGAATGGTCAGTGTCTTTGGCTCTACCCCTCATCCCGCCCCCTTTGCTGAGATCATCAGAATTCACAATCTCATCTCTTCTCTAATCTAATGCTTTCTTATGGAAAAGCACTGTGATTGGCTGAGATCATCACTTCTGATGATGTCAATCAAGGAGACAGATCAGCACCAACAGACTGGAATAAAGATGAGATTTTACATATTTTGGAGAGGATGGGTGGCTAAATAGTGATTTATTACTACAGGGTCAGGAATACATGTTTGTGTCCCTGACTCTATACTGTTCCTTTAACATCATATATTTGTTGGGTGTAAAAAATATTTGTAGGAATAAGTGGCTTCAGCAGCTGGGCACTAGCAGTCACTGTTATCAGGAATATATTTTACACTTGGCAGTACATATAGCAAAAGGAAACAAAAGATGAGAAACTAGAGGGACACTATAGTCACCAAAATAACTTTAGCTTAATAGAGTGGTTTTAACTGCACAATTCTCTGCCATTTAGGAGTTTTAATCACCCTATATTTCTTCCAGGAGACATAATGCATCACATAGTATATCAAGTCGATGATTCTTATATACTCATGAATGTATAGACTCCTACTTAAATCTCAATTGTAAAGCATTAGTCTAACAGTCTGAATGTAGATATATTTTTAATTTATTTTTTACAGTATCTAGGCATTTGTCACCTGGGATTCAATCTGAAATACTGCATTAAATTCTTTATAAAAATCTTGATTATAGGATTTACATAAACACACACTATCGCCTAGACTGGTCTTACACATTGGCATTTCATGCTTCTGATTACCTTCTTTTTTTTTTTTCCTGACCTGGACTGTTTTCAATTGTTGTATGCTTTTAATTGTAAAATATAATTGAGTCTAGGAAAATCTATTCCCACTGAGACAGGTACAGTCTTAATCTGTGCTAGCCAGAATGTGCAATGAATGCTAGTAGAGACTGGAATGGTTCATTTGTTGTGAAAATGGATACATTTAATATGGCACATGTTGGGAAGAATTAATTAACTGTAGCAGAATGGTTTTGCAGCTGCTTCTCTCTGCTGGAAGTCCTGCTATTAACTATCATACTTATAAACACAATGATCATTTGAAAGCCTCTAACGTAAAATGAGGAAGGTGCAGTATGTTTAATCACTCCAGATCCTGTACTACGCAATCCGCATAACAGTTTAGCCAGTTTGTGTCTGTGCTGCTAGTTATTTTGTTTTATAAATTACCAAATCTGCCTTATCTTGGCAACCACTTAACTGAATTATCCTCTTTTTTGTAAGTATTTTTATTTCTCATTAATGCGTAGGGCTTGCTGTAAAATGTTGTGTGATATATGGCCAAGAAACAATAAAATCAGATAATGTACTTTCAAAAAAAAAGGTATTAGAATATTGGGAAAAGCCAAGAGCATTACCCCTGCCAAAGATATTAGCTGCCATCAACTTGATAGTCATAAAATAGGAAGCGGCAATGCAGCTATAAAAACTTCAGAATGCTGATGAACTTAGAGAAGCTATAGAGTATATTAATGATAAATGCATGTTAAAATTTTAAACATGCATACATCATTTAAACATAAACTTCCATATGTTTGGAATTAAACAGAAGATGCATCATTTTTATGTACAGTAACGGCATTACAGTACAGCGCAGTTCACAGGAGGTGCTATGGAGCGTGAAACCAGATGACTGACATTGGATAATAAATACAATGTAACCAAAGAGTCAAGGGCGACATTTGTGATACTTCCCCTTAAGCCAGAAAAATAAAAAGAGGCTCAATCAAGATGGAAATGTTGAAGAACTGTCAATTTAAAAAAAGAAATGCTCACAGCAGGGATACAATCCTTGCTAGAAGGCAATACAGGAGAGCTTTTTTTTTCATGATGGTT
This sequence comes from Pelobates fuscus, assembly GCF_036172605.1. Classification (NCBI taxonomy): domain Eukaryota; kingdom Metazoa; phylum Chordata; class Amphibia; order Anura; family Pelobatidae; genus Pelobates; species Pelobates fuscus. Next base: position 117,578,111 of record NC_086317.1, read on the forward strand.
TAAGTGAAAGTGTTCACGGTTTGGCATTAAGAGTCAAGTGAGCGTTATTTGCAGTAAAGTATGCAGTAAGGTTTAGAATCAGAGATTCAAAGAGTGATTTGCCATGCAGTAATTGATGTTAAGGGTCACTTGGATCAGGCATTTTTGAAAATATTTTTTTTTTAGAATTTGCTAATGCTAATATTTAGTTCAATGGGAGCCTATTATAGTTGGAATTATTCTGCCTGCTACAGCGTAACATTAAGAGTGTAGCAGGTAAAAATAGTTCTGGTTGAAGGATCTGTCTGATAAAGTTTAACTTTTCATAAAATCATTTCAGGTCAGTTCATAAATTTACATCTTTCTCACGTTGCAGTCAATTAACACCATATTGCTGGGAAAAATATATATATATATATAACAATGCCCTACCCCCATCTCCCACACTTTAGTAGGGGTTGGGGTTGGCTTCCAAAAATAAATATGTTGGTACTCTAAATAACTAAATGCCATACTATGCTACCTTCACAATCTTGTCCCTGTACATCTGATGCCAAAATGGAATGTTCCTCTTGTATACATAGAAACAGAATGTGACAACAAATAAGAACCATTCGGCCCATCTAGTTTGCCCAATTTTCTAAATACTCTTATTAAGTCCCTGGCCTTATCTTATAGCTAGGATAGTCTTATGCTTATCCCATGCATGCTTAAACTCCTTCACCATGTTAACCTCTACCACTTCAGCTGGAAGGCTATTCCATGCATCCACTGCCCTTTCAGTAAAGTAATACTTCCTTATATTATTTTTAATCACTGGCCCCTCAAATTTAAGACTATGTCCTCTTGTTGTGGTAGTTTTTCTTCTTTTAAATATAGTCTACACCTTTACTGTGTTGATTCTCTTTATGTATTTAAATGTTTGTTTCATATCCCCCTGTCTCGTCTTTCCATCAAACCATACATGTTAAGATCCTTTAACCTTTCCTTGTAAGTTTTATCCTGTAATCAATGGACCAGTTTAGTAGCCCTTCTCTGAACTCTTTTCAAAGTATCAATATCCTTCTGGAGATACAGTCTCTCATACTACGTACAATACTCCAAGTAAGGTTTCACCAGTGTTCTGTACAATGGCATAAGCACTTCCCTCTTTCTACTGCTAAAACCTCTCCCTATACAACCAAGCATTCTGCTAGCCTTCCCGGCTGCTCTATTACACTGTCTTTGCTATTAGTTGTTCTCAATTAACTATAGGCATTTCACCAACCCAAGGAATGCTTTAATACAAAAGGTTATGTGATGATGCTAGTTTTCCCTGTCAATACAACCTTTAAGTCATCTGAAAGTATTACCCTTAAATCCCTTTCCTCAGATATTGAGGTTAGGACTCTATGAAATATTCTATAATCTGCCCTTGGGTTTTTACGTCCAAGATGCATTATCTTGCAATTATCCACATTAAATATCAGTTGCCACAGCTCTGACCATTTTTCTAGTTTACCTAAATCATTTGCCATTTGGCTTATCCATCCTGGAACATAAACCCTGTTACATATTTTTGTATCATCAGCAAAAAGACATACCTTACCATCAAGACCGTGTGCAATGTCACTAATAAAAATATTAAATATAATGTGTGCAAGTAGAGATCCCTGAGGTACCCCACTGGTGATAAGACCTTTCTTTGATTATACTCCATTGACTACAAACCTCTGATGCATGTCACTCAGCCACTGCCTAACCCTTTCAACAATTTGCAAAACCCATGCTTAAAGATTGCAGTTTATTGATAAGTCTTCTATGTGCGGCAGTGTCAAAAGCCTTACTGAAATCTAGGTAAACAATGTCTACTGCACCACCCTGACCTATTATTTTAATTACCTAATCAAAAGAAAAAAAAATTAGTTTAGCATGACCTTCCTGAAGTAAACACAAAATGTTGTCTCTGATCTTGAAATCCAAATGATTTTAGATGTTCAACAATCCTATCCTTTAACATGGTTTCCATTACTTTCCCCACTATTGAAGTAAGGCTTACTGGCCTATAATTTCCAGAGTCCTCCATACTACCTTTCTTGTGAATGGGCACAACATTCGCTAATTTCCAATCTTCTTGGCTGGTGTGGATGTCCCTACAGTAAGTAATCGAGTAAGGCATTCCGCTTGACACCAAGATCACTAAAGAACATATTGTTATGACCAGATAGACATTGATCCTTAAAGGGTTAATTGGGATATACTGAAATCATTATAACTGTTCCCATATTTAATCAGCAGAAAGCGTGTGTATTTAGTAAAATAACAAGAAGTCTAGTGGATGACTTCCTTTTTTATGCCCATGACCATAGGTCCATGATTAAAATAGAAATTCAATAAAATTGTAAATGTATCTGTGCTCTCTTGTATCTATGAGGAAACCCGGGCCTCCATAATCAACCAATGTCATGTGTGCAAAATATTATAATTAATATAATGAAGTAGTTACTTATTGACTGCTTCCACTTAAACATTGGTCAATAAGTCATCAATCCCTTGGCTCATGTTGAGGGCTCTTTACTTTGCTATTAGTTGTTCTCAACTAACTATAGGCATTTTACCAACCCAAGGAATGCTTTAATACAAAAGGTTATGTGATGATATTAGTTTCCCTGTCAAAGCAATTCCTAAATCATCACATGCTTATAGGAATGGAGCCTGAAAGTGACAATCACCTTATAATTATTTTTTTTAAAACCTACACAGCTTCAAGATGGCTGCCAATCCACAGTAATGCACAAGCACTGCCAGAGAACCCCCAATAACAATAATACTGTTAAACAGATTAGCAAAGGTTTGTGGGATACACAGCAAAGTCTTCAGCCTCACTTCTGTTCATAAAATGTGATGAGTTGAACTGCTGAATAACAAGATATTAGCTCTAGTGTGGATGCTGTAAAGTAAATAGTGGCTTTGAATGGGTTTGGCCAGCAAAGGAGAGAGTATATATTCCTAATTTGGCATACACCACTGTCAATCATGATCTGTACAGTGTTACTTCAATAAATATAGGACACCTCTGTTTTTCTTAATATTAACTTATAACATGATAGGCACAGGATATTGATTATGAAAAATGTGTAAAGGTTCTCCATTGGATAATAAAAAAAATAAATGTTGATGTTTGTGTGCCCATTATGCCGCGCATGATCTGGGGTGATGGAATGTAACACTCACTGGGCTACCTCAAATAGCATGGGTCCTAGGCATGTGGGGGGAGATTTATCAAAGTGTTCTGCTCTTCAAATTGGGAGCGAGCAGCACATAAATTAGTGGAACCAGCAGGCAGATTCCATTGCTGACTCCTTTCTTTATACTTGTTTACACCAATTTTTAAATAGAACGAGAATGCTCAATTCCCACTGTCAACTGGTAGTTTAAAGCAGAAATTATATGGCTTATTTGAGTGTACTGTACTGTATATTGTTTTAACTTCATACATTATCCATAGTATGTTATTGTGTGTATAAAATACCATATTTATGTTTAATTAAGTACATCAGTAGAAATAAAGAAATATATGGTATTGCTTGGTTGTGTATGGTGATCATTGCTTTTGTAGGCTTACAGAAATATTCACAAAAAAAACAGATTTTGGGTAGAAGGACAAAATCCTGTGAAAATGACCGAATTCTGACAGCAATTGCAATAGTTGCTGAAGCCAAATACTGTTGGAATTCGGTTGAATCTGCAGCAATCACCCGAATGTCTGGATCAGATAGATAAAGCACAAATGACAAAATACTGAGCTAAATGCATATGGAAGGTTTCACATTAGCAAATTATCATTCACTTATCGTTCGCGTTTTTGCAAGTGAATGACACTTAAGTAGTATTTGCCTGCAAGCTGCCTTAGCAGGCATTGGGCAAATAGTTAAACCCCTCATATGTGAGGATGCTACTCATGTGGCGGCATTTCAGCGCATTCTTACCAGCTGACAGAATAAAAAAAGTTTCAAATTAAGTATAAATAAATGAAAAGCCTCAGTAAGACCTACATATTACTACAAGGAAATTTTTTAAACCTCCTTGCTCCTTGCCCCAGTCTTTAGAAAGGCCCCATAGGGATAGGGCATGTAAAATAATATGGAAAGAAAAATTGAGTATCGGGTGGGAAACTTTAAAACAAATAATGGATGTGGATAGATCACTATCAACCAACCAGCCCACCTGTGGCCAGGGTCTATTTAATAAAAGAAAAGAGGGGACATCGTATTGTCCTTCCTGTCCCCACCAATTTGATGGTGGGTTGGGGACTTGATTATAATATTCAAAGGGGGGATGACCTAGTGCCCTTCCCTGTCCCCAAACAATGGAGGGGGACTAATTATAGAATTCAAGGGGTGACCTAGTGTCACTATGTCTCCTACTTAAATAATATATTTACTGGCCCCCAACTGCCACAAATTGCAAAGTGTTGGAGGGGGAGAAGGGGGTGACACTAGATTCCCCACTTAGATTATTATAGTCCCCACCCACTAATCACAAGTGGAGGCAGGCTGTATTTGTAAGGAAGATGAATTTTAATACCATTGCTGCATTCAGTTCATCTGCATTAAGCCTTAACATCTTTCATGTTTTTAAAGAGATAATTACTATTTTATTTAATTTATGTGCAGGCTTTACATCTTATTTTTACATTCATTGTACCCTTTATTGTCAAGTATATGAATTTGATGGAGTTAAGGGAATATTTTTCAAGTTTAGTAAATTATAAATGTGTGTATAAATTGCAATGGGGTCACATGCAAGCACAGAGAGTCAAGCTTCCTTTCGGACCCCTCCAATCAACACACTGATTGACACTAATGCAAGACTCTGCAGGCAGTAAATCCCCTTTGTCATCCTCATTTCCACCAGACACAGGGGGATCTGTCAAAGTGTCAGAAGAAAAGATTGATAAACTTGTCAGCATATTAGGAAGTCTTTAAAATCATCACTGCTTGGATCATATGCAATGATTTTGAGCACAGCACCAGAAGAAAATAGTTTGAATGAATAAACCGAGAAAATGATTATACCATTTCTGTGATATATCTTAATCTAGGATCATTTGATTCAACAAAAAATGATAACAGTAACACATTTTCCTAATAATCACATCAATCCCCTCCTATGAAATCTTAGATGAGAAAAAAGATTAGAGGACAATTTTCATTCTGCTTCTCTGTTCTCAAAGAGCTTTATAAATGATGCTTTAAATTACCTTCTTTGTAAGCAAACTCTTCTATTTGAAGCCTTCGTGATCAGTCAGTTAACGTTCATTTTACACATACTTAAATGTACCAGTATTTGCATTTATACAAATCTAATGTATAGTAATTAAATTGCAAATTCTTTCCGGATCGCCATCATAAAAATTCCTAGCTTTCCAATTTCATACCAGAACCGTTATTTGTATTAGTAATATACTAAGATCATAATGGCTGTGCGTGTGGAATCTTTCTGTCATATATAACTACAAAGATAGTTTTCATTTGTACCAAGCGCGAGGATTATTTTTAAATTATTTTAATGAACACTTTAACAGTAATTTTGATGAGAATCTGGATTGTAATAGAGAAAGAGATGTTCGCCATACACTGGATATAAGATTTTTTTTGTACATTATGGTAGTTTTATTTAATCTAAAAGAGATTTTAATCGTTTAAACACAGAGATAAAATGTATCTCTATTAAACTATACAGTGTATTTGGTTGTTAGTGCATTTTGGTTTATAAAAATACCTTCTTTAGAGGACTAACAATTAACCTCTTAAAGACAAATACAATTATTTACTTTCATCTCAATCTGGTCCTTAAAAACATTGTACCAGCAGGAAACAATCTTATATTTGTATTTAGAGCTGCAGGCAGCCCTGCTGTAATTAAATAACCTCTTCTTTAAGAATGAAGGGTTGTGACGACATAGAACATAATTGGTAGTAAGGGGTTAATGTAGATATTCTTATTTTAGTATGGTGTCAGATATTTTAAAATGAAAAAGATAGCGGCATAGATAGATAGCATATTTACAGATATATACAATGATACAAATATGTAGGCATCTAATGCACCTTGCCAAACATTATAAATATTTAATGAACTAAAGATCTAGCAGGTTGTGTGTTTGCTGCGGAGGATGTGAACTAAAAGATTTAGTATATTAGTTTGTGCAGGTCTGACGTATGCAGAAATAATAACACATAGGTTTTAAACAAGTAGAATGACTGTAATTTCAGCATGACATATATGGATAAACACCCACTAACACATACACATGAACATGCATATTCATGTGTATGTGTGTATATAACACATGTATGTGTTTGCGGGTGTTTATGCATGTATGTCCTTTTCTGATCGCATACACACATAAACACCCACAATCAAATGCATGTTTATATTTATTCTGTAATATTTTGTTTTCTTTAGTTTCTCTAAGTTTCTGTCTGCTCTCCGAGTTCTCATATTATCTTTTTTTTTGTTGAAAATCTATGATGTACAGTTAAAATTTAAATATTCGAACTGGCTTTTGCCAGAAACATACAATAATTTGGGTAGACCAGGACTGGAAATGACTTCAGGAAAAAGTAATTGTCTTACTTTCTGCCAACGCCATTAACCCAAGTCTCTTACTACATAAATACTTTTGATAAGTTTGACAAATAACAATTCCAAGAAGTTGTTATATCATCTTACTCCTATTAATTACACGAGCATAAGGAAAGTAATATGTGCAATCACAATATAACTGTTGAACAGATTTTATTTTGGTACCCACCTACTGTTTTCCCACCGAAAATAAGACCAGATTTTTGATTAGAAAAATGCACTAGGGCTTATTTTCAGGGGATGTCTTAATTTTTATGGATAAAATGGTAGCAAGTATGTGCAAGAAAGCAGGTATATGTTCGAGAGAATTTCCCCAAACATAGATTAGCTCACTAGCGCATGGAATCTCACGAATCTATGATCTGGAAAAATTCCCTGAACATAAAATAGTGAACTAGCGACTAGGGCTCATTTTAGGCCTGGGCTTATATTACGAGCCCAAGCTTATTTTCGGTGGATGTCTTAATTTTTATGGATAAAATGGTAGCAAGTATGTGCAAGAAAGCAGGTATATGTTCAAGAGAATTCCCCCAAACATAGATTAGCTCACTAGCGCATGGAATCTCACGAATCTATGATCTGGAAAAATTCCCTGAACATAAAATAGTGAACTAGCGACTAGGGCTCATTTTAGGCCTGGGCTTATATTACGAGCCCAAGCTTATTTTCGGTGGATGTCTTACTTTCAGGGGAAAATAGTAGATAAGGTGTGAAGGCTTCGATTTTGTGTTGGAGACTTTTTTTTTTTAAATTTGCAAGTTGCCATGGAGTTAGACCTGCCCGCACAGTAGTACCTAGTATAAAGTTTCAAGTTTATGAAGAAATGGTAGCAGCAGAAGGCATATGTTTCTAACATGCAACAAAGTTGCAAAAACATTTTTCATTCTAATTTAAGTATTAAGAGAGGTATTAGCAGCTAGTCAGATATTTGAATCATACAAATAACATGTGTAAAAATGTTGGTAAAGGCATGTTGATCAAAGAAACTCCAAATATAATTTGGACTCAAAAGGAAAAACATTTCTAAATTTGAGACAAAATTGGATACCACTTCAAATTGTGTTTTTCGCCTCTAGATCATCTTTTAGATAGATTTCAGTTTATATTACTATGTAAAATTAAGAAGTGAACGTCTGCTATGTCATATGTAGAATATATTTTTAAAAATTATATAATTTATTATGAAATACTTTATGTGTTAACATATATATTGACAGATTGTTCTTCTTTCAATGTTGTATTTCATATAAATAATGTGACATCACAAATAATGTGATGTGATGGTCTTTATGTTTTCAAGCCAGCTATATTTTGTCCATATTTTCTGCCCCAGGGCACTCTTTTGTGTCATATTATTACTGGTTTGTTGCTTTCTATGTTGAGAACCACAGTGCCAAGCCGGTGCTGGAATACCAGTCAGTTCAACAACTGTTCTCTTAAAACAAATATTTAATTTTAAACCAATAAAGCTCTGCTGGCTAAATTTTACAACACAGCTTCTTACATAGTTGACAGCCCTAGCTACCAGTGAATGAAATGCCACTGGGCATTTCAAGCATTCACTGCCATTGTCATACAGATAAATTTCTTGGCACAAACAGTGTGAGGACAGAACATCCTGCCTTTTCAGTCTGCATAGTACAAAGGACATTGCAAAGTTTAATAATTAAAAAAAGTAAGTTGGAGATAAGTTGGATGGAATGCCAGAAGTTGCTTTTGTTTTCATCAGCTGTAGTTCCTGGATGCAAATATTCATTATAAAGCTGCAACGAAACAGCTAATGTATTTAGATGTACATTTTCATTAATTAATTAATTAATTAATTCATATTCATCAATATTGATTTTTAATTTATAGTTGAGCTATACAATTATTTTTGCCTTTTTAGATTTTATCATTAGGTTTGAGGCACAGAAGTTAAGACTGTATCAGTATGCAACCAGAATTTCTATGCATGTACTCGCTCACATGCTAGGAATTTTGTATTAAAGGGACACTGTAGGCACCCAGACCACTTCAGCTAATTGAAGTGGTCTGGGTGCTGTGTTCCTTTTGCACTTAGTGCTGCAATGTTGCAATGTTAGTGCTGCAACATTGCAGCTCTAAGCCTGCCTTCAGCCACTGGGTGCTCTTCACGGAATCAAAGTGGATCTTTGGTCCGTTATCTGACTCTGGATGTCCTCACGCTCTGCATGAGGACCTCCAGTGTCAGAATTTCCCCATAGGAGAGCATTGATTAATTCTTTCCTATGGGGAAATGCTGCTAATGCAAGTGGGGCCATGGGCAGAGCCTGATCCAGCACCGAGGGACATCGGCGCTGGATTCAGGTAAGTGACTTAAGGGGTTTTAACCCCTTCAGCTCAGAGGGAGGGAGGGGGGGGGGCGTGTGGGAGGAGCCACCTTTTTTAACTTATAGTACCAGGAAAATGGCTTTGTATTCCTGGCACTTTAGGATCCCTTTAACCTCTTATGGCGTACTATGCTGTCCTGAAAATGTATGGCTTTAACTCTGTTATGGCAATATAGTATAGTACGCCGTAATGGTCTGCATCTCCCCTGCCTTTTTTGTAATCTTGCCCTGTGATCCGTATCGGCAGGTCTGCCTGACAACCCAGGCAGTCATCCAGCTGCCAATCCGGCCCTTCAGAGCAATGTGATTACAATGATATGAGAGTAATTCTCATTCCTGGGCTGCTACATGGTCTCATGGGCAACATAGGCCCAGCAAACTAACCTGACAAATTTCAATGTATAAAAAACTGAGGGAATGGGAAGGAATTTTGTATGATCTGTCACTTTCCTAAAGCCCATAAAACTTGTACATTGGGGGTACTGTTATATTCATGAGACATTGCTTAAAAAAATATGAGTAATTTAGAGAAGAAAATGGATAATGACAAATATGAACACTAAATTTGCCCAGGGTTTGTGACTACAAAAAAAAAAACTGGAAATAGCCCATTTTGAATAACCAGGGTTGTCTACTTTTACAAATGCCATGATGGGGGTCATTTTCACTCAAACACCATAACATGATGTTGGGGGAATTGTTGTACTTGTGGGACATCACAGCATACACATATGTGTACAGTAAATTTCAGTAAAAGCAAACAGTATTATGACATTCACAGTAAAAATGCAAGGAAGAACTTAGAAAATAATGCAATTTTTTTTATTTTCTCACGCTTTGTTTTTAATTTTATTCATATTAAATAGTATTCCTATATATAAATATCTGAAATGAAAGCCCTATTTCTCCTGAACAAAAGTATGCATAATAGGTGTGGGTGCACTTAATCAGAAATAGGTAAATGATGGTTCAACAGATGTATAGCTCAATTCTAGGTTTTGTTTTGATAAGAACTTGTACAATTGATTCCATCCTTAAAGGGACACTATAATCAAAAGAACAACTACAGCTTATTGCATTTGTTCTGGTGAGTATAATCATTCCCTTCAGGCTTTTTGTTGTAAACACTGTCTTTTCAGAGATAATGCAGTGTTTACATTACAGCCTAGTGATAACTCAACTGGCCACTCCTCAGATTGCTGCTAGAGGTGCTCCCTGGGGCAGTGCTGCCTACTGTGTCTCCACCCTCTGCATGCAGACACTGAACTTTCCTCATAGAGATGCATTGATTCAATTAATCTATATGAAGAGGTGATGATTGGCCAGGGTTGTGTCTGAATTGTGCTAATTCTGCCCCGATCTGGCTCCTTGACAGTCTCAGCCAATCCTATGGGAAAGCAATTTGATTGACTCGGACCACCACTTCTGATTATTTCAGCAGACAGCAGGCAGGTCTTAGGCAGATAGGGAAAGAAAAAAGCAGCTGCCGACTTGAATACAAGTACGATTTTACTATATTTAGGGAGGCAAAGGGGAAGGGGGGCTAGACTGTGGTTTTAACACTATAGTAGGGTCAGGAATACATGTTTGTGTTCCTGACCCTATAGTGTTCCTTTAAAGGGATTTTATAGTGCTGGGAAAACAAAGTTGTATTCCTAACACTATAGAATAGGGAGGTCAGTCCTGGAATCATGTGATTCCCTTTATCTGCCCCCTAGCCACCCTGCCTTGTGCCCCCCTCTGGCAGATAAAGGGTAAAAAACTCACCCAATTCCAGTGCCAGTGTTACTTGCTGCTGGGTTGCCACTCCTCCTCCTCTGACATCCTCCGACGGGGGATCTAATGCGCATGCGTGTCAAGTGCTGCGGGTGCCTTAAACCCTCCCAATAGGAAAGAATTATGTCAATGCTTTCCTGTGGGAATTTGAATGACACCGGGTGTCCTCATGCAGAGCGTGAGGACGTCCAGGGTCATTTTGGAAGTTCTAGAGTCTGGTAAACTCCTGGAAACGTCTCTAGAAGCTGTCTTAATCCTTGGTCCTTCTTTAAAACTGCAATGTTTAAAACAATTTTAAGTTAAAGGAACATGGACTGTGCAGTAGTAACCAAGCTTGACAGGGCTAACAGAACTCAATGCAAATAATCACATATGAAAAGTAAACAGGGGAAATTGAAGCCTTTGGAAATATATAGAGCCCTGGTGCAAGACATTTTTTGACCACCCCTCTAGCACAAGTGTGACCAAAAAGTAGAATCCCATCTGTCATACATCTCCAATGATGTATATTATGAGGATATGTAATTTGCCCATCCTTGTAGGGTTTTATTTGTGGGCAGTGTTTGTATGCTTGAATGCATGTTCGGTTGCCACTTATAAGCAGTGATATAGTTGTGTGTATTGTGTTTGAATGCAGTGATGTGTTTGTACATAGTGTTGGTGTTGGATACTTCCTCCTTGGGTTTGTTTGTATGTAGAATTGGTATTTGATTGCAACAGTGTATTTGTATTTAGTGTGGGTGTTTGATGGCAGGGGTATACTTGCCTAAAGTGTTGGTGTTTGATTGCATGTAGTGTTGGTGTTTGGAGAAGTGTGTTTGTATGTAGTGTTGATGTTTGAATGTGAATGTGTATACACATATGCAGCCACACACACAGTGACACAGAATAGTACTACATTCACTACAGGGATCCAACTAATTAAAATTGTAACTTTGAAGGTAACTTTGTACAGGTATAAAACAGTTTGAAAAAAAAAATTATACTCAAATATTGGACTCACCTTAAGTGAAATAAAAAGTATAAAACATATCAAGAATAAAAGGCAGCTTCAGGAGTTTTATTCAAAAATATTAAATAATTTGAAAAACGTATCCAAAAATATAAAATCATTTAAAAATCATATCCACAAATATAAAACCTAGGCCCTAGTTGTCAGGAAAAAGATGCATAAATAGAGGTCGGGGTAGGTAGCTGATCGTCTTTCTATTACAACACACTGAGCATCTAAATGACATGCTCAGCATGTATACCTTTATTTTACTCACTTTCAGAGTCACCACAGTGGGGAGCATGCATTGCTCTGCTCTCCACTGCAACACTGAAAGGTTTAATCGTAAAGGCATAGCTCACTTAGTGAGATGCAATGCCTGGTCTTAGTAGGCATAGCAGTTACATCAGTTAAAGGGCTTTTTTGAAGCCCTTCAAATTTGGTATTCAGTTAATGTCATTGCAGTCTCTATGGTTCACTATGTGGCATGTGGGTTCTTCCTGGAACACTTTACTAATCAGTGTCACATCAAAGTTATGCCAGTTAGTAAATGGTATTTTTTTTTCTGTACCTTTGCTGCAATGCCAAGAAAAAAAAAATCCTTTGCCTATCTTTCCACAATTGAAATGAAGTAACTTTAATAAATTTGAACAAAATTGTATATGACATAGTTTGTGTATTTGAGCACTGTCAATGTGTTTGGCCTGTGTGTGCACTGCTTCTGCCGTTCATTTGAATAATTGAGTCTTACAGATTCACTGTATCCACTGTATGTAATATATCAAAGTATAAATATTAAACATCAACTTTCAATGAGTGCATATGTTTTATGGTTATTTATTTCTATAATTGAGTCTGGCATACTGCAGTATATACCTCTGATTTCACCCACATATCCACAAGAGAAGCTATTACTATAGCAGAGCTGCAGAGGTTGTATTCCACCACATACTTAGGCAGGGATCATCCCACTCAAGTGTTCAAGTTGGAGCTGCGCTTAAGCTCCTAAAAGGTGGGAGTGTATTCATTTTGATTTACCTTCACATAACTGAATTTTCTTCACTATTACTAACCTTGCTTTTCTCCTCTAAGCGCTACAGCTTCCCCATCTGCGTTTACATTAATATTATATATATATTTGAAGCAGGCACTTCTCACTATTTCTTTACAGTGAATTTACCCCCATGTGTATATATTCCCAAATACATGATAAGCTTATAGGACTTCCTCATCCACTGTGGTCTGTATGTGAGATGGACTTCCTGATATGCTAGGAATCGCCTGCAATTAATAGGTGGAATCTTTATTCTGTTGAATGTATCATTAGATTATTAAAACATGTATCCATGCTGCTTAATAGGTTTGATAATGAACTTTCTAGGATATCATTTTTAAATTGTGGGGTAATGGCTTTTTGATCCAAGGAGAGATCTGACTGCCATTTTGGAGTCAAGAAGAATTTTTTTCCTGGTTTGTTGAAAAATTGGAAGTGCTTCAAACAGTTTTTTGCCTTCTTTTAGATCAACAGAACAAACAGAAGTCTCTTTTCAGTCTATGTAACTATGTAACTTTAATTAGTCCAATTCTTAACTGTTTTCAAGCAAAAAAAAAAAAATCAGTCCCTTCTTCGCTATTTTTGAAGGGAACTGAACGAATTCCCTAAGAACTTGCCCAGCAAAAGTTTAAACTACTATCATTGCAGCATTTAGAAGCTATTCCATTTATTTGATAGGAGGAAAACAACTGCAGCATTTTTGTGAACAAAATGTATAAGAATGGCCATGGCTAGGGTTATTTCACCATACAACTATTGGATGGTCCAAAGAAATTCTAAGCTTCTTTCCGTGACAGTAATCAGTGAGGCCTTAACTTTTAGGTTTTAGCTACTACGATTGTTGCAAGAAGAGAAACGGTTCACATGGACATAGGTAGAGAGTTTTGGTTATCATGCTGATTGTAGAGTTACTTTGAAAGCCCTGCAGTTTGATATTTTCGGAAGGCCTACATATGTACAAGTTTTACGCAACAAAGCCCTAAAGGCATTTCAAAACATATCTGGAGGAACACACTACAACATTTCGTATAAAACAGTCTAATTTCCAAAAGTTTAGAGATGTTTCAAAGAAACTTCAGAGCATCATAATGTTCAGGTAGTGACAAATAGGCAGATTATGTTAATTTGTTATTTTTTTTTTGTCTTGACTGGTTCTTTCCTCTTCAGTGTTTTCAGATGAGTTTGCCTGAGGCAAAAAAGTAACTTATTATGCTGCAGTTTACTAACAAAAAGTGCAATTCGGAGAAACACATTAATGTCCATTTAAAAGATATTTGTTCAGTTTATGCCTACAGCACAATCTATTGTAATTGTGACTGAACATTCACAAACTAATGTAAGTTATTATGTTTGGGAATGTAAAATGCTGAGTTATAATGGTTAGTTTGTTTATATTTTGTGCCTTTTTTTGGAGCCTATTTTAAAAAAATATTTTGAATATGTAAAATGAAAATTAAGTAAATATATTAAAACTTGTTAACCCATTCACTATAAGGATATTAGGAACACAAAACCACATGTAAATTAATTTATATGTATAAGATGAAATTAAAGCAACACTGAAATGTTTTTGCATAGATAAAATATAAAAATAAACATGCTCATAGCAAAAAGGTAAAAATAAATTTTAACATTGCCTAATTGGGTTTTCCATCAGTCTTTCAATACAGACATCTGTCCATCTATCCATCTGTCTGTCCATCCATTCATGGATCTGAATGCACTTGCATGCACTATAAATATAATACTGTTCAAAAACAGACAGTTATTTGCTGAATTTAGCATTTGTTGAATTGATTTACTTCCCCCAGTGGTCTAACATATAGTGATTACAACATGTGTTTTACCATTGTAAAAAAAAGCCCTAACTCCGTCTACCTCTAACTGTTTTGGCATATTGTGTTGTTAGGATAAAGGGACATGTATAGGGCTTTAGCTGCCGGTCCATAATCCAGAGGCAGCAGGCGGGCAACCAGGCTCCTCCAATGCAATGTGGCGAGATTGGTCTTGTCACACTTTATATAATTAATATATCGCAAGACCGGAAGTGATGACGTCATTTCCGGTCTTGGTCGAGATGCCGAGCTGCTAACCATCAGTTGTTTGGAAGGGCATTTATGCAGGACCAGGTAAGGTGTGATACTGGTTTCCTTGAAAAAGGCATCACTTGTGCCAAAGATTTGGGGGGTTTTGTGGCCTGTGTATTGCCCTGGTAAGCTATTGTTAGTTTTGTGCTGAGCTTGTCAGCTTGTAATTAGCCTTTTGCACTATTTTTGTTTGTTTGTCTTATTGCATTTGGTTTGTATGTTTACTTATCATAATAAAGTAAGTTTTGACTGGGTGTGCATATGTGTATATAATTGAGTTTGGACATTTGGGGAGTGTCTGCCTTGGATTGCACCCTGCATGTTAACTAATGTGATGCATGTAAGGGTATCTCCATACACAGAGTGTTCCTTTTGTATAGGATAAGAGGAAGCATTTTTAGTAGAAGCTGCACAAAACATCTTAGCCTAATCTCTCTTTAATGCAATTCACTTACAAGAATTTACAAAAGTTGTTATAGTTTTTCATATGCATAAATGAATAACAGCCAAGCATCATTTGTACAAGGAAATGTTTCTAGAAAGTAAGCAAACATCTTTTTTGCTAATAACGATGGAAATTCACAAAAAGCATAGGTCCCCAAATACAATGCCCAATCTAAAGAGAGAATGCATACAGTATTTCATATTCTCATGAAAATACTTTACTGTTACCATTTAATGCTTCTTCTTAAAAGCAATAAATTCAAAGACACTAGCAATAGAGGTTTGCAGGTTATATTCCCGGAAGAGTCAACTCAACCTTTCATCCTTCTGTGGTTGATAAAATGAGCACCATTAATTTAGGTCATAGTAACATCAGCTGACAATTAGGTTAAGTCAGAGAGCATACACTAAGTACTTAGAGTTCCCTCGAGCTAGTTATTAATTGGTTTTAGTTGCAGATGATGACATGCAAGGTTTTTTTTTCAATGAGGTTTCAAAAGAGTAGAATAACCAACATATTTGTATTTCTAATTACAAACTGTGATTTGAAAATAAACATGTACATCATTTTCAAACCTATGGGTTAAAAATGGGAGGATGATGAGGTCAGAGCTATGAATATGTAATAATAATTATAATTATAATGTTGATAATAAAACCCCATGACTGCCTCACGGTTTTAATTTGAAAGGAACTTTTGAAGACTCTACAGTTTTTTGTTTTGCCAATTTTTTCTTAACTGCCTAAATGCGATGTGTTTGCTATAAAATATACATGAGTAATATAACGTGTCTCTGTAATAGATTGCCACATGAAGACGCACACTTGGTAAAATATTTATAAACTGACAGCAGCAGACATCCAGTGTTATGTTGACAGTCAGGTCAATTACTAACAAAATGTGATTCCAAGCTTTAAGTAATAATGGGCCAAAAGATAGATACACAGACACAGAGTACTGCATTGTACATAGAAAAATCGACAGACAGAGACTGAAAGAAAGACAAACAAAGACACATATAAAAAGATTGTTAATACATAGACGGACCAGAGAGAAGGAAAGTATTAATGATGGTTGGAAGACCAACAGGCAAGATAGACAGTGAGATGGACAGATGGATGGACGGAATGTCGTAGTAATTATGGAGCCAGAAGTATGCTGTCACTTGCCTATTCTAAGTAGTAAAACAGTTTGGGAACTAGTCTACCTTATATTACCTTTTAGGAAATTGTAGCTGAATAATTCCATTGCTATGTATTTAATAATTCTACATTTTGGAGTTACACAATGAAGCTACATTTTGAAAACTTGCTCTAATACCTATAAGCCGGAACAAACTCCGATTTTTGTAACGTCTTCTTATAAAATCTAATATGTCAGACCTTTAACACACTTTGGTGAAGGAACAGGATATTACTAATTGGAATGTCCCATCTATATACTTGTGTTCCTTACCTAGGGCACAGTGGGTGCTGATTCCTGCCTCCACTGTAGCCCAAAACTCTCTTCACTGAGCTACTAGATGCAGTGTTTAGTTCATTGGCTGGGAGTGTTCAGTCGGCGATCTCAGCCAATGAGTTAGCACTCTAGGGCTTAGTATTATAGAGCTTCCGGATGCTGAGAGGCAAGTTGTGAAGCTCGGCAGACCCCTGGAAAAACGTCAAGCCATTCTAAAATGGTTTCACTACTTTCAATAGGGCTGCATCAGGGTACTATTGGCACCATAACAACTACATCATGATGTAGTAGTTATGGAGCTTGGAGATTTACATTAATGTGGGTAAATCTTAGTTGTCTATCCTTGAAAGCATCTTCCCAATATTGTAAAAATGATCAATGTTAACTATAAAATAATTAATAACCTAAACTATGATCAAACAAGGGCAAAAAGCTGATTTTTTTTTTTTACTAGTGCTACAACAGAATAAAACTATTTGACTTTTAAAGAGGCAAAAACAAACTAAATAAGTCATATATTGGTTTTTAAGTGACAGTTATTTGTATAGCTCAGCTTCTTATTGTTACAATATTGTATATTTTACAGGGTTGTATTTTTTTAATTCAACTAACAATTAACTATTGCCATTTTGCATGCTTCATTTAACCTGTTATTAACTAAAATAGTAGAGCCCGTAGGCAGCTTTAAAAAAAAGCAACATTTATGGAAGAATGACAATTATTCATGCAGAGTTACTATGGAAACTCAGTAGATCCAATATGATATTATTGCTACAGTTTGTGTGTTACGAACTGTACAAAATGTAAAGGTGCAAGCTAATTCTGGATGTTTTATTTTTATTTTATACTTGCTTGGCAGAATAAAAATGTCTGAAATCTATTCTTTATTTAGTTTAATTACATAATTGGCCATTTTTTTACCATCAGTTACCAATCATCCATCCATCCAGTCTGTATGTCATCTCTCAACTTAAATAGTGCTTCTATCGACTATATCGTTTTACTATGTTTTCAAAGGAATTTATACTTCTGCATTATCATTGTAACTTTCTTCCAACTTGATGGGTTTGGCCAGAGCTCCTAT
The DNA here is from genome assembly GCF_036172605.1 of Pelobates fuscus. Taxonomy (NCBI): domain Eukaryota; kingdom Metazoa; phylum Chordata; class Amphibia; order Anura; family Pelobatidae; genus Pelobates; species Pelobates fuscus. The sequence continues at coordinate 117,595,966 of NC_086317.1, forward strand.
GTTATAACTGCTAAATGAATTTAAGACTATAGAGATGTGTGAACCATACAAACATTTTAACACCTTGCAATCATGATTACAACAGTCCAAAACAACATGAAGGCTGGGAAGTATGTCTGTCTTTTTACATTTTTAAACGTTGCTGATGACCCATAGAATTGTTAATAACCTCCTAAACCAATAACCAATTGGGAAATACGTTATTGGTTGGGATATGTTATAAACCACCAAATGTAAATATTAATGAGGAAGAACTGCTGTTAGAGCAAATCGGTGAAGCTGCAAATCGGGGGAACACATTAATTATTGGAGATTTTAATTACCCGGACATAAATTGGGATAGAGGGACTAGTACTTCAGCTAGGGGAATCCGTTTTTTGAATGTGTTAAATGACACCTTTATGTCACAACTGGTACAAGGACCAACTAGAAAGGATGCTTGTCTGGATCTCGTTATAACAAACAATGTTAATCTTTTAACCAACATTCAAGTAGGGGAGCATTTGGGAAATAGTGATCACAATATGGTAACTTTTGAAATAAACTCAAAAAAGCAAAAGCATGTGGGGTATATTAAAACGTATAATTTTAAAAAAGCCAATTTTAATAAGATTAGGGCAGCTCTACAACATATTGACTGGCATAAACGTCTTAGTGATAAAAACACTGAGGAAAAATGGAAACTATTCAAACAAATATTAGAAAGGTACATTTCACAGTATGTACCATTGGGTAATAAATATAAAAGAAACAAATTAAAATCAATGTGGCTTAGTAGAGAAGTAAAACAAGAGATTCAAAATAAGAAAAGGGCTTTTAAAGCATTTAAATCAGACCAATCAGATGCATCCTATATAAGATATAAGGAAGCCAATAATACTTGCAAAAAGGCAATTAAAGTGGCTAAACTAGAAAATGAGAAATTGATAGCCAAAGAATGCAAAACCAACCCCAAATATTTTTTTCAAGTACATTAATTCTAAAAAAACAAAAAATGAAAGCGTAGGTACACTGAAAACAGAGATGGGTCTGTTAGTCAATGAAGACCAGGAAAATGCAGAAATTTTAAATAACTATTTTTCTTCGGTATATATTAATGAGGATCCTATGGCAAGAGATATGCATATGATTGCTGCAACAAACTTGCAGATAACTTGTGATTGGATAACTCGAGACAAGGTGCTACAGCTATTAAAGAAAATTAATGTAAATAAAGCTCCGGGGCCTGACGGTATCCACCCACGAGTACTTAAGGAGCTAAGTGGGGAAATAAGTGAACCTCTGTATTTAATTTTTCAAGATTCTTTTGTTTCAGGTATTGTACCGGAGGATTGGAGGAAGGCAGATGTTGTTCCTATATTTAAAAAGGGTTCAAAATCCTTGCCTGGAAATTATAGACCTGTGAGCTTAACTTCTGTGACAGGGAAATTATTTGAACGGCTATTAAGGGATAATATTCAGGAATTCATTGGGAAGAACTGTGTTATTAGCAATAATCAGCATGGTTTTATGAAACATAGGTCATGTCAAACTAACCTAATTGCATTCTACGAAGAAGTAAGTAGAAATATAGATCAGGGTGTTGCAGTGGATGTGATCTACTTGGATATTGCCAAGGCATTTGATACCGTTCCTCACAATAGGTTAGTCTTCAAACTAAAAGTAATTGGTCTAGATGAATATTCTTGTTCTTGGGTAGAACATTGGCTTAAGGATAGAGTACAGCGAGTTGTCATAAATGGTAAATTTTCAAGCTGGACAAAAGTGGTAAGTGGTGTCCCTCAGGGTTCTGTTTTGGGACCGCTTCTATTTAGCATATTTATAAATGATCTTGAAATGGGCATTGAAAGCCATGTATCAGTGTTTGCAGATGACACAAAACTTTGTAAAGTAATAAAATGTGAGCAGGATATTGCCTTGCTGCAGAGGGATTTGGATAGATTGGGGGACTGGGCACTAAAATGGCAGATTAAATTTAACGTAGAAAAATGCAAAGTTATGCACTTCGGGGTTAAGAATGCACAAGCAATTTACACCCTAAATGGTAGTGAACTAGGGATAACCACACACGAGAAGGATTTGGGAATTGTTATAGACAACACATTAGGTAGCAATATGCAATGTCAATCTGCCGTTGCTAAGGCCAGTAAGGTTTTGTCATGTATAAATAGGGGCATAAATTCTCGAGATGAAAATATAATTTTGCTTCTTTATAAATCGCTGGTAAGACCACACCTTGAATATGCTGTGCAATTTTGGGCACCTGTTCTAAAGAAGGATATCATGGCACTAGAAAAAGTGCAAAGACGAGCTACAAAATTGATAAAAGGAATGTGTTGTGACCCAGCCCATGCGGTGTAACCACCAGGAGGGGCCCATGGATCAGTTTTCGCACTGGGGCCCTATGGATCATGTGTACGCCACTGGTGGAAAGGTTCTGTAATTGGGGGAAAAGGTTAGGGCTTTAATTGGGGGATGATGGTGGTGTAGGGGCTGTAGAGGTTAGTTATATGGGCTATAGTAGAGGTTATAGGCTGTAGTAGAGAATAGTTGCTGCAGTAGGAGAACAGGATCTGTAGTTGAGGGATTGGAGCTGTTGTGGGTAGATAGGGGCTGCAAGTGGGGTTAGGGTCATATTAAAGGATAGGGGCTGGATTAAGGGATAGGGGCTGCAGTGGGGGTGGATATTGGGTGAAAGAAGTTATAAAAAAAACAAAAGCATTTTGAATAAAAAAAAAAGGCAACTTTTCCCCAGTGGTTCGGTGGGAGATCCTACTTATCTGCACCCCCGGTGGATGCAAACAGTATCTTCCCTCCATTGCCAGGGAAAATGTCAGAGCAGGGTCTTGCAGAAGGAGCAGAGCACTTGGTTTAGTACATTTCTCCTTGCTACCCCCTATAGTAGGGGCCCTTGCAGGTGAGGGAGACCTTTGACAACTTCAGCTATGCAGGAGCCAATGATGCTGCTGGAGGTGGAGCACATTCAGCATGTAGCCAAATATCTTTGTCTCTGCAACATTTCATGATAAAATAGTGCACATACAAACTTCAAGTACCATTACCATTACAAAAAACTGAAGTGGTCATGGTGTTTGGAGTAATCATTTAATAAGTAGAACCTTATTCATTAGGTTAGATCACTGATATAATAATGAAGCTATATTTGATTAATTGATATAGAGATCTTAACAGGCAGGATACATTGGTTATTTAAATAGTGGCTGCCACATTTCGCACATATAATTTGATAACTTGATACACTTGGATTTATTTATAGGCACCATGAACTTCAGTTAGTAGGAGTAGTTACGGTGCCTACAGTTCCCTGTTTGCATCCCAGTAATCAGTCTTAGACCATTTTCATCAATTTGACACTGAATGTTGTCCCTGTGTAGCTTGTAGCTTGACCCCTTTCTGCTACTCAGCTCATGCTTCCACATTAGCCAGAGCTACGACTGGTAGCAACGATGTGCTGAGGGTGTCATCTGCCCAATGTCATCTTATCACTTTCGGCTGTAACTGGTGGGAGCTTGTATGGCTGACACTAAGGTTATACCTCCCGCAGATGTTGGTCGAATAAGATGACTGGCAACAGGCACAGCTGCAGTCTCCTAGTGATTGTCATTTTTTTAGGCAAGAGAAACATTCTCATTTATAATAATCATCCTGCATCTTTGTCAAATTATCATGGGACCAATCCTACAAGAAATAATGACTTTGAAGTGAAAGGATGATATTTTGTAGTGTTTTTGAGTCTAAACACAGTTTGAAATAGAGCCAGAGAGAGAAAAAATGCAATTTGATGAGTACCAATGCAATATTAGTGACAAACTGAAATCTATATAAAGTTTGTTAACTTCAGAGTCTAAAATGGATTGTATGAACTCTATATATATATATGTTTCTGAACAGTTAAAGGTAGACTGCTATCAAAACATTGTACAGTAATGTAAACATTAGTAAACATTAATTGTGTTGTTTCTTTTGTCATATGTGCTAAATTTCAGCAGGTAGTATATTGTATTTGAATGTTCATATGTCTGTCAATCTAAAAGTTTCAGATTCACTTTTTATGCAGTATTACACATTTGTGTTCATTCATTCCTTTTTGCAAACTTTCCATCACTTTCTTTTCCTATTATTATGTTTATGTTTATTATGTTATTAATATGTTCCTTTTTTTTCCAGTTTACAAATGTGTCACTTCCAATGAATAAGAAAGAGATGCAAAAGTATAATTCTGCCTCCCCCTCCTCCCCAAATTTCTCCACCACTGTTGGTATGGGAATTTCCAAAACAGGCCAGCAAGTATAACGCTATTCCATTTTTTAATGTATGAAAAGACCCTTTACATTCTGAATGCCCATCTTTCCAAGTAATAGTACTTCTTATTTTGGGACTATAATCAATGGTAAAAAATATCAGGAAAACAAAATGAGCAAAATATCCAAAAATTTAATAAAAAAATTGTACAATGATAGTTTTGGCACAGTACAGATGAAGCAGAAAAAAATACATCAATGTCATCAATGTAAGTTTCTAACATGAGAAAATGATAGCATACATAAAAATGTTTTTTACATATTACATATTTTACATCATCAGCATGTGTCCTAGTATTTCATGGGAACATTTTACCATATGTGACTTTTTTCTGAAGGCTATCAAATGCTCATACTAATTAGCCTCAAATGCTAAAAGGGGCATTGTCGTCATGCACAATGAATAGCACGACAATTAGTATATAAGTTTTAAGAAACTTATTGTACAAAAAATTAATATACACTTGATCACGTTTAAAGTAACATAATGTAAAAATGTAGAACAAACTATTTCTAATCTGTAGGCACACTGTACATTCTCCATTGAGATGTTTTCTGAGCCACTAGTCTCTTAGTTTAAATCTATTGAATAGCTTACAGGTGAAATATCCCCAAAATAGCATTCCTTCCAGTAATTCCTTCAAGAGTTTACATTCTGCTTTTGAAGATAATACTCCCATCTGAATTATGTACAATGACACTTTCAATAGAAGAAGTGCAGGCTTTAATAGGTATTGATTTTGGTTTAACCTATAGTTTATGGTTCTCCTCATTCAGTGGAAAAAGAAAGATAGAATCCTGCTCTGTTACCTAATGGAGTGCAATAAATGTAATTTGCTCATTTGAGTCCATGCAATGTGTTTCATAATCTTGGTATGTTAATGTTTTATGCGTAAATGTAGAGAGGTATACATTGTATAGTAGCAGAAGGCGTTAATTTCAGCACAGTATCCCAATTACCAGAGGTAATTTTTTCAAGTGTGTGTTTTATAATATAATAATATACATTTTACATATTAACCAATACTATAAAAACAAAAGGACGGTATGTTAAAATTCAAAAATAATTGCAATATTTTGTAAAATTTACAATAAACCTCCAGATTTTTTATTTTCCATGTTTCATAAAGATATTCTTTATCCCAATAAATAATATAGACGTATATATGTTTTTTTCCTCAAATAGTAAGCAGAATTGTATATAAAATCAACTTCCCAATGCTAACTGAAGCAGAAAACATGCATTGTCATTTTAAATTATTAATGTTCAAAATTTCCCACTCTTCATGCATATTTATTTAGTTTTCAAATGCTTCTTCAAAAATCCCCCTTTTTCTTACAGGTCATCCTGACTTGACAAGATATGGCAACATTGACTTAAATGGGGACTCATATTGGGAGCTAGTTTGGATTATTCTGTTAGTTTATTTAAGATGAATTAGGACTCATGAGAATTGTATGGTGGAAATTCTAAACATATTTGCCCTAAATATCTTGTCTAAGCTTTTCTGGAAGACAAAAGTGAGATTCAGAGTAAGTTTATATTGTCAGTACATAGCATTGACAAAGTGTACTTAGGAACACATAAACTAACAATTTTGAAGATTAACTGAATCCCTCTTGCAAGGTTATAGCCTAAAACAAAAGGAACATGCAGACATGTACCTGTCTAGTTGTTTTCCCCACGTATTGCAATTTACAGGGACATGTTAGATATATGCAATTTTTTGTATGGCATATAATGTGTTGTTTTATCTTATTATTTTTACCTGCGGAACCACTTGTAAATTCTTTAATTACACCTTTGCGTGTTGATGTGCTCCTACAGGCCAAACAATACCCACAGTTGAAAAACATGTTAGAAATATTAAAAAAGGTTTCAAGGAACACCCTCTTTCATCCCATTTTGACAGAGTCCATCAAGGAAATCCCAATTTATTGGGATTTCTAGGTATTGAAACAGTAGAAAAAGAAGGGAGAGGTGGTGATTTTGAGAAAAAAAAAACTGTCTTAACAAGAGAGGAGATGGATTTTTAAATTAAAATCGCTATTCCCCAGGGGCCTAAATGGGGACTTTGAATTATGACTTTTTATAAATAGACATTTTACGATCTATGGAATTTTAACCAGTATCATTATGTATTAACAGGTTTTAGACATTCCCATTTTCTAACGTTAAGATTTTATTTATTTTTGTGTGAGGGTGTCTGAGTACTGTATTTTCTATATATTTATATATTTTTCGATTATTTTGACACTTTAGGTGATTGCAGCATATTTTCACAAGCACTATTTATTTTTTTAAACTTTTTGGTTATTCTAATATATATATATAACGTCGATTCTTTCCACACTGAATAAATAACCTCAACAAGTCCTCTGGAGTGCTCTACTTATTGCTTGTATATATATATATATATATATATATATATATATATATATATATATATATATATATGGAACTAATCAAAAATAAATTATCTCATGCATGCCTTTCCACTGACATATTTGTATATATTTGTTATGAAAGGTTTGAAAAGAAGAAAACATGCACAAAAGCAACTTTAGCTTAATGAAGCAGTTTTAGTGTATATATCAAGCCCCTGTGCTATCACCACTTAGTTATCTGCTATTTACTTCTGTTTCGGTTTATGCATCTCTAACCCCATCTCCAGTGGCTGTGACTCACAAAAAAATCATTTTCAATCAGATGTGACAGCCCACTGTGTTTATTTTAGACGTTTTCATATCCTACTGTGTTAATTGAACTTTAATCAAACACACAAAGCTACTGCAGACTCTAGCAGGCTATACACATAGCAGGAAATAACAAATAAGAAATTCTTAATTAAACAGAAAGTATAAATAAAGTAAGTTCAAACATTAGCTTTATCTTTAGAGGAAAGGTGTAGGTCATATGCAGGGGATGTTTGGCCAGGTTTACATAAACAAAGTGATTTAACTCCTAAATGGCAGATAATTGAGGAGCTAGACTGCAGGTTCATGGTCTATACAACAAAAATACTCAATTAAAGGGACTCTCCAGTGCCAGGAAAACAGTGCCCCTGCAGTGCCCCTCTCCCTCCCATCCCCCATCCCATGTTGCTGAAAAGGTTAAAACCCCTTTCAGTGACTTACCTGAAGTCAATGCCAATGGCCACTCGCGCACATTAGACCTCCCCATAGGAAATCATTTTCCATGCTTTCCTATGGGGATTCCAGTGACGCTTGAGGTTCTCATGCATAGCGTTAGTTTTAGTGTTCTAAGAACACGGAAGTCCCTCTAGTGGCTATATGGTAGACAGCCACTAGAGGAGGACTTAACCCTGCAAGTGTAATTATTGCAGTTTATAAAAACTGTAATAATTACACTTGCAGGGTTAAGGGTGGTGGGAGCTGGCACCCAGACCACTCCAATGGGCAGAAGTGGCCTGGTGCCTGGAGTGTCACTTTAAGCTAAAGTTGTTTTGGTGCTATAGTGTCCTTTTAAAATGAGTTTTGTTTTCTCATCTTTCTTAGAGAGTAAGACATGATTTTAAAAGCTAAATCATCATAACTTGGCTTCTCATTCTTCCCACTAGAAAAAAAAACAAAAAACATTTGTCCTTAAAGGGTTAAAAGGGTATAATTTTCTTCAGCCATTTTCATTATGGGCAATATTTACATTTTCTAAGGATTAAACTACAATGAACTCAGGTCTAATTTATTGAGTTTTATTTCTTCACCCAGGCTAATTCAAATTTCGTTGTCACTTAGTATTCTTCTAAATAATATGCTTTATAGAACTGCCAATAGTACACAATAGAATGCTTGGTTTTAGATGCTTAAAAATATTACACAGTTTTCAAATGAAAATGTGTATGAATGTAGATGTTTTTCTTTCTTTACAAGCAAGTTCAAAACAAGTTTACAAAAATGAAATGTGAAATACAAAGTTGCACTCGAGTACACTATGTACTAAGAAAAGATTGAATCTCATTATTGAAAATGAGCATAACTGATAATAAACTGTTATTGTAATTGACTTTCCAATCACAGGGAAATTATGCAAAATGCTTTGTTCTAAAACTAATTTGCTTGAATTCTTTTTTTTTTACAAATATAACATGTAGGACTGTTGTAAAATGAGAAAAAAAATACAATTATAGTATTAAGTTTTATATAATTTCATACTAAATAAAACTATAGTTATTAGTTTTTTCTACAAAAAAACTAAACTTATTGCAAATTTTATTAACGTAAAAAAAATGGAAACATACTTTAAATATCGTGATCTCACAGGTTAGGGGGTCACAGAAAATTAATTCCTGTCTGTCATATAAGCCAGACTTCCTGTGGTGCTAGCAATGTTATCAGCATGGGACCATACAGAGTTAACATTCAGCACAGTTTGTGGTACTGCCTGATTGCTTGTCAAAATTTGAATTTGTATGCATTCAGTAAAGTAAATAAAACTGCCCTGTTTGTTTTTCCCAGTAGGTTTGACCTCTAAGTCATAGTTGTAATAGCTAGGAAAGCTCTAGAGTAGTTGTTCCCAAACCAGTCCTCACAAACCTCCCTACCAGACCAGGATTTATGGATTACCTAGTTGTATCTAGGATGTTTAAAATATATATATATAAAAAACCAAAAAACTGAGACATAACTAAATGGGCAAAAAAAAAGCAACATTCTATAACCTGTTGCATGACTGACAGAATTTACAGCATCAAATTGCAATTTGATTGAATATTATTGGTTCTACAGTCTGAGCCAATAGTGGGTTGTTACAATAGTGGGTTGTTATATTTTAATGAATCATGACACTATCTGCAACACAATGGGTACTGATATTGCCCTTGGCGATATCTAGATGGATTTAGGAAACTGTTAATTTGCACTGATTGGCATAGTGTATGCTTTATATATTTAAATTGTTTTTCATTTTACTGTGTAATTATGTTATTACTTTGTGTTGGATGGCGAGAAGCTTGTCCCTGTTATGCTATTTCTATAGTCTAGGTTATTTTGTTGGTCAAAATATCACTGGTCCAAAGTATACATAGGTAAAGGCATGCTATAATCACCAGAACAACTACAGATGGATGTAGCTGCAGTTAATCTGGTTAGTATAGTCATTCCCTGCAGGCATTTTTATGCAAACACTGTCTTTTCAGAGTAAAGGCTTCTCTTCAGATGGCAACTGGAGGTGTTTCCTAGGGCAGTGCTGTATTGTTAATCGTCTTGTTAAGCGTCTTCATACTCTGCATGGAGACACTGAACTTTCCTCATAGAGATGCATTGATTCCATGAATCTCTATGAGGAGATGCTGATTGGCCTGCTGGCATTTGGCCTCACCCCACCCAGCCTCATTGGCGATCTTAGCCAATCCAATTCCCTATGGGAAAGCATGGGATTGGCTGATATTATCAATTCTGATAATGTCAGCCAAAGAGGTGGATCGGGGGTGGGGTCAGTGCCAGTGGACCCATGCAGCGCTGGAAAAAAGGTACATTGTAACTTTTTCTAAGGGGTCTTAGAAATGGTGGTTTTAATACATGTTTGTGTACCTGAACCTACATTTTCTTTTAATGTCAGCAAGGTTGTATCCCTTGCAAGTAGTTATTTGCGAAATGCATCATGTTTAATTCTTTGACATGCATTTATTGATATTTAATGATTATCTTTGCTTGGAGATCAAGCTATTGGTTTGAATTTAAAGGAAAACGCTAACTCTAAAATTACAAATTTGGTGTTTTAGATTTAGGGCTCATGTACACAATAAAAAAATAAAGAAAATCTACTCATCCATGAAAGTCTAACTATGGACATCACACATCCACGAGGAAGCATTCAGGGGCCTACTGTGCATGCTTTCCAACTACTACGCTGTTCAAACTAGCATATTGTCATAGAGATGCATTATCTTATTGAATTTCTATAAGGAACATTCATCTTCTTTATGTTGAGTGTGAAGTTTCCAAACCACTGAAGTTTATAGGACTTAACACAAACCACCTCTAGTGACTTTCTAAGTGATAGTCCTTAAAGGTGTATTTAGGAAGCAATGTAAACATTGCCTTTTCACAGTAAATGTGATGTTTACAGTACAGATACTACATTGATGGTCTATTTGCATCACAACCACTCTATTAATTTGTACTTGTTTTAGTGTTAAGAAGGTCAGACTGTCTGAATTTATGTATCTCAAAGAAACAGTATAGTGTCAGGTATAAAAACATGTATTATAGCCATTATAGTTGTAAACTTTTTATTTAGGACCCCAACCCTTCTTAGAATGCACCTTTTTCCCACACCGCGACAGTCTCGCTGTGGCTGGCTCCATTCATGGCTGAGATCATCAATCTTGATTATCTCAGATAATCCAATGCTTTCCAATACGAAAAATATTGAATCAATGCATCTCTATGTGGAGCATTTAGTTTCTCCATGCAAAGCGTGATAACACTGAGCACTGAGTGTGCAGCACTGAGATAGGAAGCACCTCTAATGACCATCTGAATGACTAGACTAGAGGTGTTACTAGGCAGCAATGTAAACACTACTTTTCCTCTGAAAAGACAGTGTTTACAGTACTCAGCCAGCAGGGACATGCAAGAAACACCAGAAACACTACATAAAGCTGTAGTGGTTCTGGTGACAATTGTGTCCCTTCAAGTATCATTCACCTACCAGTGTTTTCTGTGTACGGGGCTTAATTTGACATTTTGTTATTCACACTGTGCATGTCCTGAATGCTTTTATGCATTTGTATATTTGGTGTAAGTAAAGCTCTATAAAAATTATGATGCAATAAATAAAATTGAAAGAGAATTATTTATGTTTGATCCATATACTCCATGGAAATATTCATCTGAGATTTGTTCCTAACCTCAAGTCTTTGCCTAGATATTTAGATTACAAAAAAATAATCTTCACTGATCATGTGAGGCAGGATCATATGCTGCCCTGCTCACAGCTTAGATCTATCTAACTTATCAAAAGATTTTTGTCAAGACAGAAGCATGCTAAAAGAAACATACTTGCATTTGAAGAAACTACATGGGGACTTTACATTTAAAAGATGAACTATATGGAACAAAATGCTTTTAAAGTACCAACAACTTTGAAAATGTTATTGATGAGGCCAATAAAAAGAGAATGACTGAAATTATGATGAAACAAAAATAGTATACAGATATAAGAGAGGAATTTCAATAGAACACTGCTAATTTTTATGTTTAAATATTGAAGTAAATGAATGTAGCGGAGAGCCGATCTTGCACAGCTATTCTCCACTAGAGATCCCAGTGAGGCTCAGGAACAAGGTGATGTTAAGTCCACAGGCAAGGTTTCCAGCAGGTAAAGTAATACAGCAGTATCCCCATCGCAATCCCAATAACTGGACGACACACAGTTTCAGGAGTAGTCTGACAAGCTTTATTCCACAGTTCCTTATAAAGCCCTCTCCCATGCAAGGGAGGAGGTTCTAACACTTAAGACATTATCCAATCTCTAAGTAGTAACCTCCCACAGATCTCCTCCCCTCCTCTAGCATCATAATCCCCTTATTGTGTACACAGTTTTCCCCGAGTTTTGGATGTACCCTAAATACTTGGGGTACATCCACAAATCCAACATCCCCAGATAGCTCTATTCTGGGGGACCAACATACTTAAAAATTAGCCCATTCGGATGAATGGTTCGTGAGATATGGGGTTCCAAAGATTTGACCGACCGCATGGGTAAAGTATCCGAAAACAGTTCCATGCATTTTGGCCCTGCGGTCGGTCACAAACAAGGGAATGAAAACAGGCGAATTGCCTGTGTTATAGAGCCTGGAGAGGGTTTGAATGAATTCCCTTGTTTATGGGGCTCTTTCTACCGAACGGCGGGTCATTCGGTAGTTTCCATACGAATTTCTGGAAGTATGGAGGTCTCAGCGGTGTTTGCCTAGTCAAGTGTCCGATTTTAGTTCCAGACACTCGACGGCAAAACACCGCTGTTCGGTAGTTTAAGATGGCCGCCGCCACGTGTTTGTTTCCCGAATGGCGGCCACCCAGAGGACAAAGACCACACTGCACTGATTGCCAATTACCTGTTTGCAACATTGTTGCAAACGGTAATTGGAGGCACACTCATTCCTGGGTGGTCTGGTTGTTCGGTAGTTTCATTCCCTTGTTTTATTTTGAATGATTCTACCGAACAACTAGAGGAATACAATTCTTTACATACATTTAACTGTCATTATACCCGGATACCATGCTTTCTATACATGTACATACACATTAAACCAGCCATATGACCAAATACACTTATTCTCATACATGTCGTGGGACAGCCCGGTACCAATCCGCTACACTGCTCCCCCTTGCCCACAAGCCGGCATACACAGTCTGATCCAACACGGATCGGCTTGGGGATGTCCGGGGGCTCACGGATCATTTCTCTAAGTCAGTTTGTCCTGACAACCCATCAGCATTTCCATTCTGCTTACCCGGCCGGTACTGGATATTAAAGTCAAAAGGCTGTAGCGCCAAACTCCATTTACGCTTGTTCCTCTGTGAGTTTGGATCCCAGCGCTGCCAACCAATGTAGCGGAGAGCCGATCTTGCACAGCTATTCTCCACTAGAGATCCCAGTGAGGCTCAGGAACAAGGTGATGTTAAGTCCACAGGCAAGGTTTCCAGCAGGTAAAGTAATACAGCAGTATCCCCATCGCAATCCCAATAACTGGACGACACACAGTTTCAGGAGTAGTCTGACAAGCTTTATTCCACAGTTCCTTATAAAGCCCTCTCCCATGCAAGGGAGGAGGTTCTAACACTTAAGACATTATCCAATCTCTAAGTAGTAACCTCCCACAGATCTCCTCCCCTCCTCTAGCATCATAATCCCCTTATTGTGTACACAGTTTTCCCCGAGTTTTGGATGTACCCTAAATACTTGGGGTACATCCACAAATCCAACATCCCCAGATAGCTCTATTCTGGGGGACCAACATACTTAAAAATTAGCCCATTCGGATGAATGGTTCGTGAGATATGGGGTTCCAAAGATTTGACCGACCGCATGGGTAAAGTATCCGAAAACAGTTCCATGCATTTTGGCCCTGCGGTCGGTCACAAACAAGGGAATGAAAACAGGCGAATTGCCTGTGTTATAGAGCCTGGAGAGGGTTTGAATGAATTCCCTTGTTTATGGGGCTCTTTCTACCGAACGGCGGGTCATTCGGTAGTTTCCATACGAATTTCTGGAAGTATGGAGGTCTCAGCGGTGTTTGCCTAGTCAAGTGTCCGATTTTAGTTCCAGACACTCGACGGCAAAACACCGCTGTTCGGTAGTTTAAGATGGCCGCCGCCACGTGTTTGTTTCCCGAATGGCGGCCACCCAGAGGACAAAGACCACACTGCACTGATTGCCAATTACCTGTTTGCAACATTGTTGCAAACGGTAATTGGAGGCACACTCATTCCTGGGTGGTCTGGTTGTTCGGTAGTTTCATTCCCTTGTTTTATTTTGAATGATTCTACCGAACAACTAGAGGAATACAATTCTTTACATACATTTAACTGTCATTATACCCGGATACCATGCTTTCTATACATGTACATACACATTAAACCAGCCATATGACCAAATACACTTATTCTCATACATGTCGTGGGACAGCCCGGTACCAATCCGCTACAATGAATGAATAGGAACCCAAACGGAATTTCTATACTTTGCCTCATGCTAGCCAATATTATTTTAACAAGATTATTCACTAAAGTGTGAGTAGTAGGAAATTCAATGTGAAATCAAAATGAATCTTGAGATTTGTTGACCACAATAGACAAACTGGAAGAATAACTGACTTTGAGAATTTTTCCAATTCAGCAATTTTAGCTTTACATTTTAAATTCATTTTCATTTTTACATTGGTCCCAGATTGCAAAGGTACATGTGAACACATTTTGTATCCCGCATGATTTCACCTTTTGATGATAAATATCTTTCCAGTTTATGTGAGTTTATGAATGAAGTAATAATGGCATTTTTTTTCTTGCGTGTGTCATCATAATTACACGCATTCTCATTTAGTTTTTAGTTTTTTTTGTTTTTCACTAACATATTGCATTTTTATATTTAATTTCACAGGCCTGCAGCTTCCTTCTACTGTAAAGCTCCTAAATGTATATACTGTATACACCATGTGCAGCAATTCCCATCACGTGTACCATATCTTGATGTGTAGTAAGTTATATGATCAAGGCACAGACATGTGGCAAATTTGTTTACTGAGCCCATGTTATATTCAGGCCTATCTGTCAGGGACTATATTGAGACTTTTCAGCTGTTTCACCATACATTTCTGTACATCTTAATGGTATTATTTTTCTTCTCTTTTATTTAAGCACATGTTTATCATGTGTAAGCTAGTGTCAATATGTCTGTGTTTAATGATCATTGTTGTGTTACTTTATACATAATGCATTCAACATAACCTTTACTGACTGGCCTTCGCACTTTCGCAGGATAAGTAATCAAACAAGAACAGTGGTGTAGTGGTAATGGTACTTAGAGTGTACTTTTAATGATTATGTCATTAGATCTCTAGTAATATGCTTGCGCACAGTTATCTAGTTCTTAATATACAACATGCAGGCTAGTTCATCTTCCTCATCGCATCGCTCACTTCTAAGGATAAGTAGGATACCCTAACTGTTAAAGTGAGCCAGCTTATTATATATTAGAAAAGCTTGCTTTCAGTTTTACATGATGTATACTTTATTGGCACTCCAGCTGTTTCTATCCGTCTTTCCACTGAATGAGTTACCACTCCTGGCTGTAAATCCACAATGGACATTCCACTGTTTTCTATTGAATGTAAGTGAACCATCACAGATGCAAAAGTGCTTACTAATCCTCCCACAGAAAACAATTTAAACATATGGATTGATTTCAATGAGGATAAAAAAAAAAGAGATGAGAAATTGATAATAGATTATTATTTTGCAGTAAAGTGTCTTTGTAAGGTTATTTCATCAATTTAGAAGTATCACATTTACTATTGCTTCCTAAGGACAGAATTTGAGTTTTACTGCAGATTACTTTGAATTCTTTAATACTAAAAGTGATTCATTTGTTTCAATTAGTCATTTTGAAAATGTAAGTCCCTAGCAGCTGGTAAAATGCAGTTTATTTTTTTTTTTCATTTGTAAATAACTGTGGGTGACAATTAACAAAATGTTTCTAGAGGAATTGAAAAGTAGATAATTATGGCCTAGAACACAACACCTTTAGCAAGTGTAAAGACTAAACAATTCCTGTTTAAAGACATGTTTGGTAAGTGGCATAGATGAATTATTTGTTTTCTTCGAGTTTGCTAGTAAGATTTATTGCTATCTATCAAGTCTGTTGTGTAATATGAGTAATCTTGCAATAAAATACAATTTTCCTCTTAAACTGTTTTCTAAATAAATGATCAACATGCAACAATTATATTACAATTTTACTTTAATTGTATATAAAAATAGGGCTTGCTTAGGAGCCTACCAATAGAGAGTTTAGACTTCTCCTCTAAAGATGTGCTTCCCAACTGTCTCCATTCATGTCAGATTTTTTGAGTCATATCTTGTAGCCCCAGAGGAGTAGCTCAATGTTCTCCATTCAAATTAACTCACTCACGTTCATGTTACTGTCTGTTATGGTCACTTTAAAAAGTCAATATCTATATAAAAAGGGAATAATAAGTCAGATTGTGTTTGTGAACAAGCGACATGGAACTGTTAGACACATCCAAAGGTGGGTTTTCCTATTCTTACAAGTATGTACCCATGAGAGTTTTGAAGAAAGTACAGAAAGTATGTAGACATGTTGAAGATAGTGGTAGATGCCTGTAAATTATCTCAAGAACTGACAGCAACATTTTAAAAAAAAATAGAACATTGTACATTGAATTGGCAGTAGTCAGCATCTGATTTACAAAACACACTGGAGCTGAGCAAGCTTGGAATAAAATAGCAAAGTTGCAAGGTACTTGGAGTACAGATATGACAGTGGTTGTTGAAGTTTGGAAGACATATAACCTAGCATTAATGAAGAGATAGACGGCAATTTATTGACAAACTTCTCTAAAATTGCTGATCCAGCTTGATGAAGGAACTGCTGTCTGCAAGCTTATGTATGTGTAACTGGATATATGAGTATGTGTTGTGTACATGTGCATTTACTTATTTATCCAGAGAAGGATTAGAATCCCATAGTTTCCTAGGCAGGTTATGGGATTGGACACCCCTTCTTTCTTTACACAGGGGTGATGAATCTAGTCAAGCAAATACATGGTCTTGGGTCCGTGTTAAGCAGCTGTTTAAGGTCACCTTATAGTGGATGATGCTCTGTAACTATCTTGTGACTTGTGAGACTGATTTAATCATTAAGATTAAGAGTCATAGTTACCATGCTCTGCAATCACCATTGGAAATATATAACACAATGCATGCTCATACAAATTGAAGCAAATCTCCTGATATTTCAACAGGCTCAAATATTTTAGCTCTGAGAATAAAATTCACTTTGAATATGACGTAATCATTTAGGGCTATATGTTATTATATGAGGCTTTTGGGGACAATTGACAAATTACCCCTTATTTATTTTACTATCCTTACACAGTAAGGGTAGTAGTCGTGCCATAATGGTCACAAATACAAAAAGGGTTAAAGGGGGACCAAGGACAGGTTGATCAGTTAATCAGCAGCTGTCTGACAAAAAATTAGTAGATATATCTCCTACTGCAGTATGTCATGGAGATCTTAAAGGAGAGATTAGTTTTCCTGATAGTTATATGAGGAACAGCCACCATATTAATTGTCTCTCAGCCAACAATAGCCCACTGAAAGCTGATACCAGCATGCACTGCAGCAACCAAGAATTGGCTGTTAATCTTGACATAATCGTGTCACTGCCTTTTTTCCACTCATGAGGCTTCTAGCAACAGCAAGTACATGGTAAGATCATTGTGTGTGCCATTCTTGCAAGACCCTTTTCCCTACTCATGTTGATGGCCATGGAAATTGTTGACAGCTGTCCTCCACTTTTTGCCGTGGGGGGCCCCATGGGTGCTAGTTTTCACTAGTAATTCATCAGGAAAAATCATGTTCTTGTTCTTTGTGGTGTCTGTCATGATGTGCATAACTAGAGGCATCATACAAGGTGGCTGTCATAAAGGGAACGATTGAATATTGTGAATCTGGACTATTTTGTCCTCAGTGAATAACACTGTCTGTAAACACCTGTATATGAAATGTAAAATAAATAATGCAATTAATATATTTGAAGAGTTTATTTCAATATTACCTATCACGATCTATATTAATGTTAAAACAGAGCATCTCTTTTTTAAAAAATGTAATTATATAAACTATGTGATTCAACCAAGGCAAAATTCTTGACTGCCTTGTAGATACTAAAAAGAATAAAAAATAGCATAAAACATATGTTTATACGATCTCTGGGTTCCCTCTGCAGTGAAGGATTTCATTAATTGGGTTTCTGAATGCAAGAGAGAAACCCTTGACAGAAAACAGAATTTCTTCCTACATATAATTCTACTTACTTTTGCTTGAGTATGTGCGAATTAACTCTCCTGCAGAACATAACACATTTCACATGCTTTACTTGAAAGGATTTGAAGAACGATTGAGAATCCATTAAACAATATTTGCTTCGTTGTTAGAATATTTCAATTTTTAGATTTTATTGCACTACACTGCCATCTCTTGTCTTGTTTATCAGTTTTATGCTATATTTCTGCCATGATAAATTACATCCAGTCTACTGTTTATTAGACACCAGTTTTCTTGTATAGAGAAAATGAAACAATTTTATTTAGAGGATCCCATAATATTTAAGAGACAAATATTTATAAGCCACAGAAAATATCACATTGCAGCAATTTGCTTCGTACTATTGTCATCATTTAATATTTTAAGAAGGAGAGAGTTTTTCTAAATTAACCCCTTTACTTCCCAATCCATCAAAAGGCATTTTTACTTACATTCTGCATTGCAAGTCAATGCAAAACTATATTTAGCACATAAAGCCCTGTTTATTTTTTTTATCCTCCTGGAACGATCTTCACCTTGGCAATACATTTTTTTTTTCCTATTTTGGTCTTTGAAAAATTAGCTAAAATGCCAACCCACTTCTCCCAGACTATATAGTAAAGAAAAACAAAACTGTATTGCTGTGTTCTATCAGGGAGGATGGGGGGAGATATCTGATGTCACTCAGAGCAATAGAGATAGTTATACAGATAGCTACAACACTTTTTAATAGAATTTTACACATAAATGATTTTACGTATTTAACTGTATGTGGGTTTTATACACAAGTGAAGACATTATTTATACTTTTCTGCTGCTTTTTTTAGGAACCAGTATTACTAGTAGTGTCACTATGGTCCTCACAAATACAAAAAGGGTATTTGACCATTTTTATTTATTTTATCACAAATTTATTTGATAAAATCAGAATTGCTTCTGTTGCCTTTTCACATATTGCAAAATAGTTTGGAATATGTATAGTGTCTAAACGTTTTCCTTCTGCAATATAGTGGAACAGGACAAAGATTTGCATAATTTAACTTTTTCATGTTTCTCTGAACCACAATCTATACACTAAATTGCCATGTTATCAACCTTTATATATTAGCTAGGCAACCCGTCTTTTTAATATTTTCTTATAAATACATATATCTCTGATTCTAATGGCTAGATTAGTTCATCGATAGATTCCTGACATTGCCTTATAAATATTCCATAATGCTTAATTCATTTTAAAGCACTATGCATTTTCTTCACAGAAATCATTTTTCATACATGTGCTAGAAGTTACAGAAGTCCAGATATTTCTGGGAAAGACACACGGCTGCCATTAGAAAGAAAATACACCTACAACTGTTCTGTTAATGCAAAGGTTAAGAAGGCCAAAATGGCTGAAACGGTAGCATAGCCAATTAGGAGAATAATTCCTGTTTAGCTATTTGTCTAGCAATTTATTATGTACTAGTTTATTGAATCGATTATGTCTCTGCAGTCTGGCAAATATAAGCATTGTTATTTCTGTGAAACAGCAATGTTTGCATTTGTCATACAGTATGTCGATCAGACAGCCAGTAGAGGCTTTCAATAAGTAAATATAACTAGTCATAATGTTAGAGAGTTTATCATAAATGTGCACAGTGAGAAATTTTGATTTGACAGAATCAATTTTCATGATTTTTTTTTTTTCAGATTTCCCGAATTTTGTCAATATATGAACCTGGCTCAGCAATATTGCAAAAACGAAACGTAGCAACAAACCTAAAACGGTGTGAAAATTGGCCAATCAGTGGACTATTTTTTTATATATATGTTATAATAATGTGTATATATTTGCAGTACACTGATGGTAGCATTTTCCTGCCATTTAGGGTATAGGTTATGTGAGAAAAGTAACCAATAATGGGAAAAACAGGAGGAGCAGTAAAAAAAGCTATAATTATATATTATATATTTATATATAAATATATGCCTATTAAATATATGATATATATATATATATGTACACCGCTCCTCCTTTTTACCTCTTTTGCTTACTTCCCACTTAATATGTGAATAAAAGCAACATATAGTGACTGTCCCCTAGCCATTAATTACCTTTATTTACATCCATTTTTGTTTTTTAGCACCACAGGTAGATTTCAGAATTCCAAATCATAACAAACATGTTCAGTCATTGCACGGCTCACTTGGCTTGTGATTTGGGAACATTTTGGCTCGGGTTCGGGAATTCGACCAATCACCTGATGGGCCCAAAATCTAACGAATTGCAGTTCAAACTGAAATTAATCTCAATGCCCAGGGTTTATTTTAAAAAAAACAACGTCAGTAAAAGTGCAGTCAGGTAGCACCGAAAGTGCAGAAAAATTGCCGCTTAATTCACCACACCATGTACGGCAGTTTGTGAGGCCTGAAAAGTATGATGATGGAGTGGGGTTTACAATCTAAGTGCAGAGATTTTTTATGTTCAGTTGTTTAGGTAAAAGCATAAAAAATATTTTTCCTCAAATATCCAAACTGAAGAACTGACCTGGCTCATTCTTTGCAGACTTGCATAATATTTGTGAATAGACTATTTGTTATACTTACTGAAAGAAAAATTAAGATTCCACATAGTTATAGGTAGTGATGTACCGAACTGTCCGCCGGCGAACAGTTCCCGGCGAAATTAGCGTGTTCGCGTTCGCCGCGGCGGGCGGACACATGCGCAGTTCGATCCGCCCCCTATTCGTCATCATTGGGCAAACTTTGACCCTGTGCCTCTCGGTCAGCAGACACATTCCAGCCAATCAGCAGCACTCCCTCCCTTCCACACCCTCCAACCTCCCTCCCAGCATCCATTTTCGATTCATTCGGAAGATGCATGCTTAGTGAGAGGAGGGAAAGTTTAGCTGCTGCTGATTAGATAGGGAAATTGATAGCTAGGCTAGGGTATTCCGTGTCCACTACAATCCTGAAGGACTCATCTGATCTCTGCTGTAAGGACAGCACTCCAAAAAACCCTTTTTAGGGCTATAACATCAGGCTGTTTTTTTTTTTTTCCTGTGTAATGTAATTGCAGGTGCCTGCCTGCCAGCTTCTGTGTGAGGTTCACATTGGATACTGTGCCTACTTGCCCAGTGCCACCACTCATATCTGTTTTGACAATAGGTTAAGCTTTACATTTAAAATAAATATTTTTTTTTCACTGTAATAGAAGAGCAGTTGCCTGCCTGCCAGCTTCTGTGTGAGGTTCACATTGGATACTGTGCCCACTTGCCCAGTGCCACCACTCATATCTGTTTTAACAATTGGTTAAGCTTTAGATTTAAAATAACTATTTTTTTTTCACTGTAATAGAAGAGCAGTTGCCTGCCTGCCAGTTTCTGTGTCAGGTTGGATGCCTTGCCCATTTGCACAGTCAGTGCTACCGCTCATATCTGTTTTAACAATTGGTTAAGCTTTAGATTTTAAATAAATAATTTTTTTCACTGTAATAGAAGAGCAGTTGCCTGCCTGCCAGCTTCTGTGTGAGGTTCACATTGGATACTGTGCCCACTAGCCCAGTGCCACCACTCATATCTGTTTTAACAATTGGTTAAGCTTTAGATTTAAAATAAATATTTTTTTTTCACTGTAATAGAAGAGCAGTTGCCTGCCTGCCAGCTTCTGTGTCAGGTTGGATGCCTTGCCCATTTGCACAGTCAGTGCCACCACTCATATCTGTTTTAACAATAGCTTAAGCTTTAGATTTTAAATAAATCATTTTTTTTCACTGTAATAGAAGATCAGTTAGTTGTCTGCAAGCATCTGGGTGTCAGGCCTACTTCAGCGTGTGCTCTGCAGACCTGTGCCAGCGTGCTTTGACAGTTGCCAATCATATCTGGTGTCTCTTTAGCGTGCTTTTACACAGAAAAAAGGTTTCCAGTGTAAGCTAATAGCAGACAGTCAGTGTCCTTCAAGCGGCTCTGTCAGGCCTTCCTTCAGCGTGTGCCCTGCACAACCCTGCCAGCGTACTTTGACAGTTGCCACTCATATCTGGTGTCTCTATAGCGTGCTTTTACAACCAAAATTTTGTTTCCACTGTAATAGAAGAGCAGTTGCTTGCCTGCCAGCTTCTGTGTGAGGTTCACATTGGATACTGTGCCTACTTGCCCAGTGCCACCACTCATATCTGTTTTAACAATTGGTTAAGCTTTACATTTAAAATAAATATTTTTTTTCACTGTAATAGAAGAGCAGTTGCCTGCCTGCCAGCTTCTGTGTGAGGTTCACATTGGATACTGTGCCTACTTGCCCAGTGCAACCACTCATATCTGTTTTAACAATTGGTTAAGCTTTACATTTAAAATAATTTTTTTTTTCACTGTAATAGAAGAGCAGTTAGTTGTCTGCAAGCGTCTGGGTGTCAGGCCTACTTCAGCGTGTGCTCTGCAGACCTGTGCCAGCGTGCTTTGACAGTTGCCACTCATATCTTGTGTCTCTATAGCGTGCTTTTACAACCAAAATTTTGTTTCCACTGTAATAGAAGAGCAGTTGCCTGCCTGCCAGCTTCTGTGTGAGGTTCACATTGGATACTGTGCCTACTTGCCCAGTACCACCACTCATATCTGTTTTAACAATTGGTTAAGCTTTACATTTAAAATAAACATTTTTTTTTCACTGTAATAGAAGAGCAGTTGCCTGCCTGCCAGTTTCTGTGTGAGGTTCACATTGGATACTGTGCCCACTTGCCCAGTGCCACCACTCATATCTGTTTTAACAATAGCTTAAGCTTTAGATTTTAAAGAAATCATTTTTTTTCACTGTAATAGAAGATCAGTTAGTTGTCTGCAAGCGTCTGGGTGTCAGGCCTACTTCAGCGTGTGCTCTTCAGACCTGTGCCAGCGTGCTTTGACAGTTGTCAATCATATCTGGTGTCTCTTTAGCGTGCTTTTACAAAGAAAAAAGGTTTCCAGTGTAAGCTAATAGCAGACAGTCAGTGTCCTTCAAGCGGCTCTGTCAGGCCTTCCTTAAGCGTGTGCCCTGCACAACCCTGCCAGCGTACTTTGACAGTTGCCACTCATATCTGGTGTCTCTATAGCATGCTTTTACAACCAAAATTTTGTTTCCACTGTAATAGAAGAGCAGTTGCCTGCCTGCCAGCTTCTGTGTGAGGTTCACATTGGATACTGTGCCTACTTGCCCAGTGCCACCACTCATATCTGTTTTAACAATTGGTTAAGCTTTACATTTAAAATAAATATTTTTTTTCACTGTAATAGAAGAGCAGTTAGTTGTCTGCAAGCGTCTGGGTGTAAGGCCTACTTCAGCGTGTGCTCTGCAGACCTGTGCCAGCGTGCTTTGACAGTTGCCACTCATATCTTGTGTCTCTATAGCGTGCTTTTACAACCAAAATTTTGTTTCCACTGTAATAGAAGAGCAGTTGCCTGCCTGCCAGCTTCTGTGTGAGGTTCACATTGGATACTGTGCCTACTTGCCCAGTGCCACCACTCATATCTGTTTTAACAATTGGTTAAGCTTTACATTTAAAATAAATATTTTTTTTTCACTGTAATAGAAGAGCAGTTAGTTGTCTGCAAGCGTCTGGGTGTCAGGCCTACTTCAGCGTGTGCTCTGCAGACCTGTGCCAGCGTGCTTTGACAGTTGCCACTCATATCTTGTGTCTCTATAGCGTGCTTTTACAACCAAAATTTTGTTTCCACTGTAATAGAAGAGCAGTTGCCTGCCTGCCAGCTTCTGTGTGAGATTCACATTGGATACTGTGCCTACTTGCCCAGTGCCACCACTCATATCTGTTTTAACAATTGGTTAAGCTTTACATTTAAAATAAATATATTTTTTTCACTGTAATAGAAGAGCAGTTAGTTGTCTGCAAGCGTCTGGGTGTCAGGCCTACTTCAGCGTGTGCTCTGTAGACCTGTTCCAGCGTGCTTTGACAGTTGCCACTCATATCTTGTGTCTCTATAGCGTGCTTTTACAACCAAAATTTTTTTTCCACTGTAATAGAAGAGCAGTTGCCTGCCTGCCAGCTTCTGTGTGAGATTCACATTGGATACTGTGCCTACTTGCCCAGTGCCACCACTCATATCTGTTTTAACAATTGGTTAAGCTTTACATTTTAAAGAAATCATTTTTTTTCACTGTAATAGAAGATCAGTTAGTTGTCTGCAAGCGTCTGGGTGTCAGGCCTACTTCAGCGTCTGCTCTGTAGACCTGTTCCAGCGTGCTTTGACAGTTGCCAATCATATTTGGTGTCTCTATAGCGTGCTTTTAAAACCAAAATTTGTTTTTCACTGTTATAGATTGAATAGCAGTTACTTGTCTTCAATCGGGTGTCTCAGGCCTACAGTGTGTGCTCTGCAGAACTGTTCCAGTGCACATTGCCAATCATATCTGGTGTCTCTATAGCGTGCTTTTAAAACCAAAATGTGTTTTTCACTGTTATAGATTGAATAGCAGTTACTTGTCTTCAAGCGGGTGTCTCAGGCCTACAGTGTGTGCTCTGCAGAACTGTTCCAGTTCACATTGCCAATCATATCTGGTGTCTCTATAGCGTGCTTTTAAAACCAAAATTTGTTTTTCACTGTTATAGATTGAATAGCAGTTACTTGTCTTCAAGCGGCTCTGTCAGTCCTTCCTTCAGCGTGTGCTCTGCAGAACTGTTCCAGTGCACATTGCCAATTTACGTTGCACTCATTAGAACCAAACACTGTGGGGTGATTTCACCAAGGACCACACGACGGAACAGGATCTGATTTTTAGGGTCCTTCAAATTGAAAAGGAGGATCCGGTATTTATTCTTATATCTGCTGTCAGTACACAGGAAAAGTTTAAATATTTCTTGTTCTACGTTCTCTGCAACTCCACGCACCGACTCATCCAATACGTGAAGATCTGGGGTTTCTCTGACTCTCCTCAGTAGTGTATCAAACAGAGTCTGCACTGTGGTAACACGGACATCATCAGGACATAACTCAACTATTTGCAGATAGGCAGTCTGCAGCTTCTCTTTTTCACCTGTTCTCTTCTTTCTCTTATGCGTATTCTTGTCTATATGCAGGTGGTCTCTTGCCTTTCTTTTAACCAATTTGTTCCTTCCATATGGTTTCAAAAGATCTCTGGCAGAGAGTGTTTGCACTGACTACCCACAGCATGCTCTTGCCATTGCCTACTCCACCTTCAACGACAGGGTGCAAGTCCCAAGGAGAAGGATCATTCACTTTATTATCTGTCTTTATTTCACAAGTAGTGCCTGGAACATCCTCATGGGTCACAAGATGTAAATCTGGACTAATGTCAACCCCAGGGTCTGGAAAATCATCAATTTGAAATTTTTCGAATAATCCCAGTGGGCTGCCACATTCTTCCTCCTCTGATGGTATTAAAGTTTGCAGAGATTCACTATGGGGTGGTGTCAAGCATTTTGGAGAACAATTAAGCATCTCCATCCCAATACGTTTCAGATGTCCTATCAGCTCTTCCACCCTATGCGATACTATGGGCAGGCTACCCGTGACGTCATTACTCACGGCCCTATTTCACGCGGACACTCTGTGTCAGTGTGTATCATGGTCTCTGTGGACAGGGAACAGTCTCTATTCTGCTCTGTGTCAATGTGCATCAGGGCTGGGCTTTGAGGACAGGTGTCAATGTTAGGTGATTTCTGCCCTTTATGGATTAAAAGCAGACTCTGCATCAACTGTGCAATTTTCCATGGGAGTTTTGCCATGGATCCCCCTCTTGCATGCCACAGTCCAGGTGTTAGTCCCCTTGAAACAACTTTCCCATCACTATTGTGGCCAGAAAGAGTCCCTGTTGTTTTTAAAATTCGCCTGCCCATTGAAGTCAATGGCGGTTCGCGCGGTTCGCCGGTTCGCGAACATTTGCGGAAGTTCGCGTTCGCCGTTCGCCGAACCGAAAATTCCGGGTTCGCGACAACCCTAGTTATAGGTTATAACCTGTGTAACCCCTGGGCCCTAAGCACAACTACTGTATGTACTCACTACTTCTTTTTACCATACCTGGTGACCTGACTGAATAGTGTGAATTATGTAAAATATGTCAATTCACTACAATTGATCATTAATTAACGACCAACTTGGGAATGTTTCTTTCCAAGCCATGTCGCCAAACTTTGAAACAGGTTTGTTCCCCTTTTAATCCTAACTCAGACTTAAAATTATGGGCCTTGGGGGGCGTGGCCTGACCGTTCATGAAGTCGGACGTGTGAGCGATCGGCTCCAGGAGAGAATACCCTAACACAGCGACTATTTTAGCGAACAACGAGAAACTCACCTGTCTAATACTGCCTAGACAGACTGGAGCACCGTCTGAACAAAATGTCACAACGCTCCATGAAAAAGAATAAGGTAAAAGACACACCTTCACTACAAGTCGCAGCTATGGCCTCACCGCCACGCCGCGCGCAAGATGGCGCCGACGGAACAGTCTCACCAGCTTCAAGTTCCGACAGAAGCGATTACACCTCCATATCCCGTAAAGACATCCCAGCAACGGAATCAGCAATACAAAAAATGCTGAATGGCTTACAGACTTCTCTGCAAGCAGACTTTGCCAAGCTAGCTCGGGAAATTAGAGCGGATGTCAAAGCATTGGGTGAAAGGACCGATTGCCTCGAAAACAAAACTGAGGAGCTCATTAAGGCGCATAACAACGTGGCTTCGGCCTACAGTGAGCTGGAAACCAAGATAGCCTCTATCATCACCAAACTCGCTGATCACGAAGATCGTGACCGCCGGAACAATGTGCGCATACGCGGCATCCCGGAGGATATAGGCCCCGGCGAGCTGGGAAGATACGTTACTACACTTTTCCATCTGCTGGCTCCTGACCTTCCGGAATCAGCTTTATTGTTGGATAGAACCCACAGACTACCAAGACCCAGGCACCTCCCGCCATCAACACCGAGGGACACGATAACGAGAATACATTATTATACCTCCAAGGAAACCATAATGTCAGCTTCCAGGAAACGTCCTAAACTGCCTGACTCATACAATAAAATTCAATTGTATACGGATCTCTCAGCAACGACGCTTAACGCACGAAGAAGCTTTCTACCTATAACTACAGCCTTGAGAGCGGCAGAGGTACCCTATAAATGGGGTTTCCCGACTCGCCTTATCATCAGGAGGAACGGCACCGAAAAACATCTTCTTAGCCCAGAGGAGGGACAAAGGGTTCTGGCGGAATGGAACATTCCTATACTAGACGCAGCGAACCAAGCTACTTCACGAGAGGCGACGACAGCACCCATGAAAGTAACCCCAGATTGGGAAACGCAAACTACAGATAAGTGACTTTTCCACATAAGACCTGTGGAGCCCATAGTAACTATGCGTATACTCATGACTCGTTAAGGAGTAACGCAGATGTGGTGAATACTTATCCCACACGGTGGTAGATGTTTGTTTTTTCCATAGTTTTATAGTTTTATAGTTAATTGTTTATTGTGTCTCTAGTATGTCGACTCTTAACTATTGCCCCACAAGACAGGAGTGGGACACGGGAACATCCCAATATGTTGTAAGGCAGTGCAACAAAAAGGTCTGCTTACATAATGAAATGCAGGGTGGGGCTTAGTACCGCATATTAGAAAGGGCACATACCGCACCTCCACAATATCTAACAGCAATAGACATCCGGTCTAGAGTCACAATACCCACCGAGTGTAACTAGCCCACAACACACTAAATGACAAACCCTGAATGCTCAGCACTGTTGCTGTTCCTAAATATTAAACCAGAATAAGACCGCCAAAACATACTTATATAGAAGCAGCGGTTACACTACAATATGGATAATGCCCCTCGCCTCTCAATCCCTGCACCATGGGCCATGAGTCGGTAGGAGCACACGGGCTTATTGTGTATCCCACCACTAGAGACAATAAGGTCCACCGGTTCATATCAGACTTTAAAGAACATAACATGTTTTCATTTTAGTTCCGTTGTCCCCCGGCCCACCATCCTCCTGCACAGTTCCCGTATCAAATGGACAATAGACTCCAACAGGACACTAGGTTCGTGTGACAGGCACTTAAAGGCCACCTCAGACTACCTCAACACATAGGTAGCATACAAAGGGAAAAGAAAAGAAAAAAGAAAAAAAAAATCAAAGAAAAAAAAAAAAAAATCAAAGAACAAAAAAAAAAAATTAAAAAAAAAAAAAAAAGCATAAAAAAAACAAATGAAACTGTTAAATAAATGGATGACAATTGCTATACATCTATAACTCATTAACAATTAAGATACTATTAACAATACCTGGGGATGACCCACGTTTGCCTCAACCCAAGTCAAGGGACTGATGGAAAAACAATACCCTATTAGACGACAGGTCTCACCCTAAAGAAAAGGGACTCTCCATACCCCGAGAGGGCTTCAGTGCCCAACAAACATTAAGACGATTTGGTCTCAAGTTGGAGACCTTCTCTTTGTATATAGTTGGTTATTATTTTTTAGTTCACCCATCCTTCCCTTCTCCCTTCCTCCCATGGCGACGCAACACCACCAAGACATGTTCATGTACATCTCACCTGCACAGGAGATCGAAATCAAGGGTCAACTAGTAGGGATCCAATACTATGTATTACCATTTTATAAAACATTACTGCCCTGGTTGAAAACAGTAGGGCTAGACCCACTACCCTTCCAATATACAAATAGCACCAAATTCTTAAGACTCAAATGACGCTGAACATCCTGTCGATCAACGCTAAGGGACTTAATTCGCCCCATAAGCGTCGAATGGCTTTACAAGAAGCGACAAAGCATAAGGCTCATATAGCCTTCTATCAGGAAACTCATTTTCAGACCGACAACCACCCAAAATTTTCCTCCAGGGCCTTCCCGTTTTCATTGCACATACAAAAAAAAGAAAAGAGGAGTCACTACTCTGATAAATAATGCGGTGGCCTTCCAATTAATAAAACAAATAAGTGATAAAAAAGGACGATACCTCCTTATACAGTGCATAATCAACAATGCCCAATATACCTTGGTAAATATATATGGGCCACAAAGTGGTAACCATATATTCCTAGACCATATCCTCACGCTAACTAATGCCCACAAATTTGGAGAAATCATCATTGGTGGCGACACCAATTTTATTTTAGACCCAACCTCAGACACTACTTCTTCATCTAAGATCTTACATAAGACATCAAAACAAAGAATACGCATGACTACCCGTATGGGAAACATTCTACAAACACATGGGTACACTGACATCTGGAGGGCCCTGCACCCTCTGGATAAAGACTATACGCATCACTCTCTGGTACACAACACATATTCCCGGATTGACCGATTTCTACTCCCATCAAGCCATACAGCGAAAGTATCTTGTTCAAATATAGGCAATATCACGTGGTCGGATCATGCTCCGATCACACTATCCCTGACAACTCAACACCCGACCAGCGCGAATCGTACATGGCGATTAAATGACTCCCTCCTAACAGACCACACATTAGTTCAACAAATCAATACAGAACTAGAAACGTACTTCTCCCTAAATGACACAGGAAATATTAGCATAGCAACACTATGGCAAGCCCATAAAGCGGTCCTTCGGGGACAATTTATTAAGCACGCTAGCTATAATAAAAAACAACGCATGGCAGCCTATATAGCTATAAATACTGAGATGATCACACTCACGCACACCAATAAACAAGCACCCTCGTACGATACCACACAACGTATTCTTGACCTACAAGCCCAATTAAGGGACATGGAAATGGCTAAAACAGCATACTTACTAACTAAAATGAAACACAAATTTTTTAAAGAGGGGAATAGAGCAGGGAAGGTCTTGGCGGCACAACTAAAAGCGAAAGCCGCAGCAACCAAAATAGCCCTTATACATACGAAAGAAGGAGTTAAACTTACTGATCCACAGGAAATAGCAGACGAATTCGGCAAATATTATAGCGATCTATATAACCTAGCATTGGGTCCAGACTGCCATAAACCAGAGCAAAAAGACATAGATGCATTCTTAACAGATATTCCCCTACCTACTCTTACTACAGAAGAGAGCCAAAGGTTGATACAACCATTCACAATACAGGAAATTATCGACATCTTAAAACAACTCCCGAAACACAAATCCCCGGGACCCGATGGGTTTACAAACCTTTACTACTATACCTACAAAGACACACTAGCACCCTACCTAACGACATTGTTCAACCACTGCTTCCAAAAAGGGACCATGCCCACCGAGATGCTACAAGCCCATATTACTACTTTACCGAAACCAGGGAAGCCTCCAACCCATTGCCCCAACTTTCGACCGATATCCCTATTAAATTGCGATACTAAAATCTATGCTAAACTCTTAGCGAATAGACTAAACCCTATACTAACTCGCATAATCCACAATGACCAAGCGGGATTTATCAAGGGCAGACAGGGCTCCGATAACACCAGAAAGATCCTTAATATATTGGCTCATATAGACACAGAGAGAACTGAAAAAGCATTTGATAGACTTAACTGGGCGTACATGACAACGATCCTCGCTAAATATGGGTTCCCGAGGGAAATGATACAAGGAATAATGACACTATATAAAAGTCCCACGGCCCGAGTTTATCAGTCAGGGTTTCTCTCAGCACCCTTTAACCTCACTAATGGTACAAGACAAGGATGCCCTCTCTCCCCACTTCTTTTTATACTCGCCTTAGAACCTCTGGCAATAAAAATCAGACAAAATCCATTAATTTCTGGCATACCCATAAGGCAGTCAAATTACAAACTATCAATGTTCGCGGACGATATCCTCCTAACCATCTCCAAACCTGATATATCACTACCATGTCTTATGACCCTACTACAAGAGTATGGGAAAATATCACACTATAAACTCAATGCGGCTAAGACACAGGCTCTACCGCTTCATCTACCCACACAGCGAGCAGATAAATTACGCCAGACTTTTCAATTTGACTGGAGACAGAATTATATAACATACCTAGGAGTGAAACTTGCTCTACATGCCACCAAGACTGTGAACCTGAACTATGACCCACTGTCACACATGTGCACGTCACTCTTTCAAGGCTGGGATCATGTACACCTATCATGGCTAGGCCGAATCCACACTACAAAGATGATAGTACTACCCAAAATTTTATATGTGTTTCGAATGTTACCCCTTCCAATCCCTTCACGTATACTAAAAACACTGCAGACAACTATATCCAAATTTATCTGGCACAAGAAAAAACCTAGACTGCCGATCCACTTACTCCAACAGACACAATCCACAGGAGGCTTAGGACTACCCAAAATTGCTGCCTACTATGAGGCTGCTATTCTAGAGTCTGCAATAAAGCTCCATGCCCCTAAACACACGTTCCAATGGGTAGACATGGAAGATGACAAAACATATCCTCACCCCATCTTACATATGATGTGGGCACCGAAAATACACAGACCGCAAAAACTAACATTGTACCCCTCATCTATAGTGACCCTCAAATATTGGGATAAGCTTCTGGCTACCTTATCAGAAAAAGGGAAGTACTGCATACACGCCCCTCTAGAAACATTAACAAGGATAACTCCGTGGTTGTCATTACACTCATGGACCAAACATGGAATCCAATATATTAGGGACGTCTGCGATACATCAGGGATTAGACCATTTCCGATTTTGCAAGACCAGTTCAACCTTCCTAATTCCTTCACATTCCAATATCTACAACTCAAAAGCGTTATAAATACACACGTATCCTTTCAAACAAGATCCCCAACGCAAAACACCATACCAACGTTAAATGTTATCTCCAGATGCCACACAGCTCCAGTTAAATCCAAATCCCTATCACTATGTTATAAAGCGACACTGAACCAAGTCCAGCCCCACTCTTTTAAATATGTGGAACAATGGGAAAAAGAAGGTATCCCTAAACTTGCAGACGAACAATGGATTAAGGCACTAAATACACTGAAAGGCCTGACATCCTGTTCCTCACACATAGAGGCACATAAAAAAATCATGTACAGATGGTACCTTACACCGCACAGGCTACACCAAATTTACCCCTCCACAACACCTAACTGTTGGAGGTGCGAGTTAAAGGAGGGCACCATGACCCACATATGGTGGGAATGCACGGTAATAAAACCATTATGGAAACAGGTTCAGCAAATACTGCTCCAATCTCTGAACTATACATCTACCATTACACCAACACTAGCTCTGCTATTGATCTTCCCGGATCAATGGGACAGAAAATACAAGAAAATAGCTTCTCTGGTTATTTTAGCAGCGCGGAACTTATTGGCTCAATGCTGGAAGAGCACAAAATGCCCTACGCGCAAAGAACTTATAAATAGAATACTACAATACTACAAATACGAGATACTTTCCGCAGAATCGCACACACAAAGGAGAGAGATTGAGCGGATATGGACACCGTGGCTCACTGTGATTGATTCTAACGCTAGAACCACTAGTCGAAATCCTAACACCTCTAGTTGACCACCTACCCCAATTTAGGTTAGAGGTTAACAATCGCATTAAACTACATGTCCATGGATGAAATGTGGGGTCTGCTTTCACTTGGGGTCCACTGATACAAGGATATATACAGTGATGTATTTAGACAATTTATATTTCAATTCATACTTCAATATTATTGCATTTAAAGTCTGCTTCACTTTGTCTTGTATAATCAGAGATGTCATGTATGTATATGTCCTTCTGCGCAAGGAACACCATAAAGGCGTGTCGCCTCATATACCCCCCTCCCCCCCCACCCTTCTTCTTTTTTCTGTATCCCTCCCCATCTTTTGTTTGATACCCACTTTGGGTTTCTATTTTTCTGAAAATAAAAATCTTAAATTTGAAAAAAAATTATGGGCCTTGTCATATCCTAACAGGAATAGTGTGTAGTTATGACAACAAAATGTATTTGTCATACAAATAGGGGTCACGTATGTCCTGTTCGGAATCTTAGACAGCTTTACTTGAACATATTTTCTTCAGTTTGTATCATCATAATATAATTTTTATTTTATTCATTTAAAAAAAAAAATGTTTTATGGTAATTAGATTTTTGCCTGATGTTCCACCTAGGCATAGAAAAAAATGATTGCTATTTTTTAGCTCTAACAACTGTATATATTATATATTTGATAATGTAAAGATTACAGATGTCAGAGGTCCTTTTATCTTAGTATTCAAACATCTTTTGCAACTAAAATTGAAAACTGAACTTAAATAGAACATATTGTATACTAGTAGAAATGCTAAATGAGGACCTTACATAAATAAAATACAATGTCTAAAAAGTCAGACACCAGTAAAATTACGTGTTTACTGAATCAGGTCAAGGTACAAATGGATGTAATTGGTGTTTTATGTAATATAAAACAGTAAATTGCTAAAAAAAAAAAAAAAAAAAAAAAATTGTGTACAGTGACAAAATTGTATATTAGTTGGACAGAACTCAAATTGTTTTTGGCAATCAACTTTAATCTATTGTCCGCCAAAAATAGCACCATTACTAGACGTTTATGCCACTAATTAAGAGAATGTTAAGATTAAATCTATGATGTATCAAAATATATAGCTGTGAGCTTGAATTTAAAAAAGTATCATTTAAAGCTTCAGGCATTGTAATTCATTCTTTTGCCAGTTAATTTGCTTCTGTAATTAATTGATACCTTTGCCGTTCTGGAGAGAAAGGAACAATATGAATTATCTTTTCCAGAGGAAACCAACTCTATTTTAAAGTTGCCTATGTAGTTCATAATTCAAGCAGAAAGAATGTAGAAAATTGTCCTGTGTGCAGAACTGTATTTCTTGTGTAAATGTCAAGGAGTTAGATGGCACCCAGCTATTTAGTTGCAGATTGGACACAGTTCCCAGCAGGCATGCAGTGTCAAATTGAGCAAGACCCCCAATTATCACTTCACTTAAGTGACGTATCTCTATAATTTAAATTCAAAATTTTAAAAGCTCCAGCAGTCAGTTGATAGTGCTTTTAAGCGAATGGTGTTTACAGCCTTAAATAACACAACACCATCTGGGATTCTAAAAACTGTAAATTATATTCAAAAGAAATTAACTAATGGAAACTAAAGTTTTATTTCAACATAAAAGTGATTTTGTTATTTAAAAGACGTTGTCTTTAGTGAATATCCATCTTTCTAGGTTTTTCTTCAATTTGGCGGTAAAAATTCTTCTACTCAATGCAAAACCATATCTTGATTAAGGAGTGGTTTTAGGTTTACCAACCCTATAAAATCAGATAGCTAAATGTCTGTGTGACAATGCAGTGTTAAAGAAAAAAACAAAAAAGACTGATATTCATTAAAGACAACATATTTGCCAAGTCTCCAATTATGTCAACTATGGAAAACCATGCTCAACTAAGTATTGGTCTGTAATTGACACCTGTACTTAGATCAGTAGATAGAATCAAGTCACGATATGTCCTATCAAATGCTCCTTATATGCCATCTTAAAGAAATATTAAATTAAATTGTACAATGAGAAAATTTGCATTATGCTGTCAGCAAGCAAAAAGAAAGTACAAAACAAACAATTCATAAATAAATACATAAATAAACAAGTTAATAAATCCTGTAATAATCATGTCTATCTCCCCATACCTTGCACCATACTTTGTGATGAAAGAGCCATTATTTCCACTTCCTAAATGTAAGTGATGGGGATTGATAGCATTGGATGCCATTGATGCTTACCTTATGAATAAGTGACCTGCTAGGCCCATTAACAAAATATCATGGGATCCCCCAAATCCCCTATTAAAAACCTGCTCAGTGGATTTCTCGGCTCTCACATGGCATTTGAAAAATGCGTGTGCATTTATAGCATGAGAATGATAGCTATTGCTGCTTCTGTTAACTGTGCAGCGAGATGAAGGAGAGGAAATTTTGTCCTAGAGGTCCCCATCCTCCTAAAATATTAGATATTCCTTCTCCACAACTATGTACCGTTTCAGTGTAATTCACAGCCCGCGACCCCCCAGATGTTGCTGAACTACAACTCCCATGAGTCTTTCGTTGAAACAGATAGCCAGGGAATCATGGGAGTTGCAGTTCAGCAACATCTGGGGGGCTGCAGGTTGGAAATCCCTGCTTTAGTCCCTTTTTCACTAAAAGTGGCTAATTCAAGTGTCATTCATATGCAGGGTTACCAATCCACTATGTTTTTCTGGACACATACCATCTTTTCATTTTGATAGGCAAAACATGTGCATTTTAGTCTTATAATAATATAATAATATAAAGTACTGAACAAGTCTAGACCCTCTTGTATCTCTTCGCTGATCCATAAGCATGCCCCTTCTCGGTCTCTCCACTTTGCCCATGACCTTCTCCTGTCCGCTGCTCACACCCGTACGGCCAACTCACGCTTGCAAGACTTCTCTCGGATGGCTCCCTTCATAATTGTTTAAAAAGTGCCTTTAAACCCATCTCTTCAGGAAAGATTATTTCCCCCCCCACCAGAGAAACCTCTACCTCACATACCTGTCCCTTGCTCTCTCTCCTCCAGCTCTGCTTCACTCCCACCTAGTTTGATTGATATCTCCTGTAGACTGTAAGCTCATCCTATTGTTCCTGTAAATCTTTGTAGTTGTCTCTTTATATGTTAAATCTCCCCCTCTTATAATATTGTAAAACACTACAGAATTTGTTGGCACTATATAAATGCCAATAATAATAATAATAATAATAATAATAATAATAAAAAAAAAAAAACATAATAATAAATAGTTATATGTTATGCCTATATCCTACAGGAGGGAAACCACTGATTTAGAAAAGACCGTTTCAATGGTATCTATCCTTGATTAATCAATTTACTTATTTCCCTCTTGTAACATGTTGCAGGAACATTTCTTATCTACTGACCATTAGTTATAATAGTTGTCCAAGAAAACATGGCGTATTTGAGATTCCTAACTGGATAGTTAACTCTTGTGGAACATATAAGCCCTCAATGCATAATGATTAGGATTTACCCATTTAATGATAAGGGGTTACCTTCTTCCTTTGACTCAAGTCACTATATATACAAATACATTCTCTGACTTTATTTTGCACTCCTAAATATATGAGAGCATTAGTGAAGGCGTATTCATGAATTTTGCCATCCAAAAATAAATATACACAATAAAATGAAAAAAACTAAATTTATACAATTTCAAATAGTCACTAGTACTAATATTTCCTCACGTTATTCCATTCAAACCCAATTTTTTTAGAAACTGAATAAATAAATATGCATAGACCAGTGACTTTCCACATTTAAAGAGACTTCAAATTTAGTCATTTTACTAATGAAATTCTATTACTGCACCATAGTCCTTAAAAATTAAATGCAATTCTGTCATCAAAACATTGATGGCGGTTTATTAAACAATTTAATCACTGAACAGGGAATTGTTCCACAGTTAGAAAGCAATGATTATGGTTGTGTTATTTATATATTATTGGTGGTAAATGAGAAATATTTAAGAAAGATGAATAATATAAAATTTTACTATGAAGATGTGTAGTTCCCTAAAAACGATCAATGCTAAAATGTCAACTATAAATTTATGAAACACATAACATTTCTAAGCACACAAAAACTCAAAGCTATTTTAATTAAATATAAGTAGCAGAATAAAATGAATTAAAATGTTGTACATTAGAAACTAGTATGATTTGTTAATATGCTAGTGTCTTGTAATGTAATTTAACCCCTTAAGGACACATGACATGTGTGACATGTCAGGATTCCTTTTTATTCCAGAAGTTTGGTCCTTAAGGGGTTAATTAAAATTAAACATATACAAAAATAAATAAATAATGGTTTAGCAGTCATATTTGACCATAGTAAGCTTGCTGATATGTAGCTTTTTACATTTAAAATGTTTCACTGGGGAGGTTAATGGTATTTTCTTATGTAATGCACACTTATTCTTTGGCATTCTTATGTAGTTAAAGATACTTATTGTTATTTTAGACAATTAAGTCACAACACTTTTAGTGCTTGGAAAAGATTTAATAATTAAACAATATACAATTTGGGCAATTATACAGAGATGTTGTAACTAGGTTATATGGCACGTGAGACAATATTGTATATTAGAAACCCCCTAAATTGTAAATGTATGTACCACACCACCACTCCTATTTGTCTATCCAAACCCTTTTCTCCCTTTTGTGTGTGTCTCATGAACTCCCCTTGGCTGTCTCTTACTCCCTTTAAGCACTTACATATACTTTAATACCTCTAGGATGTTGGCTAATCTTCCTTTCATTGTCTCTAAACCTTTCTTACCACCTTGTGTATCTTTTAACTGCCCTGGCATTCTCTTAACCTCTACCCTATGTGTCTCTTTGTGCCCTTTGTGATGCTGTTATCTCCCCTCATGAGTCTCTAAAGCCCACTTACCCTTTATGGGTCTGTCAAGCCACATTTACCAATATTGTATTGTAATATGTACCAATCATGTTCCTCTGTCTGGTCTTAGACGGAGCTCCAAGTAGTGTCAGAGAGATGAGGGACATGACTAAACATCTTATCTACATCCAACCGCTCACTACCAGCATGTCGGTAATCTGAAGCTGATATCTCACAGCATAACTCTCACCAATGTTGGTAGGATGGTACACGTATGTCCCCACGTTGCCCTGAGATTAAATAAACCTAAACCCAAAATATAGATACATCAAGTTAAAGTGTTTTTTTAAGAGAAAAAAGATATCTTGTAGTTCTGAAGACATACCCATTCATAAACATTCATTATGATGGACTAAATGTGATGGTAATATTTTTTTATAACCTTTGTGTTATTTATCCTCTGTCTCTCTAACATCTAAAACATGTATATTAAACATGTTCTATAAACACATGCATACTGTTAAGTGAACTTGCAAATTTAACAGTTAAATGGACACCATAGTCACCAAAACAACTTTAGCTCAATGAAACAGTTTTGGCGAAAAGATAATGACTCTAAAGTTTCACTGCACAATTCACTGACATTTAGGAGTTAAATCACTTTTGTTGCTGTGTGAGCAGCCCTAGCCATACACAGCATGAGTGAAAGCCAAGTAGTTTCATTTTCAATCAGATGTAACTCTAAAAGTTTTTAACTCCTGCTCTGTAAATTAAAATGTAATCACATACAGGAGCCTCCTGCAGGGTCTAGCAAGCTATTCACAGAGCAGGTGATAAGAAGTTCTAAATTAAACAGAATTTGCAATAAAGGAAGTGTAAACATTAGATGATTCTTTACAGGAAGTGTTTAGGAAAGCTGTGCAAGTCATATGCAGGAAGGTGTGCCTAGGGCTGCATAAACAAAGTGATTTAACTCCTAAATGACAAATAATTGAGCAGTGAGACTATAGATGCATAATCTATACACCAAAATTCCTTCATTAAACTATAAACAAAATTGGTGACTATAGCATTCTTTTTTTTTTTTTAGAAACGTTTCAGTAACAACAGCAAATTCCCATTTGTAACTGTTTTGCAACTATTAGTCAATATCCTTACATACTGAGATTACTAACATTTTGGAATACGTAGTAAATATGCATTTCTGTTAGCTAAATCCGTGACCAGAACAACTTTCAGTTTCACATATTGCATATTGCATATCTGAGAATATGATCTTATATATATATATATTTCTATTTTGTAATAGCAGAATTAAAATAGTAAAATGTAAGAAAAAAATGATGAGAAGGCCAGTATACCAAGCACTCATCTTGCTCCCAGAATTATCAGACTACACACAAAAAAATTATATATATATATATATATATATATATATATATATATATACATATACTGTATATATAATTTGAACTACTGTCTTAGTACTTTCTTTGATGATAGTATTATTGTAGTCAGCATATTTGATGTTATGTTCCAAAACTGTACCTATGATAATCTCTTAGTTATGCTAAAGCTGTCATTCTCAACATCAGAAGCCTTTATTAATCCCATGTTCTAAGTGGATTTTCTAAAAGAATAAAGTATGCAGCAAGATGATAAAGGGAATGGTTTCTGCTGTATGAAAGCAGAAAAGTGTGCTGTCTTAGAGATTGTAGCACGGCATATATAAAATTGCACATTCTCAACACCTGGTGCTTAAAGTTAAAGAAGTTAACAATTTTACCTAAAGTAGTTGTGCGTAGCAATAAAAAAAAACAAAAAAAAAAAAACATAGAATGCGTACTGTAGAGCTACTGAATAGAAGGAATCAAAATCCTTACCTTCAAGGTGGAAATATTTTCATTAACGTTCCAAGTATATAAAAAAAAATATATATATATATTTTTGTTCATGTGTCAGTATACACGGTGAGTCACAAGTCAGAAACCATCCAAAAAATAGACTAAATTAGACACATACATTCATGTATTTAATAATTTTGGAACTGATGGATGATTCATTGTTTTTATAAAAAAATTTAAAAATACTGTTGTGCAATGCAGCACCCCTTACGTCAATGCAGTACCAGTGCTATATTTGTCCAACCCAACCCAAGAATGGGTAGTGTTACACTTATGTGCAGCATCTGTTGCCCCAGCAACTGTTTTGACAGTTTTGCCAGGTCAGTCATATGAGAGGGTCCAAATTAAGTACAACATCAAAGATCAAAGACCAGCCTCATTTTGATTTAAAATGAAAGGTAGATAGATAGATAGATAGATAGAAAGTTAATCTAATGTTAAAAATCTGCCTCCTCTCATTAGCCAGAAGGATGGGCAGCTTTGCTTTTAGTTGAGAGCAGTGTTAATTTTGTTGACTAACAATTTTAGTCAAATTTTACTAAACTAAAACTAGACTAAAACTAGAACAATTCAGATGACTAAAATATGACAAAAACTAAAATGGCTTTTTAGTCAAAAGACTTTGACTAAAACTAAATTGAAATTTGCCACCAAAATTAACACTGCACAGATGGCTTGTGGAAGGGGCAAAAGAGACAGACCAGGGCTTGGGAGAGAGACACATATAGGGGCTGGGAGGACACAAAGAGACACAGAGGGGCTGGGGAAGGGGTTAAAGAAAAGATGGAGGCTTTAACTAAACACGTTAGATTTTAGTCGTGTCAACTAAAATCTCCAGTAGATTTAGTTGACTAAAACTAGACTAAAACTAAAACAATTAAGATGACTAAAATATGACTAAAACTAAATTAAAATTTGCCGCCACAATTAACACTGGTTGAGAGCTTCCAGTTGGAGAGAAGTTAGGGACTGGCACCTAGTAGACCCAAGCTAAGAAATCAAAGGTTCTAAAACAGTTACTTGCAGTTCCTTTTTTTTATTAACTATATATTGTGTGGTCTTATATAGGGTAGAGATCTGTGCACAGGGGTTTATTGGGAATTGTTTGCATATTAAAGAAAATGACTTTAGTGGTCTACCAGCAAAAATGACTTTATTAAAATGTTCCTTTAAGAAAAAGGCTACCTAAATATCCTCCCATTGAATTTCCTCAGATTCTCCCTTTCCAAATATGCCAAGATACATAATCTAGTTAGCCCTTTTAAGAAGACATCACTAAAGTTCTGGATAGAATGGACTACTCCTTGTTAGTGAACCATATAGACAGAGTCTTTCAAACCAAAGGTTAGAGCTACTTTTTGAAACTCTCCAGTCACTGTAAACATCTTCATATTTAGCAATCTAAAGAAAAATAAAATATGCTAGAGGATTTAGAATTTTGAATAGGGCCAGCAGACCCTCCATGAATTATTAGAAAGCTCTTTGGAGGCCAACTTCTTCAAGATTACCAATATCCTTGGATTGAGCAGAACAAATGCCAAATGTGTGCAAAATTTTCCTACATAGAGGGCAGAGTATAACGCCATCACAGCAGGTAATAACTATGTGCCTTCATTCTTAAAGAATGAAACATGAGGAGGGCTTAAAAGAGCATTCAATATTCTTGTTGTAGTAATGGGATTAAATATGGACACCGCAGGATGTAGTTTACCCACTTTTTTATTATATTGATTGATGGCTCCATATGAAGCAAATGTTTAAATTTCTCCTTTTTTTTACAATCTGCACTTTTCTACAAATGGCCATTTCCCCACTTTCAAGCACAAGTGTCCTCGAAGTGTACACTTAATTTTAGATTGTTAACAAAATTGCAAGTAGATTAACCCCTTAAGGACACATGACATGTGTGACATGTCATGATTCCCTTTTATTCCAGAAGTTTGGTCCCTAAGGGTTTAACCCCTTAAGGACCAAACTTCTGGAATAAAAGGGAATCATGACGTGTCACACACGTCATGTGTCCTTAAGGGGTTAAACAAT
This sequence comes from Pelobates fuscus, assembly GCF_036172605.1. Taxonomy (NCBI): domain Eukaryota; kingdom Metazoa; phylum Chordata; class Amphibia; order Anura; family Pelobatidae; genus Pelobates; species Pelobates fuscus. Next base: position 117,637,187 of record NC_086317.1, read on the forward strand.
TATACAGACTTGCTTGTAGTGTACGTTATATATACTATTATATTATAGAGAGACATTGTCTGCTTCTTTTAAAAACACAGTTTATTGCTTAATGTAACATCTTCCAAAGCGTCGTCCAGTAGATCCGCAGCATAATGGAATTTTCAACATTATCAGATAATTCATGTTATTTATGGCATCTATATTTTTCTTCACAGTGAATTCAATCTGCAGAAAGATTAATGGACAAAGGCCGGGACACTTAGAGATAAAGCTTAAAAACTAAGCTGGATGGAAAACTTATTCCATTGGTACATCAGATGTAAATATTATGTTTCATGCAAATCTTCACCAAAATATAATAGAAAATTATGCTATTTAAGACTTTTAGAATGCTGGGTGTAGAACAACACTGCCATAAAGACATGTGCTGTATGGGTTTGTCATGACCGTCACATATAATTTCCTTAAACAAATAAATACTTTTATATAATTTACTTCATTGAATTAGGAGATGTTAATGTATTATTTATCTCTTTACCAGTGCCAACAGCAGAGGCAGCTCCTGTGTGAGAAATAGTGAATCATCTAAGACTTAAATCATGCTGGGGCCTAAGTGCTCGTAACTATTGTTGGTGCCAGTGCACAGATTGACACACACCAAACATATCCTGCTGGAACTGTACCAGTTTTGTGCAATGGAGCTACTAGTGCTTCTTTTATTCTGTTGTCATACCTCAATGTCTGAATACATTTTCTGTAAATGTATTCAGATGGTAAATGTAGTTTACCACTGTTCTCTTTTGGTGTGTGGAAATGGGCTAAGGAATTAGTAGGGATTTAATATTGTAACCCACCTCTCTGACTCCATCATACACTGCCAGGAGGGTCATTGCTGTATATGTTTAATTTTATGACAAACACAAATTATATTTTTTGAAAAATGTAACCTTCTCTAAATAGTACACCTAGAATTGATTAAAAAAAAAAAGAGCAGAAAAAATAAGAAACCACTGTGGTACTCAGCAGAAGTAATTTAATTTAATATAGTAATTATAAAAAAAAACAGATTAAAGAAGATGAACAGATATATAAAGTTAGGCAGAAAGAGGCTAAGCAAGTTATAAGAGCCTCCAAAGCACACACAGAAGAGAAAATAGCACAGTCAGTAAAAAAGGAATATAAAACATGTTTTAGATATATAAATGGGAAAATATAAGTAAAACAAGGATTAGTTAGATTAAAAACAAAAGAAGGAAGGTATGTAGAAGAGGATAGGATAGAAGGTCTAGCTAACTGCCTCAATTAATATTTTTGTTACGTATTTACCGATGAAAATAAAGGGAGGGACTTCCGTTAAGAAAAAGGACAAATGTGTAATTTGCTACATGTGAGTTTACAGAGGAAGAGGTTCTTTTTCAGCTGTCAAAAGTAAAGACAAATAAGTCAATGTGGCCTGATGCGATACACCCAAAGTTATTAAAAGAACTTAGTGGTGTACTAGCAAAACCATAAATGGATTTATTTAACCAATCATTGTTAACAGGAGTAGTCCCAGAAGATTGGAAATTAGTGAATGTTGTAACCATTCACAAGAAAGGTAGTAGGGAGGAGTCAGTCAACTATAGGCCAGTAAGCTTTTCTTCAGTAGTGGGGAAAGCGATGGAAACCATGTTAAAGGAAAGGATTGTTGAACATCTAAAATCACATGGATTTCAAGATCAGAGACAACACGGGTTTACTTCAGGGAGATCATGCTAAACTAATTTATTGATTTTTTTGATTGGGTAACTAAAATAATAGATCAGGGTGATGCAGTAGACATTGCTTACTTAGATCTCAGTAAGGCTTTTGACACTGTTCTACATAGAAGACAAAAATATATAAAATTTAATTCAGTAACATCTACAAAAAAACATAGTTTGAAAACTTTAGGTAGTATGCATATCAATATGTATTTATGCTCTTACTAATTGCACAATAGAATATTGTATTGAAGAGAGAATCTCACGACCCTTGCTAGCAAAAAAAAAAGCTCAGAGATGAATGTTTTTCAGTCTGACTTGTTTATGCATAATTTTAAATGCTACATTTTCTTTAGCATACTTGGCCACCCATTGCAAAACCATGTTACACTGTCAGAATGTCGCTTTTTGGACAAAAGTTTCTTAGAATGATGCAATCCTACCAAAAGCAGTCCAGTGGACACTATCATAATCAATTTTGCTTGTCATTTGTGGCAGTAACTGTCATAAGATTAATGAGGCATCACTGATGATCATTCGTGAAACATGTTTCATCCTTTCTAAATATGATATATAATGAACTACATGGAATTAAAAAGATACAGTATTAAAGCAGGGGTGGCCACAAGGTAGAACACAAGCTGTTCAAGAGATATAACTCAAATGCTGTTTTCCATTCTTCATGATGATCATGGTTCTATAAAAGCTAAGGAACTATATATTAGCCATTAGTGGGTTAAAGTATTTCAAGAATGGCATGTGGTAGGCCTACTGTATTAAGATCTATTTCAAGACCATTTAAATAATGCATGAACTGTCTTGTGAATAAGAACATACATTTCTTATATGTGTTCAATTTATTCAACCGTAAAGTACACCTGTCATTTTTTTATGAGCTCTCCATTAGCAAAGCGTCTTTGTATACCAACTGCAGGTGAATCTATTCTTACTCATAGTAACAATTCAAAGAGATGAGGCATTGTTTATAAAATATTCTGTCACCTGGTGACAGGAGAAGGGTTCTCAGTTGTGGGTAACCTGTATTTCCCAAAGAGATGAGGCATGATTTTCTGCACAAGAGCAAATGAACGACAGGTGTGCATTGAAGTGCACACTAGCCACTTGTCTAAAATTGATTCTGAAGGAATATTGAATGCAGAGCTGCATGTAATTAATTGCATGGTGCATCAGGATACGTTAGTGGTTCTTTAATGACAAGTAGTAATAATAATAGTATAGCAATTTTAATAATATTAACATATTTGTATTGTATTTTAGATTTTTTACACGTTCTGGTTTATTTAAAAATTTAAAATTATGACTAGAAATGCAAAAGAGGCACACATATAAATCATATATAAATTTAACTGTGTAGTCTGAATAGCAATACTCTCATTAAAGTCTAGATGAAAAAATGCTTTCAACAGGGTAAAAATATACTGCAATAAATGTTGTGCTAGGTTTTAGCTACAGGTGATTGCACACTGGGGGAATTAATATTTTTTTCCAGGTTTGGGAAACTAAGGACACTATATAATGAACAGCAATATTTACATTTAGAAACCCATATTATCATTTAACATAGATACATAGAATGTGACGGCAGATAAGAACAGTTTGGCTCATCTACTCTGCCCAATTTTCTAAATACTCTCATTTGTCCCTGGCCTTATCTTAAGTCTACAATAGCATTATGTCTATCCCACACATGCTTTAATTCCCTCACTGTGTTAACCTCTACCACTTAAACTGGAAGGCTATAAGTTTGATCAACAGTAAATAAAGTAAATCTCTACATTTAGTGAATAGTCCACATAATTATTTTCAATTTATTGTAATAGATTATAATATTCCCTTTACTAAAAATGTATTAGATGGAGAAGTTGGGTAGGTTCATGCTTAAGATCGTATAGACCCGTTGCCTCTGTGGCAGGTAACTTTTTGAACTTGGTGATTGAGTATCACCTGTCCTATTAAGTGGAGCTTGCTGAGAATATATTTATTTGGTTCAAAGCAAATGGACATCACTTGGCATTGCAGGTGTTAGGACCAGAGTTTGGGCATCCCCTGTTTTGGTTATTATTGGACTTGGTGGTTTTGCGATCTTCTAGGCCCTTTAAATTTATTATTCTCTAGACTGCTGGAGGTGGAGAAAGATTAGACTATTTGCCTGGGCCTCTCCCTGCTTTATCTTTCTAGAGGAGAGACCCCATGCTTTTTCTGTCTTTTAATGTAAAATAAGAGGTCCCCAGACCCTTTTTTGGGCACTTGCACTAAGTTCTAACAATGATAACCTAAAATCTGGCTATTATAAGATGTAATTACTCCTGGAGATGCACATTAATGTATCAGTAGACATCCATTTTCAAGGCATATGGCAATGTCGTCAGACATTCAAGGATACTACTATCCATATACGAGATATGGAGGAGTTAAATGCATTCCATACAAATAACAACCATGTTGTTCTATGTGTAATCATGACTCATATTAAAGCGAACTTTTGAAAAGCTCCACAGTACTCATAATACGTGACTTTGCGCCCCATGTTAGTCCTTGAGAAATCATTTTCACTATCTGTTTATACATCTGTATTAAACTAGCCCTGAAATTCAAAATGAGAAAAAGTAGCTTGCAGCTACAGAAAATGTATATATAACAGAAAACTATCTTAATGATACATCAGGAACACAAAACACCATACATATCTGCATGCATTCAAAAACACAATATTTAAAGGTCATGTTAAGTCATTTTTACATTCATATCTTCATTGTTTTTTTTTTCAGATTCCCCACCTTTAAAATCTGTTGAAATGTATTTATTCAAACAGTTTAGTATTGTTGTAGTTGTTGCCTTGCCTTCTTTTTTTTTCTCCCATTCTTATTATTAACCCATTAAGGACTGAGGCAGTTGTACAAGTTGTGATCAAAACAAAAAGTAAACAAAACTTTGAATCTGCGCTATATGTCTGTTCAGGCATAATTCACCTCTTTCATATTAAATGCTTATTATATATCATTGTGTTCAGGAGAAAAGGGGCTTTTATGTCATATCTAATGTATCTATATATGAAACATAACTTTATATGAATAAAATATAAAAACTAATTGAGAAATTAAGAATTTATTTTTTTTAGTTCTGCATAACATTTTAACTGTGAATAGCATTATACTGTTAGCTGTTACCACAATAAAATACACATATTTGTATTCAGCTATGTCTCACAAGTAAAACAGTACCCCAAATGTACAGGTTGTATGGTGTTTTAAAAAGTTACAGGGTCAAATATAGCACATTCAATTTTTCAGTTTATACACATTGAAATTTGCCCGATTTTAGACCAAATGGTAGGCTAGGAATGAGAATTACCCCCATGATGGCATGCCATTTGCAAAAGTAGACAACCCAAGGTATTCAAAATGGGGTATGTCCAGTCTTTTTTATTAGCCACTTAGTCACAAACACTGGCCAAATTTAGAGTTCATATTTCTTTGTGTGTGAAAATTGAAAAAAACAAACGCTAATTTTGGCCAGTGTTTGTGCCTTCTAAAAGTGCCTACTAAAAAAGACTGGACATACACCATTTGCAATACCATGGGTTGCCTACTTTTAAGTTGTGTACAGTACATGTTCTGGTACAAGTTATCAATTAGTGGTATGAGGCAGTTATCCAGTGACAGACATTGAGATACATTGAGACATTGAGATTATAATTACATATACAGGTTGCACATTTTCCATTTCTAGCATTGCATATTAGCTATATATAGTTCTATCACCAGGAAGGTCTTGTATATCAACAATTGTACAATTTTACTCTGAAGTGTACATTGCTAAGTCATGTAGTATTGATTGATTACTGTACATGTAAATGAGATATTGAACATAACAAATGTACCACATGCTTCCTCGCATCACTCTGGACCACGACAAAGACCTCATGGCCCTGGGCTACAGATAGACACTGAAGGATGAGGCCTTGCCTGGACATCCCCCATAGTGTACTGCAGTCAGAGGGCATCGATACCTCCAATAGCAGGATGGTAGTTGAGGAGACCAGTGTCCGGACCTCGGGGAATGGCCTACCAGAGTGTGAACTTCAGTGCTATAGATGTTTAAAATATTTATTTCTTCATTTTCGGCTCACAAAATAGGGGTCGTCTTATACATGGGGGTGTCTTAGAGATGGAAAAATATGGTACATGGCTATTTAACAAAGTGAGAATTGAAAGTGATTTTAAAATGTAAGGCAGAGTAGCTGAATTGAAAACATATTGGATTTAGAGATTTTTTTCATTTTGGCTATTTTCTCCTTACATTTTAAATTCACTTAGAATTTACCATGAATTCTCACTTTAATAAATAGCCCTGCTTGTCACTGTAGTCTGGGTGCCAGTGCAAACAGACATTCCAACATACTTCCCACTATTAAAATGTCCAAAAGAATGGATTGAGGTTCCCACCCAAAAAACCATTTGCCAGCCCCCTGATGCTTGTGTCTATCAGTGAATTGATTTTAATAAATATGCACACTGTATATTTGTACCTTTGTCATTTGTATTTTTCTTGTCATCTTGATGGGAGCTGAAATGTTGATCTGATCTTTTTATATTATATTATAAAAGTTATCTTTTAAATTTTGAATTAAGGCATTGGAGTGCGGTCATACTTTGGATATATATGTATTTATACATACATACACACACATTCTCATTCAATGTCCTTGGAGCAAAATGTGCTTTGTCAGACATTTGAGAAAGAATCAATGCTCAATTATTCGCTTTCTAAAATGTTTTTCACATTAACAATATGATCTTCTGTGTGCAGAAGACATCCAAACATTATCTATTGTCTCTAAGTGAAAATAATTGAAAGCTACTTTATAAGAGACCTTGCAAGTGCTTGTGTTCTATAATTCATGTGAACATATACTTTGTAATTGTACATCCCGGATGCACGGAACATATACTTATTGCAATATCTATTAATAGAATAATCAGTACATAGGTGAACAAGTTCAAACATTTTAGGATTTGAAAAATATCATAAAGTGTAGTTAAAAACAGACATAAAATTGGCTAAATGATTTTTGACATTAAAGCAAACCTGCCAAGTATTTATTTTACAGCTAATAAAATAGGTATGAAAGTATAGCTATATGTTTTATTACTTGCATTTACTAAAATGCTAAGTTTAAAAGTTGTTTCAAAGACAAAGTAAGAACTTTATGCATCCTATATCAGAAGTACCAGGATAGTTAGAATATGATTTACATTACAATCCTGGATCTCTTTACTGTGAGGCTGTGAGTTGCCTTAGCAGGGATTAGCAACACTGTATACTAGACTTTGAGATCGGACTATAATTCTGCCATTTGGGCCAGAATTTCGATTTCTGAGCCACAATGCACCAGACTCTTGGGGGAATTACCTCATGTTTTGGTGTGCAATTTCTGGTTCCAGGGAAATTGGGATGGAATGGAGATGGAATAACTGTTCTTTTTCATGTGTGGAAGGCTTAGTTTTGCCCTGATAGATTTGAAGCCTAACCAATCATGTGGGCTGAATCTCCTGTCCAATCAAGAGGTAGCAAAAAATATATCTCATTAAATCTTTCCTAGTCAACATACTATGTAAACCAGTCCTCTTTAGTCAGTGTACATAGTGTTACCTTCAAAGCCATTCTTGTATTATTTGTTGTACGCCCAGGTGTCCTACAGACTACATATTTGTTCTGCTCATCGAAATTGTAGCTTTATAATATACTAAATTAATTTTACCTTCAACCAAGACACAGGACATTCTTGAAAATTAATATTGAATGTTCGTATAACTTTTGTGAAATTGAACAGTATTTAGAATTGGGGTACAAAGTGAACAGAGTTCATCTAGTTTAAAATTACACAACCAAAAAAAGCAAGTTATTCTACAAATACACGCAGTGCCACATTATTAGGAACACCTATCTAATACTGGGTTAAATCCCCATTGGTCCCTTAAGGATGCAGCTTCAGAAGCTGTACTTACACTCAAGGACACAAGGAATTTTTGCATTTTTGTTAAACCGCAATTTGCATTTTTCTTATTAATTGCACCAATACATATTGTATGCTGTTATTAACCCCTTAGTGACCAGACCATTTTTCAATTTTCTTACCATTATGGACCAGGGCTGTTTTTACATTTCTGCGGTGTTTGTGTTTAGCTGTAATTTTTCTTTAACTCATTTACTGTACCCACACATGTTATATACCATTTTTCTCGCCATTAAATGGTCTTTCTAAAGATATCGTTTTTTTCATCATATTATATAGCTTACTATAAAAAAAGATAAAATATGATGAAAAAATAAAACACTTTTTATAACTTTGACCCTCAAAATTTGTTACTCATCTACAACTGCCAAAATACCAAATAGTTTCTAAATAATGTCCTGAGTTTAGAAATACCCAATGTTAACATGTTCTTAGCTTTTTTTTGCAAGTTATAGGGCTGTAAGTAAAAGTAGGACATTGCTGTTTCAAAATATATATTTTTAAAATGTATCAATAGTGACATTGTAAGACTGTTATGCACGGAGAATTTAAATATATATATACATATTTATATATTTGAAATCGACGTGTATAATTATGAACGTATTTATGTAATTATGTATATGGATATATATATATATATATATATATATATATATATATATTTCGTATTATTTTTTTTATTTATTTATATATACACATATGTATATATATATATATTTCGTATTATTTTTTTTATTTATTTATATATACACATATGTATATATATATATATATATATATATATATATATATATATAACTTTCCATGTGTCCTGCACTCACTGCTCCCGGTCTTGTTAATGCCTCGGTGCAAACTCCGAACATAAGTATATATAGGTTCTAGTTGAAGTGCACTCACAGGACTCAATAATATTTCTAATCGTGCTATTTATTCAAGCATCAAGTAATACAAAGAAGTGTCGATGTTTCAGTCCTTGCCGGACTTTTTTCAAGAGCAAGGGTCTTGAAAAAAGTCTGGCAAGGACTGAAACGTCGACACTTCTTTGTATTACTTGATGCTTGAATAAATAGCACGATTAGAAATATTATTGAGTCCTGTGAGTGCACTTCAACAAGAACCTATATATATATATATATATAGGTATCCTGACGAAAGCTTGAGGGGATCAAGCTGAAACGTTGATTTTCGCTGTTTTAGTTTAAAGGTAAATAAAAGTTAATTTTTACTAAGCCCTTGGAGTGCTATCTTGAATATTTTTTCTATATTTTTGGCTGACAAGCACCAGGCACATAAGTCTCCAATAGGAGGAGTGCAAGATTATTTTTGTCTTTTATATATAGATATATATATATATATATATAATTTTTTTTAATTTATTACAATTATTATTATTTTTTTACAGCAGCAGGGAGACTGCCTGACAGCCCAGGCAGTCCCCTTGTAGGCAGATACACAGACACCTATTGCGGCCATGTGACCACTTTTTTCAGAGCGATCACATGGCCCGCGGGGGCCTAATTTACCGAGGGGGGCTGTCAGGCAGTCCCCCCAGACCTGGAGCAACACCTCAGGAAGTAATAAGGACATGCCGCGGATGTACTAGTTACGGCCTCGGTCCTTAAAGACCTTCTTTTGTTGGACGTACCAAGTACATAAGCAGTCCTTAACGGGTTAAAGGTCAAAATGGGCTTTCATTTGATGTGACATGTACGTATAACATGCTGAAATTTTTTCGCCAATTTATGTCAACGTTTGTGGTAAAAAAAAATACATTAGTTGTTTACATACATTTTTTGTACATCTGATATGTGCCACTATAATAAAAAAAAACACATTATGCTCTGTTACATCTTATGAGTAAATCATATGCCCAATGTATGACTTAGACACTATTTTGTGAAATTACAGTGCTGTTAAAAATCTGTGACAATTTCAGGTTTTTAAGTGTGAATTTACATTGACGATGTTGATCGGTCTGTGTTCCATTTTGGAGCATTTTATCAGTTTGCTAATTCAAACTACCCCATAAAGGCCTACCATTTCTTAAAGAAGACACCCCAATATATTTCATAGGGTGTATTTCAAACCTTAGTATGGGATAATTTCTTTCGCTAGTTTGTATCAAATGGTAAGAAGCATTTTTTCCTTCCTTTTTGACACACACAGTGAGATTTTATTGTATATTTTGCAAACATCATGTGTTACGGTGGTATAATACTTTATATATTGCTCAGCTAAGTCATCTGAGTACAGTAATACCCTGTATGTACCTTTGCCAGGTATATGTGGATGTTGAAGGGACAAATTTGAGACACTGTAATACGAGTTTTTCAAATGCTGAATTGTTAACTCTGGGTCCATGACCCATTATGGTATATTTAGGTTGCTTATTCAAACTATTCTAGAAAGTCATATGATTTCTTAAAGAAGACACCCCAGGAAATTTCAAAAGGCCTATTTTGAACCTTAGCTTGGGATGATTGTTTCACTGGTTTGTACCAAGTGTAGTGGTAATAAGTATTTTCTTAATTTTTTTTAAACTTTTTTACTTTAAAAAAAAGTAATTATTAAAAAAAGCATATTAATTTTTTAAAACTTTATCTTCTATGTTTTTTTACAACTTTTTTTACTCTTAACCCCAACTAGCCTTATACTAAATTCCCCAATTTCACACAAACCTACTTAAAACAGTCAAATAACTAAGTAAATAAATGTAACCAAGCGGTTTAAAAAACAAGTTAACCCTCAGGGGTTAAAAATAAATCAGATCACAGCAAAATACTGTGATCTGTATTTTGATCACTGCAGGCAGTGATCAATTCACAGGGAAAGGGTTACATTTTATTAACATAAAGCAAGGAAGCTTGTGATTTTACAATAACATGTTTTGGTTTTTTTCCACAGGGAGAAGCAGATCTGCACTGATCTGTCTCTCTCCACTTCATTGCTCACACAGAGGTGAAGATAGGTGGGTCAGAAGTCCGTGTGACTTATTCTCACAGTGATCACATGTGCTGGGACAGAGTGATTGGCTGCTACCAGTCTCACGGCAGACTGCAGCAGCTTTATCCCTAATATAACCTCAATAGCCGAGATCTGGCGTTCATTTTAGTAACTGATGGGAATTTTCCATTATGCGTCTATAAGGGTAGGACAGCTATAATGGAAAATTTACATCCAGCTCTGCGAAGGTGTTAAGCAATGCTCACCTGTAATCCAAGAAAATAATGCCCCTCCTTCACACCATTGACAACAAAAACATATTTTTTGCTGAAGAGTTATCATCCTTACATTGGCTTGTTGCAACAGAATTTGAGATTCTTCAAACATTTTTCAATGTTGTCTATAGACTTGTTTATACTAGGATATTTTGGTTAGGCCAAATCATTTTTTTCAATATAGAGATTTTGTTTGGGATCTCCACACTCCTTCACATTAATTTCGCCAAATATTATTCATGAAAAACTATTCATGGAAACATTCAGACAATCCAAAAATGACATTAAAATGGGCAAATCGATATACTGCAAAACACAGACATTCTATAAATATTACATATATATTTTGCAGGACACCTATAGGTGTATTTTCTAGCTATTTGGTGCATATGATGCAGCAAATGTTTGAACTTCAATGTTCGAACAGTGCTTGAATTTCAACTTCTAAAATGCTACAATGTCCATTCTTAATTGTTCTACAATAGCTTTTTTTCTAATTAAAATTCGAAGTTTAAATTTCTAAGCTATTATACAAATCAGCAGTGCTATGTAAACTGTCTTTGGGAATACTTACTTTTATGTAATGTGTTTTTGTTGTTTTTTATATTGATTTAGGGATACCTTCTGACTCGAATCAAATCAAACACTTGAACTTCCACACAGAGCAATTAAGAATAATACATATATGTTGTGCTTGTTAACAGCTTCAGTTAACATATGGTATTTTCAGTCATACTCTAGTTATGTAATTACTCTTCATCTCCTTTCTGTATTTTCATATTATTAGGATTTTAGCATCTTTGGGTAATGACATATAATTTGATTTCAAGAATTAGATTTGTAAAATCAATAAAACTAATAATCATCTAACACCTCCATAAATTATAAATAATTGATTTAAAACATGTTAAAAAAAAAAAAAAACACACCAGGCATTAAGCCTGAAGGTATTAAAAACTAAAAGCACATTAAGCATAGAGGGTCTGCTGGTGTTTGTATATTCAACGCTAGAGTGTTGGTATAACGGAATCAGGATAAATGATTACAAGAAAATAGCTCAGAAAAGTGCTTATTGATTTAAATATTAGAGGTAATAGTGAAAACTGCCAAAACTCCAGTACATCATGATTTAAAAAGAAAAACAAACTGCATTCAGTTTGGTCTAAGTGTCCTTGCCTGTACGAAGTATAAATGCTTGTTTGTACTCAAGGAATGATTTTGTCAGAACATACAGCATGAATGCTAATGTTATATGTGAGGAAGAGAAAAACACTAAAGACCTAAGTAAGCAAGAAGCAAATCAAAGGGATCTATTTTCTAATGTTGGACATGGTATTAGATTGTTAAATGATTAATGTAATTTAACACTTGACTTATAAGTTACAATAATGCTTTTGATAGCATTTATCTTTTTCAATGTTAATGGAAGTACTTTCAGGGCATGAGGGGAGTTACATTTTCATTTGTCGTTATAGTTCATCAATAACACACTAAATATGCTGACTTGGTCTCTCTTATTACGCAGTTTTGGGACTCAGTGTAGCTTTAAAAGACCAATATCTCCCAACATTGGGACAGATGAGCAGACCTTCTTCACCATTTGCATCACTAACAATACCCTCAATGGGCAACCCACCCATCAAGCAAACCAGGCTGAGAGACAACCTCCTATCTGGTCTCCTACTTGAAGGACCATGCAAAGAGAACTGCTGAGTCACTCATTACATGGTTCTAGTGCCTGTTGCACAGGGCAAGAGTGTCTTTTGATGTGCTCACAATGTGCTACCTGATGACTGTTCCCTGGTGTCTTTTGTCCCTGAAGAGCAGGATTGTTGGAAGCGCTGTAGATCAATGATCTACTAGCAAATAACTTATGTTCTGATAGTTCTGTATACAAAATATCAGGATAGGTTGATCTGCTGCAACAGATTTATGTAATTGTTAATTGATGAATAATTGTTTCATGGTCTTTTGTTCAGTGAAAAATATCACTATTAATGTATCAAGGGAATAGCATATAATATGTATGCCACATGGTGATTATTATTTTATTATTTATATAGCGCCATCAAATTATGTAGCGCTGTACAATGGGTGGACTAACAGACACGTAATTATAACCAGACAAGTGGACGTACAGGAACAGAGGGATTGAGGGCTCTAGTCAATGAGCTTACATGCTAGAGGGAGTGGGGTAAAGTGACACAAAGGGTAAAAGTAGGGGTGTGAATCATCAACCCATGGAAGCAGTGGTCACAAGGCAAAACTTAAACGTAAGGAGGCCAGGTGTACAAAAGTACAACCTAAAATATTAAGCAGAGTTTAGAATAAGTACATAAACAAAAGCACTCAACAAAATCAATATTACTGTTACTGTTAATAAATAAATTATGTCCAAGGACACCAGGATGAAGAACACAAAACTTTCACCAATGAGCAAGTAACATGGTTTGATTAGTCAAATCTTATTTGATTTCTTACTTCCAATTATGCAGTTTGGAGAAAGTCTTTGAAGCTAGCATTGTTATGTCGTGATGTCCTAATAAATCGTTACGATAACCCCACCATACACACTTTTATAAATCATTTGAAAAGGGTTGAATGAACATCATAATGAATTTGCCTTCTATGACCAACCTAATTAGATTTAAAGATCACTACCTTTATTTGACATTTTGCATTATACCAAGTAGGATTCTTTCTCTTAAATTCCTTTAACAACCGAGAAGAGTTATTTCTTATGAGTTGTTCAGTATCCCACTAAAATTAGTTCGTAACTTTTATGACTTAATTCCAAAAAGTAATGAAACTACTATAAAGAAAAATGAAGGCCCATCTTCTCACTGCTCCATGATATAATATGATTGACAGATGAACAAACATACAAACAGACAGACAGACAAACAAACATAAAAAAGACAAATAATAAATGTCTGTGCAACTATAATACGTTATGTTTATGTTTATCTTTATATATTCATAAATAAGATACTGTTATCTATTAAGAAATTAGGGGCAAAGGAACCTTAAAATGTAAAAATCTGTCTTAGAAGTTTAAAATGTTTAGGGAGAAAATTAGTTTTCTGGTTCCTAGCAGAAAGGGATCAAACAGATCATCAGATCTCCTATTATACATCTTAAACTACATGGAGGTACCATTGTGACATTTTTTGTTGTTGCCAGATCGAAATTGTAAGTGCATTCAAACAAACAGTGGTTTACCGTGAATGCCCTTTAGAAGATGTCGATGTTTCCAGTCTCTAAGGAGATTTTTATAGCAGGAAAAAACTAACAGGTTGATCTCTCTGTCTAATCCACTAACGACTTGAAATTTATAACAGTCTTTGAAAGTAACTGAATATTTCAAAGCTGTTTGAGGCCATTATATGATTCACTCAGGCTTTACAGATTACACTGACACAAACAGCATTTACTAATGTGCTGTATTGGAGCTAAAAAAAATACTATGATAATGATTAGAACTGACTCAAATTCACATAATGCAGAAAAGCCAACAGCATTGTGAATGTTGTATACAATGTCAATGTGTAAGTTAATGCAATCTAAGATTCACCTTTATATATAATTGTACATTAATAATGTATTTGTATTGTTGGTCATTTAATTTATAGCAAGCAGAATATTATAACAATATATTGTTCCATGCCCTTTAATTTGTATAAACTACCAATAGATCATTGTTCCATGCCCTTTAATTTGTATAAACTACCAAAAGATCAACTTTAACTGATGACAAAGAATTAGTTGTGAAGGCATATAATGCTCAAAGTTCATAAGTTGTGCAAGACAAGACATTTTATAGATATAAAAAACATAGAAATATATATAAACAAAAGACATATGGCATACGGGTGTAACGTCTAAAAAGAACATAAACAAAGCATAGTGTAATGCAATTTTAGATTACAAAATGTGTGCTGTAAATGAATACACTCACAAGATGAAGATATTAGATGTGCTCAAAGGGTGCCTTCCCTAATGTTGCTAGAGCGCAGTAAATCCATCTTCTCAGTCTGTAAGTATTGTTGGAATTCAGGACTCCAGATGGTAGATTTGAAAAAATAGCAGCTTTATTTTAAGTAAAAAGGTGAATTAACACCTGTATAATGTTATAAAAACAGAAATAGTGGTCTTACATGTTTTGTGCTAATACTTGGAACTTCTTCAAAAAACCCTTTAATCAAAGACAAATAACCAAATATTGTACAAAGCAGCCTAACAATCCCCACTCGTAAGTCCCTTTAAATAGGTCTAATCCCTAAATCCATTGGTGGTTCCGAGGGCGTTGTTCTTTATCTATGGTATGATTGGTTCAGTTCCCTGTCCTGATCACCTGTAAGTCTTCAAGCTTTTTCTTGTGAACCCCGGACGATATTCAAGCACCTGTTAAAAACCGGAGACGGAAGTGCGTTCCACTGAGCACTTCCGCGTTCTATTCAATCGTTGCCATGTACTATAGAGATCAAAGATGGCCATGCGTTCCACCATAAATTCTGTAAACGTTACATATGGCCCCTGGTAGTTGCAGGAATGACTACAAGATATACATTCAAGCAAGAACTATCAGGAAGTTTATCTACTAAAGAGAGGTTGTTAATACCACATATTAATCTCTTATTAGGACCAATCTTTTCTAAACTAAAGTGCAATGAAAATAGTGTAAATAACAATAAATTATGTGATTCAAAAATTATCTCTTGCCTCAT
This sequence comes from Pelobates fuscus, assembly GCF_036172605.1. Lineage (NCBI taxonomy): Eukaryota > Metazoa > Chordata > Amphibia > Anura > Pelobatidae > Pelobates > Pelobates fuscus. Next base: position 117,652,896 of record NC_086317.1, read on the forward strand.
GAAAGTTGAAAAATCACAAGGTCAGCAAATTAAAGGGACAAATGGGTTAATAAAGGGACAACGTGTTTTCTGCAACATATAAAAAATTGTAATACCCAATATGCCAGTAAATTTATGTGAAAAAAATAACCACACATACCTAATTAAAGGGTCTATGAGGATATATGTACATAAGAAAAAAGGGAAGTAACAACATGAATAGGGAGATAAAGGGAATAACTGAGGGAAAAAGTACTAAACGAAATCTATGTCCACATTCAGCCCATTTGGTCCTAATGTTTGAAGTATGTGAATCCAATAGGTTTCACGTTGGGCTAATTTCTTAACCTTGTAACCGCCATGCCAATACTGCAAGTTTTTAAAAGAAATATAGGGGCAAGAATTAAATTGAATGGGTACCTAATGTGTCATAAGGCATTTCCTATATTATTGAGATGTTCTAAAACCCTAACTGTACCTACTGTACCTATATCAATGACGTTATTAATTTTTGGAGAGGGTCTCCTATTTTGTTTCAAAATGTTGTCAATTTTCTTAATTATAACCAATATAATCACAAGTTTACCCATGTATGGAATAAAGAAGAGATTCATTTTCTAGATTTAACTTTATTTTGTGAAAATGGGCAGATCAAAACTTAATGTTTTTTTAAGTCGACCGATGGCAATGGAAATGTCCATCGAAAAAGTTGTCACCATCGACCATGTCTAAAGGGAATCGCTAAGGGTCAATTCACACGCCTTAGGCGCAATTGTTCCTATCGGCAAGATTTTTAGAATCAATCTTATTAAACACAAATTCTTGAAGAAGGGATATGAGAGAAATGCCTTAGAAAAGGAGATCTGTTTAATTACCCAAATGGAGAGGAATGTTCTATAAATAGACAAACCCAGTCTAAAATCTTCAAATTACACATTTAAATCTGCTTTTTCTGACCCAATATAACATAGACCATGGGAGGATAAAAAATGGTCTACAAAAGAATTGGTCCATATTACTGCAGGACCCGGTTTTGGGAACACATCTATCCGACCATTCCACACTTATATATAAAAAAAAAATCTTAAGAATATGCTGGCAGCCAGTTATGTAATTAAAACTGATACTATGAATACCATGGGGAATGCTGGCATGTTTAGAGGGTGCAATTCTTGTAAGGCTTGTTCCAGTATTTCCCTGGATAGGACGAACCATTGTTTTAGCTCTATAACAGGTGACATTTTCAAGAGCAAATCTAATTTGGGGTGCCACACTGCATGCAAACTGCTGCAATGTCCCTGTGGCAAACAGTATATTGGATGTATAAAAATAATTCTTAAAGTTAGGGTTTTAGAACAATATAAGAAAAGGCCTTATGACACATTCAGTCCCCGAAGATTGGAAGTTAGCAAATGTTGTGCCCATTTAAAAGAAAGTTAGTAGTGAGCAGTTGGGCAACTATAGGCCAGTAAGCCTTACTTCAGTAGTGGGGAAAGTAATGGAAACCATGTTAAAGGATAGGATTGTTGAACATCTAAAAACACATGGATTTCAAGATCAGAGACAACATAAGATTACTTCAGGGAGATCATGCCAAACTAATCTTATAGATTTTTTTGATTGGGTAACTTAAATCACAGATCAGGGTGGTGCAGTAGACATTGCTTAACTAGATTTCAGTAAGGCTGTTGACACTGTTCCACATAGAAGGCTCATCATAAAACTGCAATCTGTAAGTTTAGATTCCAATATTGTTGAATGGGTAAGGCAGTGGCTGAGTGACAGGCAACAGAGGGTTGTAGTCAATGGAGTATATTCTAAGCATGGTCTTGTCACCAGTGGGGTACTTCAGGGATCTGCACATGGACCCATTCTCTTTAATATTTTTATTAGTGATATTGCAGAAGGTTTTGATGGTAAGGTATGTCTTTTTGCTGATAATACTAAGATATGTAACAGGGTTGATGTTGCAGGAGTGGTAAGCCAAATGGCAAATGATTTACGTAAACTAAAAAAATGGTCAGAGTTTTGGCAGCTGACATTTAATGTGGATAAGTGCACGATAATGCATCTTGGACGTAAAAACCCAAGGGCAGAGTTCAGAATATTTGATAGAGTCCTAACCTCAACATCTGAGGAAAGGGATTTAGGGGTAATTATTTCAGATGATTTAGAGGTAGGCAGACAATGTAATAGAGCAGCAGGAAATGCTAACAAAATGCTTGGTTATATAGGGAGAGGTATTAGCAGTAGAAAGAGGAAAGTGTACAGAACACTGGTGAGACCTCACTTGAAGTATTGTACACAGTACTGGAGAACGTATCTCCAGAAGGATATTGATACTTTAGACAGAGTTCAGAGAAGAGCTACTCAAGTGGTTCATGGATTGCAGGATAAAACTTACCAGGAAAGGTTAAAGGATCTTAACATGTATAGCTTGGAGGAAAGACGAGACAGGGGGTGTGATAGAAACATTTAAATAAATAAAGGTAATCAACACAGTAAAGGAGGAGACTAAATTTAAAAGAAGAAAAACTACCACAGAGGGGCAACAGTTTAAAAATAATATCAGGAAGTATTACTTTACTGAGAGGGTAGTTGATGCATGGGATAGCTTTCCAGCTGAAGTGGTAGAGGTTAACACAGTGAAGGAGATTAAGCATGTGTTGGGTAGGCATAAGGATATCCTAGATATAAGATAAGGCCAGGGACTAATGAAAGTATTTAGAAAATTGGGCAGACTAGATTGGCCGAATGGTTTTTATCTGCCATCACATTCTATGTTTCTATGTTTCTCTGTTTCCATAGGCGTGCGCACAGGGTGTGCCGGGTGTGCCTGGGCACACCCTAATCCCTGCGGGACGCACTATGTGCCACCCTTCATGGGTCGGTGAGGGAGATAAATGATCTCCCTCACCGACCAACAGCAGCATGGAGGGAGGCTGGAGAGGACCCGGGGAGCTCTAGTCAGCAGCTCCACCAGGTTCCTCTCGCGAGATCTGAGCATTGCCGCGGCAACGCTCAGATCTCGCGAGAGTGAACTCTAGCCCCGCAGGCTAGAGTTCACTCGCCACTGGACCACCAGGCATGGCAGCAGCACGGTCCCCTCTCCCTACATAAGGTAAGAAGGGAGAAGAACAGAACCCTTACACACACACACAGCACACACTAACAGCACCCTCACACACAGCACCCTTACACATACACACACTAATAGCACCCTCACACATACACACACACACACACACACACACTAACATCTCCCTCACACTAACAGCACCCCTACAAATACACACACACAGCACACACTAACAGCACCCTCACACACAGCACCCTCACACATACACACACACACACACACACTAACAGCACCCTCACACACAGCACCGTCACACATACACACACACACACACTAACAGCACCCTCACACACAGCACCATCACACATACACACACACACACAAACAGTCCCCTCACACACAGCACCCTTACACACACAGCACACTCACACACACAGCACCCTTACACGTACAGCACCCTTACACACACAGCACCCTTACACATACACACACACTAACAGCACCCTCACACACACACACCACCCTCACAAACACACACACAGCGACCTCACACACAGCACCCTTACACACCCACACCACCCACACAAACACACACACAGCACCCTTACACACACAGCACCTTCACACACACAGCACCTTCACACACACACACACACACACAGTGTCTATACACAGTGCCCACACACACAGCGCCTACACACACTGCGCCTTCACACACACAGTGCCCACAAACACACACAGTGCCTACACACACAGCACCTACACACACTGCGCCTTCACACACACAGTGCCCACAAACACACACCGCGCCTACACACACAGTGCCTTCACACAGCACCCACACACACTCACACAGTAGTGTGTGTGTGTGTATGTATATATATATATTGTAGTGTGCGCGTGTGTTTGTGCTTTAGGCATGCACACCCATGCAATGGGCTGCGCACGTCTATGTCTGTTTCACTACAATTCTTGCCGCTATTTTTCATTTATAAATTTAAATGTATAGGTATTGCAAGGGTAATGCCGTATTGGCGTGATGGTGACGGTTAAGAAATTTGCCCAATGTGAAACCTATCGGATTCACAAACTTCAAACATTAGAAACAAAGGGGCTGAATATGGACATAGATTTAGTTTGCTTTTTATAACTGAGGTACTTTTTTCCGCAGTTATTCCCTTTATCACTTCTTTTTTGTCTTGTTACTTCCCTTTATTCGTATATGCATATATCCTCATAGACCCTATTATTAGGGGCATTGAACACAACTGAATGTTGGATTATGAATAAAACATGATGAAATATCATCTAAGGATCGGTATGTGTGGTTATTTTACATTAATTTAATTTATTTGCTATTGAGAACATAATAACATTGGCATATTGGGTATTATCATTTTTTATATGTTGCAGAAAACACATTGTCCCTTTATTAACACATTTGTCACTTTAATTCGCTGACCTTGTGATTTTTCAACTTTCATGAGGCAAGAGAAAATGGAGATAATTTTTGAATCACGTAATTTTATGTTATTTACACCATTTTCATTACACTTTAGTTTAGAAAAAAATGGTCCTGATAATAGATTAATATGTGGTATTAACAACCTCTCTTTTTAGCAGATAAACATCTTGATTGTTCTTACTTACTGTTTATGAATGTATATCTTGTAATTATTCCGGCGACCACCTGGGTCCGTATGTAACGTTTATAGAATTTATGGTGGAACGCACGGCCATCTTTGATCTCTATAGTACATGGCAACGATTGAATAGAACGCGTAAGTGCTCAGTGGAACGCACTTCCATCTCTTGTTTCTAACAGGTGTTTGAATATCGGCCGGGAGAAAAAGCTTGAAGACTTACAGGTGATCAGGACAGGTAACTGAACCAATCGGACCATAGATGATGAACAACACCCTTGGAACCACCAATGGATGTAGGGATTAGACCTATTTAAAGGGACTTATGGGTGGGGATTATTAAGCTCCTTTCTACAATATTTTGTTATTTATCTTTGATTTTATGGTTTTTGAGGAAGTCCCAAGTATTGAGACGAAGCGCGTAAGACCACTACTGCTGTTTTTATAGCATTATACAGGCGCTAATTCACCTTTTTTACTAAAACTGGAGATGCTGAACTTTCCTCATAGAGATGCATTGAGTCAAGGAGGAGATGCTGACTGGCCAGGGAGGCATTTGGATCTGCCTTCTTGGCTGAGATCATCAGAACTGACAATCTCAGTCAATCCGATGCTTTTCTATGGGAAACCATTGTTAATGGCTGAGATAATCAATTCTGATGATGTCAGCCAAGGAGGAAGATCAGGGATGAGGCATGGCACTGAAATTACGGTGAGTTTTCTAGTTAGGGGCAAGGGGGGCCAAGGGGCCTAGCATGTTTTTTTTTAACAATATAGGGTCAGGAATATATAACACTACACATAGACACTCCTTCAAATCACTGAAGTTGTCATTGTGGTTGAAGTAACCTTTTATATTCAATGTCAGAAATATAAAGATTATAACAGTTTTTTAGAAGGAGACGCATTGAGTGCAACAGAAAAAAGCTAAATAAAGCTTTGACGATTTCTACATTTAAGTTTATTGTTTAAAGTTCACAACCATGTATTTGTTAAAAGTAGAGGATAGGTAAACATAATAATAAAATCATGTTCCCCTTAAATGTATAAATACTGTGAGTTTGAAGCAACAAAAAAATAAAAGGATTTTTTTTTCTTCTTTAAGACAAATTTATGCAAACTATTTTCTGTCCTGAAGATAGATTTAAATGTTTATTGCATTGGTGAATATACATGACTGGGCATTTGACATGTATGTCAGATTGAATATATATCTATGTCTATCATTATAGGTTTGCACATTCATATCAAGTACTCATATGTGTTCACACAGCCATATTTACAATTATAGACAGGTGTGAATGGTGATAATTCCCTATCCACTCATAAGATTAGTTGAACCCTTAAGAACCTTGGCAATTTATTCCTCCTGGAATTTTCTTGAAAGATATACAAGTTGACTTTGTTCAAACTCCTGCAAGAAGACAGTACACAGTAACAATTATTGGTTCTTTGCAATACTGAGACTGCTTAACCCCGCACTGTAACACGGACATAGGTTGCTGATCACCTGAACATCAAGTGCCCTAGTAAGATCAGCATCACACTATAGTCAAGTTTGCTTGAATTCTGTATAGACACTTAAGGAAACAAGACCAACACTAGTCTTACAGGATTATTTACTAAAGTGAGGATTTAAACTAAAGTGTCACACTTGCATTAGGACTACCCAATAGGAAAGCATTGAATCAACGCTTTCTATTGGATTTTAGTTGATGCTGGATGTTCTCATGCACAGCCAGGGCCGGTGCAATGATTTTTGCCACCCCAGGACAAACCACACTGGTCAGGTAGGTTTAATCCCACAAGATAAAACAATGCCTTACCTTGAAGGGCTAAACAAGACACTGATAGCCACTAGAGACACCTCCACTACAATACCATGCAACTATGAGAAGCATTGGAAGTGCATAGCACTTGCCACTTATGCACTTCAGGTCCCCAATGCTCCTTTATGAGGAACATTGGACTGGACCAGCGTTACTCCATTAGTGACATTGAGCAAGGCAAGGAGGCAAGTAGTGCAGAGTGAGTCTTGGCGCTTGATAAATGTAAGTAACCCCCCACCCTTTTTTTTAAATATTTTTATGGTAGGAAGGGGACCTGAATCTATGCAGGGACAGAGACACTCTAGTATTCGGAATACAGGTTTAGATTTCTAACACTATAGTGTTCCTTTAAAAGTTTAAAATTATCCCTTTTGCCCAAATGCAATTACTGATAGATAGATGCATACATACATACACACACTCTCACACATTCACTCATTCAATGGTCCACACAATTACAACCAGTGACCAATGCACACACAAATTCACTGACTCTCCCAGAGTGACACACACACACCGACTCAAGCAGACATACACTAACTTGTGTAGACTGACATACACACACACATACACTGGCCCAAGCATACACACACATACTGACTGATGCAGGCTGATACCAACACTGACCCATGCAGACACACACAAAACACACACACACAGACCCATGCAGACACAAACCCAAGCAGACACACACACTTTACCCAAGCAGACACATACACTTTACCAAAGCAGACACACCACTTTAGCCAAGCAGACACATACACTCTACCCAGGCAACCACACACTCTGATCCAGACGCACACACTGACCCAAGCGTACACACACACACACACACATACATGCACACTGATCCAAACACACACACTCACTGACTGATGCAGACTGATACACACACACTGACCCATGCAGACAAACACACATATACATACATGCCCATGCAGACACAGACCCAAGCAAACACACACAGACCTAAGCAGACACACACAGACCCAAGCAGACACACACAATTTACTCAAGCAGACATACACATTTTACCCAAGCAGGTGCATACACTTTACCCAAGCAGACACACACTGATCCAAATACACACACAAAAACCCAAGCAGATACAGACCATGACCCAAGCAGATACACTGACCCAAGTAGATACACATACACACACACACACACACACACACACACTTAAGCAGACAAACTGACTGAAGCAGACACACACACTGATGCAAAGAGACACACATACTAACCCACACACACACACATACACACTGATCCAAGCATACACACACTGATCCAAGCAGACACACACATACACACTGATCCAATATACACACACTGACAGAAACAGGCTGACACACACACACACCATAAAATCACCCACTTGCCTTTAGTAAAAAATATGGTTTCTCCGTGGGTCCCAGTCCAGGCCTTGCTGCCTTCATTCTCTTTAAGCTGCACCCCCGCTGTACCTCTGCCCACTTGACCCTGAGTGCAGCGAAAGGGGCGGAGTGACTGTATGATGTGCCCGTGTGTTGCGGCACGGTAAGTGTGTAGGGGGGGCGGCTCTGTGATTCTGGCTGGCTGACGATTATCGCACTGGGCGCTAGTCTGGAGCCATGTAAGTACTCCCTAGTGCCCGGTGCCATTACATGCGGCACGCCTAACACAATTTTACGCATATAGAGTGGCGGCCCAAACCAGCTGGCGCCCCCACTTAAGTAGCTCCCTAATCATCCTATAGGATGCACCGGCCCTGTGCACAGAGTGAGGATGTCCAGCATCACTAAGGCGACCAAAAATCGCCTATTGACCCAGAAGCACCTCTAGTAGTGGCTATATAGTAGACAGTGACTAGAGGTGGAGTTAACCCTGCAATGTAATTATAGCAGTGTATCAATAACTGCAATAAATACAATTGCAGGGATAAACTGACAAGGCCACTGCACCCAGACCACTTCCACAATCTGGGTGGTCTGGGTGCCTGTAGGGTCCATTTAAGGTCAAAATAGCTGAACCGAATATGTTTTCCGAGTCAGCTATGCTTTCAGTTTAGCTCCTTTGGCCTTCAATTTCAAATTCACTTTGAATTCCCTGCAAGTCACTTTAGTGGACAACCCTGATAATCTTTAAATTGTAGATGCTATTGCAATATGGCTTTTCTAAACATCAGACTTTTAAAATCAGTAACAACTTAAATATTTACATACTTTTGCTTGTTCAAAATTTAATAAGAATTCTATTAGGTATATACATATCTATATATATATATATATATAGTGGTACAAACCATTACTCCTGCATTTACCACATTAATGTGGCACTATTTACAATCATGATAAATATATTGCTAAAAAAGAACATTTGTACTTTATACTTTTATTATTACATTCATTATTTAAACTTTAAAGCTGATACAGTAGGTTAAATATTTTTTTCCCTTTCATTTTTTTTGTAGACATTCACCTTGAACATCATTTTTCTTTGTTAGTGACGTCTATATAAGTCCTTGAATGTATAATTTTGTATTTCAAACAAGATCGTGAATGTGAGCCATCTTTTCTGCACTAGTGATTAAGCTGTTTTAAAGATTCCAGCTTCACTGCCCTCGTGCTACAATATTATAAAAAAAGTCTTTACATCCAATTCACTGCTATGAGTGACTTCCTTTAAGCATTATAACGACATCAACTCTCCATCTTTTAGAAGATGAGTGGGAGGAACATAATGATTATACCTACATTATAAAAGGTTAGAACCATTTGAAAAAATAACTATGAGAAAATATGCAGACATTATTTTTAAAGCTTAAAAAAGTGCATGCGGGAAAAATAACTACTTTTTAAATTATTTTTTTATGGAATTTTAAAGAAAAATTAAATAACAATAGAAATTAAATGAAATGTTTCTATGTTTCCTCTTTGTTTGCAGTTTTTTTTTTTACCTGGCCTTGCCCTTTCTAAGTTGTGTTATGGTACCAGAAAATAAATAAATCATAATTCTACAGTTTGGGGGGGAGAGGGGGAAGTGGTGTGCCTTAATAAATTTCACTTAGGAAGCCAAGTAACCTATGTTGCCTCTGTTGAGGGCAGATTTGGCAATTTATTTATGAACTCTATCATCACTCTTATTTAATATAAGAATATACATCATACTTGCCTCTGATTCAGTACATTTTCAACCTTTCTTTTCTAGTGAAGTATACTTCAACCAGGGGGTGATATTTGAGTTTGATTTCAGTTAGATATTGTAATGATAGTTACCCAGTCCTCATGCCGTTTAGGAACCTCAGAATGGACTTCAACCGAGAAACTAAATAACCATTCACGCAGGTCGAAACCCAACATTGAGAACCCTGATCGCATTTGGAGCGCATTCTTGAAGACACACAGGGGGCGTAACCTTATTTCCAGCTTGGCTTGGTCCATATCATACCTGCTTCCCCATAATGTGCATGAATGGAGACACTGGATGACGTTGGCCAAGCAGAGCTGGAAATCCCGTTACACCCCCTGTGATTCTTCAAGAACACACTTTGAATGTGAAGTATGTTCCCAATGCTGGACCAATCAATTCACATATAACATTTAGCAGACCTTCTTTTTTATTTGCACATTTGTTGTGATTACATTTGTTTTTGTATTTATTTTCTTTCTTTGGTCAATGTTTTGATATTGGTGGTATCTATTTCCCCTAAGCCATATTTAGGTTTTTAACTCTTTTAACTTTATTGGTATTAAAGGTTAAGTTTTAGCCATTTGTTCAGCCTGCCTTTTACCAACGTTTCCACTTAGATATTATCCCCACTATTTTATATATCGATTTCTCATTATCTTTTGGATACACAGAAAATCATCCTATTTGTATCAGCTGCCCAGTTTCTTGTTTTTACTGTCTTTTTTCTTTTTTTGTGCTACTTTTAAATGAAAGAGGAACTGTGGAAACCCAAGGAGGAAATAGAACATTTTAGGCAAAAATATTGATTTGAAAAAATACTATAAATATTTTTTTCAGCTTAGGTACTTTGCCTTTCAATTCCATATTCCCTTGTTGGCTCTCCACATTTATTTAATGAATAAACCCTGCAATGTTTCATTGGGTGTCATTTATTTATAACCCTATTCCACTGAATAGCTCTGCACAGGATGTTGGTGTTTCTGTAAATAATAAATAATAATAAATAAGTAATGATAGTGATCCAACAGTGAGCAGATTTGCCTAGCCTACCACTGAGAGATAATCTGGCTGTAGATTTTCCTATCAGCTCGGAAAATTGTTCCAATTGTATTGAAAACAATATATAGCTTGGTTTCATTTCCAATCAGATGCATGTGCCTACAGTGATTTCATATAAAGTAATAGCTGACTTCAAGCTGTCAAAGTGAGCTGTATAAAATGTTAACTCGATCTCTAGTCATTCTACCTTGTATGTATGTGTGCCACTTTGTTTAACCCCTTCACTATTCTAGGTTAGGCGGAGAGGTTTTATCTGACAGCCTTGAAATATCATTGTTCCTGAGTCAATGAAAAAAAAAGTCATCATGGAAGTTAAAAATAAGAAAAGTTTATGTTAAATTAACCTTTTGAATGCATTTTTTTCTGACAGGTCCAGATACACTAGTAGTTGAGAATGTCCTCAATCATGACCATCTTTAAAACATATCCTAATTAATAAGCCCTAAGTAATAAGGATATAGGTTTCAATTTTATTCATTTGAATCACAATCAGTCCAAGTACTGAATTAAAAATCAGAATCAGTAATGGCTCACATCTGTTAGAAAAAAAATATCTACAGAAGTGACCATTAAAGTCTGTGGACATTGTTGTCGATAAATCATTTATTTTTATTTTTTTCTAACAGATTGGAATTTTTTTTATTTAGATTCAAATGAATTAAATCAAGTCCTTAGTGTGTCTCATTGACAGATTTCTTTCAGAAATATTGGGTAAAGCAAGGTAAAATGATTCATTGCAGCTGTGCGTTAAAAACTCTTGTAGTCCGTAGAAAAGTAAAACAGCATATAATACATTTGACCCTTACACAAAGGGGCCCATGAATTATATCCTGTTTTACTTTACTACTAACATTGAGTTTTGAATGCTCAGTTGCAATGGATCTTTTTAACTGCACAGTATTTCCTTATAATAGGGAAAGTCTCTCCCAGCAATTGCAAGAGTGCACTGAGTACTCCACTAATACTGAACAATGTAAGAGAATTCTATTGAATAACACATGATTAATGCTGATTTTTCTTTTAATGGTGCTATGTTCTAAATTTTGAGTTATCTGAAAGCAACAATAGATTCCGGGGGCCAGGAACTGGCTGTGGGCTGTGACGGCTCTTTCAGTAAAAGCATGGTTGTACAGCATTACAGCAAGGAATTAGATGATGCAAACAACAGCCGTAATAAGGGCAGATATTCCTGTACAAATCCAAGCAACAGGCTGCCATTCACTCACATCTCAATAATAATTTATTAATGAAATACACGAAGCTGGTTCTTAGGCATCTGTGGTGCTGGATTGTCTCACCTGGAGAAATATACCACTGAAAACCCTGAGGTTCAGAGATTTCTAAGAATTGGCATAGTTTGAATGTTTTTTTAGCGTGTTTCTTTATAGTGAGATGAGAGGAATTATAGCAACAGTGCAAGTAGTGTTTGCTATAAAATCATGCATCTAGCCACTTGCACAAAAATCATGATGTATATATACATAACAGTCTAGTATATAGACTTTCTCAGCCAGATAATTAAAATAATAACACAGGGATTCTGTAATTAACAACAAACAAGCTGAAAGAAAAACATGATATCACTTTTTATTGCAACTAATTTGGGCAAAATTGAGTATAAATGTTTTTATTTTCATGTATTTTGCAGTATGAAATCTTCTCCTTAGCCTTACTCACTCTCATTTATGCTCTAGTTATGATAAAGAACCTGTAAAGGAATGCATATCTATGTCAGAAGTCACTAGTCTGATTTTCTGAATGTAAAGTTGCTAAAAATGTGTGCTCACCCCTGCTTTCAAACAGTACAGGCAATTTCACTGGGTGATAGCATTCTTAAATGCATGTGAGGTGGGGGTGGATGGACTCTATCATTTCACTATCAACATTACATTAGCAGTCCAAAGACTGATAAAGATTGCCATAGCTGTTTTAAATACCTTTATTTTAGAAATATATGTTTGACTGTATTTACTGTAAATGGGCATTATGCTCAAATGCAGACATTACTTTTACATTCTGATGCAATTTTTAAGTAAGATGCACTGCTAGTAATGTATGCAGGGTCCATACAAATACATGTAAGCAATGTTTTTCACTATTTTTATTTATATATTTTTGTCACACCTACTGTATGTGAGGAAATTAGTAGTTTTACTTTCATACCATTATTTCAGACACTGTGTGAAATATTACAAGATAAAATATACCGTGTACTATCATTTCCAAAAAATTTTTTGTAAAGGATAAACAAATAAGTGCAAAATAGAAATTATGTAAAGCAATATATACACAAAGTTGATGTGTTATGACAGGTTTAGATGCTAGCTCTTCATCCCTTTCATCAAATAAATGTTAAGCTAATATTTTTTAAATCAAAACGTGCTCAGGAGTGAGGAGGTTAAGCTCATACATCATACCAAGTGGGTAGTAAGTAAATCCATAGAATCTTGATTCCATCATTGTTGTCATTGACAATAATATAAAAAGGAAGACAGATGTTTTTTTTCCCACTAATAGTGCATTCCCTAATACTTTGCTTTTTACTAATCACATTACAAGTGACATCATATCAAGAAGTGTCCACCACTGAACCAAACACCTCCACTACACTAGTGTCCACTGATATTATAAGCAGGCAGTACATTATTTGCTAAGAAAAAAAGCATAGCAATAAATAAATACATAAATAAATAGAGTGCCATCCTATAAAATAAATGCCTTCTTAATATGTTCTACTGAAAAAAATACTATTAAAATAGACCAAAAATATTTTAATGTGTAACGATTCTTCAAGAAATCATTTCGATTTTTCTTTAAGAAATGTACTGCAGCACACAGGCTCTCTTGATGTTGTAGCAGGTGACAAATTGTAATAAAGATGAAGCATAAGTAATGTTGAAATATAAAGGTCAGAGACATTCTTTACTTGTCTTGTTTTGGTGGAAAACAGGTAAGTAAAGGTATAATCAGTATATTTTTCATCTACCTTATTTGTTACAAGCCATCATGATTTATTCACATTATCCTGTAATATATTCAGTATGATAATCATACATTTGATGTTGTGTGCCAATGACATTTTCATTTTCCTTGTTCTTTGGGATAAAACAAATATGTTTGCTGTGCTAATCCAGTAACATAGAACAGACATTTGTTACTTGTGGAACATTAATCAATGGTGTTGCTTACAATTTTGTGGAAGTGGAACACGTCTGAGACATTCATTTACGTTGAATATATTAACATTGTAATGTTGATAAAGGAGGCTTTGTCAATTTTTTTTTTAAATGTCAGCATCAAGCCCATGTTTAGCACAAGACAGCAGTCACAAATGTCCACTGCCCAGTCAGTTTGTAGGAGCCCACAGTAGCTGTCCCTTGGTTTCAAACGCAATAGCTAAACTAACACTAACAGGGTTTTCACTAAATTTATAAATTGAAGTGCATGTAAGTGAATAGCCAAACTGTAAATGCTCTCTAACTTTGCTATGCTTTATGTTCAGCTGCTTGGACCTTAAATTTGAAATTAATTTTGAATTCACTTTGAATTCTCACTTTAGTGAAAAACACAGAAAATTAACTAATTCCTCAAGGGGTCACTGCAATCATCATAACTACTACAGTCCACTGTAGTGGTTATGTTGCCAGGAATAACGCATTTTGCCCAGGTTCCTCTGAGGGTTCCGATTTTCACTGGTGGTCCAGTGACGTACTGCAGAGCTTCAGAAGTCGGAAGCCACGGAAGTTGACATTCATTGACTGAGACCATCAGCTGACCTCTCTCAGCCAATGACATTCATTCTGTGTAACAAAAGCTGACATTGTGTCTGGGGTGGCTGATGACAAAAGGGAAACACGTGAGTCAGTACACATGAATGCATATGAATGACCTGCCCTAGTGTGAAATCTAATGAAAGATGGCTTCAGTATTAAATCCAAAATGGCAGTGGAACCCTTATAGACAAACAAAGCCTTATAGTTAATCTCATGAATCGTCATTTGGAGTCCAGGGAGAACTGTTTAAAGCTTTAAAACCTGAATTACAAGATGAATAAACAATTAAACAAATAAATACATATTATTGTAAATCTGAATAGATAAGACTAGGAAGAGTTTACTACTTTTGCAAGCTTGTTATGAACTCACTGTTTTAATAACTAATTATGTTGCATGCATTATACAGTAAGTTCAAAGCAAATATTTAGTCAAATGCTTATAATCTAGATCATCTTTATGACAATCTCTTTAATTTTCAAATAAGTATGATAAACAGCAGATTTTTCCCTTTTTTTCTTTCCTTTTTTTAATGTTATCCATTCATTTTCAATAAATGACAGCATGCCTGCAAAATGTTTAATTACTGTACACCAATACCCAGGAACAGGAGAAAAAGCAGTAAGCTAACCATTACTAATTACGCCATTAAAATACATTTCTTCACTTAGAGAAAAAAGCCATGTTCATTTGTCAAAGATGTTTCTGAAAGCAAAGTTTATTTAAACTAAGTATTGGCAAATGCTCAACTGGTTCAGTTCTTTTAGGCCACTGAACTTGCCATTTATCTTGTTTCAAGATTTTACTTAAGAAACATGATTTAAAATATTTTTCCTGTTGAGTTTTGTCATATTTCCAGCCCTGTGTGCTAATGATACATGTTAGAATGATACAACTTTTAATACGCAACAGTATTTAATAGTACATTTGATATCAAATATTGATAGAATATTAGGTTTATTATTACACAATATGTTTTGTCTATCTATCTATCTATCTATCTATCTAGCTATCTAGCTATCTATCTATCTGTGAGAAACGCTACATCCCATGTACATTTGCCACAAACTCCTGGAGGACTGTGGAAGCTGGCCTCCTAGCCACTGACTATGGTCCAGGTCTGAGACACCGTTTGGGAGTTAGTCTGCCCAACCGCCATTAACAGGTTTCCCTGGGTGCCCTTTGTTCAGCACTTTCCCTTCATTCGAATGGAACCGAATGCTAGCTCCCTGGTGGCCTTTGGCACAAACCAAACCCACGAATAGTACTCAGTGGTACTTAGCCATGACTGCAATGGAACTCATTTTGGCATGAGGACTTCATGGGTTCCTGGTCACCTCCTCGGGACTGAGCAGCAAATGTTATGGAACTATTTTCGGCATGAGGTGACCATGTGGTTCCCGGGTATCTTGGTTTGGGGTTTTGAACCACTTTGCAACCCACCAGGAGAGTTCTTTTTGGAGTGAAGGTGCCTGGCACTAAGGGGAACAAACGCTCCCTGGGAGCCAGGTGGAGCACCCCGTATTGCAGATGCAGGAGCTCCCAGTGGTTGACCGGCAAAAGCACTAAATGCCCTGGAACTATTTTGGGCATAGGACCATGTGTGCGGCTGGTCAAAGCTTTAACACTGTGGCGTTTACCCTAAACTACATGGATCTGATAACTATTTGGAGAACTTGGGCACTCAGGTCAGGGCGTTTGGGGGATATATTATTTGTGGGATTCTTGTAGGTTTTTATGATGTTTTGGGGTATTTTTATGTTTTTGTGTTTGCCTCTCTGTTCATGTGAGATAATTAACTTACCGTTCTTTAACGCAATTATAGCCCAGGCCCAGCGATTCCTGGGAGGGGCTTGTGCTGAATACATGGGAGACCACTACTGGGGTCTGTGCATAAAAGGCCAAATTTGGCTCATTAAAATCAGTTGTACTCCCAGAACTATGTGTCGTCTAGTTACTGGAAGGGGAAAGGGCTAGTCACTGTTCAGCACCTTGTTCCAGCTCATGGAGGCTTCAGCGGGGAAAGTCCTTGTAAGAACTACAGCTCCCAGGACTGCATGTTTCCCAATCCCTGGGAGTGAATAGAGCTAGTCCCCTATCCTGTTCCAGGACGGAGAGGCTCCAGAAGGACCCCAATCAGGCCACAGCGACTGAGGCAGAAGTGCTGAGGGTTTCCCCTGTTCCAGCTAGGAAGCGGCCCTTGGCAGAAGTACCCAGCTAGGGTACAAGGAGCTCTGCTATACTATCTACCTCAATCCCTTCATCTGTCTGTCAGTTGACTGTCTTTATCTGCCTGTCTGTCTTCCTCTACTGAGAGACAGAGAAACAAGCCAACTACCACTAATATATTTTGGTATTCTGCATTATGAAGTGCTATGCAAATTAAATGTTAATATTTTTCTTTATACGTCATCACAAATAGGATTAACACAAGGTAACATTTTACTGCTTTTCTTACTTACATTTGGTAGTGCCCTTTACTGCTTTCAATGCTCAATCACCCTAATACATACACATCTCTCACCAGAACAAATTAATTTGGTTTATGAAATTATAGGTTACTTACCAATCTGCACTTCTTGGATTGTCAGCTTGCTTTCTAGTGGTTGAAGCAGTTTTGGTGGTTTATCTGTGACAGGAGCTGAAATAAAAATATATGTTTTAATATAATTGCTGAAAAATACAATTATCTACTAAAAAATATCAATTATCTACTATCTAAAAAAAAAAACCCCAAAAACGTATTTTTTAGATAATTTTCTAGAAGACCCAGAGAGTTATCCTTATTTCCTTGAAAGATAGAATTCTTCTTTAGGAATGATGAACTAATGAATTAATCAGAATTTGCCAACACAAAACATTAACAAATAAATATATAACATTGTATTAAAATATCATATATTAATTCACCATTAATAAGAATGAACCATATTAACACTTTAAGGATCAAGTGTTAAACTTTGTCCTTATCATAAGCTACTCCTTACGCCCTGCTTTGTCATAGAATGTCCTGCATATGTATCTTTGGCTGATCTATAAAACACTCATGGCATTAATTATGTGGGTCACTACATGTTAGAAGAGGATTCTTAAAGTCCAGATTTCTATGACGTCACATAGCGTCATTGTTCTTTAAAGGAACACTGTATCCTAACATATGTAGTTTAATATATCAGTTTAATATTGGGTTTTGGATGGTAGGGTATGGTGGCCAGCACTGTAGGCCCTATAACAACTTCAAAAAGATTAAATTGTTAAAGTGCCTACAGTGTTCCTTTAAAAGGGGTGAAACATATAATTGTTTCACGTGCCACATGTTTGCATAGTCAGTTGTAACAAAACTTTTAATGTACATTATCTTTCAATTGCAATTATTATTCTCATTTTCTCCAAATGAAAAACATTATTTTCTGTTTGTATGTCAGGTACAGATCATAACTAATGCTAATAAAATGAAGATGTTCCTCTTTGTTTGATTCAAATGGTTCAAAAATGCATTTACTTGAGTGCACTCGATTGCACAAAATGAATATTTATTTTCCCGAATGAAAGAAGAATTCAGAAGTTTGTTTTTTTAAGTACTCATTTACAATTGCTGCAATTATTTCTGAAATCATGCTACTTTGTAGCAATTTCCATAATGACATTTTTAAAGATAGTGTATAACACAGACAATAAAAGCAAATATGACAAAGAACATTATATTTCATTGTTAGCTGTAGAATTGACTAATACAACTGATAATTTAATAAGATATATAAAATGTACTAGGCAAATTTTTTTGTCTGGAAAGGGGCAACAAATTGAACACACATCGGCTACTGCTCGGACAAATTGGCATAGCTTTTCAAATCCAAAACAGCAGATAAAAGAACATGATTGGTTATTTGACATGAAAGAAGACACATCTTAACTGTAATAATGAGTCGGAGTAAGTTTCTCAAAGTTTGATTTCTTGCTTGATCAGTAATTTGAGAACCTTCAAGGGACAACTTGATAAAGTGTATCCAGTAGCTTTGGTTGCAGGTCTAGAACACACTGCGGTTAGTTACTAGATGTTCTGCGAACATAAATAATTATGTGAGTTACGTTGTGGAGTCAGACGCATGATCCACGTAATTTACTAGCTCACCCTACAGGCTAATGTCTGAGCATAACTGGCTTCTCCCAGTGGATTAGCACAACACTGGGAAAAAAACATCACAGAAGTGGTTAATAATTAGAATGACGGTGGGGGGGCCGGAGTCTGACAGTCAAAGTGGACAGTCACATGTGTGCGGAGCTCCGGACCACGAGGGTAATACTAACCCAATTTTCGGCATCCAGACCGGTCTTACTGTGCTTAAGCCTAATGGGGAAGAAAAATGAAATAATTACGTCAGGATGCACCCGGAATGGGCATGAACATTGGGGATTTGTGGTGGCAGGCCCATGGTGCTCATGGGCCCAAAATGGTGTCCATCACTGGGGACTGCTCAAACCTCTTTGATGATTTCTCCTGCGGAACAGAGGAAGGATACATACCAGCTCAGGCGCTTCCTCCACCGCCAACCCCCCTAATGAAGCCAGACTCAGCTTCGGTGATGGCCACAATATTAAAGGAGCTACTGGTGGACTTACAAAAAACCTTCAGGCAGACATGGCCACAATACGCCAGGACCTGCATGGCCTGACAGGCCTTATAGGAGCACTGGAAACTACCTCACTCTCCTGCACGCAGCAGATCACAACCCTCCAACAAGAGGACAGCGACCTGCAAAAACAAAATTACTCCTATGAATGCCGCTTTGCCGCACTGGATGACTACCGCTGCAGGAACAATCTAAAAGTCAGGGGAATCCCTGAAAACATACCCGAAGCTGAGCTTCCACATGTGGTGAGGAGATTGCTGGCAGCCTTACTAACACCAAAACTATCCAAAATGATAGCGACTGAAGGAATATTCCGGGCGCCCAAACCTGCAAAAGCACCACCTACAACATCAAGGCACCTAATCATACAATTCCAAAAGGGAAAAGACAAGGCTGCCTTACTAAATGCGATACGGGGCAACTCGCCTTACACCTTCGAAGACATGTCACTGACATTCTATGCAGACCTAAGCGGCAGCACTTTGTCATGGCGCTGAGAACTAAGGCCACTCACTACCCTTCTACAACAGCACAAAATAAGCTATAGATGGCGCCCTTCTCGTTCCCTGTCAATCCTCCATGGGGCTTCAACCCACATCATTCGAGACCTCCAAGAAGCTGCTACAATCCTGCAGCACTTGGGAATACCCCAACGCTCCCTCAGCATTGTTTTCCTCAACCAACCCACAGATGGAACCCAGGAACTACTGTGGAATTTGTGCCTAGGCAGGCCGCATCGGGCACTAATGCCAGAGCCTAAAACCTGACTTCAAACGGGACTGCCTCTTACACGCCCAGTTCGGGACTCATGCACTTAGGCAGCCCTCTCCACGCAAGGCACAAGAGCCCACATCCTCACTCCCACACAGAGCAGGATAATTACCTTAACCTTTCTCAGGGCGCATTTTTCTCCACTGTTCTCCCCCCCCCTTTTTTAGCCCATTGGTCAATTGGGCTAGAAAGTCAAAAACTACTCACCTGAACATATTAGCCAGGAACACACACTTGTCCAATCGATAAGTTCTTCTTCTCTAGTTATAGATAATGTATACAAATCTAAAATTCAGCTAATGTTGGCACCGATCTTATGCTTAAGTTGTTTATGTTTTTATTGTTTCTCAGAATGCACACAATTCTATACTCACATACTCCGCTACGAAGGGGCAACCCAGGGATTAACCCCACGAGGAACACTGCAAAGGCACTCCTAACTTGCCCGCAGCCTAACATGAACGCAACGTTTTATATGTCTGAATATCCAACCGTGCATAGGCCAAAGGACACTTACTGCTCATAACTCCTGTTCAGCGTGTTAAATAGCACTTAAATGCTGGCACAATAGGCATAACCCGATAGCAAATGTAACCATTCCTTAGTTAATCTGTTATACCTTTCTATGCTTAATACCATTGTCTCGTTAGACTTACAGAGCGACTACACGTACCTTAAGATACTCTAGACGCACCTGACTAACTAGGTGTACTCAACAAACAAAAAATTTGTGTATGTCATATAAACATACCATTGTCATAACTTGTCTGAAAATGCATAGTTTGCCCGTTCTTGTGGCACTGCAAACTTATTTTGTATATTCTCTGCGCAACAAAAATAAAGAATTGAAAAAAAAATAATAATAATTCGAATGGCAATCAGCAATGCTTCCATAAATCCTCTCTTATTAAAAAATAAATAGTTAAAACACTTATGGGGTCAGTGAGACCCAATCTTTTACAATGTGACACCATAGCAATTGTTTTTAATAGATAGGACCCTCTGTCCCTATTTGTATTAAAATCCAATAAGATTCAATAATCTTTGGGTCTACGAACCAGTATGATCTCTCATTTTTATGAGTGTATCGAATAGGTATCCAGCCATTGGAGCAAAAAAAGGAGAGAAATCTGTCCTATAGGATATAGATCGCAGTGAATGCAATAGGTAATGAACAGGTAAAATACCCTTTAATAGAGTGGGGTAAATACAGTGAAACTAATATAACGAAAAAGGTAAAGAGTAAAGTGCAGAGACACACACAGAAAGGAAAAATTAGTGTGTCAAAAAACAACTAAATACTACGTGTAACTACTATCGGTGCCCTAATGTCATAAACTGGGCAAGTACTGTAAGTGCCGCAATTAATCTATATGCTGGTAATTAGTACCACAGCGGTAACTATGATCGGTATGGTAACAGGTAACCCAACAGTAGATGAGGCAGATAACAGTAAGGGATATCAAATATCACGGGGTAACGGTAGTAGTATACGTATATTTTAAAATAAAACAGTACCGATGTCCTACATGGAGTCAGTACATCCCCAAAGATATCTCAATTGGAGAGTAGGAAAGCCATGTATTGACATGGAGAGTACCACCGACCAATCTTAAGCTCAAACCACCGGTCCCTAACTGGAACCATTTACTAGGGTATACAATCCTAGTGGGCAGTGTGAGAGAAGAGAGTAGCCGGGTATCGGTTTAGTGGAGGGGGTGAGCCGTATACCGACTAGAAGAATGTCGGATTACAGTGTGCCTCCCTCCGGGTTAAGCATACATACCCATAAAAATTATGGTCAATGAAGGAAAAGGTCGAGGTTATTCCCCATAGTTGCCGATGTTAGGCGGACTGTATGGGTAGATAAATTTTGATATCACAGGTTAGTCGTGTTTCTTAGACTAACTTGTTTTGACCTATGGTTGCCAGTGTCGGACAAACCAAGGTGGTGATCCGATAATAAAATCGAGACAAGAAGTATCCTTACTCGACTACCTTACTATAGTTGGCTATCATTGCTGGTGTTGTTATATACAATAGACGCTACCAAGTAGCCCTCTGTTAAGTGTACAAATGTCTGTATGATAAGCAGAAAGTTTAAGTACAGGGAGGGAAGAATGGTGCCTTCGTGGGTACCAGGTATAGTAAAGTGGTAGGAGACAAGGAAGAGGGAAGGGTATGTAATAAATGTTTGCCCTAATAGTTCTTTTTCAAAGGTAAAGTTAATTTAGTTGTAATAAAGTAGTATCCTGGTTGATACTGAAGGTTACTGTTCGTCCGGAGCTTAATTAGGCAACCCGTATGTGTGAGGTAGTAAACCGGGATGCTGGATGATAATAACAAGTATCGCTCGAGTACAAGGTTTTGGTCAACCAAGAGATTTTCGTAATAATGTCCGAGGAGTCAGGGTAACCTTGAGGTGGACGGGTTAGTGTCAAACCCGAGACCGATAATAGGTGCCACACTTCAGCCCGGGGTATGTATGCTTAACCCGGAGGGAGGCACACTGTAATCCGACATTCTTCTAGTCGGTATACGGCTCACCCCCTCCACTAAACCGATACCCGGCTACTCTCTTCTCTCACACTGCCCACTAGGATTGTATACCCTAGTAAATGGTTGTTACTTGTTTACTTGTTTTGCTCCAATTTACTATTAGGGTTACCCCCTGCTCTGTCCGCATTATCGATTGGCCACTCCTATTTCTTTTCAGGTATCCAGCCATAGCTAAGATTAGTGCATAAGTACATCTGTTGTGCCAAAACAGGACTTATTTGCTTGTGCAAATTTTAAAAAGTCGACATGTCATCCTTTCAAGTCTCAAGGAAATGATTCCATTATGGTATCCGGAGTCCAAATGTTGCATGATGGGATTATTTCATTATGTAGCATTTGCCCAAATGGTGCATCACACTACTGTCTTGCTGGAGTAATGCCAATATCACTTTATAACTGGAGATCCCTCTGTACGAAATGGCTAAGCTCATTTGCCACACATGTAAATAAGTAATGTGCTAAGTCATTTAAATTACCAAGTTCTATGATCAGTCATATCATCAGTGACATTGGTATAACCCTAATGTGATGGTGGTCTATGTGGTTGAAAAATACGGAAGATTGGTCTTTTTGTAAGCTGACTTGAACGCAATACAGCCCGGGGCTGAAGTGTGGCACCTATTATCGGTCTCGGGTTTGACACTAACCCGTCCACCTCAAGGTTACCCTGACTCCTCGGACATTATTACGAAAATCTCTTGGTTGACCAAAACCTTGTACTCGAGCGATACTTGTTATTATCATCCAGCATCCCGGTTTACTACCTCACACATACGGGTTGCCTAATTAAGCTCCGGACGAACAGTAACCTATCAGTATCTATCAGTATCAACCAGGATACTACTTTATTACAACTAAATTAACTTTACCTTTGAAAAAGAACTATTAGGGCAAACATTTATTACATACCCTTCCCTCTTCCTTGTCTCCTACCACTTTACTATACCTGGTACCCACGAAGGCACCATTCTTCCCTCCCTGTACTTAAACTTTCTGCTTATCATACAGACATTTGTACACTTAACAGAGGGCTACTTGGTAGCGTCTATTGTATATAACAACACCAGCAATGATAGCCAACTATAGTAAGGTAGTCGAGTAAGGATACTTCTTGTCTCGATTTTATTATCGGATCACCACCTTGGTTTGTCCGACACTGGCAACCATAGGTCAAAACAAGTTAGTCTAAGAAACACGACTAACCTGTGATATCAAAATTTATCTACCCATACAGTCCGCCTAACATCGGCAACTATGGGGAATAACCTCGACCTTTTCCTTCATTGACCATAATTTTTATGGGTATGTATGCTTAACCCGGAGGGAGGCACACTGTAATCCGACATTCTTCTAGTCGGTATACGGCTCACCCCCTCCACTAAACCGATACCCGGCTACTCTCTTCTCTCACACTGCCCACTAGGATTGTATACCCTAGTAAATGGTTCCAGTTAGGGACCGGTGGTTTGAGCTTAAGATTGGTCGGTTGTACTCTCCATGTCAATACATGGCTTTCCTACTCTCCAATTGAGATATCTTTGGGGATGTACTGACTCCATGTAGGACATCGGTACTGTTTTATTTTAAAATATACGTATACTACTACCGTTACCCCGTGATATTTGATATCCCTTACTGTTATCTGCCTCATCTACTGTTGGGTTACCTGTTACCATACCGATCATAGTTACCGCTGTGGTACTAATTACCAGCATATAGATTAATTGCGGCACTTACAGTACTTGCCCAGTTTATGACATTAGGGCACCGATAGTAGTTACACGTAGTATTTAGTTGTTTTTTGACACACTAATTTTTCCTTTCTGTGTGTGTCTCTGCACTTTACTCTTTACCTTTTTCGTTATATTAGTTTCACTGTATTTACCCCACTCTATTAAAGGGTATTTTACCTGTTCATTACCTATTGCATTCACTGCGATCTATATCCTATAGGACAGATTTCTCTCCTTTTTTTGCTCCAATTTACTATTAGGGTTACCCCCTGCTCTGTCCGCATTATCGATTGGCCACTCCTATTTCTTTTCAGGTATCCAGCCATAGCTAAGATTAGTGCATAAGTACATCTGTTGTGCCAAAACAGGACTTATTTGCTTGTGCAAATTTTAAAAAGTCGACATGTCATCCTTTCAAGTCTCAAGGAAATGATTCCATTATGGTATCCGGAGTCCAAATGTTGCATGATGGGATTATTTCATTATGTAGCATTTGCCCAAATGGTGCATTACACTACTGTCTTGCTGGAGTAATGCCAATATCACTTTATAACTGGAGATCCCTCTGTACGAAATGGCTAAGCTCATTTGCCACACATGTAAATAAGTAATGTGCTAAGTCATTTAAATTACCAAGTTCTATGATCAGTCATATCATCAGTGACATTGGTATAACCCTAATGTGATGGTGGTCTATGTGGTTGAAAAATACGGAAGATTGGTCTTTTTGTAAGCTGACTTGAACGCAATACAGCCATAGCAGTGCTAAGCTGTGTATGCAGCCCTAAACTGCGTTTTACTCAGACAGGGACGGTAAATAGTATTGTGACAGCCTAGAAGAATATGATTTAACAAATGGAATATACCCTCCTGTACTGTAATTAAAGAGCATTAAAAAATATGAAATGTTTCCTGGCTGGATTTATATAAAACAAATTCTGAAATCTAACTCCTATTTGAGAGCATAATTAGCAAAGCAAATTTTCTATGAAACAGTATATATATATATATATATTTATATATATATTTTATAGATCATATATATGTAAAAATATTAAAGTTGTATCTTGTAATACCTTTTTTATTGGACTAACAATTTTTAATGACAAGCTTTCGGGAGAACCTAATTTTCTCAAGTCTCAAACATTTCTGAGCAAGTTGAGTTTTGATACAGGGGTTAAAGCGACATGTGCAGATAAGACAGGTTTCATAGAAAATAGACACCATTCTCGCAGAGGGTCGTAAATATAAGGGGAGATTTTCTATGAAACCTGTGTCTTATTTGCACATGTTGCTTTAACCCCTATATCACAATTCAACTTTGAATTCTATGTGTTGTCTTGCTCAGAAGTGCTTTAGACTTGAAAAAGGTAGGTTCTCTTGAAAGCTTGTCATTAAAAAATGATGTTAGTCTAATAAATAAGGTATTACAAGATACGAATTGTATCTGTTTTTTTACATCTACATCACTGGACTAATACGGCTACAATCTCTGCTTGAACACTTTATATATATATATATATATACATATATATATATATATATATATATATATATATATATATTTATATATCCATATATATCCATATATATTAATAAATAAAGTAGTTTCCATTTGATTTAAGGATATTTCTCTATATGGACCTGTCATGTTGCATATCTGCATGTACATATGATCTTGAAAAAAAAAGGGTCTTGTTTACTATTTTTAGGTTGTGCTCCATTTTTCTGCATTACACATATACACCCATCAGTCCATCCCATTAGCATTTCCATGGTATTAAGGTTTTATGCTGCCCTAGGCAAGCCTAGTACTTGGACACACATCCTTGTCTATATTTTATACGCCGTTACGTTAACTGGCATTTTCTTGGCTCCAAGCTGCAATGGATTTTTTTCTTCACTTCAATCATGTCAATTACAAAGTGTTTCAACAATGAAAAAGGGAGGAGTGAAATAAAAATATCAGTTTGCCTAGGACACCAGGAACCCTGGGGCATGCATATCCTTCACAAAGATTTAGGGCCACAGGGATTTATGGTGAAGAAGACTCTTCATGTTAATTGCATTACCTGTCAACATCGGCTTCTTTATGGCTACAAGTAGAATAACAGAGACTAAGGATAAGAATAATGCAAGAGTCAGCATGTGATATGCAGCAGCTATAGGTACGGGAAATGCACATGGCAGTGAGCTGGATACCTATGGCCTGAAAGCCTAACAAACAAATGGACCAAACCAGCAGATGCCAATACAGTCAATCCCTTTAATTTTGTACTAAATGTTTTATTATAGCATTGTAAGAATTACAATACAATACGCATAACAGTGTAACATGTTCCGCAACGCTGTACAATGGGTGGACTAACAGACACTTATTTGTAACCAGACGTGTTGGACGCACAGGAACAGTGGGAACAGTGGGAACAGTGGGATTAAGGGCCTTGCTCAATGAGCTTACATGCTAGAGGGACTGGGGTATATTGGCACAAATGGTAAGGGTAGGGTAAAAAAATAAGTTGCTAGAACAGTATTCACTGAGGGCTTAGTGGTTTGTTTTGATGACAGTTGCAGGAAAGGAATCAGGGTGCCGGGAGGGAAAGCTGTTTACAGTTTAATTGATATGCTTTACAGAAGAAGTATGTTTTCAAATATTTGGAGTGGAGACTGGGTGAAAGTCTAACAGAGAGGGGGAAGGACATTCCATAGGATATATTATAATATGAAATATCATGATATATGATGTATTATAATATTATATATTATATTTAACCCATTAATGCAGTTACGGTGTTCTATGCCGTCCCCATTTAAATGGGCTATAAAGCCATTGCAGCGGCATAGAACGCTGTAATGGCTTAAGCACCCAGGAGCCTCCATCTACTTACCTCCACCAACATCCTCTTCGGGAGGACTGCATAACAGCCCAGGCAGCCCACTCCTAGCATATCAGGCCCCCGGGGGCCATGTGATCGCTCTCAAAGAGCGACTACATGGCCCCCTATATATATATATATATATATATATATATATATATAAAGGTAACAAAATACACTTGGAATGAAATTCTATATATATATATATATATATCTATATATAAAATACAAATAACTGCAAATATATATATATATATATATATATATATATATATATAATTAAATTCATGATTGCATAAGTACATGTAGAACTTAAAAAAAATATTTACATATATATATATTCAAATTCTATGTGTATATTTAAGTAATCATTTAGCATAACTATGTGATTTTATTAATTAAAATTTGACTGACATGCCTGACAACCCAGGCAGAAAGTGCAGATAATTTAATTTGTAAGCGCTAAATTTAATACAGGAACTTTCCAAAACACCATAAAACCTGTATATGGGGGTACTCTTTTACTCGGAACTCAAATATTAGTGTTTCAAAAGAGTAAAATGTATTATAACGATGATATTGTCAGTGAAAGTTAATTTTTTTGCATTTTTCACACACAAATGGCAATTACACTGACAATATAATTGTTGTGATACGTTTTACTGTTTTGAAACACTAATATTTGTGTACAGCTAAGTTTCCCGAGTATAACAGCACCCCTCATGTACAGGTTTTATGGTGTTTTCAAAAGTTACAGAGTCAAATATAAGACTTGCAATTCATTTTTTTCACATTGAAATTCCAGTGTTTAAAAAAATTCTTATTTTCTCCCATTTTTGTATATTTTATTCATATTAAATTATGCTTCATACCTAAATATTTGATGATAAATGAAAGCCCTGTTTCCCCTGAATAAAATTATATATAATAACTGTGGGTGCACTTAATATGAAAGAGTCATATTACAGCTGAACAGACATGTAGTCAAACTCCAGATTTTGTTTACGTTTTGTTTTGATCACAACGTGTACATTTGGCTCAGTCCTTAAGGGGTTAATATATAATATACATTATACATATTATGATGTCACATGATATTTTTGGGTATTATGCTGTGCAGCATAAGCCCAAAATTGTCACTATATATTGGCTTGAGGGGCAATTGCCTCCCCTGACAGCCTTCAGAATCTGACTGCATATAGAAAATTAAAGTGTGAACATCTTACCACATAAATATGAAAAACCTCCTATCCATTTTTAACCAATATGATTTTTTTCACCCATGCATTTCCAGTTATTTCTCAATCTCTACTCAAGTCATTACGTCTTTTTTTCTTTTACTCCTCTCTCCATTTTAATTTCTCATCTTCTATGAGCAGAACTGGGACTGAGTGTAGAAATCTGCTATTCGGTCCCTAGCCTACCTCAGGCTAATGAATGTCACCTTTCTAGTTAGAAAGCCAATATCTTATCTGCACTTTGACTATTGCAGTGCTGTCTCCAAATGTCGTCCTGGTGAGGGCCAAGCACAGGGTTGATGATCTTAATTCTGGTGGTTTCTTCCTAATGGAATAACCTTCAACATATAATACCTTTATATATTTTAATTTTATTTTACAATTAGCTGTTGTATATATCTTTAACGCGTTATCAATTTAACTTCTTTAAAAAAAAAAAAAAACAAGAGACATTTCTCACTTATAATGCACCTTTTAGTCCACAACAAAAGGCTTATACAAGGTTAGTTACTAAATAATTGTCATGAATTCAAAATGAATTTAAGGCCAAACTGGAAAAAATCTTCCAGTCAGCTGTTCTTCCATTTCGTATATATACATACACCACAACCACTGTTACCAGATTAGTGTGGGGAATTGAATACTTAACCCAGTTAAGAACTGGCTTCTCACAGGGTTCCCACTCCTAATACACAAAATATCATACAAAAAATATATGGAGAAACAGGTATAAAGGTACATAGTATAGCACTGTTTAGATAATATAGCCCAAAATGTGTGATGATATTGTACTCACAATTCACTAGGTAGACCAGTCATATAAATATGTCTCAGATCTTCTAAACCAGGT
Source organism: Pelobates fuscus (assembly GCF_036172605.1). Taxonomy (NCBI): domain Eukaryota; kingdom Metazoa; phylum Chordata; class Amphibia; order Anura; family Pelobatidae; genus Pelobates; species Pelobates fuscus. The sequence goes on from NC_086317.1 coordinate 117,682,087, forward strand.
TTTAAGACAGCATTAATCATGACATTACACTACTAAATGCAGAATGTTCACTATATCATAAAAAATATATTTTATGGCACTTTCCTTGTATAAAAATAATTAACCATATATAAGTAACTTAATCCAATCTGATATAAATTATATGACCATTCCCTACGCATTTTACCCTTTAGTCTTCCTCAGGGTTTTCCAATAAATCGAATTGCAATCAGTATAAAATACTATATATACAAACATAAAATAAAACTCTGTTTTATTGGAAAAGAGCAATGCCAAGATTCTGCACTAACCAAATTGTATTACCACTTCCTCCCTTCCCCTTCGCCCAGTATCCCGATTTAGAGCCAATCCTGTTTGGGGGAGTGTTCGTGGACGTGTTTGTGCATTCCATGTCTCTGTTTCAAATCCTAAGTGTTTCCAGCTTTGCTCCCTGGCATCATTAGATGATGTGCGGATCACCTAATGGGACGAAATCACACCATGTGAAGTTCACATGATTGACCCACACATTTCCGAACACAGTAAAAGCAAACAGAACTGAGCCATGAATGCCTGACAAGCCTGGTCCTACCATCTTCTTTGAATGAACACTTTATATTTAGAATCTTTACTAAGAACAAACTATTAATATTTAAATACAAATATCCACTGTATGGTTTATCATAATTACTTATTAACCTCCAGAACCTGTCCAAATATTGTAAATATATATATTTATATATATATATATATATATATATATATATATATACTTATATCAAAACCTTAATGAATAATATGTACTTACATATATATACATGAATGTATCGAAAATAATATATATGTGGAAAAACATTCTTTCAGCTCAACTACTTGACCTTAAATTTGAAGCGCACTTTGAATTCAAAGACATTCCAGGCAATTCTAATTTTAGTAAACAACCCAGAGAGATCATAAAAGAGAAATTTAAACTGAATGAATGACAACTGTAACACCACAAGAAGATAGGGACAATTGTTGACTAATTTCAAGTAAAATCAATGTTCCAACATTCATCAGTACTCCAAGAATGGCATTAATAAATTAAGTGAAATTGTGTTTTAACCACAAATATAACTGATTGTTTAACCCCTTAACACCGCAGCCAAATGTACAAGTTGTGAACGAAACAAAATGTAAACAAAACCTGGCATTTGCGCTATATGACTGTCCAACCGTAATTCACCTCTTTCATATTAAATGCACCCAACCCTTATTATATATCATTTTATTCAGGGGAAACAGGGCTTTCATTTAATATCAAATATTTAGCTATGAAATATAATTTAATATGAAATAAATGGGAGAAAATAAGATTTTTTTTATTTTTTTAGTTCTACATGACATTTTAACTGTCAATGTCATAATACTGTTTGCTTTTACTGCAATAAAATACACATATTTGTATTCAGCAAAGTCTCACATGTAAAACAGTACCCCCTATGTACAGGTTTTATGGTGTTTTGGGAAGTTACAGGGTCAAATATAGCGTGTTACATTTGAAATTGAAATTCGCCAGATTGGTTACGTTGCCTTTGAGACTGTATAGTAGCCCAGGAAATAAATTTACACCCATAATGGCATACCATTTGCAATAGTAGACGACCCAAGGTATTGCAAATAAGGGATGTCCAGTCTTTTTTAGTAGCCATTTGGTCACAAACACTGGCCAAAGTTAGCGTTAGTATTTGTTTGTGTGTGAAAAATGCAAAAATGCCAATTTTGGCCAGTGTTTGTGACTAAGTGGCTACTAAAAAAGACTGGACATACCCCATTTGCAATACCTTGGGTTGTCTACTATTGAAAATAGTATGCCATCATAGGGGTAATTTTCATTCTTGGGCTACCATAGGGTCATAAAGGCAACGTAAGCAATCTGGCGAATTTTAATGTGAAAAAAATGAAACACAAGCCTTATATTTGACGCTGTAATTTTTGAAAACACCATAAAACCTGTACATGAGGGGTACTGTTGTACTCGGGAGACTTCGCTGAACACAAATATTTGTGTTTCAAAACAGTAAAAAGTATTGCAGCAATAATATCGTCCGTGTAAGTGCTGTTTGTGCGTGAAAAATGCAAAAAACTTCACTTTTACTGGCGATATCATTGTTGTAATACATTTTACTGTTTGAAACACTAATATTTGTGTTCAGCGAAGTCTCCCGAGTAAAACAGTACCCCCCATGTACAGGTTTTATGGTGTCTTGGAAAGTTATAGGGTTAAATATAGTGCTAGCAAATTATATTCCCTATACTTTCGGCATGGGTGGTCAGGCAGGTCCCGCTAATTGTAATTAATTAGGATACCTAATCATGTAAAATTATTACATAAATATATGTGTAGAATTAATATATGTATATATATACATATGTGTATATATACATATATATATATAATTTTTTAAAAATATTTTTATTTATATATAGGTATATATATAGTGATATATACGTATATATTTATGTATATAGATATATATATTATTTCGTTCTACGTGTATTTTGATATAAATATATATATATATTAATATCACAATACAGTTAGAACGAAATAAAACACATCTATATATTTTTTAATATTTTATTTTTAATTATTTTTTTTATTTTATTTTTTTACTTATTTACATATTTTTTTTATATTATTTATAAATATATATAACAATAATTATATATATATTTAATCAGTATCAGTCTACGTGTAATTTGATATTAATATATATATATATATATATATATAATTATATATATATTAATATTAAAATACACCTAGACGGTGCATGTGTGTGTGTGTATATGTGTATGTATATACTTAGATCATATATATATAATATATATATATGATCTAAGTATATATATATATTTTTTTTTTTACACTTTTAACATTATTTTATTTTATATTCAGCCAGCAGGGGGACCAACTGTCATTACAGTTAGTCCCCTTGCTGGCATTGCTGTAGCCAGCTATCCTCGCAAGGACCTCACTCTCACATGACCGGAGGAGGAAGATCTGCCGCGGGGGGGCTCCCTGGGAGTCCCCCCAACCGCGATCGCCGGCGTGGGACCGCCGGCGACCGGGTAAGTTACTAAAAACCGGAGGGCGTACTATTACGTCCTGCGGCGTTTAGAGCCGCTTTTAAAAGGACGTAATAGTACGCCCTCCGGTCATAAGGGGTTAATTATAAAATGTTTAATGACATTTCGATCATGGAAACCCCATTATCAGTTACTGGGCACAGGTTCTAAAGCATTGAAACTGCCGGCCTTCGAAGATTTCTATTGGCTTTAACTTGGTAAAATCAACCCTCAACATTTGGAACTAGTTTTAGTACTTATGTTACTTTAACACAATTAACCCAATTTAACACAATTACAAGTTGATTACTATAGTCCATTTATAATTACTGTATGTCTAGCGTTGCAGCACATTTATGCATAAATAATATATTTTAATTGCCTGAAATGGCAAGAAAAAAAGACTTCTGACCAGAGCCAAATTCTCCATAGAAAACAAAACAATCTGTAATGCCCACTCATAGAAATGTCTCTAGTTAATGGTGGGTCTTCAGATAACCAATTTAGTCTTTTCCCCACGTTTTTCTTGTTTTATCAAATTGATAACTTATAGCTCTTAACATTGACAATATTTTACTTAACTGTTTACCTCATAATTAAGCAAGTCTGTTACATTTTCTACCAACCTGCAACTCTGCACTTATGCTAAAAGTTACATTTTATGCAATAAATTTATCTTCCGTACTTCACTGTAGTTGCTGTTCTAAAACCTTCCATTTTGTTTTAGCTTTACTACCAGTATTGTTGTAAACCAAGTAGATTTTTAACTCTTTATCGGGTTTCTTGCCAATGGGCTGACATTTTACTTTAAATGTCTCTGCATATATAGCTTTACTGATAAGCTAATTTTTGACGTTGTTGTAAATTGCTTTTATTTCATCGATATCCTGTGCAATAGATATACACACACGAGTGTTGCCTAGCTGTTTTTATATTTACTGTTGGGCAAAACTCACTTTGATTGTTTCTGCTACTGTTACTGTGATAATATGGTTGATCACCGAATTAGGAAAGTAGTCTCTCTGTTGTCTGTGAAGTCTATTGACCTTTATAGTTTAGCTGTTCATTTTGAAAACATATAGGGCTCAATTTTTCTAAAGTATTTATCGTATCACTCCAGCTTCATGTAAATTGGGTTAACGATGCTTATTATAATGATAGCTATAGTGCAACAAAAGGGTGTTCACTCCATTGCTATGTATATTTCTTTATATGTCATACTACTTATAGGTTAGTACTTTTTATCTGTTATTGTAATTAAACAGGGACTCCTCAATGACACCAAGTGAACTGGAAATAAATAAATAACACATATATATATATGTATATATATGTTTTAATTGAGAATAGCAGCTTTGTATATATCATACAACTATTCAAATAAATTTGTGTGCCACCTTCACCATTTACAATCTAAAACACACTCTCGAGAATTACTATACCATCAGGGTTACTATACTGTCAGGGTAAATAACTAAAGGGAACATTGTTGGAGTTCAAAGGTATTTATAAGTTAATTTTAAATCTAAGGCCAAAGTAGTTGAACTTTGAAGCATAACTGATTTTGACAATCTTTTCAGTTTGGCTATTTTGGTCTTAAATGCTCACTTTAGCTAATAACCCCACGTATTTCTCCTGTGTATCATTACTACTTGTCTCTCTTTATAGCCTGCGACTATCTATTTTCCTTTATTTAATTGTTGTATTTTCCTTCTAACATTCTTACCATTAGAATATTTATATTTCATTTTCTTTTAAGGAATATGTTGGCTTCTCTTGTCCCTAATCTTGATGTCTTATTCGCTGAGATTATCTTTATTGCTCCTACATTTAAAGAGTTGTGCTTTTCAATCTATCTTGAATTTCTTATGTTGTTCCATTCATTGGATTATATTACATGCTTCAATAAATTGTAAGATAATAAAAAACATAAAATTGCAACAAAAATAATAAAAAAAAAAAACTGAATGAATAATATGGTTTGGCAGTTTGTTTTATGGTGCACTGGTTTAGCATATGAACCCAACCTGGATATTGAATAACTCCCCTGGGTCATTGAATAATTGAGGATATTCAATGGATATTCAACTGCTTGGGAGTCTTTTAGGCAGGGATGAAGTTTGACATAAAATGTCACAATCCACATGTTAAAGTAGTTAAAATAATGAATGTATGAATTTGTGAATTGCATTTGCAATAATGCAATAAACTCCTAGATATTTTTTCATGGAATTAACCATTAGAACGATCTGTTGATGACCATTATAATGATCTGTTGATTTAAGCTTAATTAGAGTTTTTCAAATCAGCTTATGTTTGCATGCTTTTCCGTTCTCATTTTTTAGTGAATATTGTGTATATTCCTGGCTTTAATATACTTTTTTTAGTGAAGCTCAAAAAAAATTTTCAGCTGACTTTCTTTTAGAAGTCAATTGTGAAGCCCAGCGTTTAGGTGAATAGTTGGATTCAATTTTTCTCTCTACTGGAATACAAAGATGCCACTTACTTAACACTCATTTTCTATTTATCTATCTCTGTGGATTTGTATAGTGCATAAACTGGGTGAGTCCTGTGGAGCCTGTTATCTGAAAAATAAGGTATGAAAATCTAGAAAAAAAATAATTTATTATATATATATATATATATATATATATATATTTTTTTTTTTTTTTTAAAGTCCATTTAAAACAATACTATAGTATATTGGGAATTGAATGTTTTGCTATCTCCTTTTTAACTTATTTTATAAATGTATTCAAAATATGAAGATTTAGCAGCTACAACACTGACTGTGGAACTCTCAAAAACACACCATTAAGTAGACAAACACAAAAAGAGAAAACAGTGGAGCGCTTATTGTTCTATTACCCAGTAACCAAGATTCTAATAGGAAAACAAAAAGCCTTTATAAGATACTTAATCACTTAACTTTATAGTATTCCACCTTGGTAACTTTCTTTCTTTACACCTTTAACATAAAGTAAAATACATATAGTGTAAAACCTTTAGAACTGTTTTCTCTTTTTGTGTCCATTTAAAACAATAGTTAGCATTTTTAAATACTACAAAATATGATGTATATCATGTTGGATTAATGAAATTGATCTCTGTCATAATCCAGACTACTACTGCTTTTCAATCCAGTTACATTTGAGGCTGACCCTTTCTAGATTAAGATCAATTTATGGGTACCAAGTCTTTGAATGACCTACCCTAAAGGATTGTGATATAGCTCTTTAATAGTGTAACTGTTATTGTTTGGAGCTGGGGCATGATAGGTTCCAGAAACACCTGGGGCTTGAGTCCAAGGGAAAACTCAATGACCACTTGCACTGACAGAGAGGTGTGGTATGTCATGACATAACCCCACATTTCTGTTTTATGTCCCTTCCTCTCTAACGATGAACAGAGTGCTGCTGATACTCTCCAGGATCTCAATAAAGCATAGCCAGAAACAAGCACATGCTGCACTGTCAGGAATTCAATGTGATCCCTCCATGTAGCCCAATTGAGGCATGTGCATCAAAGTTCTGTTCCCCAGCACCCATTCCCGATATTCACAATGTGGACACATCCCCCTAAGTAGTCTGGCAGAGCTGAGCCTTCTTTTTATAATAGGTGGCGGCTTTGAGAAATATTTCTCCTTTCTCCTCCACTAAGTGTAGAACGCTGAGGCTAAAGAGCTCCTATCTGTGGCTTCGCCCCCTCAAGTCCACCCCCCCCCAGCAACATATTTTCTTTTGGATGATTGCAGTAATGATATCTGATATCTAGAGGCACTAACAAGATATACTTGTTCAGAAAAAGGTGTCTGATGTTTGCTGATTTTTCTCACTGCAACAGTTTTTTTACCACAATTCTAAACATTTGTTTTGCAAATATTTTTTCCATTAAATTCATCTTCAGAAACTGTACTTTGATGCTTATTTTCTAACGTTTAAATTGTCCTGAATTGAAAATAAAAAATAAAACAATTAATTAAAGGAACACTATAGGGTCAGAAACACAAATATGTATTCATGACCCTATAGTGCTAAAAACATAATCTAGCCCCCTTTTGCCCCTTCACCCCCTTACCTCCTGAATATAGTAAAATCTTACTTCAAGTCTGCTGCTGGCGGTTCTGCCCCTGATCTGCCTGCTTGGCTGACATCTTTAGAAGTGATTCTCTGAGCCAATCACAATGCTTTCCCATAGGATTGGCTGAGTTTGTCAAGGAGGCAGAACAGGGGAAGAGCCAGCACAAGCCAAAAAACAGCACTGCAAATCAATGCATCTCTATGAGGAAAGTTCAGTGTCTCCATAAAGAGAGTGGAGACACTGCCCCAGGAAGCACCTCAAGCAGCCATCTGAGGAGTGGCCAGTGGATGTAACCCTAGGCTGTAATATAAACACTGCATTTTTTCTGAAAAGACAGTGTTTACAGCAAAAAGCATGAAGGGAATAATCAAACTAGAGCTTATTGTATTGTTCTGGTAACTATAGTATCCCTTTAACCCCTTAATGACCAAACTTCTGGAATAAAAGGGAATCATGACATGTCACACATGTCATGTGTCCTTAAGGGGTTAAAAATATGATTTCTTTAAAAAAAGGTTAACTATATTACCCTAAAGTAGTCAATAATTTTCACTTCACTATAGTTTTCTATTTAATCAATATACCATTTTTATCAATATGCCCTTTCGTTCAGATGTACCTATCCTGTTCCTTACTTTTTCTCACTGTTAATATGACAGTAGATATTAGATTCCAGTACTGACATGCAACATATTAGTGAAAATAAATAATTACTAAAATGAGGTCCACATAGTTGACTTGAGTAAGTGTTTGGAAAGATGTTCCCAGAATGCAATGCATAATATATTCAACATTTGCTATGTAATTTTATTTTAATATACACTATCTAACTTGATATATTGTCTATCAATAATGAAAAACATATTTTGAACAAATAAATAATTTTCAAGCATTTGATGTTGAAGGTACTGAAATGCAGTTAATGATTTGTTTTATTTTGATCTCATTATTATTATATGTTATTATTCTTATTATTATTTGTATGCAGTTTAGATGTTATGTACTTATGTATTAGTAGTTTGTACTTCAAAGAAATATTTATAATTAGGAAAGCATATTATATGTTTTATAAAATCTTTATATATTTTTTTTACCTACGTACAGGAACCTGCGGTGTTATGGTGTATATATACATGTGTACTCTTATCACGCAAGCCAAAAAAATTTCAATGACATTTTCAGGAAAGTCCTTGAATCCATTCATAAAAGTTGTCACAATCTTAACATAGAATGGATCAGGATATAAAATTGACACAATACCTTGGCACACACTGAAACTTCTTTTTATGTAGAAAGAAATGGAATCATTTTTCATTGCAACTACTGCATGGGTTTTGATAAAAGACCCACTTTTTGGTTGTTCTTCACATTTCTCAAATTTTTATTCTTAAGAATCAAAAGAACACTTTTGTTCAGGATACCAATTAAATGGAAAAAAAAATAAAAAGGCAAAAAGCTATCTCTATGAAAAAAATGACCTATTCCATAGCTCATTAATCTGTCAAAGGTTTGTTGTTGCCAATGATGGGAAATGATCAATGTTAACAGATGGTACATTCCTTTCTATTGATTTTACCAGCAAATGCTTGATAGTGACTGACATGGTTCTAAGCTCATTATTTTAACTTACCTTAACATCAATTGGTTTCAAGAACCTGATGTGACAGCTCTTCTAAAACCATGTAAACCAGAGTAGATTACACACATCAAGTTAATTATTTATGCTGCCTTGATAAATAGAGATACCAAAAAAGGAGAAAAGGGTTGCACTCAATCATAAAAATAACAGGGTGCTAACTGAGTATGGGGCCAGCATACCCCGTAGAACATATATCAAAGCCTTGATAAAGACCTGAGTACAGGTCGAAACGTTGCGGATCCATTAAAACTGCTTTAAACATATCACAGTGAGTGTCTGAGATTTTTTTCTTTGATAAATAGAGATGAAATGTCAGTGTTTCTTGTGACACTGCCACCTCCAATGCTACTGATAATGGCTTACTTTATAAGTTATACATTTGCATTCTATATTTATACAATATTTGAATCTCTTTGTTGAAGCTCTATGTTTGCCTCATGCTGCTGATGCTATCCTTGTATATTTTTACTACAACAGCGTTTCAGAACACATTGATTCACAAAAAAAAACTTTGTAATTTGACTTTGACTTTTTAATTTGTACCAATATGGACTATAATAATAATATGGTATTTATCATTGATACAGGGACAGGGGTCCCGAAACGTCTGTTCTTTGAATGCTCTTTGAATAAATTTGGGCTGCATTAGTGGGCTCCTATAACTAAGCTGCACTTTGTGCATTAATAGTTTGGATTAATAATATGGTAGGAGAGGAGCTGAGTAGACATAAGCATAGTTAGGTATCATTACCGTGGTAATATGTATATGTATAATCTGTAGTTTTTCTGAGGGCTCTCTCTCAATATTATGCTAAGATTTAGAGGAATGATGGAAATTTAGTAAGCAGCTGGGGTTAAGGGGCTGGGGTCTTTAATAACGTATTAATTTCTTCAAGATTAGCTTTCTTTCTAAAGTTACTTTTGTCTTGTAGAATCTGCCTCTTTCCCTTATTTAAATTACAAAAAGGATGGTTCTTTCACCTATTATAAGAATTTAAGGACTTTTTTTTTATACCACCTATCATAAGACTTTAGGAACTATTTTGGTTTATGTAAACACTTAACACACATATATTTCTCTGGTGTTTATGCATATTTTATTATGTTAATACAAGTTACATTTTAAGTATAGTTATCATTGAGGAAATCTACTTTATTAAACCAATCATTTCGAATAAAACGGTAAGAGGAAAGTTGTAGACTTCACCATGGCAGGGGTAAGCTATGTCTTGCATACAGCATTCTTTTTAATGTTTTTTATAATCATATAGATTTAGAGTATAATCTGTTTGTTCTACATTAACCTTATCTAAAGTGTTACCTGCTTCACAATATACGAGGGGCATATTCAGAGGGGAAACCAGGACAAATGCTCTATTGCCCCAAAAATGCTAGGATGCTATTACCAAAAGTTGGTAACTGATTTGTAACTACCCTTCAAGTGCAGGCTTGAGAGTGAGAGTCCTGACAAATTCCACTCAAATCACTTAAGCCAAGGTTGCTAAACCAGACTGTGTGCCAGCACCATCCCAACAGTCAAGGTCCAGGCACTCCAATAGCTTCAGGAACATTTATTAGAACAAAAGGATTCCTGTAACATTTTCGACCCAAAACTGGGTCTTTGTCAAGCTCCAGTAAAGAGCAGAGATAGACTTTATGTTCTATAACCACTGCCTCCTCATAGCAGATGGTCGAAAACTAAACTGAACACTCTTCTATAATTAGCAGTCCCATGCTGCTTTGCCACTCGACCACAAAAGCAAGTAGGGAGTGAATTACTGTACTACAAAGAAAAGGAAGAGACAGGGGGAAAATATGGAGAGAATAACAGAATGGGGATTTGGCAAAAGTTACAAGTGAGGTGGGAAAGGTGAAGAGACAGAAAGTGGGGGGATATAGAGAAAGTTGATGGTGGGGGTAGACATTGAGAAAAGAGGGACAGAAGGTGAAGGTATAATATGTAATGAAGGACAGAAAGTAGGATAGAGAATGTGAAGCGAAGGATGCTAGAGGAGGATAGAAAGAGAGATATCACTGCAGAAGGGACACAGACAGAAAGAAGTTTATTAGTAGGGAGCAATGGGTGATCAGTAAATGATGTGATATGAGTTTTATTGTTCTGGAACTCTGTTATGTTCACATAGAGTGAATATTACCTTAATGGTACCCACAGTTATGAAAAGGCACACATGGTCATCACTAAACTCTCAATTGTAGCAAATTGAAAACAGAATTGCAAAATTATTTGTTGTTACTTGACAGAAATCAGCATTATATATATATATATATATATATATATATATATATATATATATATATATATATTACATGTATATACAAACAAACAAAAATCTCTTGTACTCACGCTTAAATGTCCCTTGGTTTCCGGGTGCTAAACAGCCAAGGCTTTAGTATCCATATATCCAAAGAGGTAGCAGCACTCATGGGGTTAAAAGGTCCAATCTTTATTTTAAAGCTTTAAAATCACAATCAACGTTTTCAGTCCTGCTTCCAGGACTTTCATCAGGATCAATACGTGTATTGATCCTGATGAAAGTCCTGGATGCAGGACTGAAACGTTGATCATGATTTTAAAGATTTAAAATAAAGATTGGACCTTTTAACCCCATGAGTGCTGCTACCTCTTTGGATATATATATATATATATATATATATATATATATATATATATATATATATATATAAATATATATATATATATATATATGACAAGAATATTTGTTTGCTCCTAATGATTATTGGGTGGGAATTTGATTCTAAAACACACACAAATCATTAATTTTCCCCACACTTAAAGCTATTTCTGCATCCAACTATCAGTTAGGTTGGAATTGGACACCTAAAGAATTATGGGATTTTTTTCAAAGGAAAAGTGAAAATATGCAATATAAAGAAATCTTACAAAGAATCTTACAGAGAATAGTTTTCACCCATCCCTTGTCTTGATAATGAATGTCTTATACTGAAGTGCAATCTGTCAGTGTGAATGAAAAATAAAATAGATCTTTGCATTTGTTGGAAATGTATGATCCAATAACATCCATTCAATACTGCATGTCTCAGACACTGGAAGATTTTCTTGTTTAAACATTCCTCACATTATTGAACATATGATTATTTCAGACACTGGAGCAATAGGAATTGATGTGAATATATATGTATATATTTGAACATATGAACACACTTGCTTTGTATTGTGCTGCTAAACCCATATTTTTTTTATTCATCTGACTTACTGTCACTGTACACCATATGTAGCAGGTTCTACTCTTTTCTTTACTACTATTCTGCTACGAACATACTTGCTTGATGCTTCTATGGTTTTATTAATACATGCATGGTACCCCAGTATCTGCTGTTGTTAAATAATCAGGCCTGGATTCTCAAAGCAGAATAAGGGCTTACTGCTTACTGAATAGGCTTAAGGTCAAATATTCTCAATAATATGTTCTTCTTAATTACCAATATTCAGCCAAGCCAGGAAATATGTGGATAGCTCCATTGCCTTAGGTTCTACTGTACATTATGGAGGAGAGGTAGATGGTTCCTCTGGTATAGTTTTGCAGGGTCATTAGTGACCCAAACTCTCAGGTACTTCAGCTGATCCTTTCACTAGTGGAAGGGAAACTGTGGATTAATGGCTACAAATTCTTCCTGAGTAAATAAATAATGAATCAGTCATATTCAGAAACCTGGACTGCTGATGGGACCATATTTAAAATGATATGTAGCACAGATAGACACAACACATTAATTGGCAAGGTTTTACAGTGCAATTTAGGCAATAGGGTCCTGTTCGACATGAATGCCCGCAATACATAAATACAATAAAAAAGCATCTAACATAACATCTTCTTTCCACTTGAACAATAAAAAGTAAACAAAGTAAAATGCAAGCATACCAAATATAAAACGTGAATGTTCAAATATTATCTTTGGATTGCATTAGCCCTGGCATTTTATTTAGTTTGACAATAAATAAATTGTTCTACTTATAAAAGTTCTTGAAATAAATACAAAAAACACATCACTTTGGAAATGTATCTATATATACTTTAAATTGATCTATAGGGTATTTCAATTTTCTTCAAAGAGATTAAAGTCCATGCTGTATTGTTCATGGAAATAATCTTTCTTGATAGCACTATCTATCTTATTTAGCACACAAAAACAATGTCTTGAATGTCCGAGCTGGTGAAAACCTCACTTATAAATCTTTATGACAAGTACGAAGCCTTGGACCTACGGAACACCTGCAGTTGATCTTAATTACATTTTTTTTTTTTAAATGTCCAAGTTATTGTCTTTATCACAATTATTGCAAATGAAAAATGAATATGCTTGCACTAGACACTAGACAAACTTTACTTTACCAAAGGTATATCTTCTTTAGTATGTTTGCAGCGTACAACTAGTTTTATTCTGTTTTTAAATATTTTAATGACATTTCTAAACCTGGTAATGTTTTTCAAAAATAAATCTGTCGATTTTGCATTAACAGTGAATACTGATTTGTTATCAGCACTGATCTTTCAATGAACTTTTCAAAGGTTAAACAGATGAGCAGATCTATTTTAACTTGATGAGACATAATTAAGATCATTATGCCCTCATCAAAATACAAAGAAGCATTATATTGCCACTATTCATCAACAGGTCATATCTGTATAAAACACTACATGTCACAAGTCTGTTCAGTCTGACTGCTTTCAATTTTGGACTAATTTAATTTTAACTCAGAACTCTAATTTAACAATGAAATTAGAAGCCTAGAACTCTGTCATGCACTGAAATTACTGGAACTACAGTGTAAAAGATAATTGTCAGAATATTTATCGGACATGTAGAAAATATAGAGCTTCCTTATAAAAGTTAACAGTGTTGAATTTGAAGCATGTTTGCTCAGTGGTTTTCAAATAGAACAAGTGAGATGTTAAGTAGCGTACTAAAACATTATTGGCATAACAATAAGGTGTCATGATATGGCACATATTGTTCATCAGAAATAACATTTTAAAAAATACAGTTTTCACCTTTTCAGAAATTCACTACTCAAAAATACTTATGGGAAAATATATTACAGAATTACTTAAGTTACATAGAAATTAAATTCTACATGAAAACAGAACCAGATTTCACTAAACTCAATCACTTTAGAGATATCATAGCCTTGACATACTCCATTGACTCCAATTATTAAGTGAACTTATTTGAACTTGCCTTTGTAGAACAATAATTGTATATGTCTGTGAAATAGCCAGATTCAGGAGGAAATTAATATTTATTACTGGAGCCATGGATAACAAAATATTAAACAGAATCCAGCATTGTATATTGTAATATATGTGTTAATCCTATAAGCACTAAGAATAAGGTAGATCCTTTATATTTAGACCTGCCAGTTATGTTGATGATATGCCTATATTACACATAACATAAAAGTGACATCTGCCCAGTGTTCCTCCTTGCTTTATTCTTGCCTAATGTTTATAGAAGAACATAAATAAATTGTGTTTATTTTCTATCTGTGTATAGCCGATTAAGGTGTCACCCATTCATCAACACGTCACAACTGTATAAAGCACTACATGTCTCAACTCTGTTAAGTCTGACTCCTTTAATTTTGCACTCATTTAATTTTAACTCAGAACTTTAATTTAACAATGTAATCAGAAGCCTAGAACCTTTGATCTTTGTCATGCACTGAAATTACTGCAACTACAGTGTGAAAGATAATTGTCAGCATATTAACCGGACATTTTGAAAAATATAGAAATATAAAACAAATCAAAGAGGAAACAAAATTATAAAATTTCAAACATAAGTGTCACCACTTTACTGTCTTGCGAATTATCCTTTTTATTATCCCCAAACTACTACGAACACTCAAATGAGACCATCAAATCCAATAGTATCGATAAAAAGGGCCTTATTGTATGAAAAATGAATGTTACTATTGAATTAATATGCTAACATGGCTTTATTTCAAAACAAACAAACAAACTCTATTTTGGTACATTGATATGCTACTGCTAAAATAAATTTGTGATGGTATCCACCAAAAAATTTTGTTCCCCATCACTTGTCACTGGTATTATGCAATGCAAGACCTATTAGAATAATCACAAAATAATAACTATATGCAATAATTTCTTAATTTATTTTTGGGAAAAGCTTGACAATGATCAAAATCTTAAGCTTCACTTCAGTTATATAACCACAGGAGGAGCACTGCAATCTCTTTAATTTGTCTAAGTCTGTTTAGGCCAGGTGATTTATATTTCTTTCCATGAATGCCTTAGAGGTGAAACACACGTTGTTGCTCACGCCATCCCGACACTCCAAAGGTTAAATCTACAAATGGTGAACCTACTATGTATTGAATGTAAGAAAGCATTGGGTCAAAAGAGGATGATCGAAGATAAAGCAGTGCAACGAGATAAGGGAATCATGTTTTAAGAAGCAAGATAGTTCAGCTTTCTTAGTCCTGAGCATATTGTGCCTTCCACCCACACCTTCTGTACTGCTTGTGTACAGATAAGAAATAATTGATATTGTAAATGCTTCAATAGTAAATGTATCATGAATCTATTTGAAGTATGCTATTCTCATTGTATATAATTCATTTACATACCAGTGACAATTATCAGTTAGCTTTTTTCAGTTGCAAAAAGTACCTTTGAACAATTAAAAACACAATTTAAAGATTAACTAAATGGAGCAACAAACAAACAAAAAAAATGTTATTTAGTCGCATGTGGATCAAGTCAGAGGATGCTAAAGAAATGTAGTGGGAGAAGCAAACCTTGTTGATGTCCTAAGGTTGTAACTGGCTGAAATATCATAGTGTAGCACAACACCCACAATACATACTGCAAAGTAAGTAGTGCAACAAAAAAGTTGAACAAAAAAAGATTGCATTAATTTTAAGATAACAGCATGTAGAAAGACTAGAGCTTTTGTCTGATGAAATACATCTTTGTGTCCATATGGTGGGCAATCCTTTAAATTTTCTGAGAGATAGAGCCCAATTTACTTTAATCTGTAAATCTAAAATGTATCTCTTGAATAAATCTTACAGCCAGATGCTAAAAAATGTGTCCCTTTTTTCTGACTTTGCTATTTTCTCTGTATGTGATTTGGAGACTCGTATAAATTGCTTAGTCTCTTTCTGCCTAATCTTATAGATCTGTCTATCTTCCTCACTCTGGGTTTTTTATAATTACTAAATGCTAACTTTTAGTTTTTTACTATTTTTACCACATCTGCAGAGTACCACAGTGGTTTCTTATTTTCTTTTGCTTTTGCTGATAAGCCTAATGCAATTTTCTGTTGCCTTCAGCAGTGCAACTTTTAAATAATCCCATTTCTCTTGGACTCTAGTTAAACTGCCCCAATCTGTGTAAATGACTCTTTTACACATATTCTAATTTTAGAAAAGTCTGTTTTTCTAAAGTCTAAACTTTTGTTTTTGCGTGGTGTGACTCAGTCAGTGTTCTTATATTAAACCACACTGACTGATGATCACTGGATCTTAAACTTTCACCTACAGTAATATCTGATACTAAATCTCCATTTGTTAAGACTAAATCTAGTATGGTCTCTTTATGAGTTGGCTTCTTAACAACTTATTTTAGAGACAATCCCAGTAGGGAGTTTAGAATATGTGTCCTCCTGGCACAAGCAGCTATTTTGGTTTTCCAGTTCACATCAGGAAGATTAAAGTCACCCATGATGATAACTTTGCCCTTCATTGTCATATTAGCTATTTCTTCAACTAGTAGATTATCTAACTGTTCTGTGTGTCCTATAAATCACACCTACACAAGTTACTGTGTGATTACCAAATTCTAACGTAACCCAAATTGACTCTATCTTCGCCTCACTAACTTTTATTAGGCAAGATTGTATGCTATTCTTCACATACAGGGCCACCTGAGCCTGTCTCCACAACACCACTACACTCAGTGACTGAGCCTGTCTCCAAAACACCATTACACTCAGTGCCTGAGCCTGTCTACACAACACCACTGCACTCAGTGCCTGAGTCTGTCTCCATAACACCATTACACTCAGTGCCTGAGCCTGTCTCCATAACACCATTACGCTTTAAAAGTGCTGAAAATAAATTATGTAGAGCAACTGACTGTGCATTATGTATTTTATCCACAACTCTAAGTCTACCAGATCCTACAGTAATCCATCTGCCATTCCTAGTACGTCTCTGCTGCCGTGGCTTTGCAACAGTTCCAGCCTGAGTTTGTTTACCAGATAATTTACAAATCTCAGACTTAAAAAATAAAATCTCCTCCCGCAAAATAGAGAACTGTCTACAGATTAGACAGCATCCAAATCTCCAAAAAATGGAACATGAAAGAAATGCATAACAACTATTACACTAAACCAAGTCTGCCATTTTAATGAGGTGAGTAATTTAAATCAAACAAATCTTAACTTTTTTAATTTTTTTTTTTTTTGGCCTTCTGTATACCTCAGATTACCTCCAGCTTATCTCTCCAGAATATCTCAAAGCACACACTTTGAAGCAGCAACCAAGCTATATCAGCCATCTAATGATCACAACCCTTATATAACTCATAAAAGCACCACCCACTAGGAAGGCTTAACATCTGGGTAGGCCTATGCTTATTTGCAAATGTCATGCCAAAAGCATGAGTTCTTGTTTAATGTGTGTTTATATATGTTAAGAGTTGTTTTTTTGTAAACCTTGGGATGGCATTTATTGTGGTCTTTGATCTTGCACCAGGCCTAGACCATAAAACATCTAGATAGCCATCACCAGAGCTGGACACAAGGAATTTCATAGAGTGGGCAATAGACTGCCAGACCAACCCCCTCTGATCCCCCCAGGGGTCTGCCCACTGAGAAATAACTAGTTTAGATATATAATGAGGGTGCTGGACTATCCAGAGTTCAGTTATTAATTTTTCTTTTGTCAGTAACTTCTAGGAGATCAATACCATCTAAGACTCCCACAAGAATTCTATATGGGGTAAATATATTTAAGGAATTTCTTGTGTTTTCTCCTATTTTATTTTATGTACTGTTTTGCAATTTGTTATCTGTATGTCATTTATTTCT
Source organism: Pelobates fuscus (assembly GCF_036172605.1). NCBI lineage: Eukaryota > Metazoa > Chordata > Amphibia > Anura > Pelobatidae > Pelobates > Pelobates fuscus. Next base: position 117,700,019 of record NC_086317.1, read on the forward strand.
GTATTTTGTACTCAGCACTGTGAATCTTTTTTGTCAGATTAAATGTTTAATTAATCAGCTTGTGTCTCTGTTTTCGACGAGCTTCACTCCCCAGAGAGCTCAGGTAAACACGTTACCAAAAAGTGTTAATTATAAGTGTTTGATTAGTAAAAGTAGAACTGTGATCCTATAATTCTCCTGTGTGTGGGGTAACCTAAGACGCCCGGGTTTAAAAGTCTTGGTGGTGGCAGTAAAGTGTGTACTAGGGGGTTAGTGTAGAAGGGATTACAGGGGTTAATTGAGTGGCTGCTGGGACTAGCAACAGGTAACCAGGGGTCTGGTGTCATTAACCCTGTCACTTCCACACTCTCCCCACTGTCTCGGCTGGGCCTATAGCCCACGCTCGTGACAGCAAACAATAGCTAATTAACCAACAATCAATAGCAAACACCTAGCTGATCAAATCAAATTCCTTACCAATTACCAAGAGGAAATCAAAACTTGTGCAATCAGTAGCTTTTTCCTATAGATGAATCTTACATGTAACAGTAAAAAGAAAACTCTTAGCAAAGTCTTAGACAGCTGAAGAATTAGTAAAACTCTCCAGAATATCTCAAAGCACACACTTTGAAGCAGCACTTAGAAGTAGCAACCAAGCTAAGATAGTAGCAACCAAGCTGGATAGATAGATAGATAGATAGATGTGACTTGCGAGGTGGAGTCTCGCAGGATCAGATTTGTTGCTCCAGCACATCCCCCATCTGGCCAATCAGATTGATTGGCCAGATGTGGGATATGGAATTTGGAGGCTGATGCAACACCTTGAACTCTTTATCATGTTCCTCAAACCATTCCTGAATATTTTTTGCAATGTGGCAGGGCACATTATCCTCCTGAAAGAGTTCACTTCCATCAAGGAACACCATTGGCATGAAGGGGTATATGTGGTCTGCAACAACCTCTAGGTAGACGGTACATGTCAAAGTAACATCTACATGAATGGCAGGTTTCCCAGCAGGACATTGCCCAGAGCATAACTCTGCCTCCTCTGGCCTGCCTCCTTTCCATAGTGCATTCTGCTGCCATCTCTTCCCCGGTACACAACACACACACCCAGTCATCCACCTGATCTGAAAGAAAATGTGATTTAGCAGACCAGATAACCTACTTTCATTGGTCCATGATCCAGTTCTTGTGCTCACATCCCTATTGAAGGTGGTTTTGGTGGTGGACAAAGGTCATAATGGGATATCTGACTGGTCTGTAGCCATGCAGCCTATATATATATATATATAGGAAACTGTGATGCACTGCGTGTTCTGACATCTTGCTATCATGACCAAGTTTTTCAGCAATTTGAGCTCTTCATTGGGATCAGACTAGATGGGCTAGCCTTCGCTCCCCACATGCACAGGTTCCTTTTCCTTTGGTAGGTACTAAACATTGCATACTGGGAGCAACCCACAAGACTTGCTGTTTTGGAGATACTCTGACCCAATTTTTTAGTCCTCACTATTTGGCCCTTGTCAATGTCATTCAGATATTTTCTCTTACCCATTTTTCCTGCTTCCAACACATGAAATTCAAGAATGGACTGTTCACTTGCTGCCCAATATATCCCACCCTTTGTAACAATATAATCAATGTTATTCACTTCACCTGTCTGTGGGTTTAATTACTTAGTGATCACTTTGGTTTAAACCATTGAAATAAAAAGCAACCAGTGATAGGAGTCAATAACAGGAAACTATCTAGCTTAAGTTAATCTTGATGTCCTATAAAGAAAATCTTATTCTTGGGATATTTTCACTAAAATGTTATAATTTTACAACACAAATCAAGGATTTATAGTGGATTGTGTTCAGTTCTGTTTGAAATATTTCTCTACAACCCATTTGTTTAGCAAGCTCATAGTTTGACATATAGATTTGAACTTCAGGGTTGGTTTCATAAAAACCCAAGATCCAATCTAGGACTTCACTATCAGGATACCAAATTATTACTTAAAAAAAAATATTATGCTGTTGCTGCTCGTGTTTTTTTTAGGATAAAATTTAGCATAAGCAATGATTTGACAGACTGTGAGCCTGTCAACTTATCGTGTTCAAACTTGTAAACATTATGTGCTCTATTAGAGTTAACCATACTTCTAGACAAAATGCAAGCAATGTATATTCTACTTCATTTAAGTTTTTATCTGACAACATTTCATGTAATCTATTTCCCAAGGTTAACACCTTTTATTTGCAATCACTTAAGTTAAATAGAATTATTTATTTTGCAAATGCTAACATCTTAACTTTATATAATATGTACATTTTATTAATTTCCCTTTCTCATGTCCACAATATATATCTCAATAAACAAGTAAAAAAAATGATATAATTACTAAAATAGTATTTATATTCACCACGTTCTTTGCAAATCAAATTTACATTTAAGTTAAATGTTTACATTATGTTTTAGAATGCAAACCAAATTCAAAGAATTAACTTTCTTTATCACTAGTCATATATAAGAGAATTTATCTCCAAAAATAAATAAAAGAAAATCATTAGATAGAAGAACTCACGTCCACACCTGTGGGGGTTGCAATATATTACAGGTCTCTGCAGGAAACACATTATATGTGACATTGCATACATGGCTACATGGTGGGGTTTGAAATACTTTGTAATGCTCCACTTATCATTCCGGCAGGGAAAGGAATAAAGCATTCTTGCCCTCTAGACCTTAAAGAAGAATCATTAGCAGCTTCAGTGGGATTTTAACAAATTAGATCTATAGAATTATCTGAGATACAACAAAAATAGAACATAATGGGTATAATCAGTTATCTTAATGCATACATAGATGAATATATTTAAAAAAAAAAATAAATAAATTAACAGACCTTATACACTTTAAAGTAAAACATATATATTTAATGGCTACAATAAAAAATTCTGCTGACACACATTAATGCTGAATATTGGCAATATTTACACATGTAATGTAATAGATTCATGTAATACATAGCATGGCATATTAGTTTTATTGAACACTTTCTTTTGATTTGCCAGCAAAATGTTTATTTTATTAATGTTTTGTGGAGTGGTGTCCTGTGGATCGCAGATCAACAGTTGTCCTGGGGCAACAAGTACTGATTCCGATTGTGTGGACTGTGCTGAGGGGACAATACCCCTATTGCTCTCACCCCATAAATGTAGCAGTAGACCAGGGATATCCAAGGGTAAGGGCACAGAGACATGAGCTTGACATCCAAAACTTGAGGCTTTTGTGAAGCACCAATAGAGCTTCTACGCAGTTTAGTCCAAAAATTGTGCATAAAGCTGATTAAAAGCTTCGTAAGTAAATAGGTGAGTACGTGGGCAGTAGTCATTTTGAAACGAGGCCTCATGTGGTAGATGAAACTGTGAATCACACTTGCTTGAAAAAGGCATGGTAAATACTCCAGTCTTGACTAGGATAACTCCCACCAGTCCAAAAAGGGGGAAGCAGAGCCAGAAGAGGGGACCGCTGCCTCCTCCACTCTGATTACTTTCACTGGACTTTAGAGCAGTATAAAAGTTTAAAAAATGTGTCAGTTTATATTAAAATAAATGTTTAAAATCATTGGTTTCTCAGGAGCTCTTTACTCTTGTGAGCTGCTCGTTGGGCTGTTGGCTATGGCCCCCATAAATGGCTTTTTTGTTTGCATGTAATACTCAAAATCTGGATCTCTGTGTGGATTGTCCCACTCACATGTAGCAGTGAAAACTTAGCTTAATTATTTTATGTTAATAATTATATAAAGGCATAAATATTATTTATTTTTGCTTAGTTTTTTTTTATTTTGCAAACTAAACACAAAGGTTATTGTACAAATGTCAAAAGTAATGCCAAAACATTTTTGATCTAGAGATAAATATTATATTTACAAGGATAAAAAAATGAATCTTAACTTTGGAAAAGATGATGTGCTTGCTCAAATTATCCCATATGTGTAATTAGGGACTTAAATGGGGACAAAGTGGGAAAGTGAACCCTTCATTTTGGAAGCAGTGTAGACAATTAAGCCATTCATTTTGCTTAGCATGACTTAACTCTTGCACACCTCTATGCCTCGATGAAAATCATACATATCTATCATAATCTTGCAGCTTGGTCAGTTCCACATACTATGGTCTTCCAGGAAATATCCTAATGAGCCATTTCAGGCCTGCAGAACATTACGATTGTAGACCAGTACATGTACAAAACCACATTGTACTGGACTAAAACAACAGAAACATAGAATGTGAGGTCACTGGCCTTATCTTATATCTAGGATAGCCTTATGCCTATTTCACACATGCTTATGCTCCCTCACTGTGTTAACCTCTACCACTTCAGCTGGAAGGTTATTCCATGTGTCCACTACCCTCTCAGTAAACAAATACTTATGGATATTATTTTTAAACCTGTACCCATCTAATTTAAGACTATGTCCTTTTGTTGTAGTAGTTTTTCTTCTTTTAAATATACTCTCATTCTTTACTGTGTTGATTCCCCTTATATATTGAAATATTTCTATCCTATCCCACCTGTCTCGTCTTTCCTCCAAGCTAAGATTCTTTAATCTTTTATGGTAAATGTTACCCTGCAATTCATGAACCAGTTTAGTAGTACTTCTCTGAACTCTCTCTAAAGTATCAATATCAAAAGACAAAAAAGTATCAATATCAACAACAAAATTGCTGCTGCCTCAGTCCTGCACTACTGTGCTAAATGACACCCCAGTACACAGCCTGCTTTTTTTATCCACAGAAAAATAGTATGAGTCTGCAACCCAAAACCTCTGAATGTTAGTGGTTCGGGGATCAAACATACTCCTTTTTTTCCTTGCCATCCCTCCCATGTTGGATTCTTTAGAAGTCTACCAACTAATGTTTTCATGATATTCCAAATTGCTAATTAAATTGTAAAAGACCCATGAATGTTGATAAAAAGCAGGCATGAAACATTGTTGATGACAATAGATTCCTTGCTCTACTGAATTTTATCTTGAAATGCTACCTATATCCAACTTCACCTACACCTACACAGAATACCATGCATCACTTGCTGTTTTACATATTGGACATTCATAAGAAAAGGGTTTGTGTACCAGTTCATTGTCATACCAACTCAGCCTGGATGTTGTAAATGTGTTGGTGTTACCAATAGCAACTTCACCTGGACATCTTTACAGATGCTATGGAAACACAACAACTTTAAACTGGCTTGATAGAGTTGCTAAGTGAACATATACAACAACCAAGATTCGCTTAAAAGTAATGATATATAGACTATATATAAAATATATATAGAATATAAATATATATATATATATATATATATATATACATAATTTTATTGATATATTAATTTATATATAAATTTTTAATATATAAAATAATGTTATTGCAACCTATATATTTACTTTGATTTGCAATATATGTATGATCCTGATGAAAGTCCCCAAGGAAGACTGAAACATTGATCCTGTTTTAAATGCAGTAATAAAAGTTATATTTTATGGAAGTCCGAGAGTGCAGCCATCTACTTTAACTACTTGAATACTGGAGCCCTGGTAATGCACCTGGCCATGGAATTTTGAAGCCAGAGTGCAAGGTACTGTAGCCTTTATATATATATATATATATATATATATATATATATATATATATATATATATATATATATATATATATATATATATATATATATATATATATATATATATATATATATATATATATTAATATAGGAGATAGAGATCATTTACAATTGTTAAGTATTCTTTTCCACTTTACACCTAGCTGACTGAGTAAGTGACTGCATGTGACATGATGGTAATATTTACCATCCAGCATGAAACAAGGTATTACTTAGCATTTAATGTCTCCTATTAATATCTATGGGTGACGATAAAACTTTTGGCAGACACTAATTACACGTCATTAACAGTTTAGTTTTGCAGCATGAAAACAGACCATGATTGCTACTGCTAGCAACAGCCATTTTAATGATCACAAGTGGTAAATATTTGTGACAAGTATGTAAGTGAGTCCAATATCAGGTAAAATAGCTTTCATGAGAAAAGAAATGTCATCTAGCTATTCACAAAAGGGAAGCTTGTTTTATCTACTGTATCTGTAACTATCTACAATCTAATTTAGAAATGTAGGCACACTAACTGAATTACATCAGGATACATCAACAGTATCAAAAAAATACCTAAGCATGGTGCTCACTCAAGGATCCTATTTCCCCAAGGACCTGAACAATCTACAATAATACTGAATGAGGAGCACAAAATAAAAAAAAAATACTTTATTAATTGGGTCCAATATGCCAGGTATCCCAAAGATCATTCCAAAGACATTAGCAATAATATCAAAATGGTTGTCAATACAAAATGTACAAGGTATTCAATGATCTAATGTATTCATAGAAGCAGCAAACAATATAACAATGCTATAGTAGTATAGTGGTATAGAGGACTGTAACTATCTGACAGGACTAGCCCCAGGTCACGGTTTCCACCAATTGTACATCTATACAGTTATAAAGGAGACCAGAACAATTAATTAAATTATTCCCTTAAGCAAACAAATTAGACACATAGCTGCCTCTCTATTCACTCTATCATAGTAGAGTGGGTGGCAGTAAAAAAAAGAAAAATCTGGAATTTCTCAGTTTTCCTATTTACAAATAGATGATCACAGATAAATATTATATCTAAGGCAAGAAGGATGCCCCACTTCCCTCTTCTATCTCATTGTTTTTGAGATGGTATTGATACCTCATGGAATTCCCATAGATTCACTTTTAAAAAGGAGGTATCACTGACTGTCTTCCTATGCACTCACATATAAATGCCAACATCAACACAAAAGTTAATATTTGGAGTATGGGACATATGACTTTCCATCTATCATTTGGGTGGTGAGATAGAGGCACTGAACGCTAAACAAGGATGCAAAAAGGTTTCCTTTTTACCAGAAAGCAACCCAACAATCCCCCCCCCCCCCCCCCCCGCACCTCGCATCTCTCATCTTACATGCGGGGATTCATTTGTTGAACAACTGAGATTGCATGTGTCTCTCTGCTCTTACATTCTAAACTAGAGGTCCTGCAGTCTCTCATTCACTTCCCCATTGTCTGCCAGGTCAGGGTTCTAGGACCCCAATAATCTACATTACCCAAAGGGAATTTACACTTTACACAAAGTAATAGGAGGAAACACGAGGCTCTCGTTATATGATTTGCAGGCATTTTATTATCCCTCCTTGTATAGATTACATGGTTATTAAATCGATGTTGAATATTGTTATTATTAGTTTTAGTGCAGGTGGGATGATTTTGTTCGTCTACAATTTCCAGGGTAACTAAATATATATACCAAGCAGCCAGTGGAAACAACATGATTCTAGAGATCAAAGTAGCACATTTTACACTAAAAGCATTACTGTTGTAACTAAATACATTAAAAATAGTTTTTTATGACGCGTATTTCACAAATAATAACAAAATGAAGATTAATGTAATTAATAAAAACAAACTTTTACCTATTGGGGAGAGTCAAAAATTAAAACATAGCTCAGTTGCTGAGCACCAATGATGAAAGCTGTTGGCTTCCTATTGGTATCACCAGCTGAAAGGTAAGAAAACAAACTGGCTAATGAATTTTCCATAAAAAAATATAAAAATTATAGGAGACAACTGCTGGATACAAGCAACAACAATAATAACATATTTATGAATATTAAAATGTTGCTGCTGGGCTTAGTTAACACATTAGTAATAATGTAGAGTTGACATGGGAAAACATAGATGGCTGAAGATTTTTTTCTAGTTCAACAATTGTAGCCTTAAAGTAACACTGTAGTAACTAAAGCAACTTTAGCTTAATGAAGTAGTGTTGGTGTATAGATCATGTCCCTGCAGTCTAACATTTAAGAATTAACACACATGATTTATGCAACCCTGGGTACACCTCCCTGCATGTGATTTACAGCCTTCCTAAACGCTTCCTGTAAAGAGTCATCTAATGTTTATACTTCCTTTATTACAAATTCTTTTTTAATTTGTATTTATTTTATTTCCTTCTCTGTTAATAGCTTTTTAGACCCTGCAGGAGTCTCCAGTATGTAATTAAAGTTCAATTTATAGAGCAGGAGATAAAAAAAAAAAAACTTTTTATTTTCATGGAGACTGTGTCAGTCACAGCCAGAGAAAGTGTGGCTAGGCATGCGTAAAGAGAAAGTAAAGTGATTTAACTCCTATATGGCAGTGAAATGAACAAGGAAACTTCAGAGGCATGATCCATAAACAATAACTTCTTTATTAAGCTATAGTTGTTTTGGTGATTATAATTTCCCTTTAACCCCTTAAGGACCCATGACATGTGTGACATGTCATGATTCCTTTTATTCCAGAAGTTTGGTCCTTAAGGGGTTAAAGGTGAACTGTCACTTCCCTGGAATTTTCAAATAATGCCTGCTTATACTTATAACAAGTATGGATGTGTGAGTTATGAAAAATAAAATTAAATGCACAAATTCCCACCATTTATACTACAATGGGTATCTCCATCAAGAGCTCCCTATCAATCACTGTAATAAGATCTCTCATTTGCACATGGCAGTCAGCATACAAAAAGCATGCCGAGCAGTTAAACAATGTTTCTATTTCTCTTCTTTATTTGGAATGTTGCCCTGGCTTTGCCATGGGACATTCTAAGCATCAAAATATTTTGGTTTGATTAAGTGGCTTCAGTTTTTAGATTATCCCCCTGCAGTCTAATTGCTCAATTCTCGATCATGTAAGAGTCAAATCCTTTGGTTTATGCAGCCCTAGCCACACCTCTCCTACATGAGAGTTACACTGCCTCCCTACACACTTCCTAAAAAAAGTTACTTTTTAAAGTCCCCTTATTACACATTATGTTTAATTTAGAATTTTACATATCCTGATAGATCATAAATCAGCTTCCTTCTTAAAGCGGCACTGTCATGCTGAACTTACCTTTCCCCAATCGATTCCTCTTCTCTCCCTCTCTCAGGATCTGTTCTTAATTTCTTCCTATCTAATTTTCTTTAAAACATAAGACAAAGTAGGGACTATTTCTCTTCTATAGGTTTCCTATGCAATGACCAGCTTTAACAAGCGGAGGCGCAAAGTGTGCTCCGTTTCTGGTGGTCAGAGAAATTTCCCCACAATACTTAGCTTTCCTCCCTGTTCCTGCGATGCTTCCTGTCAGTATTCCCGAACGTCCTGTCATTTAGACAGAACGCCAGTGAAACTGCTAAAGTGCATCCTAACAGAATGAGAACAGTTTCTCCATTCGTGTTAGAACGCAATTTGGGACTTTGTTCGTATCAGAATTTCATCCGAATGAATGAAACTCCTATTCGTGCAAGATGCAGCCGCTTAGTAGATAGCTCCCTAATTCCCACTGTATCAGGGAGCTATCTACCAAAAGGCTGAAATACCTAAATTGGTCTTTCAGCCACATTTACTAATACTAAGTAAAGATTAGTATTGTAAATTCAGCCCCTACTCGCTATACCGCGAGTAGAGGCATGTCTAGTAAACAGTGAGCAGCCTGTGGCCTGTGGCTGCTCACTGTTAAAAAAAACAAAAAAGGATAATGGGGGGACCTATTGTCCTCCCCCGGCCCCCCACCCCTGAGCGGTTAGTGGGGGCCATAAAGGACATTGAGGGGGGGGACCTACTGTCCTTCCCCCTGGCCCCCACCCCTGAGCAGCAGGTGGGGGCCATAAATCACAATGGGGGGACCTACTGTCCTCCGCCCTGGCCCCCAGCCCTGAGTGGTGGGTGGGGGCCATAAAGGATAATGAGGGGGGGACCTACTGTCCTCCCCCCACGGCTCCTACCCCTGTGTGGTGGGTGTGGGCCATAAAGGATAATTAGGGTGGAAGCCATAAATCACAATAGGGGGACCTACTGTCCTCCCCCCGGCCCCACCCCTGAGCGGTCTGTGGGGGCCATAAAGGATAATGAGGGGGGATCTACTGTCCTCCCGCCTGGCCCCCACCCCTGAGCAGTGCTCACAGGCTGCTCACTGTTTAGTAGACTTTTTAGTAGACTGTTTAGTAGATTTTAGTCTCCTTTATGCATATTGACCCCCATAGAGTGAGGGAGGACATGTGGGGCTTAGGAAGTGGTGAGGAGCACTGCTCCCTGCCGATTCCATCTTTACATATTACAAGGAGGGAGCTGTGCGCCAGTTGCTCCCTCCTTGTAATACACTGAACGAACGAACACTGATCTTTCTAACGAATGAATGAATGGATGAAATTCCTGTTCGCATGCCTAAGTGTTTCACTGGGCATGTGCGGGAATCTCACAGTCAATCTAGTGTGGGCAGATGACATGTCCCACAGGGACTTCCTCTACCCACACAAAGATGGTGGCGCCCTGAATATAGATCGGGGCAGAAAATAAAGTAAAAAAATAGGTAATATGGGGGGCTTAGGGGCATATGGGGGTGACTAAGGGGTCAGTTAGATGTAGTGGAGTCGGGAGGGGGGTTAAAAAAAAACGGGATTCGGCCATGACAGTGCCGTTTTAATATTAAAGTTAAATTAACAGCGCAGGGGACAAACTTCTAAAGTAAGCACACTGTGCCATAAAAATGAAACAATTTTCTTATTATAGTGAAGTCTATGAGAGTCACAATCAGGGGAGTTGTGACAAGGGCTCCGTAATGGCTTGCTGCCCTAGAGCCTCGGGAAGCACAGGCAGCCCTCCCATGGCAAATCAGGCCCCCGGGTGCCATGTGATCACTCTCAAAGAGCGAACACACGGCCCCCTATAGCTGACTGTGGATCTGCCAGCAGAGAGACTGTCCAGGCTGTCAGACAGCCCCCCTCTAGTGGGAGGTGTAAAAAATTATTAAACATGTTTAAAATAAATTAAATGTACATATATATATATATATATATATATATATATATATATATATATATATCATATATATAATATATATACATCATATATATGTAACATCATATGTAGTGTATTTTAATATTAATATAAGTACATATATTAGTATTAAAATACACTTAGAATGAAGTTACATATACATAAGATATATATATATGTATATATATATATATATATATATATATATATATATATATATATATATATATATATATATATATAATTTAAATACATATACTAGAAAAATCCTTGCACTCAGGCTCCAATAATGTATACTTGCCGGGTGCTAAGCCTGGGACTTTGGTATCCAGATTGTAAAAGAAACGGCAGCACTCACAGTCTTCACTAAAAATCTTCTTTTATTTGCAAGATTAAAACATGGATCACAGTTTCAGCCCCTAAGTGGGACTTTCTTCAGGATCAATGTATATTCTTCAGGATGTATATATATATTAAAATTTGACGTGTATATTTAAGTAATCTTTTAGCATAATTATGTGACTTTATTAATTCAAATTTGACTGACATGCCTGACAAACACTGGCCAAAATTGGCATTCAGATTAGTTTTTTGGATTTTTCACACACAAACAAATATTAACACTAACTTTGGCCAGTGTTTGTGACCTAGTGGCTACTAAAAAGACTGCACATACCCCATTTGCAATACCTTGGTTTGTCTACTATTGCAAATGGTATGCCATCATGGGGGTAATTCTCATTCCTGGGCTACCATACGGTCTCAAAAAGGCAACGTAACTAATCTGGCGAATTTCAATGTGAAAAAGCTGAAAAAATGTAACATGCTATATTTGACCCTGTAATTTCCCAAAACACCATAAAATCTGTACATAGGGGGTACTCTTTTACAAGTGAGATAACGCTGAATACAAATATGTACATTTTATTGCAGTAAAAGCATACAGTATTATGACATTCACAGTTAAAATGTCACGTAGAACTAAAAAATTAAAATAAAATCTTATTTTCTCCCATTCTTTATATTTTATTCATATTAAATTATGTTTCATACCTAAATTCTTGATGTTAAATTTAAGCCCTGTTTCCCCTGAATAAAATGATATATAATAAGTGTGGGTGCACTTAATATGAAAGAGTCGAATTACGGTTGAACAGACATATAGTCAAATTCCAGACTTTGTTTATGTTTTGTTTTGATCACAATGTGTACATTTGGCTCAGTCCTTAAGGGGTTAACTCCTAAATAGAGCTCGATAATAATAATTCACTTTGTTGCTGATTAAGCAGCTACACAATAGTTACAATTTTATTGTTTTGTTAGTTGCTTTTTAGATATTTTGATAGTGTCATAATAGTCTGCTTTGTATGATGTCATGCATTATTGTTTACTATGTACATTTAAGTACTGCAGTATATTAAGCCCTTGAAATAAGTACATTTATCAAACATTGCTTACACCATAAAGGATATAGTAAGCAACAGGTATTCAGTAGTGGTTTTCACTGTTTATTGTTAAAGTGTTAGATTCTGAAAATTGTTAAAACTGTAAGAAAAGTAAACTTTTAAACTGACATAATTCTGCTGTTGTTTGAACTCCTGAGGCCAAAATACGCTTTTATTGAGTAAAATTATTACCCATGCAATCCTAAAGAATAAGTATTGCTGCTAGTGCGTAAATAATAAGGCATGAACTGCATCGCTTAACTTCAATTATTTTAAACTTGCTACATCATTCTTTTCTAAACCGTTAATACATGCAATAGTTTCTTTTACTTTGGAATAGAGAAAACAGTGTTGAAACTATTTATTCCATTATTTAAGTATTTACTTATTTATTAATTAAATCATTTGTGAAAACATTTATAATTGTAAAAATTAATATTATTAATTTCACATATTCAGCTATTTTAATTGTAATTCCCTTATTTGTATTTAATGTTTCATCTGTTGTTTTTTTTTTTTTTTAGATTTTACAACTTTTTACATCATTATAATTGATGTGAGGTTATTCTTCAGACTTAGAGTTATGGAGAATTAATTGAAACTGTCAAAACTAAGTTTGAAAATCTTTGGTTTTGATATTTTAGTTTACAATGTGGAATGTTCCACAATTTAGGGAACAGTCATTAAAGGGACACTTTAGTTTTAAAAACAACCTTAGCTTTCTGAAGCAGGTTTTGGTGTATAGACCATGCCCCTGCAGTCTCACTGCTCAATTCTCTGTCATTTAAGAGTTAAATCACTTTGTTCATGCTGCCCTAGGTACACCACCCTGCATGTGAATTACACAGCCTTCCCAAACACTTCCTGTAAAGAGTCATCTAATGTTTACACTTCCTTTATTGCAAATTCTGCTTAATTTAGAATTTCTTATCTACTGCTCTGTTAATAGCTTAGTACATCCTGCAGGAGCCTCCTGTATGTAATTAAAAAAAGTTCAATTTACAGAGCAGGAGATAAAAACTTTTAAAGTAAGTTACATCTGATTGAAAATGAAACCATTTTGTTTTCATGCAGGCTGTGTCAGTCACAGCCAGGGAAAGTGTGGCTAGGGATGCATAAATAATAACAAAAGTGATTTAACTCCTAAATGGCAGCGAATTGAGCAGTGAGACTTCAGATTCATGATCTATGCACAGAAACTATTTTATTAAGCTAAAGTTATTTTGGTGACTATAGTGTCCCTCTAATGATACATATAGACAAGGATAAACAATATGGAGTAAACTGATTTTGGCGAAACCAGTGTTGAAATGTAAAAAAAACTATTAGTATAACTGAAGAAAAAAATGTGCAACAGGTGTTTATCTACAACATTGCAATTACTTCAATATTAGAAACACTTTCAGCACTTACATACAGAAAATAAACTTGCAAAAACACGCTTACTGCAAATGTAAGGTTGAAGTCTGTATATTATTATTAGAGTTCTTTTGCACTAATAAATATAATACAATGACCTTGAAGAGCTAAACAAAGTGATGCCAGATGCTCAAATTATGCAAGACAACAATATGAATAGCAAGTGTGCCCTGGTACAGCTCTTTCAGAAACATGTAAGCCATGCATTGTATGAGATGAGGATTTGAAATCTCATGCAATATGCTGCATTATTCAAAAATAATAAGCATTAGTCCACAGAGCAATAAACACAGTGCATACCTGTTGTATTCACGAAATAGTGCTGATATGTTTAACCATTTTAATGATAAGACATTTTCCATTTTGAAGACCCAAAGTCAGTACCATAGACTTCACATAAAAATGTTTTTCTTTCAAGACAAGCTGCTAACATATTTATATTAGATTTGGCATAATAATATTAGATTTTGATTATTAGATTTTGCGTAATAAGATGACATCCCAATGGCACACACATCTGAAAGAAGTGTAATTTTATATTTTATTGTAGAACACAAGAAAATAACTGAGCATATGTATAATATACTTAAGCATCTATATGGGACATTTATGTCAAAGGATAAAAAAACATTCATGTTTTTTTTTGGAATGCACAATATATGAGTTACAAAATGTGCCTTAAAATAGAAAGTAAGACCACAAAAAGCATATATTTCTAAAAAAGAAGATCATCTTAACAGAACTATCTCACTCACCATATCAAACTGTTTGTTAGACAATTTACAGTGATATATATACTTGGTATATATATGTATATGTAAAACTGTTTAAGTTGAACATAGATCATCATTACTATAAAATGTTTTGCTTTTTTATGTTTTTCACAGTATATGTTGAGAAAAAATATAATGTTCATAGAAAAAATATATTATAATTAATTAATTATTTTATAATTTCAAAAAAGTATATAATTCCATACATTCATAGTTAAATATGCTTAAAATAGACATGCATCCATCAAGTTTAGCCTTGCTCACACCTATTTTTTCTTTTTATCTAAAAAAAGGCAAAAAAGAGCTTTCCAATTTTGCAACGAACTAGGAAAAAAATCCTTCTCTTACTACTCCTAATATGTTTTAGTACCCCCCCCCCCCAACCCCTCCACCATTAACATGACCTTTCATCTCCAACAGAGTAATGCTCAGCTGGAGAGTCACATATACCAGATGTGAAACCAGCTGTCCATCACAAATTATATATAAAATGTAGGAATATAAGGACATCCTCAAAAAACATGTTCTATCTAAATAAAGATATAAAGAGATTTGAAGCAATTAAAAATTAAAAAATAAAGCAATTCATTCACATTTAAGTCATAAAATGACACACAAACATAAATTAATATTTTTTTAAATATGCATGGTAAAACAAGAGCTTGGGTAGGAAAATGTCACATTTTCTTCTGTTAAAGTAAATGATGTTTTAATGTGTGATTTGACTAATGTTTGACAGCCTCAGGCAATATGTGATGGCCCTCCAGATGTTGCTGAACTACAACTCCCATGATTCTATGAATGCAATAGATAGGCTGAGAATCATGGGAGTTGTAGTTCAGCAACATCTGGAGGACCGGAGTTTGGGGAAGCCTGATTTAGGACATTTCAGGAGCAACACAGGTCTAAATTTGGAGCAATCACCATGGAAACCAAGGAAATTTCACTAATGCTTTCTCCAGATCTAACAATTTTTACAGAATTGCTCTATTTTGCTTTGAGCACTAAAACTATTTTATCAATCATATGTGAAATATTTAAGAACCTATAAGATACAAATTTCTTAATATTTTACATAAATATATAAAAATTATAATAAAAAACATCTTATATGTTTCATATTTTGTCTCAAATAGTTTTTTTTTTACTACTATCAATGTTGATGAACATAACTTTATTAATAGTGAATCAACAATTGATACATACGTTAATGACTATAAAATGTATATAAAATATGAAAATTTTGATCCATTCCACTACAGCAGAAGCCTTTTCCAATTCTACACAGTTTTTTTGATCCTGAACATGTCATAAGAGGCTCCCCAGCTTGCTCTCTCCAATTTTCCATGTAGCAAATAAAAGCTTCCTTCCAGATGGCAGTTTGTCATGTGTAAACATTGTGAAATTTACAACCAATCACATGGAAGCACATTTCTTCAGCAAGTTAATTCAGCATGTTGAAGTAATTTGATGATGTATTTGAAAAATATCTAATCTTGTTTATTTTTGAAATTTCCGGAACCGAGCAACAAATTAAAAAAAATATACATGTCACAACTTTAAAACCACTGATAGGTGAAGTGAATAATATGAATTATATCACTAACATGTCTCCTTTCAAGAGGTGGGATAAATTAGGCAGAAAGTGAAAAGTCAGTTCTTGAATTCCATGTGTTGGAAGCAAGAATATTTGGCAAGAAGATCTGAGTGATTTAGACAAGGGTCAAATAATGATGGCTAGACAATTGTGTCAGAGAAGCTCCAAAGTTGCAAGTCTTGTGCGATGCTCCTGGTATGCAGTGTTTAGTACCTACCAAAGGGGTGCAAGAAGTTACAGCCAGTGAACCGACATCAGTGATATGGACACGCATGGCTCATTGATACATGTGGGGAGTGAAGGCTAGCCCCCCCTGGTCCGATCACAAAGAAGAGCCATTGTAGCTCATATTGCTGAAAACCTTAATGCTGGCAATGATAGTATCAGAACACACAGTGCACCGCAGTTTGCTGCTCATGGGGCGGCATGCCCACAGACTGGACAGAGTATCCATGATTACCCCTGCCCACCACTGAAAGCACCTTCAATGGCTACATGAGCATCAGAACTAGACCATGGAGACATGTTAAAAAATTGCCTGGTATAATGAACCATGTTTTCTTTTCTAGTAGGTGGATAGTTGGGTGTGCATGCATTGTTTACCTTGGAATGAGATGCAGGATCCACTATGAGCATGTTCTGCTGAGCAACCTTGGGTCCTAGCATTCATGTGGATGTTACTTTGACACATACCACCTTTCTAGAGATTGTATAGCAGACAATGGTGTCCCCTGATGGTAGTGGCCTCTTTCAGTAGGATAATGCTCCATGCCATATCGCAAAAAAATTCTCAGGAATGATTTGAGGAATAAGACAAATAGACAAAGGTGATACCTTGGCCTCCAAATTCCCTAGATCTCAATCCGATTGACCATCTGTGGGATGGTCTGATCCATTGAGGCGCCGCTTTGCAACTTGCTGGACTTAAAGGTTCTGCTGCTAATGTATTTGTGCCAGATACCATCACAGGACATGTTCAGAGGTCTTGTGGAGTCCATGCCTTGCTGCATCTAAGCTGTTTGGCAGCAGGTTGACAACAGAAGGCATGAAGGATCTAATTTTACTAAATTCTGACGTTACCACATGCATATCACAGCAGAATTATTATTTTTTGTCACACCAAGCTAATTTTTTTGCAATATCCAACTGTCTATTTCTTGGTGCTTCTGTGACCATTGTAACATCAGTTTCCATTTCTCCTTTCATTTGACTTTGTATGGTCCAATATTAATGAATGTTACTTTATAACAATTTGCCCTATAACTCTAAAATAACACACATGCACATTCATACGGTTTGTTCCCTGTGTGTTTTTATTAATCTAATTAACTCTCTGAAAGTTCATCCTGGGGTTTTGAAAAAAAGAAAGTCAATTTGGTATGATAATAACAAATGCTTGTTATTGGTTTATGTTGTTTTTGCTTGAATTAAACATTTGCTTTTACATCCAGCGCTAATTGCATGGTTTTTGGTCTGTCCACAATATTTTGTTTCAGCTTAATTGTATTTTAATTATATAAAAATATTCGGTTATTTAAAAGCATTACTGGCTGTATTTGCAATTTGTTTTATCTGGTTTGTGAACATTTTTATTTTCAATTTAGTTTTTAAACAATGTCATAATGTTAGGTTACCCTATGATTGTTCAATTAATCATTCCATTGTTTAATTGTGTGGACAAGATACGTAAGCGAGAGATGGGCTAGTACTGCAGCACAAAAAGCACATGGAAATCTCTCTTGATGTATTTTTCAAAGAAACCATTATGTCCAAATAAATTAATATCCTACCACTATGGCTAAATGCCCATCCTCATGAGAAATTCTGGCCATGTATTTGCATATTTTTACTTTCAATTTCCATGTCACTATGTGTCAGGAAAACAAAGAGAAACTAAAATATACTTCTTCCAAGTCATTTGTCTAGGACTGATTTTCTGGGAAGAAAACGAATATAAACTTGCCAACATAATTTTCTGTGTAGTGCAGACAATGGTTACATTGTAAGCATCACTGTTTAAACAGAGCACTTGTTTTACAATTGGCATCATATACATATTTATATAAATACATATTTTGCTAAGCTTTTGGTAACGGTGACAAATGTGCAACATTATGAAGTCTCATTATGTGGTCATGTGTCCACTGAGAATTAGTTTGACAACTAAAGCTGTATTTAATTTCTCTTATACGAGCTGAAACATGATATAATGTTTTCTTATGAATATCAATTTGAGTAGTCACTGATGTGTAACATGCTGTGTTTTAGAGTTTGATCAAAAAATAATATATTGCAGAAACATGATATACTATAGAAAACAGTATTTTTGAGTGTTTAAAATCGCCTTTTGTTACTATTAAAAGCTAACTATAATAAGAGATATTTTCTTATGTGTGGATCTGATCTACTTTCTATAGGTATCCTTATATATTTTCTTTACTTACATATTGTTGTAATTTTCATGAAAATTACCTTAATAATAGACAGAAGAATAGAAGAAGTGGCATGCTGGGAGGCCAATCAGGTAGCCCATGAACTTAGGGCCACCCAATGGTTATTATTGCTTAACTGGGGCCAGATCAGGCGCTGCAGTCCTTTAAGATCACGGACGAGCCCCTGTAGTAATGGCAGCACTGGGTGGAAGTGACAGCCAGTGACTTCCTCCCAGCTATAAGGAGAGAGCACCACAAGGGAGGAGGAGGTGCTGGAACAAGCAGTAGTAGTGGGGAGAGAAGCAGGAGCAAGAAGCTGTAAATCCTCATATTTGCACCCTGCAGAAAGCAGCAGGAAGCAAGCCACCTCCTGGATACCAAAGGTATGCTAACAGGAGGGTGGCTACAAATTTAAGAAATATGATGCATTCAAACTCCAAAATTATATACAAAAACACCCCTTTAATAAAACACCAACACTACACAAATGCACATCCGCGTTTAGAAGCCCACATTACAGATAAACACAATCTGTAATCAAATGCAAACATTACATACAAACACACCCCTGCATTAAAACACTATCATAATACAAACACCCCTTCAATCACACACCAACATTACACACAAAAGCACACCTGCATTTAAAAGTCATCACTACATACAAACACACCCCTTCATTCAAATGCAAACACTGCATACAAGTACACCTCTGCAATTAATGTCACCAATACATATAAATACACCCCTACATGCACACACATACTCAATACAAAAACATGCTTACATTCTAACGCACAAATGGGGAGCTATCTTTTGGTCACTCTTACCCTAGAGTGGGTCCTAAAAAGTTTTATTGCACTAGGATTCTTTCTACATTAGTTTCACGGCTGAGTAGAAGATGAAAGGTCTATGTGAGAATCTACTACCTCATAGCAGACCGCTTCTCATTCTCCCATCTCCTCTGCTGTCCTAATATTTGTGTTTTATAAAGCATGTAAAAATCATCACCAATGTGGTCAATTTGACTATCCATCCAATCACATAGTTTCATTTGTTACAAAAAATGTGTGTATTTTATTGGCTGGATTACATTAGTTTTCTAAAGTAACTGGTCAGGTGGAATTACTTTCTTTTGCTTGCACCTTGCTTTTTATAGTTCCAGTGTGAGCTTTAAGGATTATGTGATTTTATAAATATATATTTTAGTTATTTACTTAGAAAGTGTTTAACCTCATATTTACATATAAACAATGCAATGCAAGCATTAAACCTATCACATACATAAAACATGGACAAGCATCATAAGTTATTAGTTATTCAAAGATGGAGTTGGTTGGACATAGTGAGAAAATGACCCTTTTCAGAGATTAGAAGTAAAGACAAATAAGTCGATGGGACCTAATGGAATACACCCAAAGTTTTTAAAAGAGCTTAGTGGTGTACTAGCAAAACCATTAACAGATTTATTTAACCAATCATTGTTAACAGGAGTAGTCCCAGAAGATTGAAAGTTAGCAAATGTAGTGCCCATTCACAAGAAAGGTAGTAGGGATGACTAAGGCAACTATAGACCAGTAAGCCTTACTTCAGTAGTGGGGAAAGTGATGGAAACCATGTTAAAGGATACCAGGGCCATCTTTAACATTGACTGGACCCTGGGCAAGCATTTGCTTGGGCCCCCTGGATCCTGCCCTCCCCCCACACTTTCACTCTCTGGCATGCAATCACGCCCTCCACCCCAACACAGTGGCAGAACTAATGTAGACAGGGCCCTGGCGCAAGACATTGTTTTGAGCCTCCCCTCTAGCGCAAGAGCAGAGAAAAGATAAATCCTCATCTGTTGTACAATTCCCACGATGCTATGCCAGCTGGGGATCTACCATTTGGCCATTCTTGCAGGGCTGTATTTGTGAGCAGTGTTTGTGCATTTGAATGTGAGCATGTTGTTGTATACAGTATGTGTGTGCATGTAGGGTGTAGTATTGGTGTTTAAGTGTAGGGATGTGTTTCTATATACTTTTTGAGTTTGAATTCAGGGGTGTGTTTGTATGTAATGTTTGCAGGGGTGTGTTTGCATGTTGTGTTTGATTGCCGTGATGTATGACATGCATTCACAGATATACATACACATTAGCACACTGATACATACACACATCTGGGCACATGCACACACTGACAAAGACTGGCGTATACACACACAGACACATACATAAATACACATCCACACACGGAGATACACACTTACACACACTGACACAGATATGTACACACACAAACACAGGTACACATGCAGGGGTGTATTTGTGTGCAGTGTTGGCATAGGAATGCTGGAATGTATGCATTGTCACACAGATGCACACTTACACAAACACTGAGATACACACAGGAACACAGTGTATTTGTGTGCATTGTTAATGTTGGAATGCAGGGGTTTATTTGTGTGCAATGTTAGATGGGATGTATGCATTGCCACATGCATAGATACACACATTGACACTCATATACACACACAGGTAAATATACACTGACACACAGGTACACATACAAACTGACACACAGGTACACATACACACAGATATACACACACACACACACACACACACACACACACACACACACACACACACAGTGAGATACACACAGTGAGATACACACACAGTCAGATACACACACACAGTCAGATATACACACACACAGTCAGATACACATACACACACACACATACAGTCAGATACACACACACAGTCAGATGCACACAAAGTCAGATACATATACACACACAGTGAGATACACACACACACACAGTGAGATACACACACAGTGAGATACACACACACATAGTCAGACACACACATAGTCAGACACACACACAGTCAGATATACACACATACAGTCAGATACACATACACACATACAGTCAGGTACACACACACAGATACACACACACACACAGTCAGATACACACACAGTCAGATATACACATACAGTAAGATACACACACAGTCAGATATACACACATACAGTCAAATACACATACACACATACAGTCAAATACACATACACACATACAGTCAGATACACACACACATACAGTCAGCTACACACACACAGTCAGATACACACACACACACACAGTCAGATACACACACACATACACACACACAGTCAGGCACACAGTCAGATATACACATACAGTCAGATACACATACACACATGCAGTCAGACACACACACAGTCAGATACACACACAGTCAGATACACACACACACACAGTCAGGCACACAGTCAGATATACACATACAGTCAGATACACATACACACACGCAGTCAGATACACAGTCAGATATACACATACAGTCAGATACACATACACACACGCAGTCAGATACACACACAGTCAGATACTCACACTGTCAGATACACACACACAGTGAGATACACACACACATAGTCAGACACACAGTCAGATACACATACACACATACAGTCAGATACACATACACACATACAGTCAGATATACATACACACATACAGTCAGATACACATACACACACAGTCAGATACATACACACACAGTCAGATACACACACACACAGTCATATCAATTTACATAGTTTAGCCACCCTCCTTACCTTTACAGAAGTGTGGCTTCCCTGGAATCCAGTGGGAGCTGGATGGCTGAGATTGATGGGAGTCTTCTTCTTCTTGGCCTGTACCTCCTCCTTCTCTCCATGTATGCTGCCTCCTCCCCAGCGGCACTCTGTTAATTGGGAGGAAGTGACCTCACAACACTTCCTCCCAGCAGGCAGGAAGACAGAGGACGGTCTGGAGCTCTCTTAAAGGGCCGGGGGGGCCCTGATTACCTCACCTGTTGCAGCCCACCGGAATATTTCTTGGTATCCCGGTGGGCTGTTCAGACCTGGCTGCAGGCAGGGGGCCCACAGGGCAGCTGCTTTGGGCCCCCCAGGAGCAACAGGGCCCGGGGCAGCTGCCCCGTTTGCCCCTTGTTAAAGACGGCCCTGAAGGATACGATTGTTGAACACCTAAAAAGACATGGATTTCAAGATCAGAGACAACATGGGTTTACTTCAGGGAGATCATGCCAAACTAATCTTATTGATTTTTTTGATTGGGTTACTAAAATTATAGATCAGGGTGGTGCAGTAGACATTGCTTACCTAGATTTCAGTAAGGCTTTTGACACTGTTGCACATAGAAGGCTTATCAATAAATTGCAATCTTTGAGTTTGGATTCCAATATTGTTGAATGGGTAAGGCAGTGGCTGAGTGACAGGCAACAGAGGGTTGTAGTCAATGGAGTATATTCGAAGCTTGGGCTTGTCACCAGTAGGGTACCGCAGGGATCTGTACTTGGACCCATTCTCTTTAATATTTTTATTAGTGATATTGCACAAGGTCTTGATGGTAAGGTATGTCTTTTTGCTGATGATACTAAGTTATGTAACAGGGTTGATGTTCCAGGAGGGATAAGCCAAATGACAAATGATTTAGGTAAACTAGGAAAATGGTCAGAGTTGTGGCAACTGACATGTAATGTGGATAAGTGCAAGATAATGCATCTTGGATGTAAAACCCCAAGGGCATAGTACAGAATATTTGATAGAGTCCTAACCTCAACATCTGAGGAAAGGGATTTAGGGGTAATTATTTCAGATGACTTAGAGGTAGGCAGACAATGTAGATAGAGCAGCAGGAAATGCTAACAGAATGCTTGGTTGTATAGGGAGAGGTATTAGCAGTAGAAAGAGGAAAGTGCTCATGCCATTGTTCAGAACACTGGTGAGACCTCACTTGGAGTATTGTATGCAGTACTGGAGACCGTATCTCCAGAAGGATACTGATACCTTAGAGAGAGTTCAGAGAAAAGCTACTAAGCTGGTTCATGGATTGCAGGATAAAACTTAGAAGGAAAATGTTAAAGGAACTTAGCATGTATACCTTGGAAGAAAGATGAGACAGGGCGATATGATGAAAGATTTAAATACATAAAGGGAATCAACACAGTAAAGGAAGAGACTATATTTAAAAGAAGAAAAACTGGGGGCGGAGCTAGCGCCCAACAGCAACGGTCGCAATCTCCCGGAGCTCCGACTAAAAGGAGCTCTGGGAGATCAACAAAAAGCGCCTAAAACCTGCTGAAATACGGGGTGCATACCCCCCAATAAGCACCAGACGGTACCACATCCGATGGGGAGGAAGACCAAAAAACCCCGACCGGAGAGACCCAGATTCTGCGCCGATATCAGCGATCTCCTGAGAGGGCCACATGGAGCAGGACGAACTGACATGGCGGCGGACCTAGATGATTTCTCAGATGAATCAGAAGACTACTCCCTTCACAATCTGGGGGAGCAGGGAATACAGCCTCCAAAACCGGCCCAGGCAGCAGCCAAAGGGTCAGCACCGCTCACTACAGAAATACTTACCGGCCTCCTGGCGGACCTCCGGACAATATCACACAGGCAGAACTACCACACTGCCTGTGCAGGCTCTTCACAGCCCTTCTCTCCCCTAAACAAGCCAGGGGCATTACACTGGATGGGATGTTTCGGCTCCCCAAGCCTCCCTCAGCCACAGCCTCCAACACCAGCGACGTACTGGTCAAATTTCAAAATGGCCAGGACAAGGCAGACATTATGGGTGCAGTGCGAGGCAATCCCCCGTTCCGGTTCGAGGAGATGGACATCACCTTCTACTCGGACCTCTCCCACCAGACCCTACAGTGGCGAAAAACTCTACATCCCCTTACATTCATATTAGCGTCAAAGGGACTCAAATACCACTGGGGCCCAACACGAGCGCTACTCATCCAGCATCAGAACGCAGAGATCAGGGTGACGGAGGCATCGGAGATCGAGGCAACACTGGCCACACTGGGTATGAACCACGCCGCACCGTCTGCACCGACAACCTGGGATGCGGCTAACGTTGTCCCGTTCATCCCGGCGAATAGGAGTCTACCCGCCCGGGCAAATACTTGACTCTGGAGACTATTTTCTGTTTTAATTTTCATTTAAATCTTGCCTTCTCACCTATTACGACATAAGGGCCTCACGGGGATGCACAGTTAGCACAGCATAAGTTATATGTTATATGTTATTATTGAATTTACCTTTACTCAGACAACACTTAAATGCCACACATTATATACAACGCTAGCAGGGAAGGACAGTAACCTTCTGTCCCACCTGACAACCCTATATGTGCCGTGACCAGGATTAACCCGGGAACACACGCTCCCTAAAGATCACCACCCCCCCCAGCTCCATGCTAGTATCCACTAACAGCCACTTATCTCTGTGGAGCTGCGCTCCTATAGCGTCCAGTCCGCTCTAGAGACACACTACCTCTCTCTCATTTTTGCTAACATACGGCCATACATGCCTTAGACATTTACCCCTACTACCACGACTACTGGCAGTAACAAGCTATATCACTATAAACACTAAAAATCGCAGGCTACATGGATACTCTACCCACTGCATGTAAATGGTTGACCGCAATGTTATACTTTATTGAATATGTCATACACAATGTCTATCACAAGTAGACTGCGGAAAATAAAGATTTTTTTTTTTAAAAAAAGAAGAAAAACTGCCACAACAAGAGGACATAGTCTTAAATTAGAGGGTCAAAGGTTTAAAAATAATATCAGGAAGTATTACTTTAGTGAGAGGGTAGTGGATGCATGGAAAAACCTTCCAGCTGAAGTGGTAGAAGTTAACACAGTAAAGGAGTTCAAGCATGAGTGGGATAGGCATAAGGCTATCCTAACTATAAGATACGGCCAGGGACTAATGAAAGTATTTAGAAAATTGGGCAGACTAGATGGGCCGAATGGTTCTTATCTGCCGTCACATTCTATGTTTCTATGTTTCTATTATAGACTTGTGGACTGTGGCATTGTACAATTGTGGAGTTCTATATTAGAAAGCTGCATGACTCAGCTTTGTTTTAACATGGAATGGAAAGTAAGATGCTGCAAGTAGACTTTAGGTTATAGAGTATATAAGGACAAGGTAGAGCATGTTGCTTAGTAAGAGGTTGATCTTAATGGAGAAATCATAATATAATACTGTCATGAACCAGGCAAGATAAATGAAGAGTGCATTTGGATTCAAGTGTTAGCCATTTTAGTTCTTTTAATTTGTCAAAATAATGGGTAGTGTAATCATTATATCTAAAAAAAATATTTGGAAAATGTAACATCGTAATAGGGAGTAAAGGAAGATGTTGTAGATTTTGTAGCCCAAGGGAAACCAACTTATTTTAGGTCCTCAACACTGCCTTGCATGATTTGGGTTACATCAATGTAGATTAATGGGATTCTTGAAAATGCCTCCATGCTTGTATCTATTTTATATGTTTTACTGTTTGTACCTCAATACTACTAGTATTTGTTTTATTTTTTTATTTAACAGATGGTTATGTTCAGACATCAGGTACCAAAAACTGGATTCTGAAACCTCCACAAGATATCCCCAACTTGAAACACAAATACCCATACCAGCTCAGTACATATCTATGTAAATTTTAAGTTAGTAATCTGTTTAAATGTTGAATTGACATGAACTGTCTGACGTATGTGTTACCTGTGCAAATTGCTGACTTACTTTCAGAATATAGTTTGATGATTCAAAAAGTTTGTATCAGGATAAATCTTTGTAAACAGATCCTTAAGAAAATAAAAAATATTGCTGTGCACATAATATAATTCTCTTTTGACAAGTCCATCAGTTACCACACATATACCAGTATTTGTTTATATCAAGATCTTGACTATGGTACTAATATAAGCACAGAAAAAAACAAACAAGTGGCGTAGTGTTTTCTTAGAATTCTAAGTGGAATAAATTGTTTGCTGCAGGTGTTCGCATAATTTATCATTTTACATTGTAGCTTTATTTTTTACAACTGTTTCTTCAAGTCAGTATTCATTTGTTATTATAAGTCGAAGTTAGATTTTGACCTGTTGTTTTCTTTAACCCCTTAACGCCGTTACGGCGTTCTATGCCGTCGCGGCTTTAAAGGGCTTTAAAGCCGTTGCGGCGGCATAGAACGCCGTAACGGCTGAAGCCCCCAGGAGGTAAGCTATACTTACCTCCGCCGCGATCCTCTTCTGGGGGTCTGCCTGAGAGCCCAGGCAGCCCCCCTCCGGCAAATGAGGCCCCCGGGGGCCATGTGATCGCTCTCAAAGAGCGATCACATGGCCCCCTATAGCTGGCTATGGATCTGCCAGCAGGGGGACTGTCTAAAATATTAGAGAGTCCCCCTGCTGGTAGGTAGTGTAAAAAAAAAATTAAATACACATGTTAAAATAAAATACAAGTATTTATATATATATATAATATATGTATATATATTATATATATAATATATATACATATTATATATATGTAACGTCATACGTAATGTATTTTAATATTAATATTAGTATATATATTAGTATTAAAATACACTTAGAATGACGTTTCATATATAATATGTATATATATATTATATATATAATAGATCTACATATATATATATATTATATATATACGTATAATTACAATAATAAATAAATAAAATAATAAAATAAATAAATAAAATATTGAAACAAAATTTAAAATAAATTATATATTCATATGTAATTTCATTCTAACTGTATTTTGTTATTAATATATATATATTGGAAACAGAATACACTTAGAATGACATTCTATATATATCTATCTATATATAAAATACAAATAACCGCAAATATATATAGATAGATAAATACATATAATTACATGAAAGATTACATTAGTATACACGTAGAATTTAAATACCTATAAATGCATATATATTAAAATTCTATGTGTATATTTAAGTAATTTTTTAACATAATTATGTCATTTAATTAATTAAAATTTGATTGACATGCCTGACAACACAGGGAGAAAGTGCAGAGAATTTAATTCGCAAGCACTATATTTGACCCTGTAACTCTCCAAGACACCATAAAACCTGTATATAGGGGGTACTGTTTTACTCGGGAGACTTCGCTGAACTCAAATATTAGTGTTTAAAACTGGTAAATTGTATTACAACGATGATATTTTAAGTAAAAGTGACGTTTTTTGCATTTTTTACAAACAAACGGCACTTTTATGGACTATATTATTGTTGTAATATGTTTTACTGTTTTAAAACACTAATATTTGTGTTTAGTGAAATCTCCCGAGAATAACAGTACCCCCCATGTACAGGTTTTATGGTTTTTTGGAAAGTTAGAGAGTCACATATAAGGCTTACATTTCATTTTTTTGACATTGAAATTTGCCAGATTAGTTATGTTGCCTTTGAGACCGTATGGTAGCCCAGGAATAAGAATTACCCCCATGATGGCATACCATTTGCAAAAGTAGACAACCCAAGGTATTGCAAATGGGGTATGTCCAGTCATTTTTAGTAGCCACTTAGTCACAAACACTGGCCAAATATTAGTATTTTGCTTTTTTCACACAAAAACAAATATGAACGCTAACTTTGGCCAGTGTTTGTGACTAAGTGGCTACTAAAAAAGACTAAACATACCCCACGTTCAATACCTTGGGTTGTCTACTTTTTCAAATGGTATGCCATTATGGGGGTAATTCTCATTCCTGGGCTACCACACCGTCTAGAAGGTAACATTACTAATCTGGCAAATTTCAATTTGAAAATGGAACGTTCTATATTTGACCCTGTAACTTTCCAAAACACCATAAAACCTGTTAATGGGGGGTACTGTTGTACTCGTAAGACATCGCTGATTACAAATATGTGCATTTTGTTGCAGTAAAACCTAACAGTATTATGACATTTACAGCTAAAATGTGAGGCGGAACTACAAATTAAAAAAAAAAATTCTAATTTCTTACAGTTTTTTTTATTTTATTCATAATAAATTGTTTCATATATAAATATTTTATATGAAATGAAAGCCCTGTTTCTCCTGAACAAAATGATATATAATAAGTGTGGGTGCATTTAATATGAAAGAGGTGAATTACGGTTGAACAGACATATAGCGCAAATTCCAGTTTTTGTTTACGTTTTGTTTTGATCAGAACGTGCACTATTGACTCCGTCCTGAAGGGGTTAAGGAGACTAAAGCACTTGAAACTAAAGTTCTGTTTACCTGTTGCAGCCTACTGTGTTTGCTTAATCTCAGTGTACTTTGCTAGAAAACATTCCATTAATAAAACAAAAATGGTAGTGCTGCCTAAATGTAATCTTTTGAGAATATCAGTTTTATCTTAGCTGACCTATTCACTTGTTCAGCCAGCTTGACTGATTTACCTGGGGCTGTATGTTTTCATAAATTCTTACAATCTGGTCTGTAACTAACAATACATTCTAGTGACATCTACATATTTATTTTGTATTTATTTTGTATTTATTTTTTTGGCATTTTAATCTTTACATAGGGGTTTGTTGATAATTCAAACAGAGAAAAGACACATGAATGTTGAAAAATTCAGCCCAATTTTTGACTTGGTTTGGCTTGGCAGGATTTCAGTACCAGAAATCTGATTCAGATTACCCAAATGGGTGCGAAAATGGACCAGTGTTTGATTAAACAATAAAGACACATTTTCATGGCCGTCTTCGCTTATATTTATCAAGGGTATCAACATTAGTGGAGGGAACTGTATATACATGATATAAATATTTTGTATAGATTTTGCAGTATGCTGATAGGAGCATTTTCCTGCTACTTGGTTCACAGATCAAGTGATAAAAAGTAACCATTAGAGGAAAAACCATAATAAGCAGTAAAGCAATTTATATTTATATACAGTTGCAAGAAAAAGTATGTGAACCCTTTGGAAAGATATGGATTTCTGCACAAATTGGTCATAAAATGTGATCTGATCATCATCTAAGTCACAACAATAGACAATCACAGTCTGCTTAAACTAATAACACAAAGAATGAAATGTTGCCATGTTTTATTGAACACACCATGTAAACATTCACAGTGCAGGTGGAAAAAGTATGTGAACCCTTGGATTTAATAACTGGTTGAACCTTCTTTGGCAGCAATAACTTCAACCAAACGTTTCCTGTAGTTGCAGATCAGACGTGCACAATGATCAGGAGTAATTGTTGACCATTCCTCTTTACAGAACTGTTTCAATTCAGCAATATTCTTGGGATGTCTGGTGTGAATTGCTTTCTTGAGGTCATGCCACAGCATCTCAATCGGGTTGAGGTCAGGACTCTGACTGGGCCACTTCAGAAGGCGTATTTTCTTCTGTTTAAGCCATTCTGTTGTTGATTTACTTCTATGCTTTGGGTCATTGTCCTGTTGCAACACTCATCTTCTGTTGAGCTTCAGCTGGTAGACAGATGGCCTTATGTTCTCCTGCAAAATGTCTTGATAAACTTGGGAATTCATTTTTCCTTCGATGATAGCAATCCGTCCAACCCCTGATGCAGCAAAGCAGCCCCAAACCATGATGCCCCCACCACCATACTTCACAGTTGGGATGATGTTTTGATGTTGGTGTGCTGTGCCTCTTTTTCGCCACACATAGTGTTGTGTGTTTCTTCCAAACAACTCAACTTTGGTTTCATCTGTCCACAGAATATTTTGCCAGTACTGCTGTTGAACATCCAGGTGCTCTTGTGCAAACTGTAAACGTGCAGCAATGTTTTGTTTGGGCAGCAGTGGCTTCCTCTGTGGAATCCTCCGATGAAATCCATTCTTGTTTAGTGTTTTATGTATTGTAGATTCTCTAACAGGGATGTTAGCATTTGCCAGTGACTTTTGTAAGTCTTTAGCTGACACTCTAGGATTCTTCTTCACCTCATTGAGCAGTCTGTGCTGTGCTCTTGCAGTCATCTTTACAGGATGGCCACTCCTAGGGAGAGTAACAGCAGTGCTGAACTTTCTCCATTTATAGACAATTTGTCTTACCGTGGACTGATGAACAGCAAGGTTTTTGGAGATACTTTTATAACCCTTTCCAGCTTCATGAAAGTCAACAATTCTTAATCGTAGATCTTCTGAGAGCTCTTTTGTGCGAGGCATCATTCTCATCAGGCAATGCTACTTGTGAAAAGCAAACCCAGAACTGGTGTGTGTTTTTTATAGGGAAGGGCAGCTGTAACCAATACCTCCAATCTCATATCATTGATTGGACTCCAGTTGGCTGACATTGTACTCCAATTAGCTCTTGGAGATGTCATTAGTCTAGGGGATTACATACTTTTACCACCTGCACTGTGAATGTTTACATGGTGTGTTCAATAAAAACATGGCAACATTTCATTCTTTGTGTGTTATTAGTTTAAAGGGACACTATAGTCACCTGAACAACTTTAGCTTAATGAAGCAGTTTTGGTGTATAGAACATGCCCCTGCAGCCTCACTGCTCAATCCTCTGCCATTTAGGAGTTAAATCCCTTTGTTTATGAACCCTAGTCACACCTCCCTGCATGTGACTTGCACAGCCGTCCATAAACACTTCCTGTAAAGAGAGCCCTATTTAGGCTTTCTTTATTGCAAGTTCTGCTTAATTAAGATGTTCTTATCCCCTGCTATGTTAATAGCTTGCTAGACCCTGCAAGAGCCTCCTGTATGTGATTAAAGTTCAATTTAGAGATTGAGATACAATTATTTAAGGTAAATTACATCTGTTTGAAAGTGAAACCAGTTTTTTTTTCATGCAGGCTCTGTCAATCATAGTCAGGGGAGGTGTGGCTAGGGCTGCATAAACAGAAGCAAAGTGATTTAACTCCTAAATCACAGTGAATTGAGCAGTGAAATTGCCGGGGAATGATCTACACACTAAAACTGCTTTATTTCGCTACTGTAATTTAGGTGACTATAGTGTTCCTTTAAGCAGACTGATTGTCTATTGTTGTGACTTAGATGATGATCAGATCACATTTTATGATCAATTTGTGCAGAAATCCATATCATTCCAAAGGATTCACATACTTTTTCTTGCAACTGTATTCTGTAATTATTAAGTATATAAAATAAATATATAGATAAAATCAACACTTAGTGAAGATCCTCTGGCCATCATTCATCTTTTTTTCTGTCAATCATCTTTTTTTGGGGCACCATGGGTAGAATTCAAAATCACAAATCTAAACGAACATGTTCCACATTGTGCATCTCATTTGAGTCATGGTTCAGGTAAATTTTGGCTCAGAGTTCAGGAATTTGACCAATCACCCAATCGGCCTATATTCAGACAAATTGCAGTCAGGGTCAAAACAAGTCTACAAGTCTAACTGAGATATTCTGAATGTTCATGTGTCAACAATGAAAGGGTTGCAGTAATCAGCTTATGAGTTATACCCTTTTAGTGCAACTGTAACATAAACTCTGTGTTATGTCAATATTATATATATTCAACCTAGAAGGGGGTAACTGTACTATTTTGTTATGGCAAACACATGTGCTTAATAATAGCCTATACTTGATTCAAACATTAGGAGACCAAGTCATCACCAATCAGACAGCAGTGACGTAGATGCAAACAAAATGGAGGATACAGCTGTAGAGCTACAACATAAAGAACAAATAAAAGTGTAACACTGTATACAAATATGTAAGTGCGCTGTAATAAGTAAAACTCACAGGATGGATGAAAATTAGTCACCCAAGGGTGCCTCCCCCGATACAAATAGTGGGCCAAATCCAATCCTCTTACGCCAATGATGATGGAACTGGACTCAGGATGGATGAAAATAACAATTCTGATTTATTATAAAATTGTATAAAATCACAATAAAAGGTGATGCTATACCAGGTCCTACGCGTTTCGTCCTATAAGGACATCTTCAGGGACCTCCTGGTATTCAAAGCCGCAAGGGTGTAATGATGGCAGCAAGTAAAATCAAACAATCAAAAAAATAGTGAAGTAGAGTAAACTAATAGGTAAAGAAGGGTGAGGGTGAAAGAAGAGGGAATAGAGAGAATAAATAAAGAATCGATGGAATGAGAGAGGCTACACCCCATCTGTCTGTCCAAAGAACACCCCAATGACAGTGAGAATTTATACTGCCTGGCAGTCTGTACCCCCAAGCATGGATCAGAGCCCTGGCCACTAGCAGTTATCTGATGTAGAGGTAGTGTGGTGTAAATGCATTTTAAGCTTATTTTAACATAAGGATATATATATATATGTATATGTATATATAAACCATGTTAATCATTGTTTTTTGAATATAGCAATGAGGTTCTTTGCAATGCGTCATCTAAACTTTTACTTCTAAATCTAGAAATCAGCACAGCATGTAAGTGTGAATTTAATGGAAATGTACAAGAGGCGATATATAAATGGCAAATTTCCCTTTCTTTAGACACAAATATATATTGCTAAGCTGACATCTACAGTGACACATGATATAATTCTTGAGTTTAAAAAAAGTAAATATGGAGTGACATGGCTTATTTTTGCGATTTGGAATCAGTACTGCAGGTGGGCTTTAATGACAATAATCATGAAAGGATGTGCTTGTCATGAGTTTCTGGCAATTTATGCCCTGATAAAGAGAAAAATACAGGGAATTAGATATAGTGACTGACAATCAACCTAATTTAAGATTGCTTGATGCATTCAAAGCTTTATTGAGATAACATGTGCCTGTCCCGCATCTGGAATTATAAACCAAATGCACATTGAAGAGAATTTGGTTTTCATCAAATATATGTTTCACGGATAATTACACTAAAAATAAACAACATACTTGTTATCTCCTATAAAGCACTAAACATCACATAAGCAGATATAACCTTCATTTCAAGACTCTTCACATGCAAAAATAAATCCTTCAAACATTATTGGGATAAACATACATGTCTTTAATCAAATCCTCAGAAGACCTAAGCAACATGTACTTTGAGTGCTTCACCGAATTTATGTATTTTAATCCTCAAAATTCATTGCAATTTGGCTTTTGTCATACCACTCAAAGTCTAGGACCTATTCACAAAATGAAAAATGTATTGCTTAAATGTTGCTATAGTGAGAATTTAAGGCCAGAGTAGCTGAGCTAAAAGTGTAGCAGAATAAGAGAATTGTCACAGTTGGGCTATTTTGATCTTAAATTTGAAATTCCCTTTAATTTGCTACTTTGAGTTCTCACTTTAGTGAATAACCCTGTCAGTCTCTACGGGCAAGGAACACTCAAACATCCATAAAACCCTTACCTGACATAAGAATAAAATATGTACAGATAAATAGATGAAGCTAAAACATGCAACAATGCACGTGTAGTCATGGCTATATGTATATATAAATTGAACATACTTTATATATACAAAAGATATTTAAAAAAATGTTTTAAATGGAAAATAAAAATAATCTAATCTAGAATAAATGGGTTTAGAAATCTACATGTAATATCTACATTAATTCAATAATGAATTCATGAATTTCACCACAATTTTGTCAAACATTTTTTCATTGCAACCCTCTCTTCATTGTACACACAGATTAGATAGCCATAATCCTCAATTCCTTTGGATTTTGGGAGCAAAACATAATGAACTGTTCAGACAAAATATGTGATTGTAAACTTTTTCTAATATTATTATGTTCCCGGAATTTTAAAAAAAAAGTAAAAGAAAAGTAAATTTAAAATGTAATGCCAAAGTAGCAAAACTTGAAGCATTGCTGCCTTCAAAGGCTTTCTCATTTCCGTTATTATGACCTTGCATTTCAAATTCTCTTTGAACTCACTTCAAATTCCCACTTTAGGGAACAACCCTGTTATTCTAAATGTTTTTTTCATTTTGCCTACCTATTGTTTGTTACAGAGACTTTCAGTAGGTAAATGACACAAAAGTTACAGTTACCACCAAAATTTTCAGATGAAGATATTTTTCGTTTCTTACGAACCAAATTTTTTTTAGTTTGTTTATTCGTTTTCTGATGAAATTTGGCTATTATTTTCCTTTCGGAATTTCATTCAGACAATTAAATTCCAACCTTCATCATGCAGCCGTTTAGTAGATAACTCCCTAAATTGGTACCCTTGTGGGATTGCCATATTTAAGGATACCAAATTAGGGAGCTGTTTAGTCGATAGCTCCTTTTTGGAACCTTATGGCAATCCCACAAGGATTAGGGAGCTATCTACTAAGAAGCTAAAATACTTCATTTCGTAATTTTGAAACTTCAGATATGTTACTATTATTAAGTAAGAAATACCTAGTATTAATATATAAGGGAGGTTAAATCCTGGAGGAGGGGGAGTAATATTGCCAGGAATATGCTTTTATTATTCATGGCACTATAGTATCCCTTTAAACTAAGCACAATTATTTGTGATGAATATCTCTGATGTTTATATTTCTGCTTGTTACAGTGATATGCAATTTCTTTTTATTCAGGCCTCCTTCCTAGGAAAAATATGTTTCATTTCATTTAGATTTTTTTCATTTCAGAATTTTGGTTCATCCAAATATCAGAAATTATTACTTTGGAACGAAAGAAAATGTGTTTTCTTAATTTAAAAATTTCAGAAAGCCATTCCCTTTGGCAATAGCATAATATAATAGTATAACATATATTAGGTACTCTAACTCTGATGTTAACCCTTTTCAAACCTAAACCACACATTTGGCCTAGGCAATTCTAACATTATGTTTTAATCCTGCATGCATTTGCACAGCCGCACTGTACTAGCAGATTCAAACATAATACATCACAAGCAGAAATATGCACATACATACATATGCAGTTGTAAAATATGAATATATGTTTTTCAGACATTCAAGTCCAGTTGATCAATTTATGAAACTTTTTATATCTGCCTTTTTAGGGAGGATGCACCTTCATTTTATTTGCCTGCAGACATTGGACGTGCAAATCTGGCCCTGAACATGAAGACATATTTTAAAGAAGTACTGATCCTGTAATTGCATGCATCCGCTATTCTATCCACTGCTTCCACTTCATCGTTTCCAAAAAACAAAAAAAACTTGGGTGCTTTGGAGATCTGTTTCACTGTAGTTTTTTATTTGAGCCCCAATAATTAGCGTTTGATCTATGATTGCATGAGTCTTACCACCATCATGTAAGACAGCAAAATAACATTTCGACCTAACATTCTCTCATTTTTGGTTGTTTTCTAATTCTTTTTTTTTGTTCTAATTATTCCTTTATTTGAGGATTTAAGCTGCTTTTGTTTATGTGCCAAAATATTTTTGTATTGAATGTGTCTTGTAATTTTTTTTGACCTCGATAAACAATCGTGCATTGTAATGTTTTATTTTATTCAGAGTTATGTTACACATAGAACATTTATCTGTAAATGTATATTTAAATACATGCATTTTTGCAAGCTTTAGTTAAATAAAGCCTTCTTCATTAGTCCCTTAGCAACCTTTGGTTACGCTGACAATTAGTTCTGATCGCAGAATGTCAATGTAGCTCCAAATTCCCTCTACTAAAAATGCAGAAGTAGTTATCCTTCTTCATATTTCAACTAATTTACCTGTTTTACTACTGAAAAGCCACAGATTATCATCCTTGTGAAACTAAATTCAAACCTGCGCGGCACTGGAATAAAGCGGAGTTTTTACCCTATGTAAGGGGTAAATAGTGTTTTTAAAGGAATCTCCAGTGCCAGGAAATTAATCAGTTTTCCTGGCACTGCAAGATTCCTCTCCCTCCCACCCCCCAATCCCCAGTTGCTGAAGGGGTGAAAACCCCTTCAGTGTTACCTGAGGCAGAGACATGTCCCACGTCGCTGCCTGCTCCTCCCCCGCCGTTCCACCTTCTGCCTACGAGACTGATCCCGCCCACCGGCCGAGGAGACCTAATGTGCATGCGCGGCAATGCCGCGCATGCACATTAGCGCACCCCATAGGAAAGCATTGAAAACGATTTTCAATGCTTTCCTATGGGGAATTGAGCGACGCTGGAGGTCCTCACATAGCGTGAGGACGTCCAGCAATGCTCTAGCACAGAAAACCTGTGCTATAGAGCAGGAAGTTCCCTCTAGTGGCTGTCTAGTAGACAGCCACTAGGGGAGGACTTAACCCTGCAAGGTGATTATTGCAGTTTATAAAAAACTGCAATAATTACACTTGCAGGGTTAAGGGTAGTGGGAGTTGGCACCCAGACCACTCCAATGGGCAGAAGTGGTCTGGGTGCCTACAGTGTCCCTTTAACAATATAGGATGAGGAATACAGTGTTTCCTTTAAAGAAACACTATAAGCAACAAGACAGCTTTTGATTAATAGAGTAGTTTTGCTGTATAGATCATGACCCTCCAGTCTCACTGGATGGCACTGGAACAATTTAGGAGTTAAATAACTTTGTTATGCAGCCTGAGTCACTTTGTTATGCAGCCCGAGTCACTCCTCCACATGTCAGCCTACACAATTTCTCTACACACTTCCTGTAAAGGGAAATCTAATGTTTAAACTTCCTAAATTGCACAGTGTTTTTAATTTAGAATTTTATAACGCCTGCTTTGTTAGTAACCTGTAAGAGCTGCAGAAACTTTCTGTGTGTGATTAAAGTTCAATTAACAGAGCAGGAGATAAAACCGTCTAAAGTAAACATACTGTGCTATCACATCTGATTGAAAATGCAACTATTTGGTTCATGTAGTTCTACTGCAGGGACATGATCTATACACTAAAATTGCTTCATTACACTAAAGTTGTTTTGGTACTTAGAGTATCTCTTTAATCCAGAATAAATGAATTATATGCATTCATGCACACGTCAATTGATAACTTTGTAACTTCTTCACAGTTACAAAGATACTGTCAGGACATTGCTAGCACTTTAAATGCTTGTTCCCCATCATATATCCCTGCAAACATTTATATATAAGTGTTTTATACTGTATTACTGCAGTGATTTCCAAAAGCAGCTGTATGCTTACCTAATTTCCCCCATCCAGTTTGTCACATTGTTAAGCTATACCCGCCGTGCCTCTTGCTTATACTAGTACTGATAAAGTACCGTATATACTCGAGTATAAGCCGACCCGAATATAAGCCGAGGCCCCTAATTTTACCCAAAAAAACTGGGAAAACTTATTGACTCGAGTATAAGACTAGGGTGAGAAATGCAGCAGCTACTGGTAAATTTCTAAATAAAATTAGATCCTAAAAAAAATATATTAATTGAATATTTATTTACAGTGTGTGTATAATGAATGCAGTGTGTGTGTGTATGAATGCAGTGTGAGTGTATGAATGCAGTGTGAGTGTATGAATGCAGCGTGTGTATGAGTGCAGCGTGAGTGTATGAGTGCAGCGTGAGTGTATGAGTGCAGCGTGAGTGTATGAGTGCAGCGTGAGTGTATGAGTGCAGCGTGAGTGTGTGAGTGTGTGTGTGTGAGAGTGTGTGTGAGTGTGAGAGTGTGAGAGTTGCGGGGGGTGGGTGTTTTTTTTATTATTTAAATTTTTATTATTTAAATTTTTTTGTTATTATTATTAATTATTATTTTTATTTATTTAATTATTATTATTATTATTATTGTATTATTTTTTTATTATTTAATTTTTCTTTTTTTTTATTATTCATTATTTTTTTTCGTCCCCCCTCCCTGCTTGATATATGGCAGGGAGGGGGGCTCCTTCCCTGGTGGTCCAGCATTGGTAGTTCAGTGGGGGGAGAGGGGGGCTGGCAGAGCTGTACTTACCTCTCCTGCAGCTCCTGTCAGCTCTCTCCTCCTCCGCGCCGTCCGTGCAGCTCCCTCTGTCAGCTCACAGTGTAAGTCTCGCGAGAGCCGCGGCTCTCACGAGACTTACACTGGGAGCTGACCGAGGTGCTGAACGGACCGCCGCGGAGGAGGAGAGAGCTGACAGGAGCTGCAGGAGAGGTAAGTACCGCTCTGCCAGCCCCCCTCTCCCCCAGTCTGTATTATGGCAATGCAAATTGCCATAATACAGACAATTGACTCGAGTATAAGCCGAGTTGGGGTTTTTTAGCACAAAAAATGTGCTAAAAAACTCGGCTTATACTCAAGTATATACGGTAGATGCATGCAGAAAGTGTCTATACAATAAGTCTCTTCTTGCTTCTGACAGACTCCCACATAGATTTCTATGAGAGAGTACTCCAACCCTTTACTGCATGCATTCAAGGAGAATGAGCTTAATTTTGGTAATCCTAAAACAATCTTTCAGATTAAAAACAACAAAACAAAAACAAAAAATCGATTGCAAATGTTGAAATAATTTTTGGGTGTTATTTCAATATACTAAAGTGCAATAAAAAAAAATGCATATCTTTGCATATATCTTTCCATTTTATATAAGTAATAGTATTCAGAAAAAGTGACCACATTTTAGATTTTATGTATTATTGTAAATGCAATTACCCAGAATGAAATTGGTATGTTCTAGTTCATAATATCATAAAGTTACATCCTTTATTAAGGGAAAAAGGATTGTCCTTTATGAAAATCGAGCATTATTTTTAGACAAACAATGCATGACAGTTCTTAGCCACAGGGTATAAAATATCCCAGTTTACAAATCACATTAATACTAAACTGAAACAGCAAATGACTTTTAAATGACCTTTATCAATTTCAGTGACATCACCAGCACATTCCTTTTACATTTCAATCATTTTTATTATTTAATTTCTGGTGATTTGTTCATACTATGCACTGAATTTACTTTTTTCCTCTCAGTATGCTCGTCTCCATGCCAACAAAAATAAAGAAATCATCTAACATTATCGTTGTTGCTATAGCACCAGAAAAAAAAAATCTGTAGAGAGCTGAATTTCTTCAAGGTTCCTTTAATAGACAATTATATATTCCTATTTATTTTGTATAGGCTTAGCAACTACTTCATGAAAATGAACATCTGCTTATCCAGTGCAAAGATTGTATGAAATCTACCTGGAAACTCACAGTGTGCCTTCAAAACATTATCGAAAATATCATAGTGTCATCTGAATTTCATAATAATCTGCTATGATAGAGGAAGCAGTAGGCTTTGTACAAGGATTAAATTGAGATGATAGAGGCAAAACGTCAGGTTTGTAGGGCAATGCAGCTTTCTAAATTGTTCATACTGCACTTGTTTTAGAGCCCAAAAATGACTCTCAAAACTGGTGGTTTGTCCACTCAATGTAAGAGCTGCCATGCTTTCATTTGTTTTTGTTATTAGAGCATCATATTGATTGGCTAAGTGTGCTGTACCATGTTTGGTACTTTCTTCTACCTTTGTAACCAATGTTAGTTCAGGTGAATGTTCTTTTTATTGTGTTCATATATCCTATAATTTTAACTTAAGAGTTGTTTATCTTAAAGCCTTAAACTTGGACAATGAAAACAGCTTAATCTCAGGTGTCAGGTACCACTCTGATGTTTGTAGACAACCCACTATTCTTTTATAGCAAATAATTTTATGTTTTTAACCATACTAGACTTGAGCAGATCCAGGTGTGGTGAGTCATGTACGGTACCTGATTTGGCACGTTCACTTATGTTTTTCTTCATCTTAAATTTTTTACCCAAACACACCTTCTTCAGATCCCACCTTTTTCATATTAACATGTTCTACTGCGCTAATCCGATGAAAAGATATTCCAACAATCAATACAAAGTGAAGAATCACATCAAACTAAAGATGGTGAAAACCTTACTAATGTGACTTTCCAATTGCAATATAATCAACATTTAGTCTCAACCCAACAAGTTCACAATATTTCATCAAAACTTCAACAAAAGTGCACTTAAAAAAAACTATAGTTTGAGTAAATGCAATAATATATAATTTTCATGAAATATAAATACACCTCTCAAACATGCTGGAGAAATCCATATTTCTTCTCAGATTCCCTTCAACTCAACTGAATAATTATAATAATAAATATAAATAACAATAAATATGATAATAATGTATGAAGCATGTGCCTTTAAGTTGTTGTGGTTCCATTTTTCTTTATTTAACAGCACTAGCTTAAATTAAACTAAAATATATATATATTAATGTGGGTTATTCAAATGCATGAGTAAAGAGATAGATCTTGAGATCCTTTTTTAAAATGCTTTCTCATAATATGTCCCTTTGATAGTGCTTGGAAGAATTCTGCAGAGTTTGAACAGCATGGCAAAAATTGTGAGTGCTAAATATTAAGTGGAGTCTTGCGATTAACACTCTGTGGGAGCCAAAACATGTATGAGAGACCAACATCCTCTTTAAGTAGCTTGAGGTTGTTTCTGCAGAGCTGTGAAAGTCAGCAAACCAACTTTGTGCCTTATTAATTATATTAAAGGCAACTTGTGGAGCAAACCGAGTCATGTAAGAAGAACATGTCCAATTAGTTAGTAGCATGCCTGCATCACTTAGGGCCATCAGTAGATGGCAAAATTGTTCTCTGGAAGTCCAAAGTATAACACACTGTATATGCCAAAGCAACACAAAGGCATGTATTAATGCTGGGAGATTTCTAGAGGAAATCAGATATTTAATCATGCTGGTGGACAAAAGTAGATTTTTATCTCGACTGACATTATGTTTGAGAATCTAGAATCAACTATCTTTCCAAATGACTACACATGCTTTGAATTAAACTGTATTTCACCTCATTCAAAGTAAATAGTCTAAATTTGTCTGCATTCTTTTTTGTCATCAGATAGAATCTACTTACTTAATTCTCCCTTTTTTTATAAGTTCACACATGAGATAAGCTAGCATTTATTATTGCTGCAGGGTAGTATTTAAACAGTTTAAATGATAAGTAAATGATAGATAAAGTGTGTATTCTCACCACAGCAATGGGAGCCCAGAACATGGTATGCTATGATACCACTCATCATAAACATACATTCTGCAACTCAATATAGTGGTATAGGTTTAAGTCAGTGTTTAAAAGAGTTATTTCTATGCAATATGCAAGTTATAGTATAGCTGGTCTATAAAAATCCCATGACCTACTGTAACCCCATCCCCTTGATCAGCTCATGCACAGCACTATATCCAGAATCCTGACTGTAATTTGTTAAAGATTTTGCTGGTTTAAATACTGAATTGTATTTAGAAATGCTATAACAATACCTGTTGTAATGGCCAATGAACTATGTTGTTATTATATGGTAAGAAAACCTAGACAATCTGCCAGAAGGCATGGTGTACCTATATCCTTTTTGCATTTTTGGAGAGCAACTCTCTGACAGTGTGCAAAATGTATTCACTGCATATATCATAAAACATTATTTCAGTGGTAAGAGACCCAACAGTCACATTTGTGACTCTCATTTTGGCATTTGGCAATACATTGACCTATTGGTCAGGTTCCTCAAACCATTTATGAACATTTTTTCCAGTGTGGCAGGGTTCATTATTCTGCTGAAAGAGCACACTACCATCAGGGAGCACCTGAACACCTGCCATGAAAGGGATGAATGTAGTTTACAACAATCTCTAGGAAGATGGTATGCATAAAAGTAACATCCACATGAATGCCAGGACCAAGGTTTTCCAGCAAAGCATTGCCCAGAGCATAAAACTGCCTCTGCGAGTCTGCCTTCTTCCCACATTGCATCATGCTACCATCCCTTTCCAATGTAAGCAATGCATTCACACTTGGCCATCCACCTGTTCTAAAAGATCTAAAAGAAAATGTGAATCATCAAATCAGACAACTTTATTTCTGTTAGTCCTTAGTTAGGTTCCATAATCCAGTTCTGAAGCTCACATCCCCATTGAAGGTACTGTAGGCAGTGGACTGGGGTCATCATGCTCTGACTGGTCTGCAGATACACAGTCCCACAAGCAGCAAACACTTTGTGTTCTATCAACTTTCTATCGTGCCTGGCATTACATTTTTCATAAATTTTCATAAATTTTCATAAATTTTCATAAATTTGAACTACAGTAGCTATTCTGTGTGAACGGACGAGATGGGCTAGCCTTGAGTGCCCATGACCCTGATGCCGGTTCACTGGTTGTCCTTTCTTGTACCACTTTTGGTATGTACTAGCCACTACCTACCAGGAACACCCCACAAGACTTGCAGTTTTGGAGATGATTTGAACCAGGCATCTAGCCATCACTACTTCACCGTTGTCAAAGTCACTCAGATCTTTTCATTTGCCCATTTCCTGCTTCCAACACATGCAATTACTGTTTACATGCTTCCTAACATATCCCACCCCTTGACAAGTACAGCATATATGATTATTTAGAATGTACTTGTGTAAGCCCTTCATCAGCTCCTTTAAACTAGCTCTTCTAATGTCATCTCCTTATACTGCTTGAAAACAACTTGATAACGTTTAGCTGGCACAAAGCTGTGTAATGCAATTATCAGACTGCTGTTGTAATGGCCTGCTTGAAAACAGTGATCTCTTTAGCCACTTAATACATCTGTCTCTGAACTAAATCCCTCAGGATCCTAACTGTTACAGATGAAGCCTTCATATCTGAATTAATGGGGGGCATGGGTATTGAAATTTTAAAGAATTTTAGTCAGGTAATTTCCATGAATCTATATAAACAGAGGCTTATAGTGTATTATACAACAGAAGGTCCAGTTTGTGGCCTTTACTGGAGACAGAAATGTTGGATAAAATAGTATAGAGCCTAAACTGTAGAAAGTAGATTATGTCCAATTTATAACTTACTCATTGCACTGAAATCCTAGGAACAGGTGGTGTGACAGACTAAATTCAGAACTTCTACCTGTTCTGTAAATTCTTTGAGAAATGGATTTCCATCTCCAGAATTAGTTATAAATCTATTACCAGCCTCTTTATCATTAAAGCGTTTACTCATTAGTTTGACATGTTAGCATGTAGAGTGGGACCTACATTTTAATTTATTCATATTTTCCTGGTGCAACATAATCATACCTATTAAAAGGATAAGCCTAAGCGCCATAGGTACTTTGCAATATTGCAAAGTGCATTTTTTCAAATCACTGTTTCTAAAACTGACAGTAATGAGAGTGGAGTCAGGGTGCTCTAAGAGCAAACACCAGGATTGTCAATAAGACAGCCCCAGGGTTGGTGCCTAGGCAAAGGTCAATTTTGCCGCCCCCTCATGAGACAGTTCTACAAGTTTATTCACTAAGCTCCAAAAGGAGACATTGCACTGATTTCTTTTAACAATTTAGTAGATATAACGACAAAGAAAATAGGCTTTTTTTCCCTGCAAGCCATCCAATCAGAAGCTTCTCACTGAGAAGCCTCTGTTCTGGGGCTGCAGTTGTGCACATGC
The DNA here is from genome assembly GCF_036172605.1 of Pelobates fuscus. Taxonomy (NCBI): domain Eukaryota; kingdom Metazoa; phylum Chordata; class Amphibia; order Anura; family Pelobatidae; genus Pelobates; species Pelobates fuscus. Next base: position 117,743,829 of record NC_086317.1, read on the forward strand.
GCACTCGATCACAGCTTTCCCAAGTTTCCCTAGTTCAACTCATTGAGAAAAGGAGAGAAGGCAGGTGCATGTTAGTACAGCACGTCTGCCTCTTCGGCTGGCTCTGTGTAGCTAAAGGAAATGGAAGAAAACCTTCCTAGCTGTGAGACAGACAGGGAGATGTTTTGACCCTGATTATAAAAGGTCCAATTTCTATTGAAGTCAACAATTTTATAAACTGTCAAGAAAAGGACAAACTCCAAATATATAAAGCACTTCAGCAAGTTGAAATACTTTATGTGCATGGATTATTCCTCTCTCTTAACAAACTGCCTTATACATACACACACTCACAAAACACTGCCTTATACATATAAACACACACACACTGCCTAATACACACACACATACACTGACTAATACACACACACACACACACACACACAAACACTGCCTAGTACACACATACACACACACACACACAGAAAGTGCCTTATACATACATGCACACAAAATGAGACTATTGTCTTGATTTGTATACTTGTATATCTGTCTTGGCAGAGATCCTGGCTTGAAACACCTGCTTATTTTAAGATAAGGAACATTTTAGCATGAGCTGCATTTCTAAGTAAAGATACCAGTATCAACAATACCTTAGTAGAATAGACATCATACAGAGTTATTCGCTAGACTCTAAATTTTCTCAAATGAATTCCGAATGGCAAAATCAAAGCTAAACCAGTCAACCTGTGACTATAACAGAGTTGGAGAACGTCACCAGATTAGCTGTTTTTATTTCAGTTTTGACATTTGGAATTAATTTGCAAAAATTTTGAGTTTAGTGATAACTCTGAAAGTGTTTTATTTGAGACTATTTCTATATTTCTGTTCTCTAGCTAGGCATCTTTGTGTCGCACAAAAAAATGTGTTTGGCATATACTGGTAAGTAGAATCAGGAGAGGTTGGCAAACTAGAGCTTCCATGGTATAGTATTTCAAGAATACTCAAACTGTTTAGCAAAGGGTGTCATTCGTGGACATACAGAACAATTACAGCTGCATGAACTAATGGATTTTTTATGCAATCAAGAAGCTTTCAAGCACATCTAAAAATAATCAATTTTCTTAAGTGGACTACTGTCGTTTTTTAATGCATATTAAAAGTTCTAAAACTATAGACATCCTCTAAGTGTGTGCACTGGGGGAAGGTGATACATGACATCTATTTCACTACTATTCGTGATATATAAAGTATTTCAAATTGAGAACCAACAGTGAAATTTATCAAACATGCTCCAGGAATAATTGGCTTATGACACATTAGTGCTCTCTACTTCATAAACATTGTAAAGTAATGATATGTAAATCTGATGGTTTCTGGCTGCTGACATTTTAAAATTAAGATTATATTTAGCTGAATGGATTTTTTTTGGTCTTTCTTAACTTATTATTATTTTTAATGCAGATTCAATTTTGGTATTGCACATTGAGAAATGTTAATGTTCGTCATTCGATATTGGCTACTTGATTTTTCACTAAAGCCATGTAAATGTGTTTGATATATTTAAATTATTGCAGTCAGTTATTGTTAGCATATCGAAATTGTTGCAATAAAAACTGAGCTCCCAGGGAAATTCCTCATCCTTCATATTTCAAGCACATGACACTTTTTAAAGTATCCATAAAAGTACATTACTATTTCAAAAGAGATGGGAACAATCTTAAAATATAGAAAAAAAATCGTGAGTCTGTCTTACATATGCAAAATTGCTACAATTGCCTATATTGAAAATATCAATGTTGAAATTCTTTCTGTTACATGAGACATAATTAAAATGAAAGGTGTTATTCTACCCATACAGATGAATATAACTCTTTTTAACTAAATATAATTAGAAATATCATCTCTATTACTTTTGAATGTGTCAGTCTAGCTCAATAAAAATGATCTCATCTCGGCAAATATTGGACTATTCATATTTTCTTTGTGCCTGCTAAAAACTTATTTCTAACTATATGACAAATGGAGACTGTAGGAGGACCATAAAAAGTAGGCTCAAGATGTGTGGCCATGGGTCATCAAAGGTCTAAAGGCCAGAATAAGGTGTGCTGTTTTGTACGCTGATGGGTTTTGGGTTTACAGAAAACCATGTGAGACCATAATACAGACTTAATAGAATTAAAGGCAATGACCTTGTTCCAACTCTTTATTGCACTTGGAGTGTAGCAGGTTTTTAGTTTTTTTCAGAGTGTAAGGCAGACAAAGCTATAATAAAAACATTCTTAACATCATTTGTATTTTTTATGTGGTCTAATGATTAAGGAAACAATAAAATGGATATCAACTTAATTTTTTTTCTGCAATATGTAAGAATGCTTAGTTTATGTTTTGATTGTTTTGATTGTCATTAGAAGAGCATCATGAAAGGAACTCTCCAAACAACATAACCACTACAACCCGCTAAAGTGGCTATGGTGCTACAAGTGCCCTGGTGTCCTCTCAAAGTAAGTAGACAAATGCCTGAGCACAACCAGCTTCTTCTACAGTGAAAACCAGTTGTCTTCCCTGAGCAAAGCACAGGGCCACACTCATTGGCTGTGACTGCTCAGACTGCTCAGATGACATTGCCAATCAGAGTGGCCCTACTTAGCTCACTGGAACTGGATTCTACTTGAGGGAGAATATGTAATCAGGGCAGCTGTGAATGCCCAAGGGGACTCAAAGTAAGTTATCAAACTGTTCATGAATGAACTCTATGATGATGTCAGAGCACCCCAGACAGCATAACCACTACAACCTGCTTAAGGCTTATTTAAAATTGTTCATAGAACTAAAAATATATTTTCCCTGTGTTTTATGGAAATGTACATTGTGATAAAAGATTTAAGAATGTATTCAATGTTTTAGAGTTCTAACAGAAATAGGAAGGTGACTGTATTATTAAAACGAATAACTAAACAACAACTAGAAATAGCACCAAATTACATAAAATGTGTAATACCATTTTAAAAAATGAACAACAATCCATCCAGTATTTCTTAAGAATATGGCAATGAACTTTGATAATTAATAATTAATAATTTGGGCAAAATTTATTTTAAACCTAACATATCTTGTGACAAGATGGAAATTTGTGGCTGCAAGTAATGTCAGAGCACCCCTGAGCTCCTGTTGAACTTTAATTGAATTAGTAAAACATCTACATTAAGCTTTTCTAAAAAAAAAAAAAAACTCTAAGTGCCTCCTTCTGGAGATGCTGAAAGCCATTATTTTTCTAAATTACTACGCACGTGTATTTTGAACTTTACAAGATAAAACTACGCATTAAAGAAATTCCCATAACCCACGTTTAAACTGAAAATTAATAAGCAAAAATTGCATCATAAAAGAGAAACTGTGATGTGCCGGGACTCTGTGATGAAAAATAGAGGGAAAGCAGACAAAAATGAACATATACAGAATTATTAACTAAAGTAAAAATTGTCAGGAAAGTAAATCTAGTTCAAGTAGGTTGGCCTTAAATTTAAACAAATGACTCTGAATTCATCTTGACCATTCTCAATTTAGTAAATAAACCTGACATTGACACAAAAGGAAAAAAGAAAACTTTGCCTTGGAGCTCAGTATTATAACAAATACAATACTTTTATACAAAGTACTTAGCAAGATAACTCATTACAATAAAAGCAGCAAGAATTCCATAGAGGGGGGAACACCTTCATAGAAACATAGAAACATAGAATGTGACGGCAGATAAGAACCATTCGGCCCATCTAGTCTGCCCAGTTTTCTAAATACTTTCATTAGTCCCTGGCCTTATCTTATAGTTAGGATAGCCTTATGCCTATCCCACGCATGCTTAAACTCCTTTACTGTGTTAACCTCTACCACTTCAGCTGGAAGGCTATTCCATGCATCCACTACCCTCTCAGTAAAGTAATACTTCCTGATATTATTTTTAAACCTTTGTCCCTCTAATTTAAGACTATGTCCTCTTGTTGTGGTAGTTTTTCTTCTTTTAAATATAGTCTCCTCCTTTACTGTGTTGATTACCTTTATGTATTTAAATGTTTCTATCATATCCCCCTGTCTCGTCTTTCCTCCAAGCTATACATGTTAAGATCCTTTAACCTTTCCTGGTAAGTTTTATCCTGCAACCCATGAACCAGTTTAGTAGCCCTTCTTTGAACTCTCTCTAAAGTATCAATATCCTTCTGAAGATAGGGTCTCCAGTACTGTGTACAGTACTCCAAGTGAGGTCTCACCAGTGTTCTGTACAATGGCATGAGCACTTCCCTCTTTCTACTGCTAATACCTCTCCCTATACAACCAAGCATTCTGCTAGCATTTCCTGCAGCTCTATTACATTGTCTGCCTACCTTTAAGTCATCAGAAATAATCACCCCTAAATCCCTTTCCTCAGATGTTGAGGTTAGGACTCTATCAAATATTCTGTACTCTGCCCTTGGGTTTTTACGTCCAAGATGCATTATCTTGCACTTATCCACATTAAATGTCAGTTGCCACAACTCTGACCATTTTTCTAGTTTACCTAAATCATTTTCCATTTGGCTTATCCCTCCTGGAACATCAACCCTGTTACATATCTTAGTATCATCCGCAAAAAGACACACCTTACCATCAAGACCTTCTGCAATATCACTAATAAAAATATTAAAGAGAATGGGTCCAAGTACAGATCCCTGAGGTACCCCACTGGTGACAAGCCCAAGTTTCGAATATACTCCATTGACTACAACCCTCAGTTGCCTGTCACTCAGCCACTGCCTTACCCATTCAACAATATTGGAATCCAAACTCAAAGATTGTAGTTTATTGATAAGCCTTCTATGTGCAACAGTGTCAAAAGCCTTACTGAAATCTAGGTAAGCAATGTCTACTGCACCACCCTGATCTATAATTTTAGTTACCCAATCAAAAAAATCAATAAGATTAGTTTGGCATGATCTCCCTGAAGTAAACCCATGTTGCCTCTGATCTTGAAATACATGTGTTTTAGATGTTCAACAATCCTATCCTTTAACATGGTTTCCATCACTTTCCCCACTACTGAAATAAGGCTTACTGGCCTATAGTTGCCCGACTCCTCCCTATTACCTTTCTTGTGAATGGGCACAACATTCGCTAACTTCCAATCTTCTGGGACTACTCCTGTTATCAATGATTGGTTAAATAAATCTGTTAATGGTTTTGCTAGTACACCACTAAGCTCTTGTAATAGCTTTGGGTGTATTCCATCAGGTCACATTGACTTATTAGTCTTTACTTTTGAGAGTTGAAATAGAACCTCTTCCTCTGTAAACTCATGTGTAATAAATGACTCATTTATCCTTTTTCTTAACTGAGGTCCCTTTCCTTCATTTTCATCTGTAAATACCGAACAAAAATATTCATTGAGGCAGTCAGCTAGACCTTTATCCTCATCTACATACCTTCCTTCTTTTGTTTTTAATCTAACTAATCCTTGTTTTACTTTTCTTTTCTCATTTATGTATCTAAAAAAAGTTTTGTCCCCCTTTTTTACTGACTGTGCTATTTTCTCTTCTGTGTGTGCTTTGGAAGCTCTTATAACTTGCTTAGCCTCTTTCTGCCTAATCTTATAGGTAATTCTTTCTTCCTCACTCTGTTTTTTTTTATAATTACTAAATGCTAACTTCTTGTTTTTTACTATTTTGGCCACATCTGCGGCGTACCACAGTGGTTTCTTGAATTTTTTGCTTTTGCTGACAAGCCTAATGCAATTTTCTGTTGCCTTCAGTAGTGCAACTTTTAAATAATCCCATTTCTTTTGGACTCCATTTAAATTGCTCCAGTCTAATAATGACTCTTTTACACATATTCTAATTTTAGAAAAGTCTGTTTTTCTAAAGTCTAAAACTTTTGTTTTTATGTGGTGTGACTCAGTCACTGTTCTTATATTAAACCACACTGACTGATGATCACTGGATCCTAAACTTTCACCTACAGTAATATCTGATACCAAATCTCCATTTGTTAACACTAAATCTAGTATGGCCTCTTTACGAGTTGGCTCCTCAACGACTTGTTTTAGAGACAATCCCAGTAGGGAGTTTAGAATATGTGTGCTCCTGGCACAAGTAGCTATTTTTGTTTTCCAATTCACATCAGGAAGATTAAAGTCACCCATGATGATAACTTCCCCCTTCATTGTCATTTTAGCTATTTCTTCAACTAGTAGATTATCTAACTCTTCAATTTGTCCTGGGGGCCTATAAATCACACCTACACGAGTTACTGTGTGATTACCAAATTCTAACGTAACCCAAACAGACTCTATGTTCGCCTCACTAACCTTTATTAGGCTAGATTTTATGCGATCCTTCACATACAGGGCCACCCCTCCCCCTTTCTTGCCTTCCCTGTCTTTTCTATATAAAGAGTACCCTGGTATTGCTATGTCCCAGTCATTTTTCTCGTTATACCATGTCTCAGTAACAGCGACTAAATCTACACTATCAGTTGCCATTATTGCCACAAGTTCATGATCTTCTTCCCTAAACTGCGAGCATTTGTAGACATGACTCTAAGCTTATCATTTTTTAACACACTTGCTACAGGCACCTTCTGTCCTTGTTTTGGGGGACAATTGGATTGATGTTTTATCACCCTTTTGCCCCCCCATTGTAGTTTAAATACATCCTAGCAAAACCTCTGAACTGCTCACTGAGAACATTTGTTCCCTTTTGAGAAAGATGCAAACCATCTTTTTTGTACAGTTTATTTCCATTCCAAACAGAGCTACCATGAGCAATAAAGCCAAATCCTTGCTCCCGACACCATTCACCAAGCCACAAGTTCATGATTAAGATGGATAGAATCTTTGCAGAAATTTGTCAAGTCCCATGAGAGGTTTTATTTAAAAACAATTTACGGTTTGTGGTAATAATTCCTCATATCTAACAGACTAACAAGAAGCAGACATTAGCTCACTAAACTGTTGCTGTTTTTTTTATTTATATTTCAAATCTTACTTTCAAACCTTACATTCAAAACAGCTCATTTTACTGGCAACCATTGTTATAGATCCTCACTTTGTAGATAAGAACAATGCCAGCATGTATAACATTATTTCTAGGGTAAATTTAGGTTTTGTTTTTAGGGTGGTTATAGTGGGGCTAGAGTTAGGATAAATGTATAGATGTAGTTACATTTAGGATGCAATATATCGTATGTTTGGACTGGAGCTTCAAGTGGTTTTGGGTTTAAAGAGAACATTGTGTTTGGAGTATCTGCCTATGGATTGCAACTCTCAATGAAAGCAACTATATGGTAACATCTCTATAATGCCATGCTAGTGTTTAATGCCAACAACTACAAGTAGAGTTTTGAATTCCTTAATTTTCAAAAATGTGTATAGAAGAAATAAGCAAAACACACACACACACACACACACAAACACACACAGACTGAAACTACCCATAATATTTAACTTAGACATTTTTTTTAACCATTTCATCACAGACCCCAACCTATGTCAAATATGCTGTTTATATTTAATTTTTTGAGTTTTCACATATGTTTTATTTTCATGAAATATTTCACAGACGATGATTCACTACTATAAACACACCGTCTTCTTCTGCCCATGAGTACAATATTACCCATTCCCACATGAATACATTTGATTTTTTTTCAGCGTTAATATGGTGACAAATATTTTACAACTTGCTATAGATACATAATTAAATAATCCATATAGGTGATCAATCTGTTTATTAACAATGACTGGTTTGATATATTTCTGTTGAGAAATTTTGACAAAATCAAAGCACATATCAGAAACACTTACAAACAAGCTGAAAGTCTATGTTAGAATGCCGGAACAGTTTATCAAAGAATATGGATAATAAAATAGATTAATTCCAAAAGAATCTAATTAGAAATTATTTCCGGGAAAAATAGCAGCACTGCAATCAACATGTTATTAAATCATGATTGTATTTTCTGTCACTCATTAAAGTACTACAAACACATAATGAAACACATAATGAAAAAAAAAATGAAATGCAAAGTAACAAAGTACAGTAATGTTATAATCCAAAGCTTTATTGTCAAGTCATCTATTTATCTTAATTAAAATTATCCCATTTTATTTTTATCAGTTCAGTTCCTACTGTCATCATTTCATCAACGGTTATTGTTGCACTGCTTTCTGAAGACAAGCATATATCAAAACATTTTTAGTGTGTTTATTATTTTTAGTAGGAAAAATACAAATGTTTTCACTAAATGTGTTTTGAGCATTTTGCTGTATCTTATATTACATAATATTAATAAGAGTGTACAGTTTGCTAATGGAAATAAAGTGTTATTTTTTTAGAGCTTTCTTTTAATATCATGTTTATATATTTCACCTATTGTTGATTTTGACAATATATTTTGTCACAGTCCCTCAAAGAACAATGGATCATGATTTCAAGAATCTCTGATATGTTTTTTTTAAATTATTATATTTCAGTATATAAAGTAGAAGTGAATTATTATTACAAAGATGAAACTTTAAAAAAAAAAAATGGTATTCTGAGTTTTGAAACTTGTAAGGAGTAATAGAACCCATACCCGGGACATACTTGAAAACGGGAGAAATCTCAATATATCGTTCTTGGTAATATATTTTATAAATAAATAGTATATATTATTATAATGTAGACACCGATGGTGTTCATGTAGGAGCATCTGACACTTTTAATGGATCCATTTTATCACTAATCTCTTTCAATATTTTTCATACTTTTGTATTATTTTTTCAAGCGCACGCAATATTATACGGATCTTATGATTTTTGTAAACCATTAATATTTTGCTGTGGGGAAAGTGGACAATTTGTGTCTTGATCATCTTTAGTAAAATCAATGCCCCTTTTTCATAGGTTTGCTGGATATTTTTGAAGTTACAGGGCACAGCTTGGAAGGAGCCTATTTCAGTTTTGCTTGGAAAATAGATATAACAGTTACAGTCCACAAACTCTTGCAAGCATATATCCCCTTGATACTCTCACTATCATCTGCATATAGAAGAAATTAATATTGGTCATGCAAAAAAAGTTCTACATGAGCAATTTAGGCAAACAAATGGCTGTGCTTTGTATGTCTAGATCACCCCTGACTTTTGCCAAACTGTTCAAAAATATATATATAAGAAATAAAAAATACTTAACTCCAAGCACCATAATCAATGTTCCTATATAGCATTGTAGCTTCACAGAATAGTGCCAAAGGCATACAATGGGGGTATCATTGTACTCAGCAGATGTAGCTGAACACAATATGAGGTTCTGTCCAGGAATAGCACACACTAGCCTTACGATATACACATTACAAAAACCTTGTTTTATGTGCACATGCCAAAATAGAGAAAAAACACAATTTTACTCCAATATTTAGCAGAGATTGGCAATGAAATGGCTACGTAACAAGTTTCAAAATAGCCTTAGATAAATAACCTGTGATGTCTAATTTATATAAATATATACTTTAGAGTGGCAATTTTGTTTTCTGTGATGGCTACTAAACCTACAAGACAAACATACCAACTTCTAAAATTGTTTCACATTTAAATTTTATTGTAGTCCTTTTATTGTAGTGTTTTGTGACTGGTAACTTTCAAAATAAGCTGAAATCCTATACATATAATGTACTCTATAAATCAAGACACATACATGAATTTAATTTGAATTACATTTCCTAAGCTGGACATATTTTGCACACGATATTATTACCAAAACTGTGTTTTTTTTTTCCCATTTGATGGCCTTTTTTATAATTAATGAGAATGTATCTATATATATGTGACATCAAATTAAAGCCCTTTTTTGCCGTCTAAAAAACGGTATATAATATGTGTTGGTGCAATAAATGACAGAGATGCAAATTGCGTTTGAACACAAACAGCAAAAAATGTGTCCTTAAGGGTAAGACAAGCTTTTGAAACTGTGTCCTTAAGGGGTTAAAACTCATATTGCAATACAAAAGCTAATCTTTGACTCTCATAATAATAATAGTCATAGATATAAAACATTTTATCTTTTTATTGAGCTATTTTAGCCTAAAAGTTGCAGTTTGTTTTTTAGTTCACTACAATTCTTTGTTTAATGGATACAAGTAGAGTTAATTTTTCATTTTTTGATTGCCCTTGGACATGCCAAAACATAGAGGATCAGTGTATTGCTTAATTGTGTGCTTCCTTAATGTTTCCATGAGCCATGTTTGCAAGATGTAGTACACAGTATGCCCTTGTCCAGTATAAAAGGCATCATATTCATTGATCTATATATCTAAAGACATCTACCGCTAAAAAGATTTAAAGAATCTGTCTACATATAATATATTAGACATGTTTTGAGAAAACAAAATGGCAATATTTTGAAACATATTGCTGCATGGATACATCAGCAAAATTAGAGTTTAAAAAAAAAACATAGTTTTTTCTGCATATCTGGACATGTAATTTAATGCCTATATGTACATAAGTAAATTCTTGTTTGCACTTATTCTCAGCATCTGCTTGTTATACCATTAACCCCTTTAAGAACCAAACTTCTGGAATAAAAGGGAATCATGACATGTCACACATGTCATGTGTCCTTAAGGGGTTAAAGGTTGGAGATTGAACATACTACCTTGCATTTTTATATTTCTCATTATATTTATATCTCATTATATCTAGAACAATGTATGTCTTGACCTATCTTTAAAAAGTGCAAACATAACTCTCACTACTTACTGAAAATGTTGTTTAATATAAATTAGAATATTACGTATAGCCACTGCATAAAGAGAGAGAAATATGTATTTGTTTCTTTTATTATAACTTTTTGATAACAGTTGACGCATCACTTTATTTCGCTGCATCGAAAGCTATCAGTCCGACTTGGCTTTGTATCAGACGCATAAGTTATATTCCAATGGGTCCTTTTCAGGGCAATAACATGCTTTTCATCTTTTAGAATATTTCATTTATCAGGTGATTTATTGGAAAGAAAAACCTAGTAATGATATTTCTGCAAACCTCTTTAGGAATAAGGAAAAACAGATTACATGCATTCATGGCGAGTTAAATTTAATTCTCAATGGAGTTGCCGTGAGGATTCATCTACATAGAAATAATCTTTTCTCTTTCCATTGACAGCACTGGAAAATCACCAATGGAATTTCTTACCAAGATTTTGACTACTTTGCTCCTTTTCAGATTAACAATTGCTTTGTGGAAAGGGCATGAATGATTTTTTTTTTATACAATTGTATACTTCGCTACATATGGCTACATTTTCTATTGGCGATGCAATTAAAAAAACTGTATTCTTATGCTGCTAAATAAAATTATGTTTTGTGTAGATTAGAAGCACACATATCAAAGAAAATGTAATGATTTACTAAACTCGATTCTAGAATCAGCATAAAGCCATGTCAGCAGTATTTTATGCAGGTTAACCTAGCACTTAAAATGCACTATAAACAATATAAACATATATATCAACCAACATGTGAGTGTAAAATACAACTAGATTATCTCTTTCAACTTTTCAAAGGTTTATTATATAAAAGAAGTGTTGGCTATTTTATTTCTTATTTTCTTCTTACTTGGCCAACATAGATAGCTTAACTGGCAAACGTTTTGTGATATGGAATATCACAAAGCTATATTGAATCTTTGGAATTTTATATATTTGGGTCCTCTTCTTTCACTGGGTGGATTGAAGTGGTTTCGAGGGTGTTCCTGTTCTGGAATAGGTAACCATTTGTAATGTGTATCATACTGACCTAAGTATGCAGTGTTATCATGAACATTTTATATATTTTTATTGAGATGAGAAAGGACTACGTATTTACAAATACAGTTTCATAAATCAAGTAACTATGAAATATATTTTATTTCAATGCCCCAAGCAAATAATAAAAGAATATAAAAAGGGAGAGAGGGATTATAGCACATCATTTAATTTTAGATTTAACAAATTACAAGAGATCACATTAAAAAAAAACTTGAGTCATCTCACAGGAAGCAAGGTATTATATTTTGTATAGCTGACAAGGTTTGCCTACTTATGTTTAAAGGGAAACTCCAGTGCCAGAAAAACGATCCGTTTTTCTGGCACTGGGGGGTCCCTCTCCCTCCCACCCACCAATCCCCGGTTACTGAAGGGGTGAAAACCCCTTCAGTCACTTACCTGGGACAGCGGCGATGTCCCTCGCCGCTGTCTCCGCCTCCGCGACGCTCCTCCTAGTGATTACGTCGGCCGGTGGGCGAGACTAATCTCGCTCACCGGCCGAGGAGACCTAATGCGCATGCGCGGAAATGCCGCGCATGCGCATTACGTCTCCCCATAGGAAAGCATTGAAAAATAATTTCAATGCTTTCCTATGGGGAATAGAGCGACGCTGGAGGTCCTCACACAGCGTGAGGACGTCCAGCGACGCTCTAGCACAGGAAACCTGTGCTAGAAACAAGGAAGTGACCTCTAGTGGCTGTCTAATAGACAGCCACTAGAGGTGGAGTTAACCCTGCAATGTAAATATTGCAGTTTATGAAAAACTGCAATAATTACAGTTGCAGGGTTAAGGGTAGTGGGAGTTGGCACCCAGACCACTCCAATGAGCAGAAGTGGTCTGGGTGCCTGGAGTGTCCCTTTAAGCACTTAACTATCAAGTTATTGTCCTTTAAGATAGCATAACTATTTACTTACTAAAATGTTCAGGAGACCACATGACGTGCTTTGTAGATAGACATGGTCTGAAACATTTGTCTAGTAACATAATATAGCATTTTTCATATACAGCAAGCATGACAAAAATAGATGAAAATAATTAAACATTCTGTTTATGAACAACTCTAAGGAAGCTGACAATCCTGAGATGCTTTTATAAAAATAAATACTACACATGGATCTGGACATATTGCTGATATACCATAATAATAGTTACCCCTGAGCAAATGTATAACACAGAGCATTGTAGACTGCTGTTGCAGTCAATTTGGTGTGGTCAATATGTTTAGAGCATTCTCTTGTTCCTGGTGGCTACTATGCAGACATAAACTTTGATCTATAAAAAATGTTTTAACTGAAGAAAAAGGTACAAGGTTTCCAATGCTAAAACAATGCAGGTGACCAGAATATTTTCTCTCTGCTTAACAATACTTAAGCACTGGGGAACTTAAAGGACCACTCTAGTGCCAGGAAAACATACTCGTTTTCCTGGCACTAGAGTACCCTGAGGGTGCCCCCACCCTCAGGGACCCCCTCCCGCCGGGCTCTGGAGAGAGGAAGGGGTTAAACTTACCTCTTTTTCCAGCGCCGGGCGGGGAGCTTTCCTCCTCCTCTCCATCTTGATCGCGACGTCATCGGCAGAATGCGCATGCGCGGCAGGAGCCGCGCTCGCATTCTGCCGGTCGCATAGGAAAGCATTTACAATGCTTTCCTATGGACGCTTGCGTGCTCTCACTGTGATTTTCACAGTGAGAATCACGCAAGCGCCTCTAGCGGCTGTCAGTGAGACAGCCACTAGAGGATTTGGAGGCTGGATTAACCCTCATTATAAACATAGCAGTTTCTCTGAAACTGCTATGTTTATAAAAAAAAGGGTTAATCCTAGAGGTACCTGGCACCCAGACCACTTCATTAAGCTGAAGTCGTCTGGGTGCCTAGAGTGGTCCTTTAAGTGGGACTTTAACTGCTAAATTTAATTAGTTTTTTTTTTTTAACATGACTACATGTGCTGTTGTTAGGGAAAGCGTTAATTTCTTTTTTTATTGTGCTCCATTGAGAACTGATTGGTATAATAATTTTAACATAGCTATATGTTGATCAACTGCATTTGAAATAATTGTATTAATTACATTTACTTTTAAAAAAAAAAAAAAATTCCTTGGATTTTATATTTGACTAAATTATATGAAAGATCCCAATAAACAAAAAACAAACACATTTCACAAAATAATAATATTATTGCTAATTTAGACATATATATCATAAATTAGCAGATCAACGTCAAACTTTGACCTGTTTCACCCGATTTAGCCCTATGTGTCTATCTAACCTTGTGTGTGGTTTAAATAATAACCAAATAATATTATATAGTAACCATAAATTAACTATGGCAATTACTATAGAAATTAAGATATTTAATATGCATTTATAGACAACACAAATATTTATATTTTTCTATTCAGATTGACACCTTGCCTCTCAATATTTCACATGAGTAATTATAGAATATGAAGACAGACATTTCTGATTTTACCCATGTAGCATTTAGGTCGAGGGTCTAAAGAATCTATTAGGACAGTATAGCTTTAATTGCTAGATGTGCCAGTTCCACGTGTGTGGTTGCAAGCGATGTGCTGCACTTGGTATATGATGGCAAGAAACATACGGATTTAAAGTGCTGGCATATTTAAGTCCACAGTGGCTGTAATTAACAGTGATGGTATTGTCAGTTAATGCATAAAAGTGATTGGAATGGCATTCCCTAGAAGGCAGCATGAGTTAAGTGGACTGCCCAAGGCAAAATGTTTGAAGGCTTTTAGATTTTCAGTTTGCCATGCTGAGTTTCAATTATCTCCAGTGCGACTGTCTGTTTAATCATAACTTTTGTATCATGATAAAAGGAAGTATTCTCCCTGCATTGATAGCTATGGGGCTCTCCTAATACAGTCAGCATAAGGTCAGTTGATAATGATCACTGGCTCACAGTTTATTACAGAAAATTGCTAAAAAAAAAAGATCAAGAAAACCAAAACTAAAGTGATAAAGTTTTAAGAAGACTTCAACCTGTCAAGATTAAAGTAACAATTAAAGGATTGTCATTGAGTGGGAGACAGTCCTGAAACGAAAAGGGCCTATTGATCCCAAATGTCTTTTTATTGTTTTACTGGAATATGATTGAATATGGAAGGATACTACAGTAGATGCAGGCAAGTGTGTTGTAACAATGGTGGCCTGCAGGTGTAGTGACAATGGTGGCCTCTTGACAAAAATGTTGCTCAATTATATAGGTAAATACATTATAACTAACAGAAGACAACTAAGAACAACTATGACAACTATAAATCTACAAAATATTACTAAATTGCTATGATTTTTAATTGCACAATGCTAGGCATAAAAAAATAGTGTCTCTCAAATATGGTTTTGCCCCCCTGCCTGGCAAGACCTCCCGTCTTCCAACTATAGTAAGTTGAAATTTAATTTGAAAAATGTAAGAAAACTGGGGAAGTTATAACTATAATCCAGGTTGAAAATGATTTCCAACCATTCTATTTTAGTAAAAAAAAAAAAAAATAAGTTAGGTGTTATCTCACAGCTCACTGTTTAGTGAAAACACATCATGATAGATCAGACTGTCAAAGAGAATCAAGTGTGGATCACTTTAAACCTTAAACTTGTCTTGCAAGCCATCTTAATATTCCAACACCATGTACTGTTCCTGTCTGAGAAGCATTCCTATCACTATACTTAAAAGAGATGGTCTAATGATGCTTTGCTTGGCTGAAATTCAATGGAATTACTTTCCACAACATTTTTTAGGCTTGCAAGCCCAACTATATACCCCTAATGCCCTAACATTACAACCATAATAAATGTAACGTACTCTAACCTTTCCGTAACCTCCCTATATCCCTAATGGAACTCTCCAAGCACCATAACAACTGCAGCATGCTCTTGTAGTTTTGCTGATAGTTGTGTTCTAACAACTACTTATTGTAAGTAGTCAAAGCATTTTAGATAGTTGGAAGACTGGTGGTGCACTCTTAGCCAATGAGGTGGCCCTGCACTGCAAGACTTAGCTCAGGAGAGCTAATGGCTGCTCCATTGCAGGAGCTTCCGGCTCCATTGTGGAAGCAGTGGAAGAAGGGAGCGATGCATGGCAGACCCCAGGTTAGAAGTAAAATCAATTGTTGTAGTGGTTATGGTGCTTTAACCTTACCCTAATGTTTCATAACAGTTCCCATAACCTTAAACTTACAAAGTGGGTAATACATACTACTATTTAAACAAAGACATGAAGGTGTTTGAAAAAAAATAAAAGTAAAATGCATTTCAGGAAATCAAGTGTGCACCACGGATATTTTGTCAAAGTGCTAATCAGTTGTTATTTCCTCAGATTCAGAAAACTGCTGTTAACATCGGCCATGCGACTTTGACAGAGAGGGCTAAGCTATCATGATTAGTATGGTAATTTTGAAAGAATCTCATATTTTTAAGCTGAAAAACATAGAATGTGAAATGGTAGCAGTGATCACAATGCTAAATATTACAAAACTAAGGCTGGTGTTACGCATAAATTGACTGTTTAATATGCAACGGCTCCTGAAACGCATAATCAGTTATCTCTATAGAAATAGGCAATTTAAAAAGAAGAATTGGTGTTTGATCACCACTTTAGACACTTTGATGGGGCTTGATTTTACATATTTGGCACTGCAGCTGGTTTTCTTCAGTGTTACAAAAGTAATCAATCTAACTGTAAGCTGTGAGTTCTGAAGACTGAAAAATAACTTCAAAGTAGGGATGTGTTTTTGTTGTAACTTTAAAGCAATTCTAACTAAGGTTCATTCTAAAATATTCTGTACACATTACAAACCTTGTTTGAAAATGGATGCTAATTAGTGCAATATCCATAGAAACAAAGTTTGAAAAAAAAAATGATTAAACTTGTGAAGTATCAAGAGACAAGTGAGAATTCTGATGGTACCCCACACATTTTACTTATCTGGATTTTTTTCTTTTTAATCAATCTGAAATTTGTCAAAATAAAAAAATATTTCAATTTAATATAATTTATTTTAAACATACTTTTAATTGTATATATATATATATATATATATATATATATATATATATATATATATATATATATATATATATATAAAATAAAACAGTGTATGTGGCTTAGATGAATTGCAAGTTTACCTTTTTAATGTTTAAATAAACGTTGAAGAAAAAAGCCAAACAGAAGGTCTAATTCTAATTGACGTGATGTGCAATAAAAACAGCAGAAGTGATAACATTTTGGCCATTTTACTATTTTATTGCTGTTATAAAAATGCCCTTATGGCTTATAAAAAGGATTTTAGTAACATCTCCACTGTAACAGAACTAGGAAATACCTAAATAGTAACCAATGTGTGATAGATGAAAAATAACTTGGGAGACCATGGTTTAAGCTAGCGAGGAGACGTATAAATCAGTTTGGTCAAATAATATCACTCCAAAAGAGTTAATAAAAAAATGTGACAGACAAATGATTTCCAACATGTTGCCAGTGGTAAAATAAAAACAACAAACTAATATTGCTTCTCTGAAACAAAGCTGCAAATATACATATGCATACACAAGTAGGTACAGAGAATTCAGTCTTTTGTCTAAAATTAATTAATGGGAGCAAAGATCTGAATTTGAAACAGGCAGTGGCATAACAATATTGTAACTTAGAAATGGAATCTTTTTGCAACAGATGTACAACGAAGAACTAAAAAACATGTTCTGAAAATGCCAAGTTAACTACATTGTAATTAGGACAGCTGTGTATGATAATTAGATCAGCATCTATTCTGTACTTAATCGTATTGTTTTAAAATTGGGACAAACAAGTTTTAATGAGAAAAAAACACATTCATATGTGCAAGGGTCTAGCAAAATCTGTTCTAATTGGGTTTCTTTTATTCTCTGACCTAGACATTCATATTGTTTGAAATTAAAATTGTATACTGTATCTTTTTTTATTTCATTGCAGGTGTAGAAGAAACTCAAAAGTGCAACTCTAGCAGTTACATTAGTTTTAGTCGAGAAGTAAATTAAAAGTTTGTTTGTTTGTTATTTGTGTTTCTTTTTTGTTAAAAAATGCAGAAGAGTGAACTCAATATGGAATTATTTGTATAATATTTTTATTTTTATTGCAGTGACCTGCAATCACGATATTTATAAACAAGTAAATTTGTACAAATTTACATATTAGGCCAACAATGGCCATTGATACACAATTTGTTTGCAAATTGGTCTTGTCGTTATCCTAACCTCAATCTGTATCAAAAGAATGCATCAGGCTAAACTAAACTACAACAACATTTCAGCAATTTTTTTGATTACCCTTAGGAGCACAGGAGGCTACATTTAACATGGCACTGTCACTGCCTGGGGACTTTGCAGAATTTACAAAGACCCCCAATGGTGACATTGCTGCTCAGGGTATGGTGGCAAGGGCAAAGGTAAAGGTGAGTTCTACTTACCTGAACCTGTCCTTCTTTTGGTGGGTCTTCTTCAGCTCCAGGAACTTCAGCACTGGAGTCAACGTCACTGATGCACTCATGCACGCACGCGTGAGAGTACAGCATTGAAGTCTGTGGAAATTTCTGTGAGACCTCACGATCTTCAATAGACAGAGCCAATTCCCTGCAGTCATGACTGGTAACGGCTGAGGGGATTGACACTTCTAGATGACAGTGGCTCCCCACAGTATCTAGAAGTGTCAGGCATAGAAAAAATACATAAGACAAAGTAATCTCTACTTTATCTTATATTTTTTGTTATAAATAGATGAAAAATTAAAAAAGAGAGGCAGAGTAGGAAAGAGGAAGAGAAGAGGAAGCGATTGGGTAAATTGGCATGACAGACTGGCATGACAGTGAATGGACCATAAAATAGGGCTTTAATAAATGGACCATATAATAGTTCAAATAGTGCAATCAGATAAGTAAAATAAGAAAATAAAAAAATGTAATATGTGAAAAACTGAAAAGATTCAATTACTGTATGTGTGCGGGTATAGGTTTAAATAATAAATCATCTGTGCATTAATGTCCTCTGTTTTTAAGCAAGTTTAATTCTATTAAAGCGGTCATGTTTTGTTATCAGCTGAAAACCTGATGAAAATCACTTTGGCATTGTTTAGCAAATAGTTTTATGCAAAGAGAAAGCTGTGATTTATAGTCTGTAAACATTCTGCTTGCTTCACAAATTATATATTTTTTTTACTTACAGTATTAAAACCTTACTCTGTGATTTCTAATATGCTTTATTGTTTGAATTATATACTAAAACCAGACATACTTGCAAGACAAAACTAATTGCATACTTTTTTTTTAATTAAAAAAAAACAAAACACATGCAAGAAAAAAGTAACTACATGTATCATTTGGTGTTACAATAATTTGAGAAAATAACCCACTTCAGATATTTTACCCTATATAGTCACAGGAAATGAATTGCTAATCATCTATTTATTTCCGAAATTGTGTATGGAGAATTTTTAGAGGTTTTCCCGAAAACCCAATATTGTGTCTACACATTTTTAGATTTCAAAAGTGGGGCAAACTTCTAAGCAGTCTCCATGAAAACTACATGGTTGTTCCTGCTTGCTCATCCGCATTTATAAATATCCCTCACTATAGATTATGCATGAGGCATACTTCTGGGACACAGTTCTAAAATGAATGCATTCGGCACAATCTGAGTATGCAATATTATAATGGCCAGAGTCTGTGTACCCAGCCTCAATCATTTCTTTACTATTTAATCCCTCTTTTTTAGTGATGTCCCGAACGGTTCGCTGGCGAATAGTTCCTGGCGAACATCGCGTGTTCGCGTTCGCCATGGACGGCGAACATATGCGATGTTCGGTCCGCCCCCTATTCGTCATCATTGAGTAACCTTTGACCCTGTACCTCACAGTAAGCAGACACATTCCAGCCAATCAGCAGCAGACCCTCCCTCCCAGACCCTCCCACCTCCTGGACAGCATCCATTTTAGATTCATTTGGAAGCTGCATACATTTTTTATTTTATTTTAATTTTTTATTATTATTTTTTTTTTAATTCTTTATTTTTGTAGTGCATGGAGGTATAACAAATGAGCATGTGGTACCCCAACGGCATTCCTCATGCTTTTCAAGTAACAATTGTAACAATAGGGTATATGTTAATACCCTAGTCTGCGCGGAGCCCTCCATGGATGAAATGGATTAATTTTTTTTTGCGCTCTGGTTTTTTATTTTTATGTTCGACGGGTATGATGGCTTTTTATTTGCCCTTTTTTGGGGCTGAAAAATGAAGATTTTATAAAAAAGAAGACATTGAATAGTAAGTTGAATTTTACTTTACAGGTAGTAATTTTATTCCCCCCCCACTATTTTTTAGGGTGAGGGGGTTAGGTAGGGGCTTTTTTATTTGGGTGGGGGGGGGGTGGGTGACTAGGGGCTTGGGGACCCCTAGTCACCTTTAATGGGGGGGGATTTTCATTTAGGGCCCCCACCCGCAGCTCAGGGTTGGGGGCTGGGGGGGACAGTAGGTCCCCCCTTATTGTTTTTTAGGGCCCCCACCCACCGCGCAGGGGTGGGGGCCGGGGGGAGGACAGTAGGTTGCCCCCCTTATTGTAACTTAGGGCCCCCACCGGCCGCACAGGGGTGGGGGCCGGGGGGGAGGACAGTAGGTCCCCCACCCATTATTCTTTTATAGGGCCCCCACCCGCAGCTCAGGAGCCATGTTACTCTGTATATAGAGGGGAGCCATGTTACTCTGTATATAGAGGGGAGCCATGTTACACTGTATATAAAGGGGAGACATGTTTACACTGTATATAGAGTGGAGCCATGTTTACATGGTATATAGAGGGGAATCATGTTACTCTGTATATAGAGAGGAGCCATGTTTACACTGTATATAGAGGGAGCCATGTTACTCTGTATATAGAGAGGAGCCATGTTTACACTGTATATAGAGGGGAGCCATGTTACTCTTTATATAGAGGGGAGTCATGTTACACTGTATATAGAGGGAGCCATTATACTCTGTATATAGAGGGAGCCATGTTTACTCTGTATATAGAGGGAGCCATGTTACTATCTGAGGTGGTTAACTATGATTGGCCCTGGCATGTTTTTAGTCTGGCCTGCATGGTTGTCTGGCATGAATAAAAGTAGCATGTTTCAACTATATTAGTAGTTAGACTAGTTTGCACTAAAATATGGAAGACATCCTAGTATGAATCGTGATCAACCGCTCTCAGGGACTATGCATTGCGACATGTATATGATGTGGAAAGGTTAACTGTTATGACTGTCTATAGACGAAGTGGCTTTAGCTGCACCTTAAGGATCACCAGTCCGTGGGTGCTGTATCTCTGCGACTGCTATTCAGGAGCCATAGATTGCCGGGTATTGTTGCCAATGCTATTCAGGAGCCATAGATTACCGGGTATTGTTGCCAATGCTATTCAGGAGCCATAGATTGCCGGGTATTGTTGCCAATGCTATTCGGTGGGTGAGTCCTGTAGTCTCCTGGACTGTTTGTGGTTGTTTGCGGTGCGTTAAACGGGGAGTTTGGTCTGTCACTGTGAAGCGGGCGTAACCCTTACACTACCTGATCGATACAACATCATACCTGATGTTTTAAAGCACGTTATTCCAAACAATTTAGGAATGTTAGGTGATTTATGCCCTTTATGGATTAAAACCAGACTCTGCATCAACTATATAATTTTCCATGGGAGTTTTGCCATGGATCCTCCTCCAGCATGCCACAGTCCAGGTGTTAGTCCCCTTGAAACAACTTTTCCATCACTATTGTGGCCAAAAAGAGTCCCTGTGGGTTTTAAAATTTGCCTGCCTATTGAAGTCTATGGCGGTTCGCCCGGTTCGCCGGTTCGCGAACATTTGCGGAAGTTCGCGTTCGCCGTTCGCGAACCGAAAATTTTATGTTCGCGACATCACTACTCTTTATTTTACAGATGACATCAGATGACAATCATTCACTTTGTGCACCATAACAAACTACTTTTAAATCAAAGTATTGGGAGGTAATTGTGTTATTTTTTTTAAAAAGAAAAACTGTTTGCAAGCAGCTCAATGCTGTCCATAGTTCATTTGTCTTACTATTTTGCTGAAGAGGTTACTCCAGGCTGAATGTAAATTATTATTTCATGAATTATATGAACAAAAAATACATGTGCAAAAACAAACAATCCAAAATAATATAATACATAAAGATGCATTTGAAGTTTCCACATTTATAAGAAATCTCCATATTTCAGATGTAGAACTTGCTGCCTCATCAGGATGTAGATTGGGACCTGCCACACATTTATAGCTTTATACAATGGGAAGCCCATAACTCTCTGCCTTCTTTCAAGAGATGGGAGGTTGACCTCCTTATACAGTTAACTCCTCAAGATTGGAAATTGATTTGTAAACACATATTTGCAATTTACCTCCACTTTAATAGGAATACTTTTTTAAAATACATTCTTGCAGTAAACATCTCTTACCCCAGTACTAGTAATTCATGTTGGAGGTTGCTGTCAAAAGTATATGATAGGTACGGTTGCACATATTTGATGGATTTGCAGCATTTCCTTTCATGGAAGAATGTATTCCAGCCTAATATATTTAAATATATTAATATATTAAATGTGAGTTTAAACAAACCTCTTCAAAAGTCCTATTGGGGTGGCCAAGACTATTTAGTGAACTCAATATCTTGTTATAGCCCCTTTTGGGAATGGCGAATTCCCTAATGCCCTCCATGTGGAAAAGAGTTGCCACTCACTCCCTTTAGCAATGTTTGTTAAGGCTGGAGAGAGCTCTGGAGAAAATCAATTGGTCATCTTTAGAAAAACAAAATAAATACTTGGATGTATGGTCATCCTGTGTGAAAGATTTCCAGTTGTTTTTCCTGATCTTCTACTTACCACTCTACCCCTACATATTACCTTTGTATCTGTAGGTTACCTATACCTCTGAACCGCCTATATTGTCAGTACTCAATACTGTGATGGCTTCTCCCACAGGTTAGAAGCTTTTCAGAACATTACCTTTCAACTGACTTTGTATTTGCTGTCCAGTGGCACTTCACTGACTCTCAGGAGCCATTGTATAATTACAGTACTGTGTTCCTTTCTTTTATTACTATGTTTACTTTTGATATTATTTGGTTTATTTTGTGTGACATGAGTTGATATGACTTGATGTGTAATTATACAATGGACCTTTGTTCCCATTTATGCTATATCACCTCTTGTCAATAATAGTATTGTTATGAAGTACTTTCCGCTTAGTCTTGTTTAGCATACACTGTATGATTGATATTCGCTTCTCTCAATAAAGTTCTTTAAAAAAAAAAAAAGAAAGAATGATGGTACTTCATAAATACATATTTATACCATAATCTGCAAATGAGTCTTCTGTCCTTATTTATCCTCCATATAAATATAAACTTTATTGTTACAGTATATATATTTAAAGATAGCTAGAAATTAACACTGCATTATCCTAGATGTTTTAAAGGGAAAATGATAGAAATAAGAAAATCCTTTTATTATTCATTCTATTTATCCTCTATATCCTCCTACACTAGATGTAATGAACTGAAGCATGCTAAAATAAGAAGTCATCTCTCCTTATAGATTACCATGCTATCAATCAAACACACTGGAACTTTTGTGAAAAAAAAAATGTTACATTTCTTTGTGTGAATTTCTGGGACTTTAACTCATATCGAAATGCAATAACCCTTCCATCAACGCTACATCCAAGACCAATCCCCAATGTCATCCTTTAACCTCAGAAGCCTATCTTGTAATTTTCTTCCTTTATCTCCCTTCATCCTCTTGTGTCTCTCTCTCCATCTTCATAACTTTCATTTTGTCACTCTTCCTATTTCATATAACTTTGTTCTACTCATTCCTCTTCAAGTGTGACTGGCAGAGATGTGCTATAGTGGTGCTGCTTTGATAAGTTGAAGACTGGTATGAAAGTCTGTGGTAAAAACGCTAGTATACTGCCACTTAATGTGATTGAGGGCTATAGAACCCTAACTAATCTGTGTTTAACCCATAAAGTGATCTCCTAATTATGCCTATGAAGTAGTAAGCACTTATATTGGATGTTTCAAAGAAAAATGAAAGTAATTCATAGATACAATAACTATTAATACGTAAGGCAATGTAATTATTTAAGAAGTAAAACTTGACTTAATAATGTTGTGCTTAAATTGAAGACGTAATTACTTGGAATATATCAGTCTTATTTACCACAGTGAGAATTCCCAGGTTATTAAATTCAAAGTGAATTTCAAATTCTAATTCAAAATACCAGCATTGCTTTGATATTTTTCAAATTCCGCTAGTTTGACCTTACATTTGAAACTCACTTTTAGTTCCTGACAATTCTCGTTTTGTTGAATAACCTTGTCTGTGACTTAGGAGAACATCGTATTATTGAGTAGTTGATAATGCATGCAAATATGCATAGGTTTGTATTAGAGGCAAAATAGTTTTTTTTGTCAACAAATAGAACATGGATCCAGTATTAACAAGAGTAAACCCTGTGCTATCTACTTTATTCTATTTTCTATACACTGCTAATATGTATTAGGAAGAAAAGAAGGCTGCAATTGAGCATTATTTTAAAAATGCACATGATGAAGGCTGTCAATGTTGGTTCAAAATTTGAAGTCAGTTTGCTAAAGTTAAGCTATTGTTTGACTGTCTGAATAATATGACACACAGAATAAATGCACCATGGGTAATAGACATTCAAAGTAATTCCTTCTGCAGCTTTTACATTTTGAGTGGTGAGTTACAGTAGCTAAACCCCAGGCAAGTCCCTAAGACCAATAAAAATGCATTATTAAAGAGACATCGTCAGAAATCATAAACTCAATAGATATATAATGGGGCAAGAGTAATTCTTCCACAGGTCACAGAGCTTGACATATGATGGAATCCTGTAATATTGTTCATGATTAGTAATTGCTTAACGTATGACTTATTTTAAAGTCTTTAAATATGCCTTTCTCATTTTGAATAATGCTAGAAAAAAACAATGATAGAAATTAAAATATTAAAGGCAACACAATACATTATCAATAAGAGGCTAATGATAAATTATAACATTCAGAAAGACATAATGCCATGCTCAACTCATCAGTTTCTGCTAACATTGAGTGTGTATATTGGTTCGTAAGTACTGACTTAACTGCCAGGTAGAATCTGCTTATGTTACCTTAAACAAAAAAACATAACTAAAACTTAGATGTAATTTATAAGGTAAAGAAATTATGTTTATACATATTTTTATGGTAGTTTGGATTAACCTTATTTATAGAAAATGTAACTACATATACTCTATAAGCTAACTTTTTAACATAAAGAATGTAATATGTATTTTGTTTTATAGTGTGAAAATGATGAAAATATAACAGTATGGATGAATATATTTAGGAGATTCTACTGTCATGACCTGATTATAATGATTTCCATTTTCTTCAAAACAATAGTAGAAAAATGACTCTTCCATAAAAATACTGCCTGGAACTCAACTTTAAAATCTTTTTTTTTTTTTTTTTTATATATATTTTATCCTGCTTGAAATATTGGAAAAGATAAACTCAAAAAAGGTTTTATGGCTGTATGAACATGAATGCACAGTGAGATAGTGCATTGCAGGAGTGGGGAGAAGTGAAATGTGTTAATGATATTTTCTATCGAGTAAACTATTTCAGTGCCAAAAGATATATCATTGGCACGTTTTTGCATTTTTTTTTTCTTGGTTACTTTCACTATTATAGCAGAACCTACAGTAATAATTCTGTTGCATCCACTGATAATTTAACACATTGCAACTACACTGCAGAAACTGGCAACCATTAGATGAAAGAATATATCCTTAAAGGGGGCACTTTTAAATTAGAACCTAAAGAAAAAATGGATATAAAAAGGAAACTAAACCTTAATGCATGATGGATTCCAACTAACCAGGATTTGTGGAATAAGTCCTGCTTATGTTTGACTATTGAGGAAAAGGGTAGTTTTGAGGATAGTTGCAATAATATATACAACTACAAAATTCAAAGGGCATTCATTGGCAGACATTATAATGTGTGGTCTACAATGATTCAGGTGTTTGATTCCTACTGGGACTTTTAACTAACTGAAAACTTGATAAGAAACATTGAAAGGATATTGCTATGCTATCCATAAAGTCCTGTTTGATATTAACTTCTCCCCTATTACATAGGGGAGAATTTATTATAATGCAAGAGAGAGAGGTTGAAATAATTTATTGTAAGTCTAGACCTCATTCTGAAGTCTAATTTCAACCAGAAGGATGACTCATTGACTAGATTATTTGTTGACGATATGCCATCTATACAGCAAGTCACTTTCATTATACTGGTTTGGGGAAGATGCATCCTGGAAGAATAGGAAATGAATCTGAACATTATAATAAAGGATACAATCTTCTATACATAGTAAAATTGTGTTTAAGTCATCTGAATAAACCAATAAATGAAATTAGACTCTGGTTGGGGAGATTTATTACAAAATGTTGTATAAAATGCACATAATTAAAGGGGCCTGTGATTCCAGAGTAATGATTGATATTAATATTTCCATGTAAAAATGAGAGACATATTATATCTCTGTAGCATATTATTTGGCATGCACGCAGTAAAGAAGCTACAAACATTATTGGCAGAAAATGATAGCCATTCTTGTCTCATCTGTAGCCAAATCATCATAATCATCATGTTCTATATATTTACTTACTTCCAATGAATAGCTAATTGTCTTTAATAATTAGATTATAACAGATAATAATTATCTACTACTTTTTTAAATTCTTTATTGAAAATATATAATCTCGTACATTTTTTTTCCTGACATAAACAAAAACAAAATAACTAAATGAATAGCTAGATAAATAGCATATATACATACATTTGTATACATTCATGTGGTATCTATTAGGTCGTTGACTTATTAAACCATCAGATGCATATCAATGTTACTTAAGCTTCTTGTGTAGTGATGTCCCGAACGGTTCGCTGCCAAAATAGCTTGTTCGCGTACGCCGCTGACAGCGAACATATGCGATGTTCGGTCCGCCCCCTATTCGTCATCATTGAGTAAACTTTGACCCTGTAGCTCACAGTAAGCAGACACATTCCAGCAGCAGAACCTCCCTTCCAGACCCTCCCACCTCCTAGACAGCATACAACTTCGATTAATTCTGAAGCTGCATTCTTTTTTTTTTTTTTCTTTTTTTTTTGTTTATTATACATTATCCTCCATAGCCAGTAACCTGTGTTTATTATAAATTATCCCTCCCATAGCCAGTAACCTGTGTTTATTATACATTATCCTCCCATAGCCAGTAACCTGTGTTTATTATACATTATCCCCCCCATAGCCAGTAACCTGTGCTTATTATACATTATCCTCCCATAGCCAGTAACCTGTGTTTATTATACATTATCCTCCCATAGCCAGTAACCTGTGTTTATTATACATTATCCCCCCATAGCCAGTAACCTGTGTTTATTATACATTATCCTCCCCATAGCCAGTAACCTGTGATAATTATACATTATCCCCGATAGCCAGTAACCTGTGTTTATTATACATTATCCTCCCATAGCCAGTAACCTGTGTTTATTATACATTATCCCTCCCATAGCCAGTAACCTGTGTTTATTATACATTATCCCCCCATAGCCAGTAACCTGTGTTTATTATACATTATCCCTCCCATAGCCAGTAACCTGTTTTTATTATACATTATCCTCCCATAGCCAGTAACCTGTGCTTATTATACATTATCCCCCATAGTCATTTATCGTTGGACCTAGGCAGCATGATGTCTTAGGCCGGCCCAGAGAGTGAGTGAGTGAATAATATAATATATATGTTCAGAAACATATTAGTAATATATGTAAATCGGGTTCATGCAAAGAGGGTGAAAAGGTATTAAAGAAAAACACACTTATTGCATCAAATTTACAAAGCCAAACTTTTAAAAGCTTTCCTCATTTCTTTCTCGGGATGAGGAATATATCGGTTGTAGACTGAGGATTTCCATCTGCCCAATCTTTTAATAATATGCACTGGAGTGTCAGTGTTGAAGGAGACCGAAGCTGCCCCTATTCTAAATGAAAGACCCGAGACATGGATACAACCCAATCTTAGGAGTAGTGTTCTGATGTAGAAGATGAATTTAGCCGTAGTCAGAGGGATTCAGTGAGAGTAGTGGTGAAATGTGTGTGGCATGACTGAGTGTGGGTAAGTAAGAGTCAAGTATTTTAACTGGGCACTAGTTCTAGGTGGGATAAAGTTGTATAGATGGATGAGTAGTTTGGCTTGTTTTAGAGGTTTGTAGAGAAAGTATATAGTGATCATGATTTTTAGCGATATCCAATAATTTTAAGGTGGTCCCAGTGCCACCACTCATACCCGGTGTCACAATAGCTTGCATTTAAAAAAAAAAAAAAAAAAAAAAAAAACTTTTTTGACTGTAATATAATAGCAGTCAGTTTCCTTCACACGTGTGCGTTTCAGGGCTTGCCAGGGCACAGTGTCACACCAGTGCAACTCATATCTGGTGTAACAGTAGTGTACATTTAAAAATAAATACAGGGGGCTTGTTGTCACCTTTCGGGGACCCTTGGTGTTGTACGTGGCTGGGTGGAGGAAGAGACCTTCAATGACATCAGTGAGGACAAGGAACGGGACATGGCTAGCTTGGTATCCAACCTTGTGCAAAGTGGGAGTTTGCGGTTGTGCAAATGGACTGTTTGCAGTTGTTTGCGGTGTGTTAAATGGGGAGTTTGGTCTGTCACTGTGAAGTGGGCGTAACCCTTACACTACCTGATCGATACAACATCATACCTGATGTTTTAAAGCACGTTATTCCAAACAATTTAGGAATGTTAGGTGATTTATGCCCTTTATGGATTGAAACCAGACTCTTCATCAACTATGTAATTTTCCATGGGAGTTTTGCCATGGATCCCCCTCCGGCATGCCACAGTCCAGGTGTTAGTCCCCTTGAACCAACTTTTCCATCACTATTGTGGCCAGAAAGAGTCCCTGTGGGTTTTAAAATTCGCCTGCCTATTGAAGTCTATGGCGGTTCGCCGGGTTCGTACGTTCGCGAACATTTGCGGAAGTTCGCGTTCGCAGTTCGCGAACGGAAAATTTTATGTTCGCGACATCACTATTCTTGTGTATTCATAGACCCGTTTATATTGAATTGAACTTATAAATATAAACTAACAATACAAAAAAAAAACACAAACAATACACACATTTACACATTGTGCCAAGAAAAATAGCAATTAATAAAAATAAAAAAAAACAGAAGAAAACAGAGAAGAAAAGGATGTACAAGGAAGACACACACATAAGAATATTATGTCCATTTTTATTTGTTCCCTATTTTTATTACTCATGTATCCTGTTATTTTATTCTTAGGTTAAAATGCCTATCTCCAGTTTCAGAGAAGGTTGTATGGAAATGTCCAGTATTTTATTGGTACTATTTTAATCTCTATAAAAGACTATATCTCTGGACTTTTACTTTTCCTTCCTTCTCCATTTTTTCTTCCCCCTTTTTTCCTTTCCCTTTTCTTTCTCTTTCTTTGCTTATAGAAATCATAGGCCATGTATCTTAAGGTACCATCAACCCAGACATGAGATATAGGACTGCCACTATCTAGTCTTTACTAGATTTCATAATTTTGTTTCAGAGTTAACTTTTTCTTTTTTTCTCACCCCTTTTCATTTCCCCTTTCTCCCTTCTTTCTTTCTTTCTTTTTTTGGACATGTCCTCATGTACGTACTCTGCAGTGATGGAGCTGCATCCCCCATATATTATGTTACAAGATAAATTTAGCAGGAATTATTATTAATCTTATTCTGACTTTCTATTAGATTAAAACAATGTATTATCTTGACTTTGGCATAATTTGCACTAACCCATTCCTCTTTTGTAATAGTGGGCTATATGACTTTTCCCCATTATTCTACAGGCACACTTAGCTATAACCTTGAAAGAGAGCTCTGAGGAGGAAGCTTAAGCAAAAATTAAGGCCTCAAGATCAGAAGTTCCAGCTCTAGTATCTTTATTTTGGAGAATTAAAAAGAGTAACAAAACAAATATGGGAATAGTTTTAAATAACTTACTTTCTGTTTGGATAAAATGGAAAAATACATTTAAGATCTGAGATAAAATTATATGATCTCTCATTAAATATCCTATCAGCTAATATAAAAATATAGATGGATAATAGCATTTATAGAATTAATCAGTTAATGCACCAGAACCAGATTATATCATTTGAAAACGTAGGCATTCATTTTCCCTTCCATATAAAGAAAATTTCTCATATTTGAGGATAAAGCATTTCATAAATAAACATAAACTTACGGAGATATCAGCAGTACTACAATTTTTATATATATAAAGTAATAAAAGTAATACAAATCTAGTATCAATATGTGCAAAACTGTATGATATATATAAGATATCCTCCGAATTTCCTGCTTTAGAAGCATGGAAAAAAGACCTATAGATTACTATTATGAGAGAGGAATGGGTTACGTATCCTACAAGCGGGCATTGTACCGCTGTATGCCATCCACACTAGAGCTAGTTTAGTTCTACTACACATGAGTAGGATTTCGATAGATCTCTTCTTCCTGCAATTAAACACTTTGTATCAGACATATTTGCACTATTACTTGTTTCTTTCTTTACATACGGATCCTGAAAGCCACCTTCACTTGACCCATAAAGAGAACATTCCTCTACACAAGTCGCCAGTGCCCCATAAGGCCCACCTTGAGACTTTTTTCTGGCACTATTTATTATCTGGACTTTGTATATTTTAGCTGAACCAGCTTTGGCGCAACCTTTTCCTATATTGTTCTGTGTATTACCTTTTCCTATAGGGCTTAGAGGGAACCCTATTTTTAGGTTGCTGCCTCCTATATTTTCTAGCTCAGTATTGGTTTACTTAAGCACTGTTTCTTTCTTCTGTTTATCCCTATTTTAAGACAATACACTGCCTCAACTTAATAGACAGTCATTATAAATTTGTTAATAGATGGAATTATGTCCCTACTAAACTGGACAAAATAAACCCCCATTACAACATACATGTATTCAATCCTAGAATAGAACAATGGAGAAATGGATAATAAAATTGGGGAGCAACTGTTTTATTTTTTTGCCCATAGATCACGAGCATGTCTCTATTCCCTTTTGCCTATTATTCTTCCTATTTCTTTTGTGGTTTTATTTTTTTTTTTAAATGTTTTTATTTTAAAGGAGGGAGAGAAGGGGAGAGGGAGAAAAATATGTGCAGAATTATATGATTTATGAATTATCTACTATTTTTAATCCAGAAATTGGAGGGTTTTTTTTTTTCTTCTGATCACTGAATTTCTTACAAGGCACGATGGAGACCTAAAATACAATTATTTTATGTATGCATGATCCAAGTACTGACCATACCACTTTGTATTCCACCATAAACTTGATCAGTATGTGATTAACATTAACTATTCTTTCTTAGGGTATTAAGAAGGGTAAGTTCTACCTTTGACAGACAGAAAGATGTATGAATAGATGGATATATGGATGGATAGATGGATGACACAAGTACAGACAGGCAGACAGATGAATATCTATATCTATATATGCTATTTTTAATGTTTTTGTATAAGAATTTTAATGAATGATTTCATATTACAACACCTAAAAATGTTTGCTGTATTCGCAGTATATCGATGACATCTGCAATAGACCAGTTACAACTTTACCATAATATCTAAGAAATAGAATGTGACCCTTAATAACATAACATATTGCAAGGCTTGATATGGTCTGCTAATACCGTTACTGTAATATCTAGCAAATCGAATGTGACCCTCAATAGCATATAGCAGAGTTTGATACGGTCCACTAAAATGCATAGCACTTGCATACTTCAAACTGTCATGAGTGCTTTATACTTTGAAAATAGATTGATAGCAACCTGACTGGCTACATCATTGCAAACCAACTTTACTTTCTAAATCAATTCTGCTCTCTATTGAAAGACTTAAGTTAAATGAATTTTGTGAAAAATGTAGTCATTGAATTTCTAGCCCAAATGCATGACGCATGAAAAATCCAAAATGATTTCCTTTTTAGATGCATATGGGAAATGTGTATATTTCTTGGTAGAAC
The DNA here is from genome assembly GCF_036172605.1 of Pelobates fuscus. Lineage (NCBI taxonomy): Eukaryota > Metazoa > Chordata > Amphibia > Anura > Pelobatidae > Pelobates > Pelobates fuscus. The sequence goes on from NC_086317.1 coordinate 117,775,854, forward strand.
AATACACAATGTTGTTTCTCTTTGGATATGTTGATGGGTAGTGTTACTTGCAATATCATTTACTGAACAGCAAATTGTAGTGAGTTGCCAACTAATTAAATTCAAAAGTCAATAAACATCTGAGAATAATACTTAAGTACCAAATGCTACATTACAAGCATAACAAAGAAAAATTGGCTGCACCACAAAGTACAGGAATGACAGAAAAGTATTATTTTCAATAATATACAGTAGGTGTGGGTAAATAAAATAGTTCAAAGCAGTCTTAAAAATAGTCAAAAATAGTCTATTAAGAATTATAAATACCCCTTTATAATGAATTTTGCATTGCAATAGGAATGCTTGGGATGGCAGTAGGTCCTTGTATCAGCGAATATGATGGGTAGAAGATTTCTTAGTGTAATCCATACATATATGCAAGACATGAAAACAAGAAATCCAATAGTGCAATATGTCAACTAAAATGTGTAATAGGTAATAAAACAATGGTAGCTCACATTTGGTGGAGCTATGACCAGCTCCAGATTTTATAGCGTATAGTGGTATAATCCCCACTTACAGGATGTGTTGGTGGGTGCCCATATAAAATGGTGTCATGGGACCCAAAATGACAAAAATATAGAAAGCAGATAATATTGGTAAAATATTAAAAATAGTAAATACTCACAGAGGCAGAGTAGGCAAACTGCTCTACAGATAAGAGGCTGGTGGTATGATGTAAACAAAAATGTAAACAAAAATAGCCATCTTTTAACTTAGGCTGAAATGGAGAAATTTTCCTATTTATTTTAGTTGGATTTAAATTGCATTCATTCATAGTTTAGTGCAGGGTTAAGAAACCTTCAGCTCTACAGATAGCATGGACTGCATTCTAATAAAGCTCTTACAGCCGTAAAGCATCAGGGAAAATGGAAACTACATATTGAGTACCAAATATTGCCTTAGTTTAGTGAATAACCCTTTGAATGTTGATAAGATGTTCTCTCAATTTGGATATTGGGGGTGTCACTGAGGTTCACTGGAGTGTCAGAGCCTTATTAGATAAACTATTACAAAATGAGTAGGGAACACTGAAAATGGGCTTCAATCCAATGCCTACAGTGCACTCAACAGACTGCTATTCAAGACAGACCATGAACAATTTAGAGCAGGGGTAGTCAACCTTTTAATACCTTTTTATAGCGCAAGTGCAATTTTCTTCTTTTTTTTTTAGAAAGGAGGTGTTTATCTATATACATATTAAAATGTATCTATTTTTTTCTATTTTCCATTCTACATTTTTTATGTGTGTCTGTGAGGTGCTGTGTGTGTTTTTGTGTGTGAAGGGTGTAGTGTGTGTGTGTGTGTGTGTGTGTGTGTGTGTGTGTGGGAGAGGTTCAGAGGGGCAGTGTGTATGAAGGATGCAGTGTGTGTGAAGGTTGCGGTGTGTGTTTGTGTGTGTGTGTGTGTGTGTGTGTGTGAAGTGTGCTCCCTTCCCTTTTTATTACCTTTTTATTACCTCTTACCAGGAAGGGGGGATATAATGCTGCACTGGTTTTCCAGTGGTGGCATGTTCACTTTAGCCTGCAGATCCTCCGGATGCAGACTGAGTATCCTGTCCTCCTGCAAGCACAGCACTGTATTGGAGCATTGCCATGGTTACGTGCAGTAACACTCTGACCAGCCTGCTTGCAGGAGGAACACAGAGCCTTCCAGGCCACTAAGTGCCAGCGGGCCGGTGAGGGAGAACTAAGTGCATGCTGGCCTTGGTCCATGCTATCAAGGCCATGCACACTTTCTATAGAACCCACCACCGCCCACCTGAAATCCCAAACTGCCCACTAGTGGGCAGTAGGGACCAGGTTGACTACCCATGATTTAGAGTGATTATGTGCATTGAGACAGTAGGTTCTAGGAAAAAAAAATACATTTGTAAAAGGCATATAAATACATATATAATAGTGCTAATATAATTGTGATACTGTATATAGTTGGGTAAAATGAGTATACAGTATATTAGGTAGAAAACAGAATTTAATAAGTATATTGTAAATCCATTAGGAAAAATAATACAATGAGTGTTCAGTTGATCAAGTAGAAAATAAAGTGCAAGTAAATATGAATGATATGAAGCAGTTTTAAAGAAAGTCCAATGTTTTCAGTTTCAGGGTGAGGGGGGCAGGGACACTTCAATTAAACAAAACAGTCTGTATGCTTATAGTGTCCCTTCATCAATGAGTTGTGACAAGTAGCAACTGACTAATTAATTTGGATAAAAATAGTAAACTTGAAAAAAAAATCACTAATTTGAGTGATTTTATTTTTTATTTGTTTATTTATTTGGTTAGTTGTTTTGGCTTACATTTTTCAGATATCCTAACAATAACAAATACATTTTTAGGAAACCGTAATTCACTGTTGAGCGAATAAACCTCTTAAACTTTGTGTAGATATATATTTTGAAAATATTGTGGATGTATAAGTCAAAAAGTTGCATGTTGCATGTTTAGGAGGATGCCTAAAATGCAGTTTTACAAAGTATGACAGTGAATAGCAAATCATATTTATTTGCCAATTACCTCAATGCCTTTAGGAACTGGCAATCTAATATGGAACAATTTCAAAGGGGAGATGGAATGATTTGCCTATAGCAAAACTGAGATATCTTTTAGCTCCATTCTCTTAGTTTATAATCTCATTACACTGTCCATAGCAAGTTAGAACTCTCTTCCACATTGCATTTCCTTAAACACTTTCATATAGTATCCGTATTATCTTTGAACAAAAATCCTTTTAGTTGTTTATAAGCCATAACTAAATATTGAATATCCATCCTGTTTGTTGTCATTGAACAGATTAACATAGCAAAACAACAGGTACATATTAAAATGGCGCTGTCACCTAAACATTTTTTTTTTTCATATATCCATTTATTCCAAATAAATGACTTACTTTCATAAAACCACACTGTATAACGTTTAGCTGTAATTGCAACTTAAAGGTCTGCTATTTATCCAGTATGTAGGTTGAACAATTTTTAACTACTTCACAATTTTCAAACCCTCATTGACAGTTAATGATAAAAAAGCCAAGGGTGTGGAGAATCAGAATCTGGGGTTTGCAGAGAAGATCATAACATTTCTCTTTTTTTGGAAACAGGAAATGGTTCTGTGTCTAGTGTGAGTTTTTTAAATTTCTAGTTACTTTATTAAAAAAAGCAAAAAAGACGAACAGGTTGATATATTATCATCAAACACAAGATATAAAACTATAAAGGAGGGATCCGCACTCTCATCGCTTGTAGACCTCAATGCACTGTACCTAGGGCTGGCAAACCCCCATTCCATATAGTGAAGACAATGTAGTCCAGGCATCCGGGGTCTTTTTCAAACAGCAGTTTTATTGGAGAAACACGGCAAACAAGTGTGGATTGAACTGTTGCTGTGTTTGCCGTACTTCTTCAATAAAACTGCTGTTTGAAAAAGACCCCGAATGCCTGGACTACATTGTCTTCACAAACACAAGATATAGACATTTTTAAACATGTACCTTGATGGTTCATAAATCGATTTTGAGACGGTCTATTACATAAATCATAAAAGAAGATACTAGATAATATTAATGTATTCATTCCTATCATGTTTAAATAGAAGGTTTTGAAAAAAATAAAAATCCTCTGCCTTATCAAGAAATTCACCTAGTGAGGGTGAAGACAGACTTAATTACATTAACAATGAATGTGTAAGAAAGTTCTGCAGAGGTGACATTTCTTTTACAATAATTACTCATATCTTTAAATGCTAATTCAAAAGTGGTTGATGAAGTATAGAGTAAGGACATCATTAAGCTATGTAGCAATAACATGTCTAAGAGTGTCTAAGTCTGAAAACCTACCCTACACTGATAAGTAATTTAATAACTTGCAATGAGAAATGTTAACAAGAAATTTAATTTTAATGCACGTTTGATCCATATCTGAGGTAAAATATATCTTAGATTCCATGATGCTATAATTTGATATCAATCTTCATAAGTATTAGATATTCCCACCATACTGATGATAATAATCTGTTTCTTATGTAAGCAATTAATATTGATTTCACTTTAGTGAAATCAAACATGCTATCCAGATAGCATTCAGAACAAAATTATATTGAAATTATTAATTTAAAATACAATATCGTATTATTGTTATTAATATAATCATCACAATTTATATAGTGCCAACATATATTGTAGTGCTTTATAATTATTAAATAAACATATTTGACAACTGGCAATTTGCATATGAAAAATATCAAATAGGTGTACAATCTCTTTCTCTCTCTCGATATATATATATCCAAGTTTATCACTGTGCATTGTTAACCTATGCTATATTATACATTAATGATATGTCAAAAGTATCAGTCTTTATGTAGGACAGTTTTTTTTTTTTTCTAAATTAGCTATAAGTATATAAAAGGATACTAGTACATTTAGGACTGGTTAGTTTTGTCAAGCGAGTATTTACTTGAAATCATTATAATCATTATACTTATTTGAATCATTCTACTAATATACATTTTTGGTCAGAAAAAAAACCAACAAGAACATATTTCGAAACTATAGAGAGAGATTAAAACCTCGGAGAGACATAAATAAATGTACAAATATTTCAGTTGTCTTATTATATACATATACATAGACTGGTATATAGAATTAAACATTGATTGATTTGAATCATTCATATCAAATATTAACTTATTTGGGGGTTTTTTGGGGTATAATTTTTGTTTTCTGAAATTTGATTAACAAAAATCAGACAACCACTGCTATTAATCCCTTGAACCTGCCCAACTGTTGAGACCCCATTTCATGAGATATGGGAAAGGGTACACATACTGTACACTAATCTGATGTACTCCACAACTATGAATAGTGGATAAAAAATTGAAACACAGGAGTGGGTAGGTAGTCGCTGCCTTCTGGAACACTGTGCCAGGAGAGGTATCACCAACGCATAACTGGCGAAGTCCAAAAAATGTTGCATGCCTTTGTTTCAATTTTAGACAAAAGAGGGAATTGGGAGCACACCAACAACATGCATTTCTAAGCAGTGGTTTTGCTGTAGAGGTCACAATGTATTCAAAATACAGATTAGGGAATAGAGAACACACGTACAAATACAGTTTTACATTTTACAAAATTACTTAAAATCCCCTATCTCAGCAAGCAATTATGAGGATTAAATTCCACCATGTGGCTATATCGTGTTTTGTCTGTCTTTTGTTTAAATTTCAGACAGCCTGATATGTAATTACTATCAGTTCTCTTATTAATGGAATAAAGATAATACTTAGATAAGACCTGAGCTGGGACTAACTAAGAGATTTGCCCATTCTCATTGTTCACATACATTTGTTTTGGCTTACTATCATAAGACTAGCATATCTCAAAGGCAAAAAGGTAATACAGACATGGACCTGTATTCACTGTGTGAATTAGCTGGGATTGTATTTTTTTGTAAAGATGGTACCTGCCAGAATCTTGGTTTAGTATTGCCATTTTTGGGGGGATCTGTCTTATATGCAAACACTATCAGTTTCCTTGATAATGGTACAACTGAACAATAGCTTATATAAGACCTGAGCAGGGATTAACCAAAGGACAAACATCATTTTTTTTTACCTGTACTTACCTAGACTCAAAATTGAAGTTTCTGAATTTTATGAAAAATCTGAGTCTCTTTTCTACTTTTGCAGTGAGCTCTCAATATACTGGGTCTCACTACTGAAACATGTTTATAAGTATTTATATGTGTAAAGGATCAAGGTGGCTCATCTTCAACTTTGAATCTACGCTTGAATGTGTCTGACTCCAGTGAACTCAAGGTGTTACTGCAGCAACCTGGTACCTCTGCACTAGTCACCTCACAGCTTGAGTTTCTTTATTGGCACCCTAAAACTATTAGTAATGCACCTTATACCCAAACATCAGACAAGTGTAGGAAAAAGACAACTGGTTTATTATAACTGCTTATTTTGTTAATTAGGTTAAAAAGGTCTGTGATGGGGGTACAGGGGCAGTAATAATGGGAAAAAGGACCATGATAAGGGATAAGGGATAAGGGAGGTTGGAGGGGTAGGGGCAGTGTTTGGGGTTGGGGTAGTAGTCAGGGACATAAACTGTATGTTTGTAGGATAGTGGCTGTGATGGGGTTAGTGATAGTAATATTGGGGGTAGGGGTTGTGATAAGATGGATAAAGGCAGCAATTCTAAGGGTGTGATGAGGGAGATAAGGGCATAAATGTGGGTAATATTCTCTGTAATAAAGGGGTTATAGGCTGTAACAAGGATGATAGGGTCAGTATTGTGGGGATAGGGACTGTGATAAGGATGATAGGGGCGGTGACAATGAGTATGGGGCAGTAATGTGGGGTATAGTGGCTGTGATAAGGGATATAGTGGCAGTAATGTGGGAGATAGGAGATAAGGGCTGTTATAAAAGGGTTAGGGACAGAAGTGGGGGTTATAAGCTGTGTGTTTTGTCTTTGACAGGTGGGGTCCAGGGGGCAGTAGTGAGTCAAAAGTGAGATACCAATTGAGGATAAGACAGTCTCGTAGTCAGGGTAAGCCAAGGTCGAGGGCTGGCAGCCCAGGTTGAGGAACGGTATAACAGGCAAATAGGATAAGGGCTGGATAAGACAGGATTCACAGAAGTGTATATTCCAAATAACACAGTATAACAGAGCAATGTGGTAGAGGTTAGCTGGGTTTATATAGGGGAGAGATATCCACCTCTCACATATCATTGGTTAAACAGTGATTAGCCCTTTAAGATGTTTCAGGTGCTCTGTCCCTTTAAGATGCCGGCTGTAAGGCGAGTGTGCACACCTAGAGTGAGTGCAGTTTACATGTGGGTTCGGCTGGGGCTTCCAGCGGGTCGCGGATTGGCGTGGAGGTCGCGATGTCGCGTCCATGAGTCAGAGGGAATGCTGGCCATCTGTCCTTGTGGTCAGATCCGTCGGAGTCCTGGGCATGCAGCGAGGAGGGACTGCCGCAGGAGTAGATGGAGATGCAGCAGGGGACCCCCAAAGTAAAATCTCCCAACCTTTCAAAACCTCTACTGATGGGCAGACAAAGCTTATTGGGTCAAGAGACTCATACTTTCAAGAATGATAGCTGACCTCCAACATATTCTGCATGCCATATAGTCTCAATTTTGTTGTTGTGAAGCAACATGGAAGTGCAATTCCAAGGGTAGCCATATGAAAATGGCACATGTCTCTGTTACAATGTTTAATTATACTAGTTTATATAATAAATATTTGCAGTACCATATTTATAGTTGTTGCAAAGTGACAAAACTTTTTTAATATAAATAGAACATATGTTTTGCTAATGTTAATATTACTATCTAATATTCGGAATGTCAATAAAATATCTTTTAAAATAATCACAGACTAAGTAGTATAGAGCAACATAGCTTTCATCTCTCACCTAAGCAGTAATACACAATGGTGTTTTAACCCTCATTATTTCAGTGTGGTTTATATACGTGAGCATACCATTTCATAACCACATATTTTGTCTGAAAAGTACACTGCTCAAAAAAATAAAGGGAACACAACAATAACACATCCTAGATCTGAATGAATTAAATATTCTTTTGAAATACTTTGTTCTTTACATAGTTGCATGTGCTGACAACACAATCACACAAAAAATAAAAAAAGGAAATCAAATTTTTTAACCTATGGAGGTCTGGATTTGGAGTCACACTCAAAATTAAAGTGGAAAAACACACTACAGGCTGATCCAACTTTGATGTAATGTCCTTAAAACAAGTCAAAATGAGGATCAGTTGTGTGTGTGGCTTCCATGTGCCTGTATGACCTCCCTACAACGCCTGTGCATGCTCCTGATGAGGTAGCAGATGGTCTCCTGAGGGATCTCCTCCCAGACCTGGACTAAAGCATCTGCCAACTCCTGGACAGTCTGTGGTGCAATGTGACGTTGGTGGATGGAGCGAGACATGATGTCCAAGATGTGCTCAATTGGATTCAGGTCTGGGGAACGGGCGGGCCAGTCCATAGCATCAATGCCTTCGTCTTGCAGGAACTGCTGACACACTCCAGTCACATGAGGTCTAGCATTGTCTTGCATTAGGAGGAACCCAGGGCCATACGCACCAACATATGGTCTCACATGGGGTCTGAGGATCTTATCTCGGTACCCAATGGCAGTCAGGCTACCTCATACCACCCTCATGGAGTCTGTTTCTGACCATTTGAGCAGACACATGCACAGTTGTGGCCTGCTGGAGGTCATTTTGCAGGGCTCTGGCAGTGCTCCTCCTGTTCCTCCTTGCACAAAGGCGGAGGTAGCGGTTCTGCTGCTTGGTTGTTGCCCTCCTACGGCCTCCTCCACGTCTCCTGATGTACTGGCCTGTCCCCTGGTAGCGCCTCATGCTCTGGACACTACGCTGGCAGACACAGCAAACCTTCTTGCCACAGCTCGCATTGATGTGCCATCCTGGATGAGCTGCACTACCTGAGCCACTTGTGTGGGTTGTAGACTCCGTCTCACGCTACCACTAGAGTGAAAGCACCGCCAGCATTCAAAAGTGACCAAAACATCAGCCAGGAAGCATAAGAACTGAGACGTGGTCTGTGGTCACCACCTGCAGAACCACTCCTTTATTGGGGTGTCTTGCTAACTGCCTATAATTTCCACCTGTTATCTATCCCATTTGCACTACAGCATGTGAAATTGATTGTCACTCAGTGTTGCTTCCTAAGTGGACAGTTTGATTTTACAGAAGTGTGATTGACTTGGAGTTACAATGTGTTGTTTAAGTGTTCCCTTTATTTTTGTGAGCAGTGTATAATGCATAGAATATACTAAAACCATATACTAGAACGGTGCATAGAATATGCATAGAACCATCTAGATTTCTTAGCATCCCCAACATGTCTTCTCCAGGGCAACGGCAAACTAAATGTATGCAGAGGTATAATGTGCAGCTTCAAAAAGATACCAACTGCTTTTTAAAAAGTGCACAGCTTTGCAAGTGGCCTCTTTTTTTTGCAGTAATTCCTTCCATTGCATATTAAATAGCTAATTATCTTTCGTTAACATGTATCTACATGAAAATCTGAAATATCAAATGATAATTTGCATATTTATTGGCAACCATATGAACACCTTGGATGTCCAGTCATTTAAGAAAAGATTGATTAAAAATGAAAGTAATTTGGATCATAGACTACTGAAAAAAATCCATTAACCATACCTGAAAAAGGCTGTCTGGGGAAAATAAACGCATTCTGTTTTTTATTATGTTATTACAATAAACTCAGCACTTTTAAGCACTTTAATTAGATTAAACATGGGGAATAATATATATATTCTAGTATGCAAAGAAGAATTAATGAATCCGTCTACTTTTGCTTATAAATCTAAGTTTATCGAAATAGTGTTTCTATATTGTAGAACACATTAAATATTTAAGTTTAAAACACTAAGTAGTTCAGTCATTAAATAACAGGTGTATTAGAATCAGATAATACATAGCAGGTTTGGCACACTTCATTAATGACAAGCAATACATCTATAAAGATTATATGGAATACCAAAAATTTAAATATTGGGCTTTAGTCACATAATATGTCCATAAAATGCTTAGTCTGTCAACTGTGGCTATTCTACCCAGTACTGGTAAATCTTATCTAAATTACATTCATATATGTTAAATCTGTACACTTTAGACTCTCCTGTAATTCTGTTAATATGCTTAATATGGAGATTAATATACATACTAAGACCTTGATTTAAAATTGGTGGGTGCGCTTTTTAAGTGAATGCATTTTTTTTTTATTCCTTTTTAAAAATTATGTCATATTATGTAAAATGTAACAAATGATGTTTTTGAACATATGGATACATTGTAAATATGTTATTATATTATATATTAGATATTTTGATGTTCAGTGTCTCCACGCTCTGCATGGAGAAGCTTAACTTTTCCCAAAGAGTTGCATTAATTCAATGTATCTCTATGAGGAGATGCTGATTGGCCAAAAACGTGTTTGGCCCTGCCCTAGCTACACCTCTCCATCCACGTTCTCCTATGGGAAAGCATTAGTGATGATGATGTCAGCCAAGGAGGTGGATCAGGGGCAGCTCAGTGCTGGGTGGCCCATGCTAGAAATAAGGTAAGTGTTCTTACCTTTTAAGGGGCATGTTGGGTCATGTCGCCTAAATGGTAGTTTTAACACTATAGGGTAAGGAATACACATTTGTGTTCCTGACCCTGTAGTGTTCCTTAAAATGAAGGTCTAAGATAGATTGGAAAGAAGTTGGAAGGACAACATTATTATATTTCCTCATACATTTTAATAAATAATGTGTGAATGAATTAAAGAGGCAGCAGTGGTATTTTTCAGATGTAATAGAGCAAGTGTTAGTGTGCTGCCTTGAATTCAACCTCTTTTCTATAATTAACATACCAGGATAAATATGTTTCTCTTCCCCTCTCCTTGTAGATAATTAATAAGAGAGTGTAAATTAATGTGAATATATAAACCATGTCAAAAAAAAAAAACTGGCATATGGTTCTATCACCACAACGCATTTCTCCTGCATTATATTCCCATCCACTGTCATAACTTGATGGTAAAAAAAAATAAAAAATGAACCAGGTAGTCTCCAGGTCCCATAGCTCATTTAAATCTACCTTTAGAATAAATATGAAGGACCTGGACTCCATACATTTGGAGATTCAAATAAAAACCCCAAAAACATCAAGCAGTAATTGCTCTTCCCTCCGGGTTGAGGAAAGTACTAAAATCAATTAATGTTTAGTTGTGGTTGGAGACAATAAGGTTAGTAGTGGTGAAGAAACAAGAGGTTAGAGGTCATTCATTGTGGTGATGGAATCAACCATGCAAGTGAGCCTAAAAGAGTGCTCTCCTTAAACAGTATTATTGTTTAGTGTTTCAAAATTTTTAAAGCAGGTCAAAATAGTATTGAATATGCTTTGCTTTGGGAACAGAACAGTACAAAAGCAAAATCAGATTGAAATTCAGTGCTGTGGAGTGCTTAAAAACAGACTTTGACCTCGATTTAATAAGTTTTCCAATTAAACAACATTAGAAAAATGATTCATTTCCAAATGATTCATCTACAGAAGTCCCCGTTAAAGTCTATAGGAATTTTGTAGACAAATACTTTGAAAAGTTTTTTTTCTAAAAGTATTGAACCATTTGGAAAGCATACTAAATTGAGGCCTTAGTTTGCAACGCTGCATGGGATGCTTTGAATGATAGTATATTTTTGTAGTTATTGATAAGGTGGGAGGATTGATTTTATTATTGTCTTTTTTAATAAATATGACTTGGATTTAATATTTTTGGATACGATTTTTAAATGATTTAATATTTTCAAAATATCACTTTAAAATATTAAATAATTTCCAAAGTTGACCTATAAATACTAAATCGAGGCCTATTTATTGTACAGTATATGGTGTTTTTATTTGTTTCCCATCATTTCCCATTGTTTCCCATGTGATTTTAGTTCATGTCCACATCATTTACCTATTCCACCCAAGGAACAAAACAAAAACAAAGATTAATTATCATTGCAACAGACTAAAATCTATCTATCTATCTATCTATCTACCTACCTATCTACCTATCTATCCTTTGTATCATTCTCCAACAGCCAGCATGTGTCATTCAAAGTGTTTTATACTATTATTATCAAACTGTTTGTCTAATAGTGTTTTAGTAATGTTTTAACTTGTCACCGATTTCCAAGTAAATCATGGGGATTATATAGATGTATTATTACTCAACTTACAAAATGACAAATTATATTTTGTAATATACTTTAAAAATAGTTGTCAATCATTACAAGTGGAATGCTAAACCTTAACGCCTTCCGAACCAGTGTCAAATCAGAATAGCAATGGATTTGGCCAAGTATGGTCTACAAGGGAAGTCAGTATTTTTGTGTCAAATGCTTCAAATCAAAATCAGCATTCATCTCATGGGAAAGCATTGGGAAGCCAATCATGACTGTCTCTATGACAGTATGATTTATAGCTATTTGGATAGAAGCACCTCTAGTTGCTGTCAGAGTGACAGCCAATAGAGGCATTTAAAGGGTAACTGTAACGGATCACCTGGCACCCCGACCGGATACCTTCCGTTGATGGATGCTCCTAGTGCTTCCCGAGGACTCCAAGCACTCCGCCAGACACTATAACCACTGCAGACCCCACAAACCACCGCAGCTTGGTTGGGGTCTCGCCGTCTCCACCCACTCTGGACCCAAGACCAGGGTCCAGCTCCAGTAGGTCAACCTCTCCAATCCCAGAGAGCAGGAACAAGAACCAGCTCTTAGCAGAGCTTAGTGATTATACCCTGGGGAGTATAGTGATTATAGCAATCCCCAGAGTGTAGTTCTCCAATCCCCCAAACATGAGCCGAAACTTCATGAAGGTCCAAGATGATCTGACTTTAATTAACACACACAGACTTTTATGCAAGTCCCCATGCAAGGGGACATCCCACAGGGAGGGACAACATGTAACCAATCATGTACAGTAAAACAGAAGGCACACCCAGCACAAACACATACAATCCCTCCCCTCTGCCTGTGATATAATTACTGAACACAATGGGTTAATGTAATTTATCACAGGCAGAAAAAATACACTTTTTATACATATACTATAACTTTAAAAATATGCATCATATTCACATGAATACCTACATATTCGGAATCAGCATACTTTAATTATAGACATAACCAAAAATCAGGCAAATCCCCCCAGTACATAAAAAGTTAAGTGGAAGTCCTTTATGCCCGACCGCAAGCACATTTCCCTGCCCAAAACAGTTCCATAGATTTGGGCTGTGCGGTCGGTCAATTTCCTACAGAAAAACGTCTAAGTCCCCTTCGAATGCACATTGCAACCGGCTGTTCGAATTGTCGAACGTACTTCGACTTTTACCGAAGTGTCGAAGTGGAGGTGACGGTAAGGGTCAGCGGTGTTCGTATATTTACGCAGACGATTTTAGTTCCATAGATTCTTTAGCTTACACCGCTGACCGCGTTTGACTAAATTAAAATGGCCGCCGCCACGTGTTTCTTTGGCGGCCACTTCGACGACTTCGGCAAACTTCGGCACTTCGGCGGCATCCGAAGTGCCATATAAAAAGTACCAATCCTTCCCCATAGTTCTTAAAGGGCCAGCAGCAACATAATAAAAATCCATTAGCCCAAATAAGGTTTGTAAAGGGCCATACAATCCAGGCATACAATCCAGGGCCATTATCATGAGGCAGGAGGCTGGCACTCAGGCTCCTCCAACAGCCATGGAAAAAGGGCCGCTTGTCACCTAACTATCCTGGGACAAAAGGCGTTTTGTCACAGTAACTACAAACCTTTAAAAAATAATTAAGTTTAGAATGTCCTATTGATAATTTCTAATTAGGTCCCCACTACTCCTTCATTATAATGAGCTAATGAATCTAAAACTTACCTGGAATCCAGCACTGAGTGAAGCTCATGGCACTCCTTTCCATGCCTCTAACAGAAGAATTTGATTGGACATTGCTCACTGACTCTGAGTACATGTGCACACTCAGAGCCAGTAAGGGGAGGTAAGAATGGACAATGGAGGGGGGGGGGACTTTATTTAAATATTAAGAAAATGAATTTAACAAAATGGAGGAAGGAATGGGAGGAAAGATCAAGCTGCCTGTAAGGGAGAAAATTACCATGTTGGTCTCCAGCACGCTGTGTGTTGATGAAAAATTTTCATTTTGCACAAAATTGACATTAAGCAGACTGGAACAGAGTTGCCTACATCACATCATAAATAGCCCCTGGTACACAAGTGCAATTATCTATGTATGTGCAGTGTTTCAAGCTGTAACTCTGCACATACAGATTCCTTTAACCAAAATCACTTCTATAAGCAGAAGCGGTCATGGTGTTTATAGTCTCAATTTAAACTGTTCCTACAGAACTGCAACGTTTTACAACAAGGACATGGCACCAAGACCATTTCACTAAGACGAAGTTGCCTGGGTGCCTATAATGTTATTTTAGTTATTATTGATATCTCAGCAGTGATTGGTGAGGAAAGATTGCATTAAAGCTATTAAAATATCACTGCCTGCTTTTTAAAAACATATACATTCATTTGAGATTCTGGGCTCTGTGACTCTTAAATAATCACTTGCAATATAGTTTAGATTGTACTAATCAACTAACGAACCACATTTTTTAAACACTGCTACAACAGCAACATCATATTCATACATAACACCCAAAACATTTAAGCTGTGATCTCTATGTTTAAATTAACGTGCATCTATTCATAATCTCCTTCTTTTTCCATAATCCTTATTGCTATTTTCGAAATTTTTATTTATTTCCCTGGCACTCAGGATCAACTGATTACTAATGTGATAATGTTCCGAAAAAAATCCCAATGATGACTACATAATAATATGTGTGAATTAAATTTTTTTTATGTGTTCGCAGCCAATTCATACAGCACATTTGGTTGAAGTCAGTTACTCTTAGAATATATGTAACATAATGTACAATATAGCATGTCATTTATCACCAAGATCTGACTTTGACCCAAATTATAGTTGGGTCAGTTGTTCTTATGCAATTTCTGGATGGGGTCCTGGTGTCCTGACATAAATATCCATTTATTAAAAAGCCTGCTCTCAGCATTTAGCTGTCAGTGGATAAATGGTTAAGCTTTAAAATAAATCAATATGTAATAACAAGCAGAGTTACCTAGGAACCCTTGTAAATTGAGTCAGCAATTTATAAGCATCTTGCACTACTTATTATGTGTACCTCAGTGTGTCCAACTAACTTTGTGTTATTTATTTTATATAATGCATCTAATACTATGTAATTGTTTGTTGCTATATAAGTAAATAAGGATAACATTGCAAATTCACAAAATGGGAATAATTAGATCTAGCCCAGTGAGACCTGACTATGAAAAAATCATAGCAGTCAATGTTGGAAGGATTGTGGCTGATAGGGTTCCTATTGTTACATGTAGTGATTCACCCCCCAAATATACCCTATTTTGGACACTGGAGGGAGATTTATCCTGACATATATGCCGTTCTGAACCCTAGTTGGAGATTTTGAAGGTTTTTCAGAGGAACACTATCCCTGAACACTAGAATACTGGCTGTAAGAAGGTACAAAGCAATACAAAGATCTGAATCAACCTAATTTTAAATTATTTTCAAAACTTTTAGCTGATTGTTGATCTTCGAAAAGGGATGGACATCAAGTTCACCTCCAGAGATTACCAAAGTACAATTGACTTTAGCCAATAACATGCTTTTGAAGTAACATTTAAGATTAAAAAGATGTTAATATGACTCTACAAAATATAGTATTCTTGCATAGAATACCTTGATCATTACTACTAAACCACACCAGTAATGTATGACAAATCTAAACAAGTCTAATTTACTAAAGATGTGGTAGTCCCCATGGAAACCAGTGGAACCAGAGGGAACATTCCATCTCCCTTTTCCATGTTTGCACCACTTTCCATACTAGACACTTTTTCGATATAACCCCCATTGTTTCTTGATGTGGTCCTCTTATTTATAATATCCTTTTGGGTTGTTTTACCCATATTTATTTACTGTCTCTTTCTCTCTTTCTTCATATATTAGTTTAACTTCTAACTATGTGTGCCCTCAGGGTACTGGATGAGTTAATTAATTATTATTTTTTAAAGTACTGGTATATCTATTAATGTAAAAATAATTATGGTAATTGTTAATACATCTAAATGAGATACCATTCATAAATCATTACCAGTAATTGTGCTTTTATACTGATTTACACCAAAACCGTTGATCTGGTTCATGTGATAATATTGCATTAAGATTCCTAAACTGTATGCATACCTATAATTACAAATTGCCCACCCATTAGTACATAGATATATTTCACTTTTTTGTTCTCTATTATAAAACATTATAATTAATAATACAGTATCTACAATTATGTGTCCTAATATACCTCTCCCATCAGTTAATTATCATTGAATGGTAATGCAATTTAGCCAGCCGAATGATGAGAACAAGAATATATTTGTTTCTTATGGAATCCAACATGTTTTTTTGTGTATTTCTGGAACTGCAGCTGGAGGGCAGTGCGAGAACATCTTTTGACCATCATAATATTCCGTTAGTTGTTTAGGTAGTAGACATTATAGATAACAGCCTTAGAAGAATATTAGTCAACTGCTTTAAATCACTCTTTAACCAGCTCATGATAAAAGAAACAATAAAAAAGGAACAGCAATCTTTATGCAGTCTGCTACATGCATTGGCAAGCAATGTAGATATGCTTCTTTGTTAGAGCTAATCATCAGCTGTGCTGCTCATACGGAGATCAAAGAATACTATCATCTTTTTAGAAGGAGTCTGTGAAGTGATGCTTGATCTCTGAAAGAGGGTAAGAAGTTGCTATTTCACCAACAATATAGTTTTTGGAGATGAGGCATGCCTGGTTGGGTGCATGAGTATGTCCTTTACTCTGGAGAATACAGATATTTGAAACAAGAAGAAAGATAATATAACACAATGAAATGAACTGCACCGAGCTAAAACTTAACATTTTCACAATATCTTCTCACAGTAAGATGCACACAATAGCATGACTGTGCAACTGCATCTAGGTAACGAACAAAAAAAAAATAAAAAAATAAGAGAGATCAAAAAGAAATATTCATGTTTCACATCCAAAAACTGAATAATGCACGTAATTCTTAAGGTCTTTTGTGAAGTATTCCACTCACTGCGGAGAGAAGTCTGAGCTACGCTAGAATCTCAAGATATGTCTTTCCCTTAACAATTTGAATGCCAGAAGGGATAAGAATGTGCTGCTTTGCCTTTCAACAAATTTTCTTTGCTATCTTACATTTAAATGGATAAAGTATGTTTTGGTTTTTGCCCAATGGCAGAATAAAAATAAAAATAAAAAAAATTCATATGATAAACTAAGCATGTTAAAAGCACTTAGCAATTGTAAATTCATATCACACAGGATAACACACTACATGTACAACTGCAATTAACATGAAGAAATTATTTATTAGGTAAAATCTTGGCTTGTTTCTATGCTTTATTTATTATACGTGCGTATAATGCTAATTTATTTCCAGCTCCAAATTAAAAAGAATTGAGTATTAAATATATCTATGTTCCGATTTCGATTTTTTCGGCCAGATTATTTGCAGATTTCCTGATTTACATTTTACTAAATAATGTAAAAGGAGGTGTAGCTGAGTCACTGGACATGCAATGGTTGTAACTCAAGTGACTAGTTCATTTGAAGAAGCAGGAGAAGGGATAATTTCACTAATCCATTCCACTAGACATCCGGTAGCAGTTGGACTGTCCATTCCAACAGGCTGGCCTGCTCGCTGTACAGAATGGATAGTCATTGTTTGCAAGACGAAGTGACTGGCCAATACACAAAGCTCTCTGGTAATTATTTACGTAATTGTACAAAGAAGTCAGAGCTTTGCACTGATAGGCAAGAAGATATTACCAATAGGGGAGGAAGAGTTGTTTAATGTGAAATTCAATATAAGCTATTAGAAAGGGAAATGTATAAATTTTAGCAAAACAGAGCATACATTATAATAATGGACACATATTACTAATAGCTAGTTGATCCAGGAAGAAAGTAAATTTTAGAGTCAAGGAGAAATGTTTTTACATAGCACTGCTATGAATTGTGTGTCTGTTTATATTTTTTTGAGCTGCAGCAATGGTTCATTAAAGGTTTAACTTGGCACACATAAAGGAAAACCTTCATTATGTTTATTAATTTCATTACAGTATTTTATGTATTATAGTCTAGGTGTGTATTAGTAAGGTACACATAAAAGTGAATTCCTGTTTTCAGTGCATTTCTTGGCTTAACCTTGGTCTATGGAGGCAGCCATCTTTACAGCCTCTGTTTTCAGAAGCACAGATTATCTGACTAAAACCATGCAAGTGCTGAAGAGCTAGCATGTGTTCACAAGACTTGATACCATGTGCAAGCGCAACGCATGTCAACAATGCACATTCAGACTTTCAGATAGTGCATGGTTTTAAGGGACACGTGATGCTTCTAACTAAAAGGGCTTAAAGATGGCTGCCTCCACATAACAAACACATGCCTGAAGATTCACTGAACAGAGATATTAACTGTATTTTCGTTACAAAATGTGTTACATGTGTGTTGCATCTACATACATGTAATATATACTTTTCAGTATTAAAAGAATTATGGTGGCTTTCTTTTAAAAATGAGTTGAAACCTTTCTCTTAAATACAGTTCCTCTATTGTTCATGTCAGCAAACATCATTGTAGCATTTACAAGTTTGAGGAGTGCAGCGGATCTAAGCATTACGTAAACACATTTACAGGCTTTGTAGTTCCTAGCAATTTGTGCAACTATGATTCTGACATACAGTACATGGGCATGCATACTAATTCCTGTAATTCATGTGCACATGTGGAATCATGGGACAGTTAAAATTTGATCTCTATGGCAGATGATGCCAGCACAGCTCTGTGTCTAATTAAATTTTCATAAAATTAAGGATTTAAACTAGCAATTAGAGTGAGTCATTTGCTTCAAAATTAAAGTCCTTTTTTTACTATGTTAGCATGTAAATAATTTGTCCCTCTGAAATATAAATTTATATTGAATTATAGAATATGCATATTCCTCTTTGAACAGAACAAGCCAACATTTATTTTTATGCAATTTAGTTTTACATATATATTTTTGGCATGTAAGTTACTCGAACACAGTGAGCTGTAACGACTTGGAAATCAAGCTGCAAATTGTATGTTAAAACAGGTATGTTGGATAAAATCTCCAATTTTGGGTCTGTAGTCAACTGCATACCAGAGCAGTCGCACTTCTCATGTGCTCCGTAACATTTGGTCCAAAAGGGACTGATTTCGGGGGATTTTGGAGGCCAGGTGGAGCTAAGACCAACCCTCCTCAAGGGGTGACACCATGAGTCACAAAAGAAAAAACCCAGGGCAGATAAAGACCCCCAAGGCCAAGATATTTTGGAGTTCGGAAAAAGCTGCCTGGGAAAACATGGAGCTCCTGGAGGACGGAATCTCATACTCCTCGGAGGACCTCATGTCTGAGCTTGGCGCAGTGGTCTTGAGTGGCCAGAAACTGGGAACAAAACCTACACAAGCAGAGGACCGTGACCCTACTCAAGAGCATGTTCGCTGAGCAGCGCTCCAATATCTCAGCAGACATGGCCCACATTAAACAAGTCGTGGAGAATGCAGCAAAATGGGTCACCATATTGGAGGCCTCAACCAATGCACATGGAATGAGGCTTAACACAGTGGAAAGAAAGCTGGAAGAATTACAGCAACAACAAATACAAAAAACAAGCAGAGTGGAGGCATTGGAGGAACACAGGCATAAATAAAACCTAGAGTTCTAGGGTGTACCCAAGTCCATGAGTATTGACAACTTACCTCACTTTATCAGATGGCTCATGGCAGCCTATATACCAGCAAAGCAAGCCAAAATGGTGAAGCTGGAGGTTATGTTCAGGAAGCCCGAACGGGCAGGTGCACCTCCCGTTGCTACACAAGATCTCATCGTCCCCTGACGAAGGAGAAGGCCCAGTTCCAGGAAGCAGTGAGGGACAAAGTGCTGATTACTTTTGAGGGCACCACATTACAGATGTTCCCAGACCTAACCAGACACACTTTGCTCTGGAGACAATCCCTGCGACCTCTATTGCAAATCCTGTGTGCAAACCACATCACCTACAGATGGGGCCTACCTAGAGCCATTCAATTTACCCCCCAGGGATCAATCGAAAAGCTGGAACATATCAGGAACTGAAAAGGCACTTACAGGAGCTGGGCCTCTGTGCCACCCGTGGCAATGTCGGGACAGACTTGCCTGTTTGGACCCAGCGACAATTCAGGACTTTACACCACGATCCTCAACTACCGCACCACCTACTCGGGCTATCACTTGAACGACAAGCCAGCCGTTAGGAGAAGCTATAGAACACCTGACAATACCAAACTCCAGATATCCTGAGACTCACCAAAATATCCTATCAATCCCACATCATTAAATGCTTGATTTTTACAATGTTTTAATGGTTTTCTTCACTTTGTTTTATACACTGCTCTACTAAACACGCTTTTAACACAACCGTTCATGATCTATGCTTCCATAGTGACCACACATAGACACCTTCTGGGGGTACAGCACTCACAAATGTGACCCAGGGGCTAGCAAGAATATGGCCACTGAACAACACTGCACCTCCTGCCACACTGGAATGCCCGACCGCCAATCGAGATTACCGCATGTGGGCACCCTTACGGAAGCAAAGTTTAACCCCCCCACCTCCCCTGCCACCCATTATGCATCCACCGGGACACTAAGCTAGCATTCCCTTGGCATGGGGAGAGTACTATACGGGAGCCCTACCTAGCCTGACACTGTCTCAAGCAGACCGACTCTCGGACTCCTGCTCTATACCACACCACAGGCTAGCACGTCTTTACACTTCTGCTTCAACATAAAAACCTAATCTCTGGCAATAAGGCTTACACTAAATTAAGTAACACAGGGACCATTTCTAGTGTTGTTTCCCTCATTTGTTGTTATCTGAATACCCGCAATACTGTTTTTGTGTTGACTGTATATTGTTATTTCTTTTCATTTTATAATTTAAAAATTAATTCACCATCTGATTATCCTTCTGACACTGACCTTGTTTGATAGCACAAACAGATTGTCGAATGCTTTATATGTTTATGAAATCTCCTCAGGGTGAATGACAAAAATAAAGAATAGAAAAAAAAAAAAAAGAATCTCCAATTTGTTTCTAATCGTGCTATTTTACCCTAATATTTGCAGGTCATTTTTTTAAAATTCACAGCAGCTTTCAGTCCCATTGGAAGGCCCCGCTGGCTTTTACATAATCCTTTTGTGCAGATAACACATTTATATTTTTTATGTAGAAACCCTACTCCACAATAACAATACCTTTTGGGCGTTAAGTTTCCAAACTTAACAAGAAACACACTAAAACACAAATGAACGACAGCCTGCAAAAGTTCTTTATTTGTCAGTGACAAATGATCCAGCCCTACAGAAATGTAGTTATAAAGTCTGTTGCAAATGAATGTTACTCTAATAGAAGATAGATTAGAGTATTGGACTCTAAATCACAGTGGACCATCTACTGAATATATGCACAACATAGAAATGTGGGTATTTAACGATTAGAGATCGCTTGAAGTTAATTATGTTGCTAATGATGGATGCCCTGTGGAAATGTTACAGGTAAGAATAAAAATAGATATCTTATCTCTTATTGTCAATAATCCTTAAGCAATTACAGTTGTTGCCTAAATGTGCAAGTCAAATCAGAGTCAGATCACAAGAAACAAAAATTACGTAAACAAATACACAGGCAAATAGAGAAAAAAAGGCTGTTTAAAATTCTGTATCCACTTAAAAATTTGCATTTTCTATTATAGTTTCGTTGACTTGTCTATAAATAATAATACGATCTAAAATTTCTGCATTTGTTGAATCATTCCTGGGTGTAAATAAAATATAAATGTTTTCTGAATATAGATGTTCTCTATAGTGGTACAGTTTACACCTGGCACATAGCGTGTAGCCTATTTACCTTATGTTAATGCCATGACTCAACTGCCACAATGATATCTCATAATACTTTTATTGTGCTTACAATAAAATTTTTCTTTAACTAATATTATATAGGGTTAATCAAGTTAGACCTTTAAAAAGGTCTTTCAAAATGACTGACTTTGGCTCAACAGTTCTGACAACTATTTTCCTCAATTCTCCCACAATGCATTGCTGAATACATAAATAAGCACAAACTATCATGTTACAGACTTTATCCTACATTCCTGTTGACACAATGTTTTAAATAAGTGTGGATCCTCAGAAAACTCTAAATGTAAACTTGCAGAGTACATTCTCATTAAGTAGTGGTTCTGGTGTACCTGCGTCACAAGAATTTATTTATTTTTATATTGTAGCTGTTTGTCTTCTTACTGCTCATTGTTTTAGTACATAGACCCCATGAGTTATAATCCATGCATCTCTTATTTACTAGTATTGTGCAAATATATTGGTAAATATACAACCCTCATTAGTACAGGTCAAGGCTGCACCATTGTTTTTACTCTTGTAGCAATATGTATGCTTGCAATTCAAGATTCAAGTAATCACATTACTTATTTTGCATTTCTATAATAAATAGTTGAATATAACTTGCAGAATAACAATGTAAGACATGTTTGTATTTACTATGTTTGTGTTATATCGCCATATCATGTTTGTTAGTCCACCCATTGTAAAGCGCTAGGGAAATAATAATAATATATAACAATATAATAATAATAATAATAATAATAATAAAATAAAAATAATAATAATAAAAAAAACATTTTACATTTAACTTTTAGTTACCCTATATGAAAACTAGATGCATGCTAACTTTGTTTTTAAAAGGAAGGGGTGGAAAGATAGTTCCTTTGACTGACAGGAAACTAAAGTCCAAAATATGACTTTTAATATATCATGCTAATAAAAAGGTGGAATAATCCGCCTAATTGCTAGAAAGAAAAAATATATATGTAAGGAAAACAAAGGGGTATGTCTACTAAATATTGACTGAATAGTAGAAAAATTCTATGTACTGAACAATAAAGGTAAATAGTTAGGTATATATATATATATATATATATATATATATATATATATATATATATAGTAGACAGCCCACTACAAAAATAATTAGACCTCAAAGATAAATCACTGGTGCTTAGATCAAAGTAATGAAGCTAGCTAGACACTGTGAACCGACTGAAGCAACAATATATAGAGTACTCACTGTGTTCTGAAAAGATACTATTGTACAAACTTATGCAACAATGTATCTAAATTTCTTCACAGTTACATGTGACTTGTGGAATAGATGGTGGACGGAGGGAGACTGCGGGAAAATATTAGTACGGTATCTTGTTTCAATAAAATACTGTCCCTACAACACCACGGGTAGAAAGTAATGTAGAAAGTAATGTTCTCAACGGGGAACTTCAACGGGACAGTCATGATATTTGGGTCCTGTCCAGCTGTCCCCAAGAATGGTCTGAACTTGCAAGATTGGTAGGCAGCCTGGCATGTTAACACCAGGCCAACTTTCCATTAACCCCATTGCCCCCCTCCCAACAACATTTCAATTCCTGCACACACATACGCCTGCACACACATACGCGCACATTTACATTACACAATCAGCACACTGTGGGGGTGAAGTCAGAGTGTGAGACATTCAGGGTTATTCACTTCACTCTGATTTTCACAAATTAAAAATTTTAAATATGAGTACCAAAGTTAAAGCATTTTTCAAAAACACTTTTTGGTCTCTTTTTTTCTATTTGGATTTCATTCATGAAAAATACAATTTTGTTGCATAACCCTATCATTGTCCAGTGCTCTAAATAGGATCCCCAAACTAAATTAATTGGTGTGTCAAGACAGGTGCATTGTCATGATGGACAAGTAGATTGATCTACTCCTTTATTCTCTTGGAAAAATCATTTTTTCCCTCTTTGTCCTTTAAAAGGAGTATATAATATATGTGGGCACCCTTGATTGGATAGTGGGAAAGTACAGAGGAACAAACACACAGGCACAAAAGTTGGCAAAATGGCCCTAATCACATACATATAGAATTTCGGTAAAACCACAGTCACTAAGGATTTAAAAGATTTTTGAAAAATCATGTTTGTGGCTAGACTAAGTTCTATTAAGACAAGTAGACCATGTGTTTAACGTCTAAAATATATTTAGATATATTAACACATCTTATAATTTGTGGATTACAAGTACAAGAAAATTAAATGTCCCTATTTTCTATTTCTCTATAAAACGAAAGAAATATTATCATACATGGCAGGAAAAGAGTAAAAGCAAGTATTTAAGAATATCTAAACTGAAGCAATTGCATTTTTTATCAAACAGTAAATAATTAAACAAGTGCACATTGCTTTGTGAAGACAAGGGCTTCTATCAGTTTATGTAATAAATTACTACAATAGATAAATCAATGATATTCCTTGGGAAAAAATGGAAAAAGTCTTGTAGGACTGCTTCTATCTAAGACACAATGTGATACTATGCTTTCTTATCTGCAATTGCTTTCCAATTAGAGTCAGAAAAGCTAAAAACAGATATGGTGTGTCTCATGGTACAAAGGTGTACAGCAGTGTGTTGTCGAAATCCCCTGTACACTGATTACTTATCTTAAAAATGAATCATTTGACACCTTCATTATTGATGGACTTAGAGGGTTTTAACAAGTAGTGCATGCAGAAATCTTTTCAGCTAGCTACTAATTGCATTGCCTTTGAAATTAGCATAATCTATTATATTTGTCAATGAGTGATCAGATAACATTTAATATATTTCAAACTGTTTGAGCTACATCTAAAATAATTTAATATAGATCACAGTTTTTCTCCATTGAGATTGTCTGTTAACCCTTTATTCCTTGCTAAACAATGACACAACTGGTTTATAATTCATAAGCGTAATTTGGATTACATTTAACAAAAAAAAAAAATTAACACTCACTTTCAAAATCAGGTTCTCTTGAGATATAATTTGAAACTTGCATTATTTCGCTTTTTATATATGAGAGATTTCTTAATGTTTTTGTTTTGTCAAAATGTGAAATATTTCAACACTACGCCCTCCTATCAGCCATAAAAAGCCAAGAACACAAAAAACAAACTTGTAGGAAAGCAGCATTTTGTAAATAAGTGTTCCAATCTTTGATTTCTTGCCTTCATATAAAAAGGATCTGGAGAGAGAATATGTTATCTGACTGTGCTTTTCAGTTGAGGTAGCTTTAGGCATTTTAAGCTAGTGAAGCAAACAGGCTTGATGTGTTCAGTAGTGGAGAGAAGTATTGTTGCTAGGAGCTTCCTGGATTGGGGTAAGGTGATGGGTAGGTACCGCTTACCAATGGAATGCACTTATTCTTTCCAATTGCTCACACTTCGGCACTTCATTCATCAGGCCACTTGCCCCGAGCTGTGATTGTATTTACTATGTTTGTGTTATATCACCATATCTGGAACCATATCACACAACAAAAATTATCATGTATCATCTGTGTTCAGACAATTACATGTTCATGTTGTATGTAAAAATAATACAAATTAAAACCATATGTGTATCAGGTGGTTTTTGCTTAGATATGCCACATTTCACCATCTAATATCGGTTATTAACTCATCCCCGATCAGCAGAAGCTTTTATTTTATTAAAAAAAAATAGGTGTTGTGGCACTCTAGGCAAAAGCTGATGTTAGATCACCAGCCCCCCGACAGGAGCTCTGTGAAAGGGTGATCTGCAGTGCCCCACAGTATTATTTTGTGAATTTATTTATATGATTTAAATTAAATAAAATGCTATCATTTGTACTATGATAATGAAGCCAAAGTACGAGAATAACCAAGAATACCTTTCAGTGAGTCACTCTGATTACAGATATCCAGCATCATAAATATAATTTCTAAGCTGTGTATTGCTTTGTTGAAAAGTGATTTTCTTTGAAGCACTATAGTAAGTCACATAAATTAAATAACATTTTAAGATGCTATTTAGATACATAAATACTGCATCACCAACTCATCGATGATACTGAAATGATGCACTTTGAAGATTAATGCAACCGTCTAAAAAGAACCGATCATAGGCAAGAAATTGCTGACCAGTTTATGTTACTATCTTTTGTACAATGATTATACAATGAAACTCATGCTTTTCAATGTTTATGTATATATTTAACCAAATTTTGAGGGTTTTTTTTTTAACTAGTCCACTGTATCTTATTGTGTTAACACACCACAGATTGCTCCATAGTATGTAGAATTAAAAAAAAAGGTGTATAAGATTACATACCGTATATACTCGAGTATAAGCCGACCCGAATATAAGCCGAGGCCCCTAATTTTACCCAAAAAAACTGGGAAAACTTATTGACTCGAGTATAAGACTAGGGTGGGAAATGCAGCAGCTACTGGTAAATTTCTAAATAAAATTAGATCCTAAAAAAATTATATTAACTGAATATTTATTTACAGTGTGTGTATATAATTAATGCAGTGTGTGTGTGTGAGTGCTGTGTGTGTGTATGCAGTGTGTGTGTATGCAGTGTGTGTATGAGTGCAGTGTGTATGAGTGCAGTGTGTATATAATGAATGGAGTGCAGTGTGTGTGTGTATGAGTGCAGTGTGTGTATAATGAATGCAGTGCAGTGTGTATATATGAGTGCAGTGTGTGTGCATGAGTGCAGTGTGTGTGCATGAGTGCAGTGTGTGTGTATGAGTGCAGTGTGTGTGTGTATGAGTGCAGTGTGTATGAATGCAGTGTGTGTGTGTATGTGTATGAGTGCAGTGTGTATGTGTGTGTGTATGAGTGCAGTGTGTGTGTATGAGTGCAGTGTGTGTATAATGAATGCAGTGCAGTGTGTATATGAGTGCAGTGTGTATGTATGAGTGCAGTGTGTATGCAGTGTGTGTATAATGAATGCAGTGCAGAGTGTGTATATGAGTGCAGTGTGTGTGTGTATGAGTGCAGTGTGTGTGTGTATGAGTGCAGTGTGTGTGTATGAGTGCAGTGTGTGTGTATGAGTGCAGTGTGTGTATAATGAATGCAGTGCAGTGTGTATATGAGTGCAGTGTGTATGTATGAGTGCAGTGTGTATGCAGTGTGTGTATAATGAATGCAGTGCAGTGTGTGTATATGAGTGCAGTGTGTATATGAGTGCAGTGTGTGTGTGTATGAATGCAGTGTGTATATAATGAATGCAGTGCAGTGTGTGTATGAGTGCAGTGTGTGTGTATGAGTGCAGTGTGTATGCAGTGTGTGTATAATGAATGCAGTGCAGTGTGTGTATATGAGTGCAGTGTGTGTGAGTGCAGTGTGTATGAATGCAGTGTGTTTATAATGAATGCAGTGCAGTGTGTGTATGTGCAGTGTGTGTATGTGCAGTGTGTGTATGTGCAGTGTGTGTGTATGAGTGCAGAGCATTGGTGGGGGGTGGGCATTTTATTAATTATTATTTAATTATTATTTTAATATTTTTTTTAAATGTTATTTTTTTTAGGTAACTATTTTTTTTTATTTTATTATTATTTGTATTATTATTTTTATGTTATTATTTTAATTATTTTTTGTTTTATTATTAATATTTGTATTTTTTCGTCCCCCCTCCCTGCTTGTTAGCTGGCCAGGGAGGGGGGCTCTCACTCCCTGGTGGTCCAGTGGATGGGCTGTAGGAGGGGGCTGTCAGGAAGCTGTTACTTACCTTCACAGCAGCTCCTGTCAGCTCCCTTCTCTCTTCTCCGGTGCGTGCAGCTCCCAGGTCAGCTCCCTCTGCAACTCTCGCGGCCGCGCGGAGCGTTGCCACGGTAACCCGTGGCAACGCTCTGACCCCGCGGCTCTCGCGAGAGTTGCAGAGGGAGCTGCACGCACCGGAGAAGAGAGAAGGGAGCTGACAGGAGCTGCTGTGAAGGTAAGTAACAGCTTCCTGACAGCCCCCGGTCCATGTCTGTATTATGGCAATGTAAATTGCCATAATACAGACAACTGACTCGAGTATAAGACGAGTTAGTGTTTTTCAGCACAAAAAATGTGCTGAAAAACTCATCTTATACTCGAGTATATACGGTAATTAGGCAATGTAAAATACTGCATAATATGCATTATACATACTGCAGGGCAACCCTTTTCATGCATTCTCCTAAATGACAAAATTATATGTGTCCCTGAAACCATGGTGGATCTGGCAAACATATCCAGGAGTATCCATGTTAAATATATTCTTTTATCAAAATTAGATTTAATATATCTGCTAAACCTTGAATGGAAGCTGCATATTTTAAAAGTAAACAGGTCTGGAGTGCATTGTGTTCAGGAGCAGCTAAACTCAATCATATCTGGACAAACATATTTAGCCCTAATTTAAATTTTGTAAGGACTTGAATATATATATATATATGTTTTTAAAGTTTTTGGTGGTAAATTCAACCTCCATATTACTATAAAGGAGCTATAAAAAAAACCTTATGTCCAACCTACCATGTGGGACGCATCTAATAAACAGTGATCAGCCACTGTCATATAAACTAGCTTTCTGTCAATATAAACTAGCAACTGGGCAACTATGTGTCCTGTTCACCCCTCGTTAATTGAATTTACCTTCCCCTCACCTGAAGACCATGGGTGAGAGCACATGAAAACCAGTGTCACACCAGTATTTTACAGGTTCATCCAAATTGTTTTATCAGAAATGACCACATGGATGAAATTTGGATGAACTGAAACACCATATTGGTAAAAAATTCAATTGAATAGATTCAGATGAACCGTTTTTGTTCGCTATGCCGATGTTTAACTTTTCACCTTTGCTTTCCCCTCACAGTAACCTATGGGCAGGGCCAGACTGGGACAAAATTTCAGGCTGGGCATTTAACCCCTTAAGGACACATGACATGTGTGACATGTCATGATTCACTTTTATTCCAGAAGTTTGGTCCTTAAGGGGTTAAAGGCAGAACAGCCTTAGGAGTAGCGTAGCCTAAGAGGGTGCATGTTGTGTCATCATGAATAACATTCATGCCTCCCAAAATGGGAATATTTGTTTAATAACCCTCAGGGCAGTCCACGTGTAGCGTGGAGGTGAGAGGCGATGTGTGTGAGGGGGAGACGATAGGAGATGTTGTGTTAGGGTGGAATAAGAGATCTAGAATGTGGAAAGGGGACATGGGGCTGCAGGGTGTGAGAAGGGGACATGGGGCTGCAGGGAGTGTGAGGGGGACATGGGGCTGCAGGGTGGGAGAAAGGGACATGAGGCTGCTGGGTGTGAGAGGGCACATGGAGCTGCTGGGTGTGAGGGAGAAAGGGGCTGCCGGGTGAGAGGGGGAGTGCTGTTGGGTGAAAGTGGGTAACGGCTGCTGGGTGAGGGGGAAAAGGCCTCTGGGTGAAAAGTGGGGACAGTGGCTGCTGGGTGGGAGGGCAGGGGCTGCTGGATAAGAGGGGGAGACAGGGGATGCAGGGTATGAGAGGGGATAAGGGGCTGCTGGTGAGAAGAAGGGCAGTGTGTGCAGGGCTGTCACCAGAAATTTTGGGGCCCCTGACAAATCAAAAGGTCTGCCCCCCCCCCGGGCCTGCCCACGCCCTACCTAGTCCGCTGACAATGATGCAGGACTGAAAGTGGTGTGTATAGTGGAAGTGAATTAGAATGTGTGTAATGGATGTAGTGTTTGATACTGTTTGTGTAGTGAATGCAGAGTGTGTGTTTGTGTAGCGGATGCAGTGTGTATAGTGGACGCTGAGTGTGTTTGAGTAGTGGATGTAGTGTGTGTACAGTGATGTGTGTGTTTGTGTAGTGGATGTAGTGTTTGTATGTACTATATGAAATGTGTTTAGGGGATGCAGTGTCTGTAGTGGATGTAGTGTGTATTAGACACAGTGTCTGTGTATAGTGAATGCAGAGTGTTTCAATTTGTGGTGGATGTAGTGTGTGTTCTGTGAATACAGGATGTTTGTGTAGTGGTTGCTGTGTGTACAGTTAATGCAGAGTATGTGTCAGTATAGTGAATCCAGAGTGTGAGTTAGTGTGTAATGAATGCAGAGTGTGTGTTAGTGTGTAGTGAATGCAGAGTGTGTCAGTGTAATGAATGTAGTGTGTGTTAGTGCAGTGAATGCAGAGTGTGTGTAAATGTGTAGTGAATGCAGAGTGTGTGTTAATGTATAGTGAATGCAGAGAGCGTGTTAGTGTGTAGCGGATGCAGAGTGTGTGTTAGTGTAGTGAATGCAGAGTGTTAATGTGTAGTGAATGCAGAGAGTGTTTGAGTAGTGGATGTAGTGTGTGTGTTAGTGCAGTGAATGCAGAGTGTGTGTAAATGTGTAGTGAATGCAGAGTGTGTGTAAATGTGTAGTGAATGCAGAGTGTGTGTTAATGTGTAGTGAATGCAGAGAGTATGTTAGTGTGTAGCGGATGCAGAGAGTGTGTTAGTGTGTAGCGGATGCAGAGTGTGTGTTAGTGTAGTGAATGCAGAGTGTTAATGTGTAGTGAATGCAGAGAGTGTTTGAGTAGTGGATGTAGTGTGTGTGTTAGTGCAGTGAATGCAGAGTGTGTGTAAATGTGTAGTGAATGCAGAGTGTGTGTTAATGTGTAGTGAATGCAGAGAGTATGTTAGTGTGTAGCGGATGCAGAGAGTGTGTTAGTGTGTAGCGGATGCAGAGTGTGTGTGTTAGTGTAGTGAATGCAGAGTGTGTTAATGTGTAGTAAATGCAGAGGTTGTGTTAGTGTATGCATTGTGTGTTGTGTTAGTGTATGCAGTGTGTGTGTGTTGTGTCAGTGTATGCAGAGTGTGTGTTGTTTTAGTGTATGCAGTGTGTGTTGTGTCAGTGTATGCAGTGTGTGTTGTGTCAGTGTATGCAGAGTGTGTGTTGTGTTAGTGTATACAGTGTGTGTTGTGTTAGTGTATACAGTGTGTTTTGTCAGTGTATGCAGAGTGTGTGTTGTGTTAGTGTATGCAGAGTGTGTGTTGTGTTAGTGTATACAGTGTGTGTTGTGTCAGTGTATACAGAGTGTGTTGTGTTAGTGTATGCAGTGTGTGTTGTGTTAGTGTATGCAGAGTGTGTGCCGTGTTAGTGTATGCAGAGTGTGTGTTGTCTTAGTGTATACAGTGTGTGTTGTGTCAGTGTATGCAGAGTGTGTGTTGGGTTAGTGTATGCAGTGTGTTGTGTTAGTGTATGCAGAGTGTGTGTTGTGTTAGTGTATGTAGTGTGTGTGTTGTGTCAGTGTATGTAGTTTGTGTGTGTTGTTTAGTGTATGCAGTGTGTGTGTTGTGTTAGTGTATGCAGTGTGTGTTGTGTCAGTGTATGCAGAGTGTGTTGTGTTAGTGTGTACAGTGCGTGCTGTGTTAGTGTATACAGTGTGTGTTGTGTCAGTGTATGCAGAGTGTGTGTTGTGTTAGTGTATGCAGAGTGTGTGTTGTGTTAGTGTATGCAGTGTGTGTTGTGTTAGTGTATGCAGAGTGTGTGTTGTGTTAGTGCATGCAGAGTGTGCGTTGTGTTAGTGTATACAGTGTGTTTTGTGTCAGTGTATGCAGTGTGTGTTGTGTCAGTGTATGCAGAGTGTGTTGTGTTAGTGTATGTAGTGTGTGTGTTGTGTCAGTGTATGTAGTTTGTGTGTGTTGTTTTAGTGTATGCAGCGTGTGCGTTGTTAGTGTATGCAGTGTTTGTTAAGTCAGTGTATGCAGAGTGTGTGTTGTGTTAGTGTGTACAGTGTGTGTTGTGTTAGTGTATACATTGTGTGTTGTGTTAGTGTATGCAGATTATGTGTTGTGTTAGTGTATGCTGTGTGTGTTGTGTCAGTGTATGCAGTGTGTGTTGTGTTAGTGTATGCAGAGTGTGTGTTGTGTTAGTGTATGTAGTGTGTTTGTGTTGTGTTAGTGTATGTAGTGTGTGTGTTGTGTCAGTGTATGTAGTTTGTGTGTGTTGTGTCAGTGTATGTAGTGTGTGTGTTTAAATGTGCAATCTGGGGGGAGGGGCATTTTCACATACACTTTTTAAATTTTTTTATTTAATAAAATGTTTCTCCCCCCTCCCTGCTTACCTGTGTCCAGGGAGAGGGGAGATTCCATCCCTGGTGGTCCGGTGGGGGACCCCCCGGCTCCCTGTTACCGCAGAGGGGGCCCAGGCAGCACACAGCTTCTCCTCTTCTCTCCTCTCTTCCAATAATTCTTGCGAGACTCGCGGAGCGTTGCCATGGCAACCAAGTCTCACAAGAGTTATTAGGAGAGAGCAGAGAAGAGGAGACGCTGTGTGCTGCCTGGGCCCCCTCTGGGGTAACAGGGAGCCGGGGGCCCGCAGCTGCACACATAGATCGCGATATTCGCGATCTATGTGTGCAGAGAAAGAAAGTGGGGCCCAGGACTGCCAGAGCAGTCCGGGCCCCCCAGGGCCGCCGGGCCCGTGACAACCGTCATGGTTGTCACCCCTAATGGCGGCCCTGAGTGTGTGAGAGGTCATATGGAACTGCAGGGTGAGACAGGGGCTGCAGGGTATGAGATGGTAAGACAGGGGCTGTTGGGTGAGAGGGGGAGACAGGGACTGCTGTGTGAGATGGAAGACATGGGGCTGCTGGGTGAGTTGGGAGACATGGGGCTGCAGTGTGAGATGGGGGACATGAGGCTGCTGGGTGAGAAGGGGAGACAGGGGCTGCTGGGTGGAGGGTCAGGAGTTGCTGGGTGGGGGGCTAGGGTTGCTGGGTGAGACAGTGGATGCTGGGTGAGACAGTGGATGCTGGGTGAGACAGGGGGCATGGGACTGCTGGGTGACAGGGGGAGACAGGGGATACAGAGTAGGAGGAGCTGCTGGGTGAGAGGGGGACATGGGGCTGCTGGGTGAGAAGAAGGGCAGGGTGTAAGTGGGCACATGGGGCTGCATGGTGAGGGGGGAGACAGGGGCTGCAGTGTATGAGAGGGGACATGGGGCTACAGGGTAAGAGGGGGGACATGGGACTGTTGGGTGAGAGGGGGAGACAGAGGCTGCAGGGTATGAGAGTGGACATCGGGCTGCAGGCTGAGAGGAGAAGACAGGCGCTGTGGGGTGTGAGAGGGGACATGGGGCTGTTGTGTGAGAATGGGGGAAGAACCTGCTGTGTGAGATGGGGAGCATGGGGCTGCTGGGTGAGATGGGGGCATGGGGCTGCTGTGTGAGAAGGGTGGCATAGGGTTGCTGGGTGAGAGGGGCTGCTGCTGGGTGAGAAGGGGGCATAAGGCTGCTGGGTGAGATAGGGGTATGTGGCTGCTGTTTGAGAAGGGGGGCATGGGGCTGCTGTGTGAGAGGAGGACATGGGGCAAAAAAACAACTTACATTTCTAATTAATTATTAAATAAAAACTGCACAGTTTACTCTTCCTTACCTTGATTCTTGGCAGGAGAGGATGCTGGGGAGGAATTATTTTCCCTGGTGGTCCAGTGGAAGAAGTATCTGGTCTATACCCCTTGACAGGTGTAGACCATGTGCACAGGGCCTGTCCTGTGCATCAGTGTGCAGGCTGGTGACAGAGATCTTTGATCTCCCCACTGAACAGAGCTCCCTCTATGGGCCGGAGATCAGGCAGCACCAGCCCTAAAGAGGCGGGTCAGGGAGATCCCTTGATCTCCCCTGTCAGCCTTGGCCCATGGCCAGCGCGGCCCACAGGCCTTCCTATGAGAGAATCAGAAATAGCCAAGATGTCTTAGTCATCTTCTGAGTGAAGCAGCAGCTATCAGGGATATTTCAAAGTATCTCTTTCACTATGTGTCCTTTTAATGCAATTCTAACAAACTATGATCTGTTAAAACAAGGTAGTTAATCCATCCAGTAGACTCTCTATAATCTCGTATTTACCAGCACTATTGAAAAAGCATTCAGCAGAAAGGGTGATAATAGGGTTGCTTCAAGAAAGCTCATGAAGGCTTATTATCAACTTGTGACAACTCTGTGTTTCTTTGTTTTCTTTAAACTGCTAATTGAACCTGTTTAACTGCAGACATTCTATAAGCAGTGGCTGACAAATGAATATACAATAATTTTAACAACACATTACAAATTACATTCTTGTTTGTACTTACATTTTTATTCTGACATTTTAGTTTTACATAGATTGTGATTCTGACTACAGCATAATACATCTTGTATACCTTCAGCCTATCTGAAAAATAAATAATGGTACTTTTTCCATATATGCAATACAACTATACCCAGCTGTAGGCTTCTTTTAAGCAAATATTTTGCATTCTATTTAAGCTCTGTTTATGAGATAGATAGATAGATAGATAGATAGACTAATTGATGGACATATGGATGGATTGATAGATAGACTGACGGATGGACATATGGATGGATTGATAGATGGATAGACAGACAGACATATAGACAGACAGGGCAGACCAGGAAATGGATTGGATGATTGGATATATAGATGGATGATGGATGGGTGGGTGTATGGATGAATAGATAGATTATTAATTGGGGGTTAAGCTATTGTGTTTGTTTATCAAATAATTAGGAATATTTATGAGTTAGTAGCCAGTGCACTAAAATGTGTTTTTTTTCACCTAGTCAATTTGATTGCCCGATTGCAAGTAAAAGTATAAATGTGTTTTTTAGATTTTCATTCCCTACAGGTAGCTGTCATGATACATATACATGCATTGCAAGTTGGCATATTTTTTTTTGCATTGAATGACCTGATATGGCATAACATATTGAACCCTTGGACATCTTGACTCTGAAACATTTACACAATAGCATGTTGCAAAATGAACAAAAAACAAATCTAGTCACTGGCTCATTTAAATTCTCATGGTGTTCCACATTACTCTTTATCTCCCATGTGTTGTTTCCTACCGAACATCTAAACACTTGCATATTTGTCACCTGAGGATGTAATTGCTTAGAGAACTTGTTGAGTCAGATGTGTTGTAAGAAAATGAAGACAGCTTGGTCTTAGGGGAGATACCAAGTAATTGTAGGATTTACATGAACTGACACCACATTCCGTTAAATAAGGTGATTTAAAAGTGTATGTCTTTTGTTCTTGGTAGCTACATAGTGCAAGCAAGTGATAGATTTATCACATGTAATTACCTCTGTAGTCAATCTGTTACACAACACTCTCATATTAATCAGCATTTTAGACTTTGCTATGGGTGAATTTCTGTTTTGCTTATGATTTGGGTGCAAATACCTACCAGTTACATGAATGATGTGTGGAGAGGAAAAGCTATATTGTATTCACGGCGTGTGTTTCCTCATGTGTATATATATAGAGAGAGATATTGTATACACACAAATTATATTTATATATTTTATATGTATATATATTTCCTTGCCATATCCATGGCAGCACAACAATGGGTAGCTCCTCCGTATCCCTAATTAGGCAGGAACCTAATTAAAAAAAAAGGTATAAGTAACCCCTTCTACCCCTCCCACCCTCAGTCTATTTGATACTGTACTATACCTAGGACAGACTTAGTTATTCTAAGACTAGAGAAATGACAGTTTTCCAAAAGAACACCTCCCATCGATTTCAGGAAGCCCATGACATGTTCAGCTATGATAAGTAATCAAATATGACACTGAATAAATGTGTGTGTGTGTGTGTGTATCTTTGTGCATCTGTGTGTGCATGTATGTTCTTGTCTGTGTGTTTATATGTCTTTATACTTACTTTTATGACTTTATGTTTGTTTGTGTGCATGCTGTATGTGTGTACATCTTTATGTTGCATCTGTGTGTTGCATTCTACTCTGGATGAAATGACAAGGAACAATGTATGGTGCAATATTCAATTTTTATATTGAATATTAAATCATATTAAAAGATAAATGAAAAAAGTGTAATATAAAAGAAGCTTAATGTTAAAGATATCTCAGCAAAATATAATATCATTGATAGATTATGAAGATATCTATGGACTACTTGGTCTTCAGTGTTGTTCATTATAACAGTACCAGAAGCCCTATGACATTATTTTCCCTTAATTCATGCTTTTCAATTATGTATTCTCACCCTGCTCTTAGAATAATCTGCCCCATACGTGCACTATATATTTATGTCAGAATCCATCTTAATGTCCCCCAGGTGTGCTATATTTGCGCCAATTTGCATAAACACACTGTAACGACTTTGAATCCCACTTGCACGTTGATATATTTCACTGGCCTCCGAGAGATCTAGATTTGC
This sequence comes from Pelobates fuscus, assembly GCF_036172605.1. Classification (NCBI taxonomy): domain Eukaryota; kingdom Metazoa; phylum Chordata; class Amphibia; order Anura; family Pelobatidae; genus Pelobates; species Pelobates fuscus. The sequence goes on from NC_086317.1 coordinate 117,811,762, forward strand.
CGTATGCGCATTAGTTACTAACAGTTACTCCTGCTGTGCTAATATTTGCTCAATGAAAAGATAAACTAACCTTTCTCCCCGTTCACTATTTATAATTATTTGATTATATAGTGTATACTGAAATAGCCTTATTTTACTGAGATTTCAGGAACAGATACAACTACTGAAAATATGTGTAATGTATTTTGGAGCATTTTCTTTTTGTGAATTAAAATAGGATTGCCTGGTGCATTGCTGTGTCTTGACACTGGTCAATAACACTATGTAACTTTAAAGGGCACTTTACGTTTTTTGATAAATGGGAAATTTGTAAGAGTTATCAACTGAGTTGCAAAATATAGGTGAAACTAGCAAGGTTTAAAAAATCTCCAGCTTAACTATTCTTCAGTTCATTTTGGACCATTTAAAAAAAATAATACTCAAAACACCATAACCACTGTAAAGCTTTGTAATGGTTATGTTGCTAGAAGTGCTCTGGCACCCTCCCTGTATTGCATACGTGTGACACCCTCCACATGCCTATGCCAGCACCACCTGTTATATCTGGTTACCTCCAATTAGATATGCAGGGCAGAGCAATGCCATGCTCAGTGACTAGAAGCAATTTTCTCTGTATGTGGCTGCGTAGCAATTTGCAGTGTATTTCACTACTGTCCATCTCCAAGTGTGCCATCGATGGCTGATGTCAGCATCAGAAAAAGACCATAGAATAATGGAAGAAGGTTGCCTGGTCTGTAGAATCACATTTTCTTTTAGATCAGGTGGATGGTCAGGTACACGTGCATTGTCTACCTGGGGAAGAGATGGCAGCAGGATGCCCTATGGCAAGAAGACAGACCGGATGAGACAGTGTTGTCCTTTGGGCAATGGAATCCTTTGTTCCTGGAATTCATGAAGATGCAACTTTGACACTTATCATCAATCTAGAGATTCTTGCAAACCATGTACACCACTTCACAGCAATGGTGTTTCCTGATGGCAGTGGCTTCTTTCAGCAGGTGCATGCAGATCACCACCTTGCATGACTTAAATGATCTGCTGCTAATCCCTTTGTGCCAGATGCCACAGGACACTTCTAGAGGTCTTGTGGAGTCTATACCTCAATGCATCAGATCTGTTTTTACAGCACGAAGGGGAACTACATAATATTAGGCAGGTGGTTTTAATGTTGTGGCTGATAGAATCATAGAAACATAGAATGTGACAGGCAGATAAGAACCATTCGGCCTATCTAGTCTGCCCAATTTTCTAAATACTTTCATTAGTCCCTAGCCTTATCTTATAGTTAGGAAAGCCTTATGCATATCCCACGCATGCTTAAACTCCTTTATTGTGTTAAAGGGACACTCCAGGCACCCAGACCACTTCTGCCCATTGGAGTGGTCTGGGTGCCAACTCCCACTACCCTTAACCCTGCAACTGTAATTATTGCAGTTTTTTTTAAACTGCAATAATTACCTTGCAGGGTTAAGTCCTCCCCTAGTGGCTGTCTATTAGTGGCTGTCTATTCCCCATAGGGAAGCATTGAAATTCATTTTCAATGCTTTCCTATGGGGTGCGCTAATGCGCATGTGCGGCATTGCCGTGCATACGCATTAGGTCTCCTCGGCCGGTGGGCGGGATCAGTCTCGCCCACCGGCCGACGTAAGCAGAAGGTGGAGCGGGGGGGGAGGAGCAGGCAGCGACGTGGGACATGTCGCTGCCTCTGGTAAGTCACTGAAGGGGTTTTCACCCCTTCAGCAACTGGGGATTGGGGGGTGGGAGGGAGAGGGATCCTCCAGTGACAGGAAAACGGATAGTTTTCCTGGCACTGGAGTTTCCCTTTAACCTCTACCTCTGGTATGATCACCATGCTGAGAGTGCTAAGTGCAATTATCAAATATCTGAAATGTTTAAAGGCAGCTCCATAGCCACATTTTCACGTGGACAAAATATTTAAATACATGGGTGCAGGGATACGCTTGCACCTTAGCCACCAAGATGTTATCCTATCCCCAGGATTAATGAAAAACAATATTGTTTCTGCATATTCACATTTTACACTGTTTATAGAAAGGTACATCAAATTGTTAATATACAATGGTTATTGCTTCGTGCATAAAACCACATTGAATATTTTATTAAAGTTTGGTTGAGTAATTTTTATTTGTTTCTGTTGTGCCTCAAAAAGTCTCTAAAATGTAGAGTTTCAGAATAATACATGACTGCCATGGTGCCTTTTCCCTTCTACAATGAAATTCTGGATTATTAACTTAGCAAGATAATATAATTTTATGGATTTAAAGAAGCCTTTTTTAAACTGAGAAATGGTCTATATGTGTATATATAATTCTTTAAAAATCACACACAGAACAAACCAAAAACATCAATCAGAAAGTCTTTACCGGACTGTGCTGACACATAATGCAATTTATACACACTACACAAATTTAATTTCAGTCCAGGATACATAATTATTTTATATGATAGATCAAACAGAACACTTTTATGGTTTATGTTAATAATTAACATTTGTTTGACTTCTTTAATGGTAAAGTATGATTGGAATCAGAGTTTTGTTGTAGTAAGTAACAAATGACACAGAAATTTAGGAACTGTAACTAAAAATAAATTTTACTAAATTATATTATCTAGAGACACATAATTTTACATTTTATGCTATATTATGATATTGTTACTTTGAGTATGTTTGTGTGATTGAGTCTGTGTATCTGTGTGTTTACGTTAAAGACAACTGTTTAACTAAATAGGTGTTCAGATACTAAAACCCAATGCTGTCTTTTTATTGCTGCAAAGTAATGCTAATTAATATCAACAACAAAGCTAAACAACTGTAAAATTGTGAATCATCTGCATCTAGGAAGTCGGGCAATTGGTGTCACTGATGACACTCTTAGAGATCACAAAACAGTATTTGCATGGAACAGCTGATTTTAGAAGACTTAAGAAAATAACAGGATTTTGGATATCCTTTGCAGAAAATCCTATCATTTCATAGAAACATAGAAACATAGAAACATAGAATGTGACGGCAGATAAGAACCATTCGGCCCATTTAGGCTGCCCAGTTTTCTAAATACTTTCATTAGTCCCTGGCCTTATCTTATAGTTAGGATAGGCTTATGCCTATCCCACACATGCTTAAACTCCTTTACTGTGTTAACCTCTACCACTTCAGCTGGAAGGCTATTCCATGCATCCACTACCCTCTCAGTAAAGTAATACTTCCTGATATTATTTTTAAACCTTTGTCCCTCTAATTTAAGACTATGTCCTCTTGTTGTGGTAGTTTTTCTTTTTTTTCAAATGTAGTCTCCTCCTTTACTGTGTTGATTCCCTTTATGTATTTAAATGTTTCTATCATATCCCCCCTGTCTCGTCTTTCCTCCAAGTTATACATGTTAAGATCCTTTAACCTTTCCTGGTAAGTTTTATCCTGCAATCCATGAACCAGTTTAGTAGCCCTTCTTTGAACTCTCTCTAAGGTATCAATATCCTTCAGAAGATATGGTCTCCAGTACTGTGTACAGTACTCCAAGTGAGGTCTCACCAGTGTTCTGTACAATGGCATGAGCACTTCCCTCTTTCTACTGCTAATACCTCTCCCTATACAACCAAGCATTCTGCTAGCATTTCCTGCTGCTCTATTACATTGTCTGCCTACCTTTACGTCATCAGAAATAATCACCCCTAAATCCCTTTCCTCAGATGTTGAGGATAGGACTCTATCAAATATTCTGTACTCTGCCCTTGGGTTTTTACGTCCAAGATGCATTATCTTGCACTTATCCACATTAAATGTCAGTTGCCACAACTCTGACCATTTTTCTAGTTTACCTAAATCATTTGCCATTTGGCTTATCCCTCCTGGAACATCAACCCTGTTACATATCTTAGTATCATCCGCAAAAAGACACACCTTACCATCAAGACCTTCTGCAATATCACTAATAAAAATATTAAAGAGAATGGGTCCAAGTACAGATCCCTGAGGTACCCCACTGGTGACAAGCCCAAACTTTGAATATACTCCATTGACTACAACCCTCTGTTGCCTGTCACTCAGCCACTGCCTTACCCATTCAACAATATTGGAATCCAAACTCAAAGATTACAGTTTATTGATAAACCTTCTATGTGCAACAGTGTCAAAAGTCTTACTGAAATCTAGGTAAGCAATGTCTACTGCACCACCCTGATTTATAATTTTAGTTACCCAATCAAAAAAAATCAATAAGATTAGTTTGGCATGATCTCCCTGAAGTAAACCCATGTTGTCTCTGATCTTGAAATCCATGTGTTTTTAGATGTTCAACAATCCTATCCTTTAACATGGTTTCCATCACTTTCCCCACTACTGAAGTAAGGCTTACTGGCCTATAGTTGCCCGACTCCTCCCTATTACCTTTCTTGTGAATGGGCACAACATTCGCTAACTTCCAATCTTCTGGGACTACTCCTGTTGGTTAAATAAATCTGTTAATGGTTTTGCTAGTACACCACTAAGCTCTTTTAATAGCTTTGGGTGTATTCCATCAGGTCCCATTGACTTATTTGTCTTTACTTTTGACAGTTGAAATAGAACCTCTTCCTCTGTAAACTCACGTGTAATAAATGACTCATTTATCCTTTTTCTTAACTGAGGTCCCTTTCCTTCATTTTCATCTGTAAATACCGAACAAAAATATTAATTGAGGCAGTCAGCTAGACCTTTATCCTCATCTACAAACCTTCCTTCTTTTGTTTTTAGTCTAACTAATCCTTGTTTTACTTTTCTTTTCTCATTTATGTATCTAAAAAATGTTTTGTCCCCCTTTTTTACTGACTGTGCTATTTTCTCTTCTGTGAGTGATTTGGAAGCTCTTATAACTTGCTTAGCCCCTTTCTGCCTAATCTTATAGGTCATTCTGTCTTCCTCACTCTGGGTTTTCTTATAATTACTAAATGCTAACGTTTTGTTTTTTACTATTTTGGCCACATCTGTGGAGTACCACAGTGGTTTCTTGAATTTTTTTCTTTTACTGACAAGCCTAATGCAATTTTCTGTTGCCTTCCGTAGTGCAACTTTTAAATAATCCCATTTCTCTTGGACTCCATTTAAATTGCTCCAGTCTGATAATGACTCCTTTACACATATTTTAATTCAAAAGTCTGTTTTTCTAAAGTCTAAAACTTTTGTTTTTGTGTGGTGTGACTCAGTCACTGTTCTTATATTAAACCACACTGACTGATGATCACTGGATCCTAAACTTTCACCTACAGTAATATCTGATCTCCATTTGTTAACACTAAATCTAGTATGGCCTCTTTACGAGTTGGCTCCTCAATGACTTGTTTTAGAGACAATCCCAGTAGGGAGTTTAGAATATGTGTGCTCCTGGCACAAGTAGCTATTTTTGTTTTCCAATTCACATCAGGAAGATTAAAGTCACCCATGATGATAACTTCCCCCTTCATTGTCATTTTAGCTATTTCTTCAACTAGTAGATTATCTAACTCTTCAATTTGTCCTGGGGGCCTATAAATCACACCTACACGAGTTACTGTGTGATTACCAAATTGTAACGTAACCCAAACGGACTCTATGTTCGCCTCACTAACCTTTATTAGGCTAGATTTTATGCTATCCTTCACATACAGGGCCACCCCTTCCCCTTTCTTGCCTTCCCTGTCTTTTCTATATAAAGAGTACCCTGGTATTGCTATGTCCTAGTCATTTTTCTCATTATACCATGTCTCAGTAACAGCGACTAAATCTACACTATCAGTTGCCATTATTGCCACAAGTTCATGGATCTTATTCCCTAAACTGCGAGCATTTGTAGACATGACTCTAAGCTTATAATTTTTTAACACACTTGCTACAGGCACCTTATGTCCTTGTTCTGTGGGACAATTGGATTGATGTTTTATCACCCTTTTGCCCCCCCCCTCCTAGTTTAAATACATCCTAGCAAAACCTCTGAACTGCTCACTGAGAACATTTGTTCCCTTTTGAGAAAGATGCAAACCATCTTTTTTGTACAGTTTATTTCCATTCCAAACAGAGCTACCATGAGAAATAAAGACAAATCCTTGCTCCCGACACCATTCACCAAGCCACAAGTCCCTAATACGCATCCGCCTGTCATTCTGAGTGTTATGCACAGGCAGAACTTCAGAGAATGACAGTGTGGAAGCAACCTGCCATATATCATTGGCAAAAACACTAAAAACATCCTTAACCTCTGAAACCTCAGTGCAAGCCAAGTCATTTGTCCCTAAATGGACAAGTACATCCAATTCCCCTTCCTGCTTTGCTTGCTTAACAATATTACAGATACGTCTCCTGTCTCTGTGAGCAGTAGCTCCGGGAAGACACCTCACAAGACCACCATTGTCCATCTCCACACCTCTTATGATGGAATCCCCCAACAACAACTGCTTTCTATTAGGCCTCACCATAGTCTTCAAGCCTCTCTGCACAATACCACTAGCCTCAGTGCCTCTCTGCACAACACCACTAGCCTCAGTGCCTCTGTGCACAACACCACTAGCCTCAGTGCCTCATGCACAACACCACTAGCCTCAGTGCCTCTCTGCACAACACCACTAGCCTCAGTGCCTCTCTGCACAACACTACTAGCCTCAGTGCCTCTCTGCACAACACCACTAGCCTCAGTGCCTCTGTGCACAACACCACTAGCCTCAGTGCCTCTGTGCACAACACCTCTACCCTCAGTGCCTCTCTGCACAACACCTCTACCCTCAGTGCCTCTCTGCACAGCAACACTAGCCTCAGTGCCTCTCTGCACAACAACACTAGCCTCAGTGCCTCTCTGCACAACACCACTAGTCTCAGTGCCTCTCTGCACAACACCACTACCCTCAGTGCCTGTCTCCATGACACCATTACACTCTGAAAGTGCAGAAAATGAATTATGTAGAGCAACAGACTGTGCAATATGCCTTTTATCCACAACTCTAAGTCTACCAGATCCTACAGTGATCCATCTGCCATTCCTATTATGTCTCTGCGGCAGTGGCTTTGCAGCAGTTCCAGCCTGGGGTTGTTTACCAGATAATTTACAAATCTCAGACTTCAAAAATACAATCTCCTGCCGCAAAATAGAGAACTGTCTACAGATTACACAACAACCAAGCATCCAAAAAGTGGAACGTGAAACAAATGCATAGCAACTATTACACTGAACTAAGTCTGCCATTCTAATGAGGTGAATAATTTAAATCAAACAAATTTTAACTTTTTATTTATTTATCCTCCTGAATAACTCAGATTACCTCCAGTTTATCTCCAGAATATCTCCAACCACACACACTTAGAAGCAACACTCTCCAGAATATCTCCAACCACACACACTTAGAAGCAACACTCTCCAGAATATCTCCAACCACACACACTTAGAAGCAACACTTAGATGAAGCAACCAAGCTATATTAGGTTATATTAGGCTATAACTATGGTTTCAAAAGCTTCTGCACTGCAATCTGCTTGATAAATGCCTCAATTCTTTCTTAAAAAAACTTACAATAAAAAGGCAACACATTGGGATCCATCCACAAAAGGTCAAAATTAGGATTGACTGGATAGGGACTTTTTAAAAGAAACATCTCTAAGTTGCCCTAAATGGGAGTCTTTTGGAAAGTCACATATTTCACATATTGAATTGTGTGGTCCATTATTTTAAATCTTGTAAAGCTAGACAGTTTGCTGATATACAGGTACATTAATTCATCTATCCATTTAGATCTAACTTTGACCAGTTCTTAGCTTCATTTGTTAAAGTTGAGCATTTCAGGTTAAGTGACCCTTTAATTGTGACTCGAAAAAACATACCATGAAAAAAGCCATCTTACATCATCAAACTGTCAGACTACAACATGTAGGACAGAGAATGTAATATTTAGGTGTGGAAATTAGGTGTGGGAATTACACTGTGGAAATCGCACCATTAAATAAAACATTGCAAATTACCTATAACTTCTGTTTACATTTTTATGAGATAATTTCTTTTAAATTTATAATAAATATTTAGCAAATTCTTCATAGTCTGGTCAGACAAAGTAAATATAGGACAAACATTGCAAATAAAGATAAGAAAAAAACATTGTTTCTTAACCCTTTTCTCTGTAAGATTTCTATAAACGGACTTTCGGATAAAAGAGCTTAGAACAATGATTGACAGGAAGCTAAGATGGAGGTACCCAGTTGCAGAATAAGGAGGTGTCGGTTCTTACATTTATTTAGATTTTTCACATGTCACTATATATACTTGATAAATGTATAATAAAAGTATATTAAAACATATTATCAAAAATCATGGAAAATGTTCATCTTAATATTATTAAACCATACACTACTTTTCCTTTTAAACTTGAAAAAATATAAATGTTTCTAATTTTTTTTTACAGATATTATCAAATCTTATTCAGTAATCACTATCACATATAATGCTGTTTTAGTCACATTTTTTATAGTTTAGTTTTTTTGTTTCGTTTTGAAGAAAATGTCATTTCATCTGTGTTAAGAAACACATCTTAGAAGGGATAATGTCTTTTTCACAATGTAGTACCTCATTTACAGTCATTATAAGAGACAGGATGTTGACATGACCCTCAACAAAGATAAAGACTGAACATCAAGTATTATTCTGACAACAATCTGGCAAGTAGAAAAGATTTAACAACCAAGGACATGTCCAGAAACTGACACACAAACAAAACTGAAAACATGTGCCCCAAAATTAATCATTTTCTTCTATTTGACAGTTCTCTTTATACTTTTTATATCTTACTGTTGGCATAGTCATTCATTTTGGTAGCAACATTATACTGAGCATTATCATTACATTTAAGGCTCAAAAGTAAAGACTGACTATGTGTGATGTCTGAAACACATTAATATGACAGATTAAGGATCAGCACCAGGGAAAGCTGGGACTTTTTATCTTTCAAAGGATGACTACATTCTAAGACTATAAATATGATAAAGTACATGGTGCATCTAAACTCTTAGCAGAATAATCCTTGGACTGATACAGTAAAGTCTAAAATTCATTTTATCAGTGAATTGAGGTTTATGGTTTTTTTGTGTTTTTTTTTTTACAATTTAATTTATAATATTATTTTACTTTTCCTCTCATCATTTTTATATTCTATCACTAATGCTAATTGATAATACATTATATTTTTGCATTATGATTATATTTTATAAACTAAAATTGGAATTAGATTGCATAGATTATTTAATTGCAGTTACTACTATGCATTTGCTAACCATAAAATAAATTGTTTTTAGGCTCTGCTGTATGATTGCCAATTATGTGTACCTACAGTCGGGTATATTATGTATAGATTTTGCAGCATACTGATTGACCCATTTAAGCATCTTTTGGCTTGTTCTGATTTTGTTCCCTAATCAACATTCGACTGAGCCAATCCTATATCCAGCTGAATTTCAGGTGTCCCGAAAAAATGTTCTTTCTTTGCACATAATGATTTGCCAGAACCAAAATGTTTGCCATGTCCAATTCTAATATTTCCTCTATAATTCATATGTACACCCCTTCTCAATAAAAAAGAGAAATCTTCTCCTATCCTCTGCTCACAATGACATTGCTAATTTCTATTTGCAGGCTCTCTCAATAGACTCACAATGTATATAGTTACATAGTTACATAGCTGAAACGAGACATGCATCCATCAAGTTCAGCCTCTTTTGCATTTGTTTTTGCTATTGATCCGAAGGAAGGCAAAAAGCCCAGTCATGCCATCCAATTTTGCAACAAATTAGGAATCCAAAATGCCAGTCAGATATCTGGTTTACCCCTAGTTTGAATTTCTTTAGAAATCCCTTAAGAAAAAAAATCTCCTCTTTAAGAATGCTTATCATCTTTAAATCAACCTTCCCATCTCTCCCTTACAATCTAGTTCATTGTGTGACTTATTGTGTTTTTTCTTTGTTCACTCTTAGTAATCCTAAACAAACTTCTTTTGGAGAATATGCCATTATACTAGTGTTCAGAAAATTACATCTTAGAATGGATTTTTTTTCATATTGTAATACCTCATTACAATCATCACAAAATGCATCAACAAAGATACAAAAACAAACATCAGATATTATTCTAACAGCACTCTGGCAAGTAGAAAAGAGTTAACAACATGGACATGCATATGTTTTATTGAGTTACATTCTCTATTTTACTGTAAATTTTTAAATCGCTACTGTATTTCTGATCAAAGGACAACTATGTTTTATTGTCTTTGCACGAATACTATAAATTAATAATAACGTTTAATCTAATTTAATCTAAATAAATTAGAAAACCAATGTATATTGTAGTTGAACATGTAGTATGCTATAATATAAATAAGTACCCCTGCTTTTTTACAAATTTCTTTGTATTTCAGTACAATATGTTCTTCCATCCCAATTTTCCACCATATTTCAACATTTTATAAATTATATATTTTGTGACCTCCTGGACATTTGTGTCATAATCTATCTCGATCACATTCTAATCTATTCCAATAACCCTCAAGACCACAGAAAACATGTAAAAATGGTTTATTTTAAGATTACGTACACACAAATTATATGCAAAACCAGAAAAAAATATTTTGATGTATCTGAAGTTTAATTCCTTGGATACAGTGTATCCTCAATTGACCTGTTCCTACTACAGTAAAACAAGTCAAAATTTTGGGTGGATTTTATAATTTCTATTGTAAATTTATCAAAAAATTCTCAGAAATTGTTCAACCACTTACGCAGCTTACCAATAAGTACATCCCTTTTAATTGGACTGCTGTCACTCAAAAGGCATTTGATTTCCTTAAACAGCAGTTTACATCTGCACCTACACTCAAGATGCCTAATACCTCTCTTTCCTTTATCCTAGAAGTGAATGCCTCAGATAACACAATAGGTGCTGTTCTTTCTCAACAAACAAGTCCTCAAGATCCTCTACATCCTGTTGCCTTTTTTTCTCATTCTCTATCGCCAGCTGAAACAAATTATGCAATTGGTGAAAAAGAATTATTGGGAAAAAAAGCTTCTTTTGAGAACTTGTGTAATTTACTAGAGGGAACTGAGAAACCCATACTCATCTATACTGACCAAAAAAACCTTGAATTTTTACCGACTACTCGAACATTGTCAGCACGGCATCTCAGATGGAATCTCTTTTTTCAAAGATTTAATTTTCACCTAATATACAGGCCTGGTTAAAAAAATAAAAAGGCTGATTCACCAGCACGTATGCACCCCCCAAGAGGATAACCCAAATGAACCTACTTTGATTATATCACCTTCAAAATACATTGGAGTAACCTCTCAATTTATTTATTATAAAACAAATTGAAAAAGAAGAACTTCAAATTCCTGCTAACTCTAGTTTAACTGAACAAGAAGGTGTTTATTTCAAAAATGATAAATTGTAAATTCAAGAACTGAAGTCTTAGAATTAGTCCATGATCTTGTACTTGCTGGACAACCAGAAATAAAGAAAACTATTGAGCTAACTAGCAGGAATTTTCTGGTGGCCTGACTTAGTCCATACTGTTTTATCCTATGTGTCCTCATGCCATGTCTGGTGAAGGGTCTAAACCTGTCCTGCAACATCCTTATGGACTATTAATGAATTTGCCTATTCCTGATTGTCCATAGAAATCCATCGCTATGGATTTCATCATTGACTTACCATTGTCACAAAAACAGACCACTATTCTAGTGGTTGTGGATCATTTTACTAAAATGTTTCATTTTATTCCAATTTCAAAAATTCTGACTTCTCTTGAATTATCCAAATTGTTCATCTCAAGGTTCACCTGCGGAAATTATCTCAGATAGAGAATCACAGTTCATGTCTAAGTTCTGTTAATAATTGTGTAAGAGTGTTGGATTTTTAAATAAAAATTCTCCTCTTCCTACTACCATCAAACAAATGTGCATAGTGAGAGTGTTAATCAATGTCTGGAACAGTATCTTAGATGTTTCTGTACCCATCTTCAAGATGATTGGTCATCATGGTTACCTTTTGCTGAATTTGCTTAAAATAATTCTCTACATTAAAGCACAAAGATGAATCTCTTTTACTCCAATTATGGGTTTCATCCAACCTCTTTTCTTTCAGATCTCCTTCCTAGTTCCATTCCTTCAGTTAATACTCAAATTGATTGAAATTATGAATTTGTCAAAACTCTAAAAAACAATCTTGAATCTTCCTCATCTAGCCAAAAGCAATTAGCTGACAAAAATCGAAGGACTCCTCCTGAATATAAGGTTGGAGATAAAGTTTGGCTTTCCACAAAAAATATCAAAACTAGCAGACCTTCTAAAAAACGTATTTATTCATTGGGCTGTTTCTTATACGGAAAAGTTTTAATGAAGTTGTCATAAAATTAACATTGCCTCCATCCTGTTTTCCACGTGTCTCTTCTAAAACCCTACATTCCAGAATCTTTTCCAAGGGATATAGAACAACCTCCAGACCCTGGTGGATACCTGGTGGATGGAGAAATTGAATATGTAGTCCATAGAATTCTGGATTCTTGTCTTCATCAATGAAAACTCCAATACTTAATCTGTTGGAAAGGATATGGCCCACAGGAAGACTCATGGGAAGACAAAGACAAGATTCATGCTTCTCATCTAATTTCATAATTTCTGGGGTGATTTCAGGAGTCTCCCATGTTGTTTGGGAATTCCTCCATATTTAATTCCAGCCAGATCAACATTTAGCGATCAGGCCCCATATGCTTGTGACGTCATCCCTTCCTGAGTTAAAAGGAAGCTGCATGATCTCTCTCTCTCTCCTGTGGTTGATGTGCTCTCGCTTCTTACCACATGGTTGCCGTTTCATTGCAGAACTCAGCTCATTTGAATTCCTGTGTGCTGAACCTCTGACTTTGTTCCTGACTATGCTCCATTCAACTCTGCCACTCAAGAAACAGACTTAACTTTGGATTCCTGCATCTCTTCAGTTACTTCAAGGAACCAAAAATCCATCTACTCTGGAAGGACTCCCATTATTCATTAAGGAAAGATAAGTGCTCCTATTATTGTATTTACTAATTGGTTGTGGCCACAAGTTTCTGGGAAGGATAAGGATTATCCAATATCCAAAGTCTGCCTGTGAGATTCTACTTGCTATATCTACTTGAAATATAATGTGTCAATTACTCAATGGTATTAATTATTGCTATTGGAGCATACTAACTGCAACCACTTCACATACCAGGATAATTAATTACCAAGTCATTTCTTTATACAAAGAGACTGATACTTTGTACTACAGGAGTCACCTGCTTGGCAACCTTATTGAAGTCTTATGGACTATACTACTTACTGCTAATTAAGCATTCTCTATTGAAGTCTTATGGACTATACTACTTAATGCTAATCAAGCATTCCTCATTGAAGTCTTATGGACTATATTACTTACTGATAATTAAGCATTCCTCGTTGAAGTCATTTGGACTATATTGTTTGTTGCTGATTAAGCATTTCCTTATTTTTATAATTGCTATATTCTTGTGTTGCAATTCTGAAACACAATTCCAAGCATTCATGCATTATTATTTGAAAACCTATTTGCTGCAAAAGACTGCAAAAGTTAATTCCTTTATTTAAATAAATTATATTTTCTTAAAGTGACGGTATCAAATGTATAATTTCATCTGCAGTTGTGTTCCAAATAAATGTTCTCAACATTACAACTATTCACCTTGAGCCACCACAAAATAACCTCACATACAATTTAAAATGTTGCAGTCATTATTGTACATTGCAGGTTCTATGTAATAACTGATTCTTTGTTTCCCTATCATACATCCTGATTATCATTATAACCTCGTACAGCTATGGAATTTCTCCATAATCTATCTATTATTAACATATAAAACCAAAATGCTTAACAAAAAGCTTTACACTTTTGACATGCTTACTATAAATCCATTATCTCACAGCTATTGCTTTTCAAAACCACTATGAACACTTCTGCCAGACATACACATCTCCTTTACCACCGATTTATCTCCTAACCTGTCCTAGCTTTATTATAAACCTATTTTTACAATAAAATTATGTAATGAAAATTATAGAAACATTTTTTTGCAAAAAATATCTCAAAACAGAACGCACCTGTCATGGTTGATTATATATTTCCTACCTGTTCTATGTTAAATGTTGTATAGATAATGCATTAAAATTGATTTTGGATTTTATTGTACCCTGCTGCAACAATGCAAAGTTTTGTGGACCCAGGACATACTTAAAAACAAGAGAAATGTATCTTTCCTGGTAAAATATTTTATAAATAAATAAATATTACAGAGTACACTTATTATTCATTATCAATAACACATGTACAATCTAATGTATATATGTATATTCAGGATGCTTACGTGTACTCTACCTTTTTCCAATGTCTCATTAAATCATGGTCTAAATGGTGATGTCAATACCAGTATTCATCTTGTGACCTTTTTATAAATAAAAATTGATTTTCTCACCCCTCCTGGGTGGTATGTTTATTCCTCATTCTCGGATTCTCTACCAGAGGCCTGAGAGTTTGAGGGTTCTGCGCAGTATCTTAGTGTGGGACTACTACTGCCTTCACTTTCCACATCCCTTCTAGTTCTCCTTTCAGTCCTTGGTATTTTTCCACCTTCTCATGTTCCTTCTTCCTAATGCTATAGTCACTGGTTATTGCCACATCCACCATGACTGCAGTCTTCCGTTCCTTGTCTACCACCACAATGTCGGGTTGGTTGGCCAGCACTTGCTTGTCTGTCTGGATCTTGAAGTCACACAGGATCTTAGCCCTGAGATTCTTGACTAACCTTTGTGGTATCTCCCATCTGGAAGTAGGCAGGTCCAATCCATATTCTGTGCAGATGTTTTGGTACACAATCACAGGAACTTAATTGTGTCTCTCCGTGTATGCTGTTTCTGCTAACATCTTGTATCCGGCTACTAGGTGCTGGACTGTCCCAGAGGCCTCTTTGCACAGTCTGGACCTTGGGTCTTTCCTGGTGTGGTAGACTCGAGCTTCTATTGATCTGTTACACCACCGGCAGATAGTGGATGTGGCTCACGTGACAAAATCCTACCAGTGGTTGGAAAAGGCATATATGATGCCAAAATACCAGAGTATTGCAGTATGCAATGATACTTTTTTTTACTGGACTAACATAATATTTCAAAGACAAGCTTTGGAGAGTTTAACTCTCGTCCTCAGGTCTGAAGCAATACTGATCAATCTGATAGTTTAACACTTAAAACAACTGATGTTAGAGAAGGGGAGGGGGTGAGCGGGTTGTCTTAAATAGCAGAAGAAAACAGGGCCCTTGGTGTTGCTCCTGGTCTTGGGGAACTACCTGAATGCCTAGACAATACCCCCTCTGCAAATTAGGCCTCTGCCCATGCATCTGCCTTCAGGGCGACTGCCTGAACTGACAGGCAGTCACCCTGCTTCTGCATAATAAATATATAAAAATATGTTAATAAATAAAAAAAAAATTTATGTAAGACTTGGCACGTATATCCTCGTTGTCGAAATTTCTCCCACATCATACCTAACTGTTCTTGGGCTCTTTTCGGATCCGAGTTGTTTCTCAGGACACGCAGGAATTGCGAGTAGGGCAGTGAATTTTTTAAAGGACCAGGGTGAAAACTGCTGGCCTGAAGTATTGTATTAGCACTTGATCGAGGACTGGCCATAATTGACACTCCTGCTCCAAAGACACAGAGCAACAGACTGATTTTTCCTACCACGTTCACTACATCATCCCTTAAATTTAAACAAATTGTTGAGGAAAATTGGAGAGTACTCAAGAATGATGTGACATTACCTCCAATATTTCAGAACCCTCCCATGTTCTGCTACAAGAGGAATAAAAATCTGAGAGATCTGCTAGTTAACACCGATCCATCTCACTGCTACACCAAGGGAAGCACTCCACAGAATCTGGGATGCTATCGCTGTCTAGGATGTATGACGTGTGGACACATGATTCCTGGTAAGACGTTCACACATCCTCATACAGGAACAAGTTTCCGCATTCAACATCGATTAACATGCACCAGTGACTTCGTGATTTACAAGCTGACGTGCCCTTGTGGCTTAATGTATATTGGGAAAACGGATTTACCATTGAGGGAATGTATCCGGAACCATAGGTCCAGCATTAGAACAGCATATAGGGACCACAAGTCGGAGTTACCGGTAGCGAAGCACTTTCTTGAACTAGGTCATACTTTGCCATCCATGAAGCTAATGGCTATCTACCATGTCCCTATGCCTAGGAGAGGTGGTGACCGCAAAAAGATGCTCCTACAACGAGAATTGTTCTGGATAAGGACACTACAAACAGTTCATCCTCATGGACTAAATGAAAAATATTCATTATCTGTTTTTTTGTGATTTTGAAATATACATAACCTGACGGATGCTGACATAGGAGATGGGGGCTCACCCTTGGGGTTAAGCTACCTCTCTGTATATTCAGTTTTGAGGATGGTTATTATTTTTCTTTCTTTGTTTCGGTGGCTACCAGTACAGATACAGCGATGGCATGGGTGTCCACTTTTTGGTGGAGTCACCACATGTGTTATCCTCTGTTGTATCCATTATTGTCTCTTAATATGTTGGACTTGGACTGATGATATGATAAATATACCTTAAAACTGATGATTAGGTATACTTTGGGGACTGGATGAGACGAATATGGGCTAAAATTGCCCACCCGGTGGGATAGGCACATTCCCTTGACACCTCATAGATGATGGTAAAATAAGTTTAAATTATCCTTGATAGGTCTTGCTTACTTGCTTGAGTTGTCGGGTTGGGTAGTTGCATGTTTGAGGGACACTATTGGTGGCTGTATATTTGTTCCTACTTGTATACTATTCCCTAGGACATATTTATTTCTTTCTTTCTTTATTTCTTTATTGCATTTAATTTTCAACGATGAGTGGATTCCCCATATACTTTGGCACTTATGTGTGCTGCCCCTTAAGTGATATTTTTAGGATAGCGTTCTTTACAATAACGCAGTAATTATGTTCAAACTTCTAATCTCCCTAGTTTATAGGGATAGATGCTACAATGTGGGTTCTTCATATGCAATGTTATTTAATTCTATTTCTACTGCCTCCTCAGTCATTTGTGTTTTTGTTTTTAGTTGTTACCATGGATCTCTTTTCCATGGCAACAGCCTCCCCATGATGCTGCCGGACGGGTGGTCACGTGTTGCGGTAATGACGCCGGCGCCACGTTATGACGTCATTTTTTGACGCACGCACTGACGTCGGCGGAATCCGCGGGAAACCCGGACTGAGCTGACAGGGAGATGCAATTATCTCGGTGGTGGGTAAGTTGATCGCTAATATGTATATTTGTATATATATGTGTTTTTACAGTGTGTGTATTAGTCCTGATGAAAGTCTGTGGTTAACAGACTGAAACGTCGATTTTTTCAAGCTAATTAAAAGTTAAGTTTTATCTTTTGATTTACAAGTCCTGGGAGTGCTATCTTATTTGGATTTTTTGTATTTTGCTGGACAAGCAAGAATATACTTTGTGAGTGGAGTGCAAGATTATTTTTCTTGTTATATATATATATATATATATATATATATATAATAACTATATATGGTGTGTGTATATATTATTATAAATTATAAATAATAAGTAAATAAAAATAAACAAATGTAAAAATAATAACATTTAAAATAATTTTATATATATATATATATATATAAAATAATTCTAAGTGTATTGTGATATTATATATATATATCAAAATATATGTATATATAAAAGTAAAGATAATATGAAATATATATCCATATACATAATTACATAAATAATTTCATAAATATACACATAGACTTCAAATGTATAAATATGTAGTGTATATATATTTAAATTATACATGCATATTTATGTGATATTTTTACATAGTTAAGTAATTTCATTAAATGCAATTTGAGGTACCTGCCTGACAACCCAGGCCCAAAGTCCAGATAATTTAATTTGCTAGCACTGTATTTAACCCTATAACTTTCCAGGACACCCTAAAACCTGTACCTGGGGGGTACTGTTTTACTCAGGAGACTTTGTTGAACCCAAATATTAGTATTTCAAAACAGAAAAACATATCATAACGATGATATTGTCAGTGAAAGTGACATTTTCTGCATTTCCCCCAAAAAAATTGCGCTTTTACTGATGATATCATTGTAGTGATACATTTTACTGTTTTGAAACACTAATATTTGAATTTAGCGAAGTCTCCCGAGTATAACAGTACCCCCATGTACAGGTTTTATAGTGTTTTTGAAAGTTACAGGGTCAAGTATAAGGCCTGATTTTCCTTTTATTTTCCATTTAAATTTGCCAGATTGGTTATGTTGCCTTTGAGAGCGTATGGTAGCCCAGGAATTAAATTACCCCCATGATGGTATACCATTTGCAAAAGAAGACAACCCAAGGCATTGTAAATGGGGTATGTTGAGTCTTTTTTGGCGGTTGTAGATGAGTAACATATTTTGGGGGTCAAAGTTGGAAAAGTGTGTTTTTAAAAAAGAAATGTCATCATATTTTATAAAAAAAATATATAGTAAGAGGAACATTACAGCTATACACAAAGACTGCAATGTAAAAACAGCCCTGGAACTTAACGGTAAGAAAATTGAAAAACGGTCTGGTCACTTAGGGGTTAATAATCTATTTTGCATACACAGTTATATATGTATATTTTCATCAAGTTAGCAAGATAGATGCTACACTTCTTATTGCTTACATGAATGTATACACCCACATTAGGTGAATAATATTACCTTTATTATGCTCCGATCATTATCTACCACAATTTAAAGACAACGCTTCACAGTTAACAGAACTCCTCCCAATTACATCTTCCTATCCTATTCCTATATCTGACACAATTGATTGGTGTTTGAAATTAGCAGCACCTTTGGGGAATTGGGTTCCTCCCACTTTGATTTTTAATGGTTGATGAGATGTGACGTGTCAGTAGAGGGATTGCACTATTTAAACCCCAGACATCAGTTACTCTGTTTAAGCCCAGATGAAGGCGCACGCAAGAACCTAAATGGTTTTCTAAATTGTGGTAGTTTATTATATGAGGAGTCTCGTCGACTACTCCACTTTGTGTATATTTGTTACACATATCCCGATCTCCAAACTGAGATCGAACACTAGTTATAAAGCTATCTTCCCTATTTATTCCATTGCTAATGACCCATATCCTTGAGCTAATATGATGACTAGTAATGGAGACAGTCACAAAGACAGTCAGGTGTGTTAGGTTTTTTTTCATTGATTAATTTTTTTTTTTTTTTACTTTTTTCATTACTTTGTAACTTGATTTGTAGCCTGATACCTTTTGGTTATAATTTATATACCCAAGCCAGAGATCGAACACTATGTATGTTGTATTCAGAGACTATATTGATCTTAAAGTGCATTATATTTTTTTCCCATTCATTTACAGCCTATAACCCTAAATATATAGGCATCTGTATAGTACCTATTGATATATAACAGGTAGGGTTTTTTTTTTTTTACTTAGATTGGGGGTTATGGATTGTATGTTGAATCTGTACATGGCTGCACTATTGTATAATGTTAATCAATTAAAATTGGTATCAATGAAAAATGATTGTATTTCTTAGTACTTAGTACTAGGGGAATGAAGGTATTAGGTATAGACTGCAAAAAGCTTACACTGGAAGTACATTTTTTTATAACCTCCTGAGACCCAGCTTATTAACTTGTGTCCTCTGTACTGGACATTGTGTTCACATGCATCTCCTTTTATTCTTTTGAGCTAGTCTATCAATCCCTGCTGTATTGTAAAGAGGGCATCGTTGGCTTTCTAGTGATATTTCATGAGATAGGCTGGGATGATCAGAACCTGCTCTTCCTTTTCATCAAAAATGGATGGCGTATTGGAAGACATTTTTTTCCTCAGTTTCCAGGAGGATATAGTATTTTTTATTAATTGCTGATGGATTTCTGTTTAGAGGCCAACTGTGTTCCATTGTCCTTGTATGTATATTGTACTGTGATAATAAAGTTGAATTTGATCTGATCTTACTTAACAGGATTCCTACTGACCTGGATACACTCACATTATGTTCATGTAGCACTAATGCGAGTGAGTCACAGTTTAAGGTTACATTTTTTTTTATCTCTCCTGCATTTTTAGGGTGTTTTTAGTTATTTTGCTTTGGTTGACTGAATATGCATGTATATTTACTACTAATAAAGTTATTTTCTTTTATTTTTGTAGGAACTTTTGTAAATACTTGTAACATTGTGAGATCTTTTTAGACTTTGAGATTAATAAGGCACACACCTACATTTTACTGTGAATTCCATAATTACACTTTTACTTTGAACAATCCAAGATTACAGTTCAAATATATCCCAGACCCAGTCATTTATATTGTAACCAGTATGTAAAATTTTGGAAATAATTAAATAACTATTCTCATCAAATGTAAATGAAAAAAAAAAACAGAAGCTTTATAAGTATACTTTGTGCATCAGATGGTTTAGTGGTTGAAATAGCCTGTTGAATTGCGTTTGTTCTCAAAACTCTGCTTGAAATGCAAGTACTTTGATATGCTCCATCAAAACCGTTTGTTCCCATAAGTGTGAGTGCTAAATTACGTGTTTTGTCTTGACTATTTATACTATATTGTAAACATGTTGTATTGTTTTCAGAATAGAACAAAAAAAAAGTAGATTGAGTGACTACAAGATACGTCTTAAGGGAAGAGTACAATCACCATAACCACTGTTGTGCACTGCGGTGGAAATGTTCCCAAGAGTGCCCTGGTATCTCCCCAATGTAAGTAGTCAAATTGATTACTTGGTGTCAGGCATCACTCCCTGCCTCTCTATAAGAGATATAAGCTTTTTGCATGAAAACAGTCAGCTGACCATCTCAGCCAATGAGATGGGCCTGCAGAGCAGGGCTTAGCTTAGTAGCTAATAAGAACACTCAATACCATAACAACAAAGGCAGGGAGCAGCTCCCATCAGTTTCCAAGTAAGAAGACAAACCGTTATAATTCATCTCCAATCTGGAGTCTCTCTGTTATTTCTATTAGTGAAGGAGGGGGCAAGGAGCTAATAAAAGTGATAAAACTTCTGCACCATCTACATGCCAACATAGCCAGAGTCTGCTTATCTGACTCTGGATATTGTGAGTTACCCATTATCTTCCTCACTAATTATTAATACTTTATCAGTATTAGACTGTGGAAGTGTTCTTTTTTTATTTTATTCTACAGATTATCCAAAAGTTCACTGCTAATAGTGACTTAGAATAATTCATTATATTCACAGTGTGCTGGTGTTAGTATAGCGCCCCCTATCTGTATATTTTGTCATTTATTCTATTGTGTGGTTTCTTGTGAGTGGTTTTAGACACTAGGGGAGCTGCATTTACACTGTTATCAGTGCCAATCTACCATTTTGCCCACTGTTTTTGTGGGTTTTGTGTGTACAGCCATTAAAAATCAGTTTGACTCCTTACACTGGTATAGTGCCCTCCTGTCACTATAACAATTACAGCATGGGTATGTATTTGTAGGAAAAGTGGGTATTCGTTAAATAGTGAATTGTAATTATTTAAAGCACATTTTAAAAAAATTGGCAATTTGGATGTAGCACCAATGGAGAATTTCTGTCAACTCAGCTAGTTTGACCATGTGGCAATTTACATGTCAATTCACCACAATGCGCTGTTCAGTTAATATATCCTTAGGTAATACTGAGTAGTTTTTACTGTATATTCTTTCAGTTCTCTTATTCGATCCTATGGTGCCACTGCAAGTAACATACATTTTGCAATTTAGATAAGGCTTCCCAAACCAGATGTCACCGGATGAGAGAAATTGATTCCATTTGCTGGAATAGTGCCATTTTTCAGATGGAGGAGATACAAATCATCCTTAGGGAACTAAAAATAAAAGTCAAAGAGACAACTAAAAAGAAAAAAAAATATGTTCCTATAGATAAAATGCCAAATGTATTAATACCTAGAGTCAGCCAATTTCAATAGTAAAGGGCAATAATGTAATCACTCAACAAGCAAACGAAATGCACAAATCCGTTTTTTTTTTTTTTTTCTCTGTTGGAAAGCAAGATTTTTCTATAGCCATTAGCTAATTAAAATCTACAAAAGTGAGTGTAATTTTATGGATGTATAGAAAAAAAAATATTATAGAGATTAACTGTAAAATAAGATACTGAAGAAGTTGACTTTTGATCTAGAGACTTCATGTAACGTATTTATGCACATTAAGATTTTTGCCTGTTTTCTTGACTGATAATGTGTTTTATTCATGTGAAGACGTAAACATTTAAATCCTTTTTTTTACGATTTTCATTTTATTGAACCCTGTAAATGCTTGTGATGCTTTTGTCTAGTACCGAGTAAATGTCTTAATAATATTATAATCATACTACCTTTGCTGACCAAACTAGGTAATAGGTGCTAATAATTTAAATAAATAATACATTTAATAAAAAATAACTTTTTTTTATCACTACTCCAAATTTATTTGGACAACAGAACATATTCTAAAACTGTAAATCTCTACAGAATATGTTGGTTCTATATAAATGCCAATTATAGTAATAATGATAAAAAAAGAATATATATATATTATTGTTTTTGATTTTTTTAAATCTTTATTTCCTAAGTAAGTAAAATAATACCATATAATATAATATAATAAAAATGCATGGAGGTCAATGAACAAAGTACTTATAAATGTGGAAACCATTATTTCCATGGTGGAAATTATTGGGCAGAGTCTACTTAAAACTTCAAGCTTATAAAGTTTGCAGTGAGTTTTCCCAAGTATAAAAGAGATTCAACAACAAATACATATGCCAATAGATCTCACATGTGGCTCCAAAAGGTATTAATTAGAGGCCAATTCTATCAGAGCTTTTTGATTAAAGGAACACTATACTGACAGGAATACAAACATGTATTCCTGACACTTTAGCAGTAAAAGCATAGTTTAGGCCCCTGGCCCACCTCAACTTACTTTAAAAACTCACTTTTTTTTTCTAGTGCCGCACCAGTCTCATCACGCCGGGCTCCTCCCCTCTCCGTCTCCTTGGCTGAATGAATCCATTTTTTTTACCGTAGGAAAACATTGGGAGGCTATTACGCATGCACATTAAAAAAATCCAATCAGTATTTCCTCTATGGGGATCGTTTAGTGTCTCCATGCAGAATATGGAGATACTGAATGTCTGTGCAGCACTGACCAAGGAATACTTTTGAGCATCTGACCAAGGAGTGTTTCTGACCGTTTGAGTGAGTGCCAATAAAGATGTTCGTAGGCAGTAATGTAACAGTGTTTACAGGCAGTAAAGGCAGCATCTACATAAAAAAGCCTGCAGAGACATGCAATAAACACTAGAAAAACTCCATTAAGCTATAGTTGTTCTGGTGACTATAGTATCTCTATAAATAAACATCACGTCTACATTTCCAATGGTTGTCAAGGTTCATCAGCATTCTGTATGACATGGAAAGGAACTTTTTGGTTTTCTGAAATTTGGAACAGATTAAAGTGTACAGATGTTTAAAAATGTTTTTATAGCAACTGACTGGAATTTTTGTTCTAAGTTCTCCATTTTCCTTGAAGGCAGTGATCTGTCACATGAACCTTCTTCCTGTTTAATTATGTGCACATGACACATTTGTGGACAATATAGTAAGCTTGGAAGTCTCAGGGATATCACTCTATGATAAATACGGTATAGTAGTTTGAAGGTTGGTGACTGACAAGGGTCAGGATTAGTTTAACATTTAGGACAACGTCTCTGATGAACAGAGACAAGGCTATACCAATACCA
Source organism: Pelobates fuscus (assembly GCF_036172605.1). Classification (NCBI taxonomy): domain Eukaryota; kingdom Metazoa; phylum Chordata; class Amphibia; order Anura; family Pelobatidae; genus Pelobates; species Pelobates fuscus. The sequence continues at coordinate 117,835,689 of NC_086317.1, forward strand.
CGTGACCATTATGATCATTATGCTTGGACATTGTCAACTGCCCGAAAATGATAAAGATGTTCCGGATACATTATAGTCAATACTCCAGCAGACTTCCAGTCAGAGCTTTTGGAAAGATCTTCTTAATTTTTCCTCAATGTTACGGCATACTGATTCAAGTGATTAAAAAATCACACTCAGTATATTACTTTAGGATTTAGTACTTCTGAAAACTAACCCTTTAACCCTTTCCTGACAAGGTATTAAACAAGCTGTCCCTTTTTTATCTTGACTGTCCTGATGCAATAATCTTTGAAGAAGTGGTTATAACCCCAGTTGTGCTTGTGTCTACAAAAATGACAACACAACCTATCCATAGAGATTTAAAAGGGGAACTGCCACTTGCCAGATTTTTTAATATTACGTTATGTATCCTAAAACTTGAAAAACACATTTCAATGCTATGAAAAATAAAATTTAACATAGAAATTCATATTTGTTTATCCTGCAACCAGGTGCCTCCATTTTATATCCCTATCAATCATTGTTATTTGTTTTGTCCTTTGCATTTGCAGCTATCAAAGAGAAAGTATGCAGAGAAGAGGAGAAATAAAACATAATTTAGGTTATTTTCGATGTTTTATTGGTGTAATTTATGGAGAAATGTAATTTCCCTTTTAAAGAATGTGAACATGACTGAAGTTTGTTCTTTAGTAACATTTCCCTGAACACACTGACCCTCTAGATGAATACAGGTTATCTCATGTAATTTTTTCATTTGAATGCAAATACATTAATTTCAAAAATCATCTCCAATCTCATGATCTTTTCTATTCACTTATGTTCACTGAATTCATTAGGTTTCAACTTCCTTTCTACTTTTTCAATCTAGAATGTATGCTTAGATGAGCAGATGATTCATCCACCGTGTTTTAAAATTTGCATGCTATTTTGCTCATAGCATGGTCCTTTTATTTTTTTTTTTAATTCTTTATTTTTGCATTGACAGCTGGTCATATGATGTGACATTAATTCAGGGCAACAATCGTTTGTTACAGCGTGAGTGATGACATCATCTATATAACAGTTGGTTCAAGTTGTTCATAAGGCAATGAGGTTCTGGATAGGGTTGAAGCGAATGGAGGGGCCTCAATTGTTATTCAGAGCCCTCTTTCGAGTTCCCACTGTCCAATACTTTTTATTTTATTTTATATTACTAACATAACATTAACATAAAAAGTATCGTAGTAAAAGTAAATTGAAGGGAAAAAAGAAAGAAAAGTAAATCTGTTGCATAAGAGAGAAAGGCACCTGTGAGTATGATGTATCATAGGAAGGAGAGCTCACATGAGGGAAGTCCGGGGCCCCAAGCTACGCCATAGAGAGTCTCCCATCATGTCATCAGTCTCCCAAGAAGACCCCAAGGCTCCTTTGTGGGTTTTGAGCCATGACCCTGGCCGGTCCCCCTTGTGGAGCCCCCAACGACAAACCACCTTATATTTTTATAGCTCAAATGCATATGTTCTTTTATGAATGCATTCAAAAAAAATAATGTGAAGTTTGAAAATGAAAACTTTATTGCATGGCATTGCAACATTTAAAATTAAATCTTATATTTTTATGAAATCTAGCAATCTATAATTCCAGCATCAGATCATTAATTATTTCCCAACCCCATTTCCATCTGTCAAATAAATATGTGAGCGTAAACCATATATAAATGCATTAGAATCGTGCAGCATGCTCTTAGATAGGATGGAAATAATATCACACTGAGTGAAAGCATATGCTGTTGTCATAATGTTTTCTAGCTATCCCTAGTGGTTTTAATAGCAGAATTCTGTGGAGCCTGATTGTTCTCACCACAGGAGAATCTTCAAAGCCTGCTGTTAGATAGCCATTGAATATGTATGTTTATATAGCTCCAATGATGTGCATTAGATTATGTAAAAAAAAAAAATTGGAATCAATTTCATTAGGTCACGGTGAGTGAAAAAAAAATTACTTTGTTTCTGCTATTGTCAACCTGTTTCCTAAGGTTTTATATAAAACTGCAGTGCCGTTAAGGATCCTTTAACATCTTGTGCTGGGTATGAAAGGGTTGCACAATAATTTGTAGGTATTTAACTTGACACAACAGGCAAGCTGTCTTGCTGAATGAAAAAAAAACATACTAAAACAAATAAATCTTTGTCAAATTCAATTAAAGGGACATTGTAGGCACTATAACCATTTAATCTCAGATAAATTATAGTGATTGGCACTGCCACTCTATTCATTGTTAAACCCTTTTTAAACAGTTTTACACTAATTGTGGGTCCCTTTGCAACCCACTGCGTGGCCTCCACTGGAGGTATGGCTAAGGCAGAGATTTTATGCTTCCTTCTAGCCAAACCAGTTCATTCCAGCAATGGGCAATGTGATAGCCTGAATCCAATCAGCTGATACTCTCAGCCAAGCACAGTCACCCATTACTTTTCAGGCTGATGCTTCTTTGTTAGTCCAAGTAATACATAGAATATGGGCTGTTAGGGACTGTATTCTTAATGCTATAGTGTCCCTCAGCCTCCGCATTCCCTCCCCTTGCGGTTATCAAATTGTAAAAACCCTTTAAGCACTTACCAGATTTCAGAGGTCTCTCAGTGCAGGCATTGTCTCCACCTATTCCAACCCCAGCACAAAAGGAAACCTTATGCTTTACTGTGAGGATTTACAAGATGTTGGGCATCCTCATGCAAAGCATGAGGACATCCAGTGTCGCTACACAGAGTTAAATACTGGGAAGCACCCCTAGTGGCTCTTTGCTAGACAGCCACTAGAGGCAGTATAAAGTATTAATCTGAGGCGCTTTCCCTTTAACAAGTAAATATGGTAGCTTCTATCTCTTCAATATGTACCTTGTGCTGCTATCCTCCACTTCCCCCCAAAGTACACAAAGCTCCAAGTCAAATCTTACAACAATGAGTTAGCGCACATAATAATAATAGCTCTCCAATTAGAGAGAACACAGATGTAGAAAATAAAAATAGAAATAAAATAAAGAAAAAAATAAAATAGAATAGAATAAAAATAAATATTTTTTTTATTCTATTTTATTTCTTTCTTAATAATAATAATAATAATAATAGCTCTCCAATTAGAGAGAACACAGATGTAGAAAATAAAAATAAAATAAAGAAAAAAATTAAATAGAATAATAATAATAAAAAAATAATATATATATATATATATATATATATATATATATATTATTCTATTTTATTTTTCTTTATATTATTTTTTCTAATTTTATTATGTACGCTAACTAATTTTTTTAAGATTTGACTAGGGGAAATATTGCAATTTCTCTAAAACTCCAATTTTTCAGCTGCATGCTTAAGGGGACAGGGACAATGCACCCAGACCACTTAAATGTGATGAAGTGGTCTGGGTGCCTATAGTGTCCCCTTTAAAACATTAAAAACTGTTTATGGAAGGTGGGGTGAAAGAGCTGCTTTAATACCCATTTACAGTATACATTTATAACAATTATAAACTCATTATGAGGATTTAAGATAGAACTAAGTCCTAAAGATTCAGTTTTACATACAATGTAGATGAGTAGTGTGTATGAATAGAGGCAAAGTGACACTTTAAGTACCTCTGCAAAAATGAAACTACAGCAGAGAACCATATATCCTTGTTAGGTGATAAGCTAACTCTGAAACAAAAGTGACGATACATTATGTTTGTGCAGCACTCAGGGCCGCCATCAGAAATTGTGGGGCCCCTAACACAGCTCAAGGTCTGGGCCCCCAGTGCCTGCCTCCAAGCCCCGCCCACAGGAATACACACACACAGACACAAAAGGACACAGACACACACACAGAAAGATACACACATACTAACAGACACAAATACTGAAACAGACATACACATGTTTAGACACATACACAGATACACACACATGCTGACATACAGACACACACACTGATGTACATACATACTCACATACTGACACACACACACATACATACAGACATACATACATACATACTGAAAAACAGATATACATACAAACTGACATACAAACATACATATATACATACAAAAACGTACATACATATTGACATACATACATACTGATATATATATACATACATACACACACACAGATATATATATACATACACAGATACATACAGACATACTGACATACACACACACACAGACATGCATGCGTACTGATATTCATACGGATAGATAGATATATACATAGATACTGACATACACACACACACAGACATATATACATACTGACATATACACACACACATACAGATAGACACACACACACATACATACTGACATACACACACACAGACATACATGCATACTGACATACATACTGATAGATATATACATACATACACACAGACATACATGCATACTGACATACATACTGATAGATATATACATACATACACACATACTGACACACACAGACACAAACACAGACATACATCCATACATATATACATACTTACATACACGCACACATACAGATAGACACACACATACAGACATACTGACATACACACACACAGACATACATACAGACATACATCACACAGACATACATACAGACATACATCACACAGACACACATACAGACATATACATACTGGCATACACACACAGACGTACATGCATACTGACATACACGCACAGACATACATGCATACTGACATACACACACAGACATACATACATACTGACATACACAGACATACATACATACATACATTTAGACATATATATATATATATACATTTAGACATATATATATACAGAAATGTATACATACATTTAGACATATATATATATATATATATATATATATATATATATATATATATATATATATATAAAAAATACTTGAAATCCCCAGCACTCACGTTTATCTGAAGCCAATGCCGGGCGCCAGACCAAAGCTCCAAATCAGATAGAATCCACATGAAATAGGCTGCTCTCCGGACTTAAAAGATTCAAATTTTATTTAAAGTTGATTAAAAATTGCGACCCTCGGAGAGCAGCCTATTTCATGTGGATTCTATATATATATATATATATATATATGTCTAAATGTATGTATGTATGTCTGTGTGTGTATGTCAGTATGTATGTATGTCTGTGTGTGTATGTCAGTGTGCGTGTATGTCAGTATGCATGTACGTCTGTGTGTGTATGCCAGTATGTATATATACATACTGGATATATAATCCTGATATTTACAGAGTGAGTGTAGCAGGAAGTGGAAAAGAGGGAATAAGACAAAGGGACAGTATTTAAGTTCTAAAACTGGTATAATAAGAGTTCACCAAATCCTATAAAAACTTTCAAACAGTACACAGTAAATGTGGGTATCCAGGAGCTGAAAAAGTTAAATAGCAATGAATAAAAATAAATATAAATATAAAGTGCAGATATGAATTATACTTTTCCTATACCCAAGTATGCAAATCGTTAAAGACATATAGGGAACAGCAGATAAATTGCTTCTCAGTCTCTCAAACCATATAAATATAAAAGTCCATAAGATAATCACTTGAGTAAATATTTCAGTCCCAACAGTGTTAAGAGTCTCTTATTATGTATCATGAACAACCTATGTCCTGCTTGCATAAACAGTACAGGATTAGTTAGGTCCTTATATACATACTGACATATACACACACTGACATACATACTGACATATAGACACACTGACATACATACTGACATACATACATACATGCAGACACATACATATACACACACACACCTCATTTATCAGCCACCCTCATCTTACCTTTAAGTTGCAGGAGGGTGGCTGGGGATGATGGGAGTGGATGCCTCTGTATGCCTCCGGTGTCCTCTCATCTCCGCTCCTCTGCTCTGCCTTTCCCCCCGTGTGGAGTTAGCTGGGAGGAAGTGACCGGCCGTAACTTCCTCCCAGCAGCACTTTCGGTGTAGCCGCAATTTTTTTTAAAGGGGCCCGGTCGCGCAATTACCCGGCCGCAGCGCTGACCGGGCCCCTGAAGATATAGGGCCCATTGGGTGGCCCTAAATGCTTGGGCCACCTGATAGGCCCCAGTGCAGATATACCTGCAGCAGTTTCGCCGCTCCACATGGGGCCCGGGCGGCCGGGACCCCAGGGCCGCCGGGCCCGTGACAACTGTCATGGTTGTCACCCCCTGATGGCGGCCCTGGCAGCACTGCCCCAGAAAGCACCTCTAGTAGCCATCTGAGGAGTGGCCAGTGGAGTTAAACCTACGCTGCAATGTAAACACTGCATTTTCTCTGAAAAGACAGTGTTTACTGCAAAAAGCCTGAAAGGAATGATTCTACTCACCAGAACAAATATAATAAGCTGTAGTTGTTCTGGTGACTATAGTGTCCCTTTAATGCAATGTTCTAAACAATAATACCAGTCTGTCTCTAAATTGTCAATTACAAATGAAGAATAATGAAGGATAAAAGTTTCACTTGGTGGAAGTGAAAGATTGGAATCCGTTTTGTGGATCCAGGTTTGTTGTAGAGAATTTTATAGCATGACAGGAGGCTTCATATTTGCTTAAGTCTCTCTTTACTAGAACTCCACAGCAGCACATTAACAGAGAGATAAACACCAAAGACAAAAACATAAGGTTCTATATAAGGCTCCTCCTAAGCCACCATTTCCTCTTTCTTTGCTGCTCCGCGGACAGTACAGGTCAGAGTACCTCTGCCTCCTGTTTTTTCTGGGTGACTGTGGGTTTTTTATATGTGACATTTTGGAAATGCTAATTATTCATTTGTGTATTTATTCCTCCATTCTACTGAGTTTGTATTTGACCTATTTTATTGTTTGGTTCCTTTTCCTGGTTCATTGGTTTCTATTTTTCTGCATTCCGTTTTTATATGTATTATTTGTTCCTCCGTTTTCTGTGGGGTATTTATGCTTTATTTCTCTTCTGTTTCTGCCTTTGGGGTTTTTTCCCTTTGTTCCCCTGTGTGCTTTGTTTTACTGTACGGTCGCCGAGAAGCGGTCTTCCGACCGCCTCTCGTGCCAACTGTCGGGACCGCAGAGAAAGACTCCAGCGGTCCCTCGTGCGCTGTGTATTGATTCCCGCCCGCCGGCTTCGTCCGGCGAGCGGGAATCCCCTACCGGCTTCCCTGTCCCTCCCTCGCCTCGCTCGCATCCTGGCTATACACGTGCGGCGTGGAGAGGGTACAGGGAGCCTCTCTGTTGCCGCGAGTTGCGGCTTAGGTGCACCCTCTCCCCCGTGACCGCGTGGCCGGGTCCGGGGGTGCGCGGTTTGCTCTGCTATGCCTGCCGCGTGGGCGCCCTTCATTTAAGGGCGCAGGGTCCCCATTTTCTTTTCTGTGTAAAGTTTACTCTAGGGACTACAGTCTGTTACACTTCTACCCCTTATATTCATTGGAGATTTACACTTTTATATTTAATTTTTGTATTCCATGCTTCACTGGTCTGTTTCCCTAGATTCATTATATATCTCTCAGGTGTAATTTGAGGTTTTGCTATGTGCTTGTGTCTTCCCTGTCTCACTGCATATGGCTGTACAATGCGTGTTTGCTTAGAGCTCTGCTGCCGGCAGTTGCTCTCTGTGCATGGATTCTGTGCCCTTACTGCTTACACTATGCATGTTCCTGGACTAATTGAGGGTTGGTTACTGCTTACATCTGCATATTTCCTGCAGGGGACCCTACTGGGGACACTAGCCCTCACACAATTCTGGACCTGAACTGGGGACCCTGGTACATCTCTACCCTACACGCCTCCGTGTCAAGATATGCCTGCCTGTCACCTCTACGGATTTACGTTTTGCCTCCATACTCCTCTGGCCGGTGCTACCCGTGCCCAGATACTGGCCAGCTGTAGTCTGTGCCCCTATGATTGGCCTGCTTTGTCTGTGCCCCTTGATTGGCCAGTTTTGTCTGTGCCCCATGATTTGGCCTGCGTTGTCTGTGCCATTTTACGCATGCTACTGGCCTGGTGGCTCCACTCCTGGACCCCTGTTTGTTGAGCCGGCATGCGTATAATACTTGCCTCTGCCACCTATAGGGGTGCGGCCCCTGCTGCCTGCTAGTGATACCTGTTCTCTATCTCCTTAGGTGTCACATACCATCATTTCGGATATTATGGAGGCCTCTGCACAGGAGCAGAGTTTGCAGGCATTGTTTGATGCGACGGGGTCCGCCTCTGTAGAGAGAGCCCTGGCTAGGGACCTCCCTCTATCACAACCGGACAGAGGCGCGAGTGGAACCCCCCGCTTGGCAGACGACTCGGCTGAGTCAAACTCTCATGGGAGAGAGCAGGCAAGTGTGCAAATGCGCTATTGGAAGGGCGAAGTCCCTAAACCACACTCCCGGTAGGGCAAGGCTCCGGCGAAGCGAAATGGTTCGAGGTTATTAACCTCGCCGGCCTCGCGCCGCCGTCTATCGGGTGCAGGGGAGGAGGCCTCCTTGCTCCCCCTATCATAAGCCGTACTGGATGAGTGGCGGGCAGACCAACTCCCTTCAATGGCAGGAGATGATTGGGACTAGGACCGTAGGTTTGGCCCAGGTTGGCGCTAGGAGGATGAAGACGCGCCGGGAACAGGGGCCCCCACGGTGGTGCCGGGAGACGACATCTTTCTAGATGCTAAAGGTAAACCTCTGTCTGACCCTCGCTCTATCTGGCACCCCAGGTCCTCATAATGGTCGCGGCCCGACCACTTAGCACAATTCGGGCGCTACTGGGTCCGCAGACCCCTGGAAGGGGAGGCCCGCGAGTAACTTCGGGCAGAATGCCCCTGGCCGTCCTGCCGGACAAGGTGGCGGGGGACCCGGATTTTGACCCCCTGGTGGCCTCGTACTTGAATCGTACGGCTCGGGACCCCACGTAAGGGGTCGAGCGTCGCCTCCGCCTGGCGCAAGATAAACAGCCGGATAGGCTGGGTCCTTTGTGCAGGATGTTGGCCCTGACGGACGTGGCCTGCACAGATGGTACGAGCCTGGACCCGGCCATCATGTGGGATTGGACACTACGCCCCAGTTGCCTTCTTGGCAATGCTAATGTGGTTCTGCACCGAACGCAGGTACACGGCTCTGTTCCATATGGACACCAAGCTATCGGAACTAGGATCCGAAGAATTGGGCCCCCCTGGCAATAGTCCTACTGTTCCGGGAACCTTTCTTTAAGGAGCTACAGAAACGCATCAATTTATTTGCTTCCCTGGATAAAGCACAGTCCTCTATACAGAAGGTGTTTCGCTCACTGTTATCCCGGCTGGTCTTCGGTCCCCACAGATCTCGTGGCCCATCCTTTTTTCCTCCATACCAGCCCAGACCTCCCTGCACCCGAAGGGTGGGTAGAGGTTGTGGAGACCGTGCCAGAGGACTAGCGAGACTTCCTACGGGTGTGTACAGCTCCTGCCACTTTCAATCCCCCTCTATTGCATACAGACAGATTGTTTCACTGCAGAGACAGGTGGCAGGAAGTGTCTTCAAATGCTTGGGTCCATCAGTCGGTACGAGGTTATGTCATGGACTTCGCCTCCCCACCGACGCAGGTTGGACCTCCGAGTGTCTCCTTCATCGCGAGAGTTCAACGTTCCTTGATAGCTACCGAGGTTCGGACCCTGCTCGCCTTTGGTGCTACCCAGCGAGCCCCGGATTTGGGGGGCTTCCTCAGCTCGTTTTTTCTAGTGAAGATGAAGTCGGGGGAGCTCCGCCCGGTGGTCGATTTTTGGGAATTGAACACCTTCGTTGTCTGCGACCTCTTCAAGTTGGAGGGCATTCATCTCCTTCGGGACCTTCCCCAGCCGGGGGGCTTGTTCATGTGACTGGACCTGAAGGATGCTTACCTCTCCGTCCTGGTGGACAAGAGTGGTCGCGGGTTGCTTCGCTTCACCTGGAATGGCACCCCTCGCCAATTCACATGCCTCACGTTCGATCTCAGCTCGGCCCCTTGGTGTTTCACCGAGCTGCTGACGCCTGTGATCGCCCGATTCTGGTCGGAGGGTGTCCGTTTCCTGTTGTTTCGGAATGATTTGCTGGTCCTCTGCGAAGATCCCTCCAGGCTCAGATGTCACACACGTTCGGCGATCTCCTTCTTGGAGCTCCTGGGATTCGTAGCTCATCTGAAGAAATCAGCTTTGGGACCTTCCCAGACGGTGGAGTTCTTTGGTGTCGTGGTCAATGCGACGGCATGCGTTCTCCGTCTGCCTTTGCCACCGGTGGCATCCGCCCAGGAGGTGATGAGAAGGATATTGAGGCAAAGTCGGATTCCCCTTCAATTGTTTGCTCGCGTGGTGGGCCTCCTCTCAGCCTCGATACAGGCAATATACCCGGGCCCACTACATTACAGGACCATGCAATGGCTGAAGACCCCTGTTCTACGCATGTGACCTTCCTCAGACCGGATGGTTTTCTCTGTTCCTGGACATGAAGGCCGGACTGCGCTGGTGGCTTCTGCGCATGGCCGCATGGAGCGGCAAGGCGATATTCGGACCAACCCGGATTTCGTGCTGGAATCGACTGCAAGCCTCTTAGACTCCCACATCACACTCTTTCCCAGTCAATCACATTTTCTTTTATCTGCCGTGGGAGTCAAACCTGACGACGGATTGGTTCTCCAGACATTGGAAGGATGCCAGCGACTGGGCGCTCTCTCGACCCATCTTCATCGTACTTGTGCGCCGCTAGGGTTTGTTCATGGTGGGTCTATTCGCCTCCGGGACAACCATCGGATTCGGACGTGCTTTGGTTGGCTCTCAGATCCAGCGTGCGCGGTGGTGGTCGCGCTTCGACAGGTGCGGTTGTTTTCTCAGGAAGCATAGGTGTTTCCTCCGTTCACCTCTATCCCCCGGGTGTTACTTCTAGTTTGTGGTCGACGTGTGTCCTTAGTGTTGTTGACTCCACTATGGCGAGATCGGTCGGGTTCACGGAGCTTCTGGATTTTTCCAGTCGGGATCCTCTTCTCTTACCATCCTCTCGAATACTCCTCTTGGACTCTTTCAGGAGTGCCTGGTATGTCGAGGCGTCGTCACTATCGGCCAGGGACCTTCTCTGGGATCCCTGAGCTCCCGGGACGAGGAGATGTTTACCTCTCAGCATGGATTTCATAGTGTCGTTGGTGCTTAGGACAGGATGCTGAACCCTTTTTCCGGCCCGTGACCTACTTGCTGAGTGTCTTGTCCCTCCTCGATGTTTTGGGACGGTTGTGCCGTCTGGTTTTTGTGATTAGTCATTTATTTAGGTGGCGCGTGTTCCGTTTGGAGGTTTTTTCCCATCGGTCAGGACCCGCTGGTCTGCAGATTTCTACGTGGGATGAGGCTGGCACGTCCTCCGGCGTCTAAATACCCTTCCTTCTGGGAGGTAAGTAGGGTTTTAGCGTTTTTCTTCGGGATTCGGCCGGAGTTCCTTGTTTTTTCCCTTCGCCAGCTTTCTACTGTGTTTGCCCTCTTGTTGTGTCTGGTTTCGTTCAGACGTGTTTCTGATGTCCGATCCTTCGCCCCTGTCCAATCTCGATGGAGGACATGGTTATTGACACTGGCAGGGGTGAATGCGACTCTTGGAGTACATTTGGTTAGTGGCGCTACTGCTTCCGAGTTTTTCCTTGATGGCATTTCTCCTCGGGACATTTTTTGTATGTGGCGGTCCGGTCCCGTGTGGAGTTTGCGCCAGTTTATTTTGGACCATTGGACTATGTTTCTTTTGCTTTGCTGTCGGAGCGTTAAAACAGCAAATATGAAGCCTCCTGTCATGCTATAAAATTGTAGATTATACTAGCTTTAGTGTAACTATAATCTTCATTTTATTAATGACAGGAGGCGAATATTTCCCACCCAGTTTGGTTTCTCCCCCCCCTTGTTTTGGATGGATTGCATTGATTGTATTTCTGTTAATTTGTCTGGTTATCTGGGCTAGGTTTGGTAGTCTGGGGTGATGTTGTGGGAAGTGCATGTTATATTGTATTGACGGTCATTAGTGATGGATTTCATGTCTTTATTCTATCAGTACTGGATCGTGGGATTTATGTTTTATCAGTACATTTCGTTCACTAATCAGTGTTTTCGATTCTGTTTATTTCGTTTCAGTTTAATGGTTCGACTTCAGTTCATAGAATCGGCTATTTGGCAGGATGAAGATCAAGTTCATCCATTGTCCGAAGTTTTTCCAGATGGCATTCATTGTTATGTTGTAAATTTTTCTTTATTTCGTTTTTGTCATTGTTGTGTACGTTAAGTTGTCGCAGCGTGAAAGAGGAAATGGTGGCTTAGGAGGAGCCTTATATAGATACCTTATGTTTTTGTCTTTGGTGTTCATCTCTCTGTTAATGTGCTGCTGTGGAGTTCTAGTAAAGAGAGACTTAAGCAAATATTCGCCTCCTGTCATTAATAAAATTAAGATTATAGTTACACTAAAGCTAGTATAATCTACAATTTGTAGTTCACCAGGAAGGACTATCCCATTATTTTTATAGGATTCATTTATTTCTTAATTTGTAATTAATCAATTACAAGAGTTAAGCCCTCGGACAGCCCTGGCCTGTCTATCTGACACTTTACACCGGAACCATTTGGTATATTTCCTCTCAAGCATTGTCTCTAACTTGTACCCAGTCAATGATTTAGCATTTCACTAAATGGCATGAACAATAAGCATGGCAATTAAGCAATCATTCAAAGCAGGAAAATTGTATTGCACTGTAAGTTATTCATTTTATACGTCTTTGATTTCCTTTCTGACATTTAGGAGAAAATGTGATGCAATGTTTTCTTTTGCATTTTTGCACATGTCAGTATTTAAAAAACAAAATGGTATTTAATCAAATATTTAATACTGTTACTGAACTTATATCAGCAAATATTTAATAAACGAACCTTCTACCACCATAACCATTACAGTTTATAGTTTTTTGATGTTGTGGAAATAAGGGTGCAGTCTCTTGGTTTTCATCTCAAAACATTTTCCATACACCTGAATTTGTACCCCTAAAATTATGATGTTATAATTTATAAAACATAATTTATCATTATTCGCAAAAGCGCTTGGTAATGCCACGTACAAAGAGACTCGGGGTACACATTGATCCCCACCAATGAGAGCTGCCGGTTTGAAAAGAATAGGTACAAAAAAATCTCAGAGAAATTAGCCACAGCAGGGGTGCTCTTTGATTGGTGTATTGATGTGATCTAGGAACATTACCCAGAGCTAATAAATAGCCGTTTTGACCCAATCAACTAGCTAGTAAAGAACTCAAGCACTCAATTGTTTTTGCAAGTTGCAAATGAGCTGTATAAAAAACTGTCAAGCAGAATATACATAATTATGTAGAATTTATCAGGAAACCTGAGATCAGTATGTCCACTAACTTGTATTCCTTCATACTGTATACACAACAAAGTCAATATAAAATCATATCAAGTTAATGGCCAGTGGCTTAGTAAAAGTGATTATTAACACAGCTGAGACAGAACAAATCCACCAAGGATTAAAAATAGTTACTATAGTGACAAAAGGTTGATCATATAAGAAATGTAAATCAACTTTTTTATTGCTATTATAAAATGTCTATGTTTACAATGTTATATTTAATAACTAGATTATATTACCATCTCCAAAATCTAAATGACTGTTTTTATAAAGGAGAACTGTAGTAATGTTCAAAATTGAAATATTTAAAACAATTAATTACATACAACATGCCACTTTATATTAAAATCACCCTGAAGAAACAAAAAGGAGAACAAGTGCAAGAATCATAACTAATGGCAAGTCTAATTTTTTATGCACTTATTCATTTTGTGACAGATTTCTGTGAATATTAACATGTTATGCAGCATATGCAATCTTAAAATGTATCTCAGGTAGTCACAAATAAACTATTGTCAAACATATATTCCTGACCCTTTAGTGGTAAAACCACCATAGAGTCCCCCCCCCCCCCTCCCCCGGCTCCCACGTGCCCCTTAAATATAGCAAAATCTTAGCTTTTCTCCATTCTACTGCTGGCTCTGACCTGCCTGCTTGGCTGACATCATCAGAAGTGGTGTTCTAAGACAATCACAATGCTTTCCCATAAAAAAGCATTGGATTGGCTGAGACGGTCAATGAAGCAGATCAGGGGCAGAGCCAGCACAAGCCAAACACATCCCTGGCCAAGCAGCATCTCCTCATAGAGGAGATTGAATCAATACATCTCTATAAGGAAAGTTCAGTGTCTGCATGCAGAGTGTGGAGACACTGAGTGGCATTACTGAACACTGTGCAGCACTGTCCCAGGAAGCACCTCTAGTAGCCATTTGATGAGTGGCCAGAGGAGGTATCCCTAGGCTGTATGGTAAACACTGTCTTTTCTCTGAAAAAACTGTGTTTACTGCAAAAAGCATGAAGGGAATTATTGCTGATATTCACCACCTTTATTGTATTATTGTAATCATTTTAATTAGTCAATTCTCTGTCACTTAAAGATTTAAACGTAAAATATTAATTTTAAAGCTCCAAAAATAGACGTTGTGACATTTATCTAAAGTATCCATTAATTTTAAAAAAGTGCTACCTATGGTTTGGCCTTTATTCTTTATAGCCAATTATGATTCTTAGATGAAGTGGATGCCATGTTAAAACATGAGACAACAACGGCACAATCACTTCAACTTTCTAATAGAAAATCATCAGTGTAAATATTCAATTATTAAGAGAGTTTCATAGAAAATCAGAAAATAAGTATGGCGCATCCAATCACCAAACATTTCACCACTGATTAATGATTAATTACTACTACTAAGAATTTGATATATATTTACACACACATACAAATATATATACATGTAAAAATGGCCTTTTATTACCTGTCACAGTTAATTCTGTTGTCCTTCTGACTAAAAAACCTCCATATTTCAGTTCGCAAGTATAATTCCCAATATCGTCTTCTCTTACTTCTCGTATTACCAGTGTGTCCCTTTTAAAAATAATACTGGGCCTCCATGTTTTTGCTTTGCATTCCTGTTAAAATAAATAAAGCAAACGAAAAATAAAAATTCAATCAAGTTCACTTTTTGATGTGCGCTATTCTATGCAATAAATGCTCACATTCCAAGAGATATAGTGTCTTTCAGTTAAAGGACCACTATAGTGCCAGGAAAACAACTTGTTTTCCTGGCACTACAGTGCCCTGAGGATGCCCCCACCCTCAGGGTTCCACTCCCGCTCGGCGGAAGGGGTTAAAATCTTACCTTTCTCCGGCGCTGGGGACTCTCCTCCTCCTTCGGTCGTCATCGGCTGAATGCGCATGCACGGCAAGAGCCGCGCGCGCATTCAGCCAGTCCATAGGAAAGCATTCTCAATGCTTTCCTATGGATGCTGGCGTCTTCTCACAGTGAGAAGCACGAAAACGCCTCTAGCGGCTGTCAATGAGACCGCCACTAGAGGCTGGATTAACCCTAAAGTAAACATAGCAGTTTCTCTGAAACTGCTATGTTTACAGCAGGCAGGGTTAATCCTAGAGGGGACCTGGCACCCAGACCATTTCATTAAGCTGAAGTGGTCTGGGTGTCTATAGTGGTCCTTTAAACAAAATCAATAAACACAACCATTACAGTGAAGATGTATGTATGAACTGTGTATCATATTACACAGTTGTGTAATAGTGTTGTAGTGTTCCTTAAAGGAACACTCTAAAGACTATAACCACAGTAACATACTGTAGTGGTTATAGAGCCAGGAATGCCCTGGTGCCATACCTCCAAAACCCATCAATCTGTTTTGTCATAGTGTGATGCTCAGGTGGGTTACGCTCGGCACCCATGTAGAAGCCATATATCTATTTTGTGAAAGATAGGAACTCATTCATTGGCTGAGAGTGTTAGCTGATACTTTCAGTCAGTGAATGAAATCCTATCAAACCCAAATTTGAGATCCAGCTTCTGCAACTGGTTACAGTGTAGTATGTGCAGAGAGGGCTGTTTGTGGTGTGACAATTGCTATATTAAAGGACCACTCTAGTGCCAGGAAAACATACTCGTTTTCCTGGCACTAGAGTACCCTGAGGGTGCCCCCACCCTCAGGGACCCCCTCCCGCCGTGCTCTGGAGAGAGGAAGGGGTTAAACTTACCTCTTTTTCCAGCGCCGGGCGGGGAGCTTTCCTCCTCCTCTCCATCTTGATCGCGACGTCATCGGCTGAATGCACATGCGCGTCAGGAGCCGCGCTCGCATTCAGCCGGTCGCATAGGAAAGCATTTACAATGCTTTCCTAGGAACGCTTGCGTGCTCTCACTGTGATTTTCACAGTGAGAAGCACGCAAGCGCCTCTAGCGGCTGTCAATGAGACAGCCACTAGAGGATTTGGAGGCTGGATTAACCCTCATTATAAACATAGCAGTTTCTCTGAAACTGCTATGTTTATAAAAAAAAGGGTTAATCCTAGAGGTACCTGGCACCCAGACCACTTCATTAAGCTGAAGTTGTCTGGGTGCCTAGAGTGGTCCTTTAATGAATAGCCCTAATAGTGCTGGGATACATAGAGTATTACAGCTATGCAGCCTGTAGAGTTTATTGACTGTTAACCTACACTGTAATATGACAACATAAACAATAGATATTGTGAAGTTTAAAAAAAAATTTTTTGAGACAAAGACCAATGCTATTTTTGCATATTTGCAAATCTGATACAATTAGTTGTAGATTATTAGTGAATAATATGATAGATAAAATATTGCTCAGATTTGTCTTTTGATAATTAAGGTCTGTAATATTAATTAAATATATGCTAATATCAATTGAATTTCCTTACCAATCTTATTTTAAGATTAAACATTTCCAAGATGCAGTGCAATATAACTATTGTTTTTTTTTGTTGCCTGTAGTGTTTCCCAGCTGAAAAGTAGATTGTGCATTTAAAGCAATCGATCCATTTAAACTGTGAAATGGTTTGGGAGTTTATCTCTCATAAGCAATATGAAAGTGTCATATCACAAGTACTCATATTGCTCACTTCATTCTTCGCTACAACTAGCAAAATTATGGTGCCATATTAAATACAAAAATGAACAAAATGATGTAGATCAATCACTATAAAAAAATCAAGTTCAATCCACTCATTTTGATATATACACGGGTTAAACTCAAACGCTATACCTATTAAGCTTTTCTCATTTTGCTTATAAATAATCAGTGGGACATCTGTGTTGCATTGCTTGCATTGAGACAAATAATAAGCGTATGACTGAGAGAAGAAATGTAGAGATGCTTGCTTGATTATATATTTCCTACCTGTTCTATGTTAAATGTTGTATATATTGTATATTTTGTATTTTATTGTACACTAACTGTAACAATGCAATGATTTGTGGACCCAGGACATACTTGAAAACGAGAGAAATCTCAATGTATCTTTCCTGGTAAAATATTTTATAAATAAATAAATAATAACAGTACATTAAGTAGGTCCTGATGATTTTAAAGGGATTCTCTAGTGCCAGGAAAACAAACCCGTTTACCTGGCACGGTAGAATCCTGGAGTGCCCCCCTCACTCCAGGACTCCCACCCCACGTCACTGAAGGGGTTAAAATCCCTTCATACACTTACCTGAATCCAGTGCCGATGTCCCTCGGTGCTGGGTCAGGCTCCGCCCACACTCCTTTTGTAGACAGCCACTAGAAGAGGACTTAATCCTGCAAGGTAATTATTGCAGTTTCTCAGAAACTGCAATAAGTACCACTGTAGGGTTAAGTGACATGGGACATGTCACCTAGACCACCTCAATGAGCTGAAGTGGTATGGGTGCCTACAGTGTCCCTTTAAGGATTGCTCTTTTTATCTACTCAATGGGCATCTATATAGGCTAGATGACAAAATAACATACCACCCCCAATGCCCAGTTCCTTTTATTGTATGTATTATCATGTACAAATGTCAGCTGATACAAAACACCAGCTTACAAGAAATAGGGTACATAATGCAAACCCATCTGATTATCTGCTCTAGTCTAACAAATCGTCTGTTTTGTAGGATTATCTCCCCAAACTCCAAACACATAATTTCCATTATAATTGAATGACCATTAAGGCTGTTGACTTTACTGACACATGTGGTGATTTCGAATGAGGCTTGTCAGGTAGTGGAGGAGACTTGCAGTTACCCTCAAGGGAAAGTATACCCAGTGAGTGGTGGCTGTCATTTTATCTGCCAATGTATTTTCAACCGGTTTCTGGTTGGACCTTTAATATTACAATGGTGAAAAAAAAAAAAATTCTCTTCACAGATGTGCTATATTTATCCGCACTTGAACCTGGGACCTTTTTTCCTTGTATTCTCTACACAAGAGAAGGACCTGAAATCTTTCTAGAAAACATTGCCTGAAAGTCTCTTCAAATAAAACATCTGTGTTCAATGCATTTCTGTACACAAAAACAAGCCATATGAAGACAATTTCTCCTTTACATAACATTTAAGAGCCTCCTTCACTGCTTCGACATTAGCTAAGCTCTGTGTTTGGATGTTCCTTTTGGACTTCAGATTACAGAACTAATTTAAATGTTTTTATGGTCCTTAATCTTGTTCCTTATTTTTTCCCTGCCTTTTGAATTGCATTAGCTTTTATGCTTTACATGGATTGTGTGAAAGTCTGCTTAAAAAAATTAATCTACTACAGAAAAATGTCTGATAAGTCCAACTATATATGTATACACAAGGTTTTCGGTCGTACACCTAATGACATATAACCTGCATTATTATAGTCTTAAAGTCTTAAGTCTTAAAAAAGGGCATAAAACTATTATTCTTTCTTTAAGGGACACTCCAGTCTGAAGCTGAAAATATTATATAATATTAATTTATTATACATGTATTAAAATAAAAAATCCACAAATAGATCCACACAAATAAGCAGTGAGAAAATGTCAACAAAACAGTTCTCTCAGCTTTGGAGAAATGAAGGCCAACGGTCCAGAAGTTTACTTAAACACTACAAAAGCAACGGTTGTTTGGTTGTTATCTACTAAACCATGATTCCTCAAACTCTGGCCCTCCAGATGTTGCTAAACTACAACTCCCATGATTCTATGAATGAAATATGCTGAAAATCATGGGAGTTGTAGTTCAGAAACATCTGGAGGGCCGGAGTTTGGGGAAGCCTGTACTAATAAATAATTGCATAGGATGCATTAAAATAATACAAATCAAGCATTAAAAAAAACATTCTCACTTTTGAAGTTCATGTATTTGTTGCATTGTTTACAGCTTCCTGCAGCATGCTCAGGGACGTTTTAGCCTCGAGGAAAACAAGGCATTTGCCTTGGGCGTCATTTTCCAGGGGGCGGCAAAAAAAGCCGACCCCAAATGCCCAGGGCAAATGTCTTGTTAGCCTCGTGGCTAACTGACATGCTGGGCTGCTGGGCTGGCTGATGGGCAGGTGGCTGGCGAGGGAGCACTTTCCCCTGAGCTCTGTGCTCAGGTCCCTCGCGCCACCAGCAGAGTGAGGCTGGAAGCCGGAATATGATGTCATATTCCGGCTCCCAGCCTCACTCTGCGGGCGGCGAGCGAGGGAGCCGAGCAGACAGCTATGGGGAAAGTGCTCCCTCGCCAGCCACCCGCCCAGCAGCCAGCCCAGCAGCCCAGCATGTCAGTTAGCCACGAGGCTAACAAGACATTTGCCCTGGGCATTTGGGGTCGGCTTTTTTTGCCGCCCCCTGGAAAATGACGCCCAAGGCAAATGCCTTGTTTTCCTCGAGGCTAAAACGTCCCTGAGCTTGCTGCAGGAAGCTGTAAACAATGCAACAAATACATGAACTTCAAAAGTGAGAATGTTTTTTTTAATGCTTGATTTGTATTATTTTAATGCATCCTATGCAATTATTTATTAGTACAGGCTTCCCCAAACTCCGGCCCTCCAGATGTTTCTGAACTACAATCAGCCAGCCCAGCAGCCAGCCCAGCAGCCCGGCCGGCAGCCCCAGGGAGAGGGAGAAACCCCCCCCCCACCCAGCATTTATAAAAGGTAAGGAGGCTGGGGGGTTAAATTAAAAAAAAATGTGAGTGTTAATGTGAGTCAGTGTGTTTGTCTGCTAGTGTGTGTCTGTTAGTGTGTGTGTGTGTGTGTGTGTGTGTGTGTCTTAGTGTGTGTGTGTCTGTTAGTGTATGTCTGTTAGTGTGTGTCTGTCTGTCTGTTAGTGTGTGTCTATTAGTGTGTGTCTGTCTGTTAGTGTGTGTGTGTCTGTTAGTGTGTGTGTGTGTCTTAGTGTGTGTGTGTCTGTTAGTGTATGTCTGTTAGTGTATGTGTCTGTCTGTCTGTTAGTGTGTGTCTGTCTGTCTGTTAGTGTGTGTGTCTATTAGTGTGTGTCTGTTAGTGTGTGTCTGTCTGTTAGTGCGTGTGTGTCTGTTAGTTGGTGTATGTCTGTCTGTTAGTGTGTGTGTGTCTGTTAGTGAGTGTGTGTGTGCCTGTTAGTGTGTGTGTCTGTTAGTGAGTGTGTGTGTGCCTGTTAGTGTGTGTGAGTGTTTGTCTGTTAGTAAGTGTGTTTGTCTGTTAGTGAGTGAGTGTCTGTTAGTGAGTGTCTGTCAGTGAGTATGTGTTTCTGTCAGTGAATGTGTGTGTGTATTTAGAATGCGGGGTGGGGGGAAGGGTTAGGTGGAGCGCGGTGGGGGTGGCACCCGCGGGGGGGGGGTCTGAGTTTTGTTATGCCTAGGGCAAAACCTAGCTGCCTAGTTGATACTATAATGTTGTCATTGTTTGGATCAATAGCTGAGATTATTGCATAAACTGCTACTCAGCAGGGTTTTAGATATAGGATACTATCATGCTTGCCAGCAGGTCCATGCAGTGGAACAAAAGGCAGCTGCTACCTGTTATTAATAGCTCTAATCATAATTTTGTGAATAGAATGAAAGATAGTGGTATTACTTCAGCTCTGGTTGCAAATGGTCAACATCACCACCATATAAATATTTGGATAGGGAAGGGAAAACATAAGCTCTTTTCTCTGATCGCCATGACTAATGGTGTGGCCATATACCTGCAGTGATTTTTATTTCTGCAGCTTTGGGCATCTGTATGAGGGAATAGTGGTGGGGGATCTTTCTGCACTATTTCCTCAAAAGTCCAGGTTGTTATGGTGCTTGGAGTATACCTTTAAACCATTACATTGTTGTCCACAATGCAGATTTGTTTTAAAAAAAAGATATAAGATGTAGTAATTTTCTCTACATGCATTGGGAATGATAACTGTTTAGCGTGAGACATCTTTTTCTATGGTAACAGTTAAGATAAAAATTGGTTTTAAGACACTTTCTGCAGTAAACTACTAAGTCTTTTGACCTTGACATATAAAATATAGTTCATGTTTTTAAAGTAAATTAAATTTAATTCAATGTGGGTGGCGTGGGAAGAGAAACAAATCAAGATGAACTCTGAAAAATGCCAGTGAGTTAGATAAACTTGCTACGGCGACAAAATAGGCCAAATTATAATGTTAGCTGAAACATGTACTAATCCTTTTGGTATTCTCCAATGTCAATCACTCTTTATACTAGCTTATTAATGTTCATAAAAATGTTTTACTCTGTAAGAATGTTTATAACTTAACTATTCTGATAAGTTGGGGCAAGGTCACATCAAGGTTGAATATATCCTTATTGAATATGCAAAATGGGTGCAATCAGGGCCGGTGCAAGAATTTTTAGGTACACAGGCGGAGATGCATTTTGCCGCCCCATCACTCCCTTGATGTATACAGAGGTGCCACTTACAAACACTAGGGGGCAGGGAGACAGTGACACAGGGCTAGGGGGGCAGGGAATTAGAGCTACAATGACACAGGGCTAGGGTTACAGAGTGACACAGGGCTACGGGGGGCATGGGATTATGGGGGCAGAGTGACATAGTAATAGGGGGCAGGGATTAGGGGACAGAGTGACATAGTAATTGGAGGCAGGGATTAGGGGGACATAGTGACACAGGGTTAGGGGATTAGTGGGCCAGTGATACAGGTCTAGGGGGCTGGGGGATATAGTGACAAAGGGCTAGAGTGCAGAGGTTTAGTGGGGCAGTTACACAGACCTAGGGGGCAAGAGGACATAGTGACACAGGGCTAGGGGGGAGGGGGACATAGTTACACAGGCCTAGGGGGCAGGGGGACATAGTGGTACAGGGCAGTGACACAGGCCTAGGGGGCAGTGACAAAGGGCAGTGACACAGGCCTAGGGGGCATAGTGACACATGACTGGGGGGGGGGCAGAGTGACACAGGGCAGGGGATTAGTGAGGCTGTGACACAGGCCTAGGGGGCAGGGGGACATAGTGACACAGGCCTAGGGGGACAGAGTGATACAGGGCTAGGGGGACAGAGTGGCAGGCCTAGGTGGCAGGGGATTAGTGGGCCAGTGACACAGGCCTAGGGGGCAGGGGATTAGTGGGCCAGTGACACAGGCCTAGGGGGTAAGGGGACATAGTGACACAGGCCTAGGGGGTAAGGGAACATAGTGACACAGGGCTAGGGGGAGGGACAGTGACACAGGCCTAGGGGGCAGGGGATTAGTGGGAAGTGACACAGGCCTAGAGGGACAGTGACACAGGCCTAGGGGGCAGGGGATCAGTGGGGCAGTGCCTAGGGGGCAGGGGGACATAGTGACACAGGGCTAGGGGGACAGAGTGATACAGGGATAGGGGGACAGTGACACAGGCCTAGGGGGACAGTGACACAGGCCTAGGGGGACAGTGACACAGGCCTAGGGGGACGGGGATTAGTGGGGCAGTGCCTAGGGGGCAGGGGGACATAGTAAATCAGGGCTAGGGGGGCAGTGACACAGGCCTAGGGGGCAGTGATACAGGACTGGGGGGGGGCAGAGTGACACAGGGCAGGGGATTAGTGGGGCTGTGACACAGTGCTAATGGGATTAGGGGTACAGTGAGACAGGGCTAGGGGGAGTAGATTAGGGGTACAGTGACACAGGGCTAGGGGTGATGGGATTATTGGGACAGACTGAAACAGGGCTAAGAACAAAGTGACACACAGCTAGAGGGATGGGGTAATGAGGGGGTTAATTTAAACATCTGACATGCCGCTCTCCTTACCTGCTCACTGGTGATGCTGCCGGGCCCATCAATAGCTCTGTGTGTGTCCTGTCCAGGTACAGCAGTGACTCAATGCAGGGAAGCTGCACACTGAGCCTGAGCTCAGTTCAACTGAGACCGCAGGGGAGTTGGAATGCAGGGAGGAGGAAGCCCCGCCCATCAGACTACTCTGACATATCAGAGCAGCACTGGGAACCGGGCCGCAAATCAGGAGCAGGAAATATTTTTAATATGCGAGTCACAGGCAAAGGGCCCAGGATTCGGATTTTTGCGCCCCCCCTCGTGTTGCGCCCTAAGGCGGCCGCCTGTGCCGCCTTATGGACGCGCCGGCCCTGGGTGCAATGACTCTTTTCCTGTTCTGTTAATTAAAGAAACATGATGGGCAACACCTGTCCCCTTAATTTGTTTACATTAATCTGTTTCTATGATTTCCAAATACTTTCTACATGTCAGCATTTCCATTAGATACATATTGGTGCCTGTAGTCTAGGTTGGATAAATATAATTGCGGTTGTCTCACTCACTGTAATTGCAAAACTGTCTTACAAAAACAAGAATACAAAAATTCCCAAATGTTTCATTTTTGAAGATATCTAGTTTTAATTGTCCAGTAAATACATGAGCAGTGACATATCTGGACTAAAATCTGAACCACAGATGTTTCAGAAATGTTAATATACTTATTGAATCCCATTCATATTAGACAAACTGGGACATGGATGCAACCCTTGCACTACCTACTAACCCTAATACTAACCCTAAGATAGCCCAGACACAGAAACAAACTACATTATCACACTTACTCCACCCCTAAAAAAACATGTATTATACAATATACATAACACTGTGCCATTTATTAGCAGACAATAAGGATATCAAGGGAGGGACATTCAAAAGCACTTGACCCTCAGTCTCATGCTTTCAAATGACAACCCCTAGATATAATTACTTTCCCTTTGCAAACTGTTTACCAATATGTTTCCTCCACCATTGATCTACTAGGAGGTAGTTTGGTGGTCTCCCTATTGCTGCTCTATGTGTGACCAGTGTCACTGTCTGGTAAATAATTAGTGTGTCAGTGTCTGGCTTCCGGGGCAGCCTCTTTCCAATTAATAAGGTACCAAGGGACATGGGCATGTCTAATACTTCATTTTTAACTACTCATGTCTATCATTCTATCATACCATTTGCTATCATACCATTTGCTATCATACCATTTGCTATCAGCATTACTAATGTTTACATTTATTGCAAATTCTGTTTATTTAGAATGTCTTATCTCCTGTTCTGTTAATAGCCTTCTAGAGCGCGCAGTAGCCTCTTATGTGTGATTAATGTTCATTTTACAGAGCAAGATATAAGAACATTTAGAGTAAGTTACACCTGATTAAAAATCAAACCATTTGTTTTTCATGCATACTGTGTCAGTCACAGCTAGATAAGGTGTGGCTAGGGCTGCATAAGCAGGAGCAACAGTGATTTAACTAATAATTAGCAGAGAATTGAGCAGTGAGACTTCAGAGGCATGATCTATACACAAAAACTGCCTCATTAAGCTGCAGTTGTTTTGGTGACTATAGTGTTCCTATAATTTAGTTTTTAGAGAATTAGTATGCCAGTTTTGTTCAACTTGATTCTGCCTTGTATTAAAAGTGAAGAAGACCTGCAGGGATGACTAAGAAACAAAAATGCTATAATGGCTATTAAAGGGACAGTCCAAGCACTAACCCCTGGTGGCATCCTACTGTAATATGGTGAACTATCATCAAAACTCTTGTCAACCTACCTGGATCCACCTGCCAACTGCAAGCCACACTAAAACTGTTTGACAGCTTACAGTGCGTCAGTGCTAGGGCACTGCTGGCACCATAATCATTACAGCAAGCCATAGTGGTTATGGTGCTTGGTGTGTTTCTTTAATGAAGCCCCCCCAAAAGATACATTGGGTTTTTACTAACTGTAATGAAAATAAAAAAACACATATATTTTATATTTAACAGTAGAAGCTACATTAGCCCCCCTCATTGAAAGACTTTGCACACAGCATCTCACTACGGAATGTTTAAAGTAGCATTCTTTCTCACCTTTTAATAATTCAAAATGCACACAACTGTGAGAAAGTAGCGAGAACAGAAAAATCTGAAAAGAAATAATAGCAGTAACAGTAAATCATATTGTGCACTGCTGAACATTTTGAGCCCCGTATGTGGTAAGTAAATTTGAATGGAGTTCATACTGTACCTTATACCATTTTATTTCTGGTTCCCTGTATGGCATTATAAAATCTTCTATTTCTGGACATAAGATCTCCTTGCTTTTACTTAGTTCAGCCTTTTCAAAGTATTTCATTTTGGAATTGTAACAGAACCCGGTGTCATTGTCCCCTACTGCCAACGAAATAGAAACTTTCATGCAGTAAGTTGAGTTTCTGCAAAAAAAAAAAAAAGGATACTTTATAATAATGAGGCAACATACTTTTTTCCATTATTTGTTAATTTAGTTTTTCATCATCAATTAGTATTTGTAAAATAACAATAGTGCCCATAGTGGTTGAAGTTGAATAAGAGATAAATGTTACGAATTCTATAGCTTCGAGTTATAATTCATCTTCTATCACAAATTATGCACAAGTCTGTCAAATTGGTTTATTTTACATTTTCATCTATTAATGCCTAAGCAACAAAGCTTTGGAAATAAATCACAGCTGTACATGTCGGCATTCCATTTATATAACCAACAGATGCAAGGAATTATTTCAAAACAATAGTTTTCGGTTTCAGTAAACCAGATTAATTAGTATTAGCTCAGAAGATCAACTTGATTTGAAAGTCCCATTTTTCTTCATTCCAATGAATGGATTAACAAGTGACTTTTGTTATACCGTTTATTAGTTTTCTGGGTGCTGATGTACTATTTAATCCATCTCCTAAGTGAACTTTCAGGTTTTAGATATCATTCCAATTTGTGTCGTTCTGATACACTTACACAGTATTGTTCTGTTGTCCTCTTTCATTTTTGTCTAAATAATGTCATTGTTTTAACCCATTTAAATTCTTTTTTTCTGTCATTAATTTGCATATGATAAAAGTTTTTTAATTGTAAAAAACAATTTTGAAACTCATACAAAAAACACAGTAGATTAAAATGTCAAAGCAATCTAAAAAAAAATGCAGAATTATTATCAGAAATAACGTCTGAAGCACCAAGATTGCCTTCATACCTAATTTAATCTTTCTGGCTATATTTGACCCCAAGGAGCTTATTAATCAACAATTTTAATGTCTCTAAGATGACATAAATTAGAACTTCCTTTGTTTTTATGTGTTTTTTCATTCATCAAGTGAAATAATTTTAGGAGTGTATATTATGCTTCATAAAGGGGAAGATTTTGTCTGAGTCAAAATTGTCTCAGTGGAGACCACTATGGAGGTTTAATAGATTACAAAATAAATATTAGTCTCTTGGCATCCTGCTATCATTCCAGCCTAAGCATTCTCTACTATTTGTAGTAGACATATTTCATAACAAGACATGATGTCAGAAAATACTCTGTCATTTATACTACTATAATACTGACGCACCAACTCATTTGTGAGTAAATACCCCAACGGTATGAAATGTGTTAAGTGTATTTCCTCTTAGTCTTGTGGTCATCTTTCCTAGTTTGCTGTGTTTTTGTGTGTGTTTATTTTAGGAATGTTGTGATAAACTCTACTATTACATACCTTATTTCCTGGAGATTTTTTTTTTTTAGAGGGGGGAAGAGGGAGATTTCCCACACAAGTCAAACTACTGCTGTGAACT
This sequence comes from Pelobates fuscus, assembly GCF_036172605.1. NCBI lineage: Eukaryota > Metazoa > Chordata > Amphibia > Anura > Pelobatidae > Pelobates > Pelobates fuscus. Next base: position 117,862,546 of record NC_086317.1, read on the forward strand.
GTAACAGTTCATGAGACTAAGTATGACTCACCACTTTCAGTTTATTTTTATTTTTTCATGATGTGAGGACATTTCATCCCCTGAGCAAGTTTTTTCCATGAGGCTTGTATAGTCATGTGCATAATGAATTCCCTTGTCAATTACATTGCTCTTCATTTTTTATGTCTCTAGTCAATGTTTTGTTTTTGTATGTGTGGTTTTTATGTGTTGTTTTTACGTTTTTATTTTAGTTTTTGTTTTAGTACAATTGTATTTTGTTAGGATAACCCAAGTTTTTGACAGAATTTTAACATGGATTTTGGATGGTTGGACTGCTATTGGAGTTTTAAGATCATTAGCTACCAAAGGTTTTTAATCGTGTAGAACCAGGGAACTGTGCTTACCCTGGTTCTGTTTGGGGTAAAGGGTATATAAGAAATACATGATTTTGAATTAGGGGTAAAGGGCTATGGCACCTACTGACCCGATAAGAATTAGTATTAGGGGACTGTGCATCCCATGATCATTTTATTATTGCGTAAAGAGGGTTAAGAATTGCATTTCCCTCCATCACACCAACCATGGAGAGGAGGAAGGAGTAAGGTTAATTGGCAACTTGTCTTGCTTAATATTGGATATAGTGAACCAACGCATTTTTTTTTAAATCTCCCACTTACCGTGAAGCAAACTGTTTTGAAAGAGTCATTTAGATCTACTGATAAACACTGAGTACTCCAAATATTTATTTGCAAAATATTGTTTTACTAGGAAAGATACATTGATTTTTTTTCTCAATTTCAGAAGTGTCCTGAAGATATATATTTTTTTAAAACATGCATTTTATACAATTTGCCTTCTCAATATTACTACCCACTGAAAGGATTTAAATAACTTTAGTGTGCACTAGGTAATCTGGTTTGTGTTGTACATCCAGTAAGACCTTATGCCTAGTCATTTAAGCTATAAGAGATATGCAAAAACTCTGTCTTTTTATATCCTGCAAACCACACTATCTAGTCCAGGGGTAGTCAACCTTTTGATACCTACTAGAAAAAAAGAAGATGGGGCAGCGCTATATAACAGAGGAAGGAAGGCAGCATTCCTAAAAGGGAAATTCTCTCCAAAAACCCTTAAAACAATGGTAAAAATAGGCAATAGGCCGACGTCTACCGGACACTTCCCCTTTCACACCCCATTTCTTTTTCTGATATTGTTTCGACATATTATACTTTTTAATATGTTAAGCTCTCTTATATATATACTATTGTTTTCATATGGTTACATGGTTGTTACTTTATTTTAATTGTATGTCTTTCTATTTCAATCTTATGTTGTAATCATCACAGTGACCATGTGATCATGACGTCATCTACCCGCCACAATTCAATTTTATCATGTTTTTTTATCATATAAAATACTGTGTATAGCAGGTATATGTTTGATAACCACTTGAAAAAGCCCTTTTTGGGAGAAACGCATTGTGGATTGTTTTTATTTGTTTTATGTGCCATATTCCTTGCTTTTTATTACCTGGCATCCTGTTTTACAACTCCAGTGAGGATCTCACCAAGGATCCCAGGTGGGGATTATACCAACTATGCTGATAAAACTGAGTGGGTTATCTGCTCAGTAAATTGTGAGTACATTTTTTATCTTTATTACTCCTGGTTTATCCTTTTATGCAGTGAGCACTATTTGTTGCTTTTTATTTTTATTTTTTGGTTTTATATACATCCGGCTACTACAACATCCGTGGAGTGTACCTTCCAGCGATACCCTTGTAGTGGGGGACTAAAACCACTATATGCACACTACACTAGAGCTGGTTTGAGCTCTAATACATGTGAGTACAAAATTTGGATTTCTTCTAAGATTTGCCCACTTTTTTGGACTTATTGCACTATTGAATGTTTTGCTTTTTCTCCTTACATATACCCATGAAACCTGCGCATCTATGTGAATATCAAGGTTGAAGAGGTACCCATACTTACCAAGGCACTGAGAGACTTTCCTTTTTTCTTCGGTATTTTAGGTTAGCTACTTTTATATTTAGATATCTGTATGTTATATCTATTACTTATTTCTAGTGCTCTTATTTTGTTATTTGGTGGTTATTTGTATTGGCGCACCCTATATTTTTGCCTATTTTTACTTGTGATACAAGTAGGAGGTTTTAAAAGAAAATATATGTTCTTAAATTAATCTGATTTTTTCTATGTGTGTCTCTGATGTGCTGTTTGTATGAAGGGTGCTGTGTGTGTGTGTTTGTGTGTAAAGGGTGTAGTGTGTGAGAGAGGTGCAGTATGTGTGTGGGGTCAGTGTGTGAAGGGTGCTGTGTGTGGGGGGGGGGTGCTGTATGTGGATGAGAGAGGTGCTGTGTGTGTGAGGTGCTGTGTGTGAGAGAGAGGATCTGTGTGTGCATGTGTAAAGGGTGCTGGGTGTCTGCAAATGGGCAGTGCATGTGTGAAGGAGGCAGTGCATGTGTGAAGGAGGTAGTGCATGTGTGAGGGGGTGTGCGTGTGTGAGAGAGTTGGAGGGTGTGAGAGGGTTGGAGTGTGTGAAAGGGCAGTCTGAGTGTGTATGAGTGGGCAGTGCATGTGTGAGGGGTCAGTGTGTGAGGGGTCAGTGTGTGTGGGGTGTAGTGTGTGTGAGGAGGCAGTGTGTGTGAGGGGGAAGTGTGTGTGTGTGAGGGGGCAGTGTGTGTGTGTGTGTGTGAGAGGTGGCGTGAGTGTGTGGGGTGTAGTGTGTGTGAGGGGTGTTGTATGTGTGTGGAATGTGTGTAGGTGGGGGAAATGTGAAAATCTATCTTAATGTCTCCCCCTCCCTACTTCTTACCTTTTACCAGGGAAGAAGGACATACTGCCGCAAGCCCTTGTGGTCCAGTGGTGGCATGTTCACTTTAGCCTGCAGCTCCTCCGGCTGCAGGCTGACGCTCCTTAGGAATACAGAGCCTTCTTAGGCCATGAAGTAAGTTCCAGCCCGAGAGGGCTTAGAGCAAGGCTGGATCTCCCCTGCAGGCCTTGGTCCATAGTCATCGAGGCCCACTGGAAGTTTTCTGCAGAATCCACCACCGCCTGCCTAAAATCCCAAACCACCCACTAGTGGGTGGTAGGGACCAGGTTGACCACTACTTATCTAGTCAATATATAATGGCATTGCAGTTTGTTTGTTTTTTATTTAATTACATTTTATTTTTTTATGGTTTCCCATGAAGTTGTTTTCCTCTGATTTTGTTCTGTTCCCCATATCCCATGTGTAATATGTAAGGATGCACAAAATATTTGCTAAAGAAAACCGTAATGTTTATCAAAATCAAAACTGCATATATACAAATAATCAAATCCTTTGTTTATACATAGCTTTCTGAAAATGTCACCAAATGTAAATAGAATGTCCACATACTAAACATATGTGCATGCTGTGGCGGAAGGGTTGAGTTTTCAGTTTTTTTGTTTTGCTTTTAGGCATCGGAATGGCAATTTATTTGTGTTAAGACAGGGCTACTTACTTGACAAACATTCAAATGAAAATTCAAATTTTAAGAACAAAATAGCTAAAATAGAAGCATAAATGACTTGGAAAGTGCTTCTAAATTTAGCTAATATGGCCTTAAAATTCTAATTTGCTTTCAATTCATTTTTAATTCCTAACCATTTTTGCTTTAGTAAATAACCCTGTCTTTATACTGAACCTTCAACAAATCCACTGTTTGTGCAAGAATATATATTGAACCACAGGACATCAGCAAATCAGAGGAGGTAATATCCAAGCAAACAAAATATCAAACCAGACCATTTATGTCTTTATGCTTTGAGTGTTCTGGACTCTTCTGTAATATATTACTTTTGAAACACTGTGTAGTTCTGACAAAAATAAAATCAATACAATATGGCATTTACAACAGTATAGGCTAATTGGAATTCAGCAGTTCTCATTTTTGCAATACTATAAAGTAGGACCAATAAAAAAAAGGTTTTGTGGTGGTGATGGGAAATTGTGAACTAAGAATTTAAGTTTAAGAATATAAGAGGCAAAACCGCAAAATGCATGTGAGATTTTAAAGTATGTAAAATAGACTTTAGAACTGACTTACATGTGGCTGTGTTTAGCTATAAATATGATTATACAACATTTTCATAATAGTTCTCCCTTTCTGCTCATTGAAATGCAATTATAACACTAAAAAGTAAATCTAAGTAACTGTAAAGGCAGTTATTCCTGTAGTTTTAAAGATTTTTTTGTGTGTTGAGTGTATTTGCCATGCTGTGTAATATGCTGTGTAATATGTCTGTGTTTTAGTAACTTGAAACATCTATACCATTTTTACTATATTTTTCTCCAAATTTTCTAGAAATGTTTTTTTTTTAAATACTCTACAAAAAAACAAAATGAGCTGCTAAACTTGTAAACCAGTTTTTCTTCAATCTACTAGTGATGACTGACAAATACTATACGCCACTGCCACTTAGTGACTTAATAATATAAGCTGTACATCATCAGAATAGTAACTAGGAGTATCCTTCCAAAATTATATATACACTACATGTTTAAAAAGGGACAGTGAAAATATATATATATTTTTTGCCTCTTTAAAAAAACACTTCTTGAATATGCTGTGCAATTTTGGGCACCTGTTCTAAAGAAGGATATTATGGCACTAGAAAAAGTGCAGAGGCAGGCTATTTTAATAAATAAATAAAAGGAATGGAACATTTTAGTTATTAAGAAAAGTTAACCAATTCTGTTTAACCCCTTAAGGACCAAACTTCTGGAATAAAAGGGAATCATGACATGTCACACACGTCATGTGTCCTTAAGGGGTTAATTTAAAAAAACGGTACCTCAGAGAGACTATTAAGAAATATACTCAGAACCAATACACACCATTGTCTGGAAACTATCCATAAACCAGACTATATATAGGACACAAGGTAACACATAAGACTGGAATAAAGAAGATTTAGTCTAAGACAAAGGAAAAGAACAATAAGTATTTGGAATTTTCAGCGGTTTTATCAGAGTCTGCATAGATGTTAAAACTGTACAGAGTCTGTACAGATGTTTTTGAATACTTGCAAAAAAAACATAGGATATCATTTTTAATTTGTGGGGTAATAGCTTCTTGATCCAAGGGGAGATCTGACTTCCATTTGGGGTCAAGAAGGATTTTTATTTTTTAATTTGTTGCAAAATTGGATGTGTTTGAAACAGTTTTTTGGGCCTTGTTTTGGATCAACTGCAAAAACAGATGTGAGAAAAGCTCAACTTAATGGAAACATGTCTCTTTTCAACTATGTAACTATGCAAATATGTAACTACAATAGACCGGAGCAGACTGTAGTGGTCATGGTGATTTGAATGTTACTTAAAGCGTAAACGAGTCCAGGGAGCTCTGTGGTTTACATTGATTTACACTTCTGTTTTGTTTTACCAAGTTATTGTAACCCTGTACTATAGGAGTAGGACACAACAGTTGACTACTAGTCAGAGAAAACATAAGGTACTCAAAGCTTACAATTCTTGCTAGATGAATATGTATTCTCTTTTCAATGCTGTTTCATCAGTAAAAGGGAAACACAAGTATAGCAAATAAGCTCAATATTAAAATCAAATATGAATTATATGATGGTTTAACAAATAAGACTACTTTACATACATTACAGAAGTATACTGTTAGCATACCGCTAAAATAATAGTTTATTATATGAATGCTAATAAAAAGCAATGATTTTAAATATATTTATATATTAAATAAAAGAATAGATTTTCTGTAAGAGGTCTGTCTGGAAAAAGTCCTGCCATTGTTAATATAATGAGAACTGTTTACGTGACATCAATGTAACCTGGCAGTCAAGGAGAGTGGACTGGAATGCGCAAGCATGAACAATGATGAATTCACTGTACTAGTCAGTAGACGTGCTAGATGTCATTGGGTGAGTATGTGTACTAGTTAAAATGACTGAGCAAGTAGAACAACGATTCTGCATCACATTTTGTGTTAAAGGGATACTCCAGTGCCAAGAATACAAAAGTGTATTCCTGGCACCATAGCTCGCTCTGCCTCCCCCCTCCGTTGCGACCCCCCCCTCCCCGGTGAATAAATTAATGCTCTCCTATGGGAAAAAATCTGACGCTGGATGTCATCATGCAGAATGTGAGGACGTCCAGCATCAGGTATTGGACCAAAGGTCCACTTTGATTGCGGAAGCCCTCTGGTAGATAGCCACTGTGGACATACTTAGTTTCTCTGGAACTTCAAAGTTTAACATTGCAGCACTAAGTGCATAAGGGACATTGCACCCAGACCACTTCAATGAGCTGAAGTGGTCTGGGTGCCTACAGTGTCTCTTTAAGCTTGAACATTCCTCTGTGGAAGCTATTTGGATGAGTCAGAAAGCTTTCAGGGATGATGCAATGAGAGCAATACAAATAAACTTGTGGCACAAACGCTTCAAAGATTGTAGAGAATCTTTTAAAAAGATTTGGCACCCTGCAACTTCTAGCTTTTCCCAAAACTAAAATCACCTTTGAAAGGGAAGAGATTTCAGAGCATCAATAAGATTCAGGTAAATACAATGAGGCAGCTGATGACAATTTCAACAAAGGATTTTGCAGGGTGACTGAGGCATCGTTGTCCTATGTACAATGTTTCTTGTGTCTTGTATCTTGTTCAATAAATGTCTCTATTTTTCATATTACATGGTTGGATACTTTCCAGACAGACCTTGTATGTTTGTTTGGAATGCAACATTTTATTAGTTTTAGGTGTTTTGAATTTCCTTGCTTTCATAATATCTAATTTTCTCCCATAATTGAATTTTATTCAGGATTTTGTTTGGAATGATACACTGAATGTGATGTTTACCATTCCCAAGGATGTCAGGATGATGTGACACATAGCATATCCCTAGAATGAAGAAATATTTTTCATACTAAAAATATTACTAAGTTTTACATTTCCAGCACAGTCTAACATAGCAAGGTCACCACAGAGTATGAGAAATTAAATGTGAATAGGGACACCAGTTTAAAATGAATGCTCCTTAATACAAAATGAAAGATGGAATGTAAAGAAAAATATATACATGACTCAATGAGGTCCTGATTATACAGACTTGAATAAACAAAGACAATTATTATTAAGCATTTGAAATTAAGGCTTTTCTCATTCTATGCAATTTCAGTCAGCGTTGTACCTGCCGGCCATGATTGGGGACAGGTTGGACACTTGGAGCCCCTCTTTTATCAATATTGTTGGTACATGGACTATTTATGTAGTACATGAATTGAGAAGTATTTGGTATTGTTTAATTTGTTTTTGCATTATCTACAGAATTTTAAACATTAAACATTGTTTTGATATAACTGGCAAAGCCTTGGATGTTCTTTGACATTTTATTTCTATTTGTTACTTGAAAATTCTAACACAGGACAGCTAAACTTGCAGAAATTAAGGATTGTTACCTATTGGCAAACACCTTTGCAGATTAAAATTTAAGACGACCTTGAAAAGTTCAAATCTCTGTGAGTTTCAGTCTTGTCTTGTATTTATATATTCATCAATAATGGGCATTCTACACTTGATGCCTTTCACCTTTAACCTACCTTTGATAAACAACTGCTTCCTACTTATTATGTTAATAACTTGCATATAAATGGGCATAAACAATATATGACTTAAAGTTGCACTGACAACCCCCTCCGCCATATTGACTGTGCTGTAATTTCACTAAAATTTCAATCCAGTCAAGAGATATACTGAGACAAAGTAAGAACTACTTTGTCTCAGTATATTTACTCTGCCTGACACTTCTTGACACTCGGCAGAGCCAGCGCCGTCTAGAAGTGTCAATCCCCCAGCAGTCACCAGTGATGACAACAGGGAATTGGCTCTATGGTAGTGATGTCAGATCCTGGTGCTGATGCACCAGGGGCAGAAGAGGACCTGATGGAAGAAGATGGAAGCACGTGCCAGGGACAGGTTCATGTAAGTAAAATTCACCTTTTCCTGCACCCCCGCCATCTGACCCCAAGTAGTGATGTCACCATCAGGGGTTACAAATTATGCAAAGTCACCAGACGGGGGCAATGCCACGTTAAAATAGCACTATAATTGTGTATCTGTAATGGTTACTGTATTACAGTAGTATATGCATACTCCAGAGCAATTTATAATTACAAAAACTCTCTTTCTGCCATAATGTTAGTTAAAAAAAAGAGAGAGAGAGAGAGTGGGAGAATACAAGTTTGTGTAGACAGCCAGACAGATGGACATTCTTGGAAATGTAATTTGCTTAAGATATCTAAGTAAATACATTGTGAAGTCTTTAAAATAAATGAAGTCAGCTACACTGAAACATATAGCAGCAGCTGCTGAAGGTCTATTGCTAAGAAAATAATACCACAAAAGTACAGAAAAAAAGCACATTATTAAGATCTGTTCTTTGTCTCGTTTGTTATTTTGAGTTCTAGGACATACACGGCATGCTTAAATGATTAATTTGTACTGTGGACTCTATGTGGTCTAATGCAGAATATGGAAGCTTACACCTTCAGCAGGAAAGCAGCATAAAAGACTACAATTTTCGCAAACTGTTCTCTAAATTCACCTGACCCCTAACAGATTGAAAGTGGCACCTGCTGGTAGTTAGGCATATTAACTATACTCAGTCTTATTTCAGAAATCTACAAACTTACTGCAGATTTCTCGCAGGTTAGAAAAATCACAAAAACGTATTTTAAGTAGCAATTTTTAAAGAGCTGATTTAGTTTATTGTACACGTGTGAAATGCTGGACCTCAAGTTGTTTAGTGAACTGCAACTCCTATAAACCTTTGCCAGTGTCTTGCTTTTGAGATTACGGGCGTTGAAGTCCACTTGAAGTCTTGTATTCGACTACATCAGAAAACATCATTTAAGGAGAACAAAAAGACAAACTGTTGCTTTAACATCTTCAACACTAGAGACATTTTGTATTGACAATTTTATGAAACATGTACGTTTAGTGTTGATGAAAAAGTATAGATTTTCTTTGAACAAAAAAAAGCAGTTTTGACATACTGTATGAGTTGTGTATCGTTGGAGCATCAACTGCAAGACACATTGCTAAAGGTTTTCATGTATATGACTGACTCTTGCCTAGCCCTTCTGACCCCATTTTGAATCATAGGAAAGAAAAATAAATGATATCGATCTGTTATATAGTGTCAAAAATATAATATTTCTTCTCTTTCTAAATATGACGGTTTATTGTAACTTTAAAAATAAACGTGTGTGATATCAACTTTAATTAAATTTGAAAAAGGATGAAGTAACACAGTTGTATACAGTGCCCTCCACAACATTGACACCCTTGGTTAATATGAGCAAAGAAGGCTTTGCAAAAATTGTCTTTATTGTTTAACCTTTTGATATTTTGTTAAAAAAAAATACACAAAAACACTCTGCTCCCGTGGATACTATCGACTTCATCTGTGCTATAGATAAGCAAAATTACTGTTCAGTCTAATAAAAGAGAATCATAAGGGAAAGTTTAGAATGAAATACAATCAAGGGAAATATGTAAATTATATGAGCTAGGTGCCTTTAATTTGCCAACAAGCATGGGTGACTCAACATAGTACCTCTGTCATGCTAAAATCCCCAACTAAGCTAGAGAATAGATCGAGTACATTCATGACATGAGATGTAAGACCTCTGTATCGTTGGAGTGACTCAAGACCAATTATTGAACTAGGCACATTTTAGCCTTTCTGGATAATTTAAAATTGGAATCTATTTGCATTTATAATAGATAAATGTAAATAAGCATTCCCTGGGACACTGTGCCAGATTCTTTCACACCAATTATCTATATCTATATAAGTAACTAAATCCTACTTTATATTATGTGAGTTATATTTCAAATGGAAAAAAAAAATTCTCCTGTAATGAGATGTTAAGATGGTATGATAACCCATTCACTACTGACTCTATAGTTTATTTAAGTCATAGAAGGCATAGCTGGGATGGAAACTTATAATAAATTAGTTTTGGTTATAATTTTTTCCCCTATGCAAAAAATGCTCGGACCTAGCTGGCAACCTGAGCGGGTCTACAGGATGCTATTACATTTTTGTATGTTTTTCATTTTCAATTAATCCTTCCTAACACTCACAATATTTATTGAGCAACCAGGGCAACTGTAAAGGTTAGCAGCTTCATTATATTCCCACCCCTGAAAATCTTCTCCTTTCATTCAGTCAGTTCTCCAATGGCGTCACAGCATTCCATACAGCAAAAGCAGGGAGCGGCAATGGTATGTTCCCTCTTGACATTACCTCCCTGACTCCCTCTGCCTGCTTGCAATGTGCCTCTGCCTGTGGGCATTGCATAGTTTGTCTCCACATACACTCTCCCATAGAGCTTTTCTAGAGATTGGAATATATAGAATTCACAAAGCTTGTGTAACCATTGCTACTTCTCTGCCCTCTCTTCCTCATTCTACCGGGGTGGTCCAGCTATACTTTGTGCTTGTCTACTTTCTGATTGACTACTTTGTACTATGAAAATAATATTGGAATATTATGTGAGGTTGATTGTATTTTGCCTTAAGCAGTCTGTTTATATCATGCAATAAATGTATGTATCTATGTGTGCTTTGTTGCTTGGATGAAAGCATTTGTGCAAACGTATGTATGTAGGTAAGTATGCATAAATGTGTTACACGTGTGTGTGTGTATGTATTTTGCTTGGCCTAGACCAGCAAAAATACATTCTAGATGCTTTGTTTTGAATCAGTCATTGAAAATAATAAACAACTATTATTATTATTGCCATTTATATAGCACCAACAGATTTCATAGCGCTTCACAATATTATTAGAGGGGGGATTTAACCATAAATAGGACAATTACAAGAAAACTTACAGGAACGATAGGTTGAAGAGGACCCTGCTCAAAGAAGCTTACAGTCTATAGGAGGTGGGGTATAAAACAGGAAAGGACAGGAAATAGCAATCAAATAAGTTGGGAGTGAAGCAGAGCTGGAGGAGAGAGTAAAGTGTTGCCTTTTAGGAGAGAGTAAGAGACAGGTATGCGAGGAAGAGGTTACTATGGGAGGCCATAAGTTTTCCTAAAGTGATGGATTTTGAGGCACTTCTTAAACAATTGAAGACTAGGGGAGAATCTGATGTTGGTAGGCAGGCTATTTCATAGGAAGGGAGCCACCCGCGAGAAGTCCTGCAAGTGTGAGTTGGCCGTACGGGTGCGAGCAGCGGACAGTAGAAGGTCACGGGCAGAGCAGAGAGACTGAGAAGGAGCATACCTATGGATCTGTGAAGAGATATAAGAGGGGCTAGAATCGTTCAGTGCTTTATAGGTATGGGTTAGAACTTTGAATTGACAGAGGTGTGAGAGGACCAACTAGAGTGGAAAATCAGTCTGGCGGCAGCATTCATTACAGACTATAGCAGGGCAATATGGCTTTTGGGAAGACCAATTAGGAGAGGGTTACAATAATCCATGCAGGAAATTACTAGAGCATGGACAAGCTCCATGGTATCTTGCGTAAGAAAGGAGCGGATGCGGGCTATGTTTTTAAGATGGAATCTACAGGATTTGACAACATACTGAATGTGAGGCTCAAAGGTGAGGCCAGAATCAAGTATGACGCCAAGACAGCGCGCTTGCAAGGATGGACTTATGTGGATACCACCTACTTGAAGGGAGAGCGAAAGAGGAGGATCAGTATTAGGATGAGGAAAGACATGGAGCTCAGTTTTAGAGAGATTGAGCTTCAGAAAGTGGGAGGACATCCAGTCAGAGATGGAAGAAAGGCAACCAGTGACACGTTGCAGGATGGCAGGGGAGAGGTTCTGGAAGGAAAGATATATGTGGGTGTCATCAGCATACAGGTGGTAGTGGAATCCAGAGAGGCAGTATAAAGTGAAAAGAGAAGGGGACCAAGGACAGAGCATTGGGGGACTCCAACTAAGACAGGATGATGGAAGGAGGTATCTTTAGAAAAGGAGACACTGAATGAGCGTTGGGAGAGCTAAGAGGAAAACTGTGAGAGGACAGAGTCACAGAGACCAAGTGATTGAAGAGTTTGAAGAAGGAGAGCATGATCAATGGTGATAAAGGCAGCAGAGAGGTCAAGAAGAATTAGTAGAGAGTAGTGGCCTTTGGATTTAGCTGTGATTAGGTCATTAGTAACTTTGATAAGAGCAGTCTCAGTAGAGTGGAGAAGGCGGAAGCCAGATTGAAGAGGGCCAAGGAGAGAGTTGGAATTGAGGAAGTGAGACATACGGGTAAAGACAAGTCATTCCAGAAGCTTTGAGGAAAAAGGGAGCAAGGATATGGGACGATAGTTTGAGGGGGAGGACGGGTCAAGATATGTTTTTTTCAGGTACTACAGTGGTGTATTTAAGTTCAGCAGGGACAATGCCAGAAGAGAGAGAGCAGTTGAAGATGTGTGTTAAGGAAGGCACAAGACAGGGGGAGATAAGGTAAAAATGGGACAGAATCGAGCGACAAGTGGTGGGGCGAGAGGAAAGCAGAAGCACAGCCACCTCTTGTTCAGTAGCTGGGGAGAAAGTCTGAATCTTGTCAGTAAAGGGCATGAAAAACTATCGGCTGTAAGGTTAGTTTAGGGGATGGCCACAGCAGAGTAAAGAAGGGAGTTAAAGGTGTCAAAAAGATGCCTGGGATTGCTGGAGCATGAACGAATGAGAGAGGAAAAGTATGACTGTTTGGCGAGGGCAAGGGCTGCGCTGTATGAACACAATATAAATCTATAATGGAGATAGTCTGCCTGGGTGTGTGACTTCCTCCAGGAGCGTTCAGCACAACGGGAGCATATTTGTAATCCTAGCAACACTTGCATCTAAGTTCTAGATTACAGAAATTGCTTTAGCTCATACTACTTATTCAATGCATTCAGTGATAAGAATTGCAATTCAACATCATCTGGTAAAATTTTCATGTAACTAGCCTACAAAATAAATATCAGTGAATTCATATTTTCACTCCTTAGTTAAAAAAATAAATCAAAATTCATGATCCTCTTAAATACGTGCAACAAGCTTATTATTAGATATTTCTCATAACCAGAGGCATACTTATGTCACTTGGCACCCGGGGCTGATATGTATGTTGACACAGAGTTTAAACTTCGCTCTACACCCACTCATCCCTTTGTGTGTATCTTCTGATTCTTCTTCATGTGTCTTAACCCTCTCTTGTATTTCTTTAACCATGTTAGTTTTTTATCTAAGCAATCATGCATGCACTCACGCAGAAATATGAACACACTCTCAATCACATACACAAAAACAAATACACAGTCACATATAAAGACACACAAACACAAATTGCCATAACATACATAATCTTTATGGGGATAAAAGGTCTTAAGTAAATATGCATGGCTTCACAAGGTGCAACATTTGCACATTTTGCATATTTCTAAGGACTTTTTTTTCTAGGAGGAAAGCACATATAACATCTTCCCTCCTTTCCCTATAATTAGCTATATGAATCTAGAATATCTAAATATTTGTTTGACATCATATTGCAGATAAAGCTCTCAGTTGAGGTAACTATGTCGGCAATATCTATAGAGTGCCTTTTCTTTGTGAGTAATTTTATTAATTATTGTAAATTATTATTGAATATTGCATATACAACATAAGAAAGCATTTTGCATCATGATGAGACATTTCTTTATATATATATATATATAGTGTAATTGGATCCCAAAGACATTACGAAAGAAAGAAAAATACTCAAACCCTTACCTGACAGCCATATTCACACATTACAAAGAAGAGACATCACAAGTGTTATTTTCATGGGCTATAAATAGTAGTTGGACATTATGCAAACAGTGATTCTGGCCATATGAGTCATTCAATTAAATTACACATGAAAATATAACATGGTCTCTCTGATTTAATACTTATTCTGACGTGGATGCAATGTTTGAGGGATTAGTACTGCACGCTTGTCAGTTGACAGCTAAATAAATGCAAAAATAAATTGTACATTTCTGTAATATTTGCTCATAAACAAAATTGGGAGATTGCATAAAAGTACATTTGAATAAATTCTTAATATAGCATGTTTTTATCTGGGTTATTTATGTTATTAGTCAATTAATACTGGGTTATTAGTAAATTTCTAATTTTTAGCCAAAGTAGTTCTCCTTTGACACTTTATTTTAAATTTGCTTTGATTTCACTTTGAATTCTTAACAATTCTCACTTTGGTAAGTGACCCCTCTGGTATATTTATGAATTAGGCCAGGGGTATGGAACCTTCAGCAATCTAGATGTTTTCGACTACATCTCCCATAATGTTCTTACAGCCACAATGCTGGCAAAGCATCAGGGGTAGTCCACAACATCTGGGGTGCCGAAGGTTGCCTATGCCTGGATTAGGCAGTTAGAAGTAATATTAGAAAGGTTGTGACCACCCATTCAGTTCCAGTGGCATTGTCAAATAAATATATAATAATTGATTTTCTCACCCCTCCTGGGTGGTATGTTTATTCCTCATTCTCGGGTCCTCTATATATATCTATAGAGCCAAAAACTGCAGGAGATTCCTGATCATTTTTGAGATATTATATAATCTTTTTATTTTATCAACAAAAGATTGGGTGCCAGAAGGCTCTATAATGTTTTGTTTTACAACATGGTTTCAACCTCTCTGCACCTAATAGACAATTAGAGACAAACATATCAGTGGCTACAATTGATCCTTGCTTAAAGAGACTTTTGAAGCTATATGGCTGAATAAATACATTTCAAGATGGCTGCTTCAAGTTTAAACTATGTGCAAGAATTACTAAAATGGAAAAACTGACTTGGTTTGAATGGTCTTATCTTTTAACAGTCATGATGACCCTTGTTGATGCTGTTTGGCAGAGTTTTACAAACAGTCAAGATCAAAATAAATACACTCTACTAACTATTGGAAAACTAACTAAAGTTGATTTAAAATCTCATGAGTTAGCTCTCATGTCCCTCCTGATTTTATTAGCTGAGTTGTCAACAGCAAACAAGAAAGATAAAAAAAAACAATACAAACATGCACACATACATAGATACAGTACATACATATATGCATAATGAGAAGGGTACCTAGGAACCTTCAATAGGCCTGGAAGTAGTTATTTAGCTGCCTCCAGATCACAATGCCATGCAGGTGTGCAAAAGGGGATAGGGGCTGAAAGCAAATGCTAATTAAGATGGGAGATAGATAGATAGATAGAGTCGTTCAATTATAATAATTGTAAAATAACTATGGTTGCAAACATTGGGAGGCAGGGTAATGGAGTGTTTTTGTATACTAATTGCTGTAAAAAAATACTGTATTTACTCACATCTAATGCGTCATCGAATTTAATGCGCATTCACATTTTGGGATCTGGAAGAAGTAAAATGTTTTTGCTGGTGAATGTTATGTGCATTTGTACAAAAAGATACTACTATACAACATAGATTCAATGGTGGATACAAATTGAATGGCGCAGATACGTCACAGAGATGTGCAGTACAGCTTTACTGTACACAGAAACCAAGTCTTGCATCCCTTTTGCAACGACGCAAATTCGCCAGGGCGGATGTCCATCGTATCTAATGCACCGTTTGTACTCAAGGCTAATGTGCCATTGAATCGAATGCGTATTCAAATTTTGGTGTCTTTATTTTGCCAATAAAGGTGTGCATTAGATTCAGGTAAATACAGTATGTCACTTGAAGTTGTAAAAACTGAAACACAGAGTATACTATATTGCCAAATTGTAACAAAGAGAAAACTTATTTCATAACATGATTATATAATTTATTTGAACTAATTGAATTATAACACTGCTACTCTACACGCACTTGTTTCTTTTATGTAAGTCATTTGACATATTACTTTGTCAAAGAAGCATTTATGTGTAAAACAGCTGCAGGAAAATGTGTCAATTTAAAGCGGTCAGAGGCCTGTGGTTTTTGAGATGTCTGAAGACTAGAGTGATATGGAGATTTTTAATTTAATGATTGTAAAATATTATGCAATTCATACTTGAAATAAATTATTTCTGTACCCTTGGCCGAACAAATTAAACTAGATGAAGATAAATGTAATCCTATTTGTACCATTATGAAACTTGAAATCAGCTTTATATCCACTACATTAGGAAAAGTATAGTGCAAAAAGGAACATTTGGAGTTAACATATTTTTTTAAATTGTAAGTAAAATTGTAATTGTAAGTAATTTTTTTTTTAGAAAGGGGATTATTATAGATGAGAAAATGTTTAAATTCCTTAGGTTTTACAAACATCTTATTTGCATGTGTATTTTATTATAATTCTATATTCATACAATATTTATGTTGATCATTTACATCTTTACAGAGTATGCAAATAGCACTCTGTAATATCACTCCCTCCTTTTACACTCCACAGCACCTTTGTAGTATAAATGTTATGGCTTTATTCTTCCCGTTAGGAATGGTGAGCATGAAACAAGGGCTCTGAATGCACTAATTATAATAAAAGGATTCTTAGTTAATATGTTTATTGGCCTCATTTCACATCTGAGAATGTCAAAAGCTAAATATCTCTTATAGTAGCCTATCTTTTGGCATTCTCAGTTATTTCAAAATTCTTCAAGTACAAATTTGAATGAAGACTATAGTAGACCATAGATTTTGGTTTTAATGCTGACAAATACGGTTTAGTCTAAACTCACGGCAGGATTAACATAGGGACTTTCGGAGTGGCAGCTCCAGGCATATATATATAATGTTTTGTTGTTGGGTTGTTTTCTTTTCGTTTTTTTTTTAATCATTTATTACATTCTCCACTCATAATGTATTGGAATTGTCAGTTTTATTATTATTTATTAATTGCTTTCCAGTCACTGCAAAGTGTTCATACTGTACTGGGCTTGCTGTCTGTGTTTTCTGTTATATCCAGCTTCAAAGCATGTAACAATGCATAAGAGTCCATGTGACCCACCATTGTGTTTCCTATATGTCTCACATATAGTCCATAACAGTTGCCAGAACAACTGAAATGTAAATTCAACTTCTCTTATAAGGCCCATCAAATTTTTAGCTCCACACCCATTAAGCCCTAAATCCAGTACTGGCTATACAGATAATTCTTACATTATATAAAAGAATCCTGCTCAATATTTTACAACCCTGATAAATAAAAGATTGCAGTTCATGAGAAATGTTACTGTGTGACATATTCTGATATTTATCTCAGCAGAAGCTCTACATCTGATTTAAGTTGCATCATATGCCTTTGGTTACAGGACAGATTGCTTATTGTCTCTTTGATCTGTTCTGACAATGTGTCTGATTTTGTTTACCATGCAACCTTGATTTATCATGGTAATTATTTGCTAAGAAATGCAAGTTATTCTGGAAGTTGTAAATATTTTCTGCAACTTAAAAACATGAGCAAATGAGAACAATCAATGCAAAATTAGTTTCTATTTTGTTCTACCTAACTGCACTGCTTGTCAAACTACTAAGCATTGTTCTGGTAGACAATGCATTCTATGCAAACTAAAAACACATATTTTGCTTTAAATTACAGAGGTGCGATTCAAAGGCTAATCTTCATTCTTTGTATCTGTGAAGAGTGATTTTTGCTCTTTAAATGTATAAAAAAGGTTGATGTATATTGCAGGATATAGTTATAATTCTAACACCAATGACTCTTTCTATATATAAAATAAAATAGAAAATGTTTTATGTCAGTTTTATTCATCATCATCATCACCATCACAATAATAATAATAATAATAATAATAATAAGGCCCTAAATAGTAAGCCATTGTAAGGGAGAACCCTTTAATGTTTAGAGATCAAAAGACTGCATTAGTGCAATTTTTTTATTCTCTCATTTTTTTCTCCATACCCAGAAGAGGAAATGTCTCTGGCTTTTTTGTATTCATTAAATTAAGACATTCTAAAAATATTACATTATTTATTGTAATCATTTTGGCCTATTTTTTCTTGTAAGTAAAATAATAATGTGGAAACCAAGGAAACAAGGGAGCCTGCACAAGATGAAACAGTTTTCTGAAAATCTCACTTTTTAGAACTATTCAGTATAACTATGTAAATCTGGGCATGCATATACTTACATTAGGAGTCCCCCAGTCTCTGTTGTGATTTGATTACAACAGAATGAAGATCCTGATCAATAAGCACCACGCTCTGTAAGGAACAGAACTTCTGTCTATGATAGACACTCCCTCAATATCCCCATCACCTTATATCAAAAAGTAAAAAAATACTTGGCAACAAACATTGTCTGGAAATCTATTCACAAACAGGACTGTAGCGGAGCGCTAGTCCTAGCAGGGACTTTCCTCCGCTGGTTACCCCAAAATATGCTCAGGAACAAGTAGTACACTCCAAGGGAACAGCCAAACACAGTAAAGTAATCCAGGAATCTCCCACCACCTCCCCAGCAACTGGATGACCCTCAGCTCTAGGGGTAGAACAGACTTTAATGGAGCCACACACGGTCTTTTATGTGAATCCCCATGCAAGGTGTTTCCAAAGACAAATTCCAGGGGCATTCCCCATAGGACCTGAGAGTAGACTGAGACAATGTACACAACATAATTACATTAACTCTCAGGTTCAGGACATGTACAATATTAATCACCCCAAAACATACTTTTCCCCACAAGTACCCCCTTAAGTCCTATATCCCTGATAGCCTTGATTTGAGTGCCCAAGATATGTGAAAAGCGCTCAGATGTCACGAACGCAGCCGAAACACCACCGGGTTATAGTTTAGATCGACCGCACACAAGGTGCCTGCCCAAAAAGTTCTATGAAATTAGGCTGTGCGGTGGGTCTATTTTGGGAGTATTAAATATACGAAACACCAGGCATGAACTTGTACATGCAGACATTATTCTGTGCATCTTGTTTGGGACCAATTGATAAAGCCGGGAGGAATCGTCGAAACGCGTCTTGGACTGAAACTTGGACTGATACCAGTGTTATGTATGTATTTTATGATTTTATTAATTTGTAAAATAAAAGTTTGACCACTTAAACATACACCTGGTACATCTTCTATCCTGCTAAAGAGGGAAGGAGTCATCCCATTAAAGGGACTCAAAAGCTAACATACTCAGAGCCAGGTCACAGGCTCTGATCCAGGTGAGAGGCATTCTTCACCTTTATTTTGTATCAATATTATCATAAGGATTTCAACACCAGGGCGAGTTTTCCCTGTTTTCCCTTTGTTTCTTTTGAGGAATATACTGCATTTGGAATAAAGAACACCCATATACCTTACATACCCCAAAGAAAACAGCTGGGGAGTAAGTGATTATTATTGAGCGCTACGCACTGTCACTGTTACATACTGTCTATGTATATAGTGCACCTGTTTGACTGTATTTCAATAGGATTGGAGGGTTCCTATTTTTGTGTGTGAGCTGCTGCATTAAGAGCACTTTTTTGGAAATTGTTTTAAGCGCCTGTTTAGCACAGATCACTTTGTGAATTTGTTTGGGAGTTTGTTCCCCCCGAACACCACTCTGTTCGTCTGAATCCCCACAAACATAACGGAGGATGGAAGTCCCAGCGGTGTTTGCACGGTCGAGTGCCTGATTTTAGTTCCATGCACTCGATGACCAAACACCGCTATCTCTGTTTGCGACTAAAGATGGCCACCGCCACATGTTCGCACATATGAACGGCAGCCACCCAGTCGACCGCTTGGAATGTTTAGGTTATTGCAGTTGGTGGAGGTGTGAACAGAGGTTACTGGGGTTAACAGGCGTCAAACTCCACATATGGGTGGTCTGGCCCTATAGTAATTTGTTCGGTTGTTGAACAAGAAATTTTTAATAGACGAGGTGGCTGCTATTTTACCGAATGGCCAGGGAAACAGGGGAAAGAACATGATGATCCAGGGGCTAGGAGCACAAAACATAGGAAATAACAGGGGGGGCAAGATACGGACAGCCCATCGCAGGAATAAGGGTGACAGTCCAAGGCGCATTCTGCTACAAGGACTATACATAGGACATGATGTAATGTGTTTAGGCTGGAAGAAATACGATTTAATCTAAGGCAAAGGAAAGTTTTTTTTTACAGTAAGAACAATATATATGTGGAAGTCTGCACAGACGTTTAAACGGCTACTGGATGCATGTTTGCAAACAAATATAAATGCTAACTTTGGTCAGTGTTTGTGACTAAGTGGCTACTAAAACAGACTGAACATGCCCCATATTGAATACCCTGGGTTGTCTACTTTAAAAAAAATATGTACACGTGAGGTGTGATTCAGAGATTTATGACATATGACAGTGTTACAATGTCACTATTGATTCATTTTAAAAATATATATTTTGAAACAGCAATGTCCTACTTGTACTTATAGCCCTATAACTTGCAAAAAAAAGCTAAGAACATGTAGACATTGGGTATTTCTAAACTGAGGACAACATTTAAAAACTATTTAGCATGGATTTTTCTGGCGGTTGTAGATGCGTAACAGATTTTGGGGGTCAAAGTTAGAAAAATTGTTTTTTAAAAAAGTTTTTTTCATAATATTTTATATTTTTTTTATAGTAAATTATATGTTATGATGAAAATAATGGTATCTTTAGAAAGACCATTTAATGGCGAGAAAAACAATATATAATATGTGTGGGTACCATAAACGAGTAAGAAGAAAATGACAGCTAAACACAAACACAGCAATGTAAAAACAGCCCAAGAAAATAGAAAAACAGTCTGGTCACTAAGGGGTTAAATCATTAAATCAAAGCTTGTGCAGAAATATAAAATCAAGGCTATTGTTAGCAATCATCGTTTTCCTTAACTTCACACTTGATCGTAACACAACTGTACAGTCTATTTTTGCATGATGTAGGTGATACAGCTAATATTATTTTACTTATGCAACTAATATTTCATTACTCCATCTCAAAATCTACTTCTGGAAACTTCTGGGTATATACATTTTCCTGCAGAATTTGCATAATATTGAGCTAACATTATCAAGTTGCAGAGATACAAAATGTAAATTATGATTTTGGCATTAATGAAAGGATAAACAAACGTATCATGCAAACATGAAGTTATTTAATATCATTATAGTTTTAGGTATATATAAAACATCCAATAAATCTTTGTCAAAAGTTAAGCTATATTTTGCACTTTCAAGTCACAGGTACTCACTTCAAGTTCATGTTTACATTTTTTTTTTTTTAAATAAAGAAATTTCAAATTATTTTCATCTTCAACTTGTATTATCTTAGTATGGTGTCTTAACTATATATATGACAAAATTATATATTAGATCAGTTTCCTACAAATGTTCGTTATTCACAGCAGCACATTAATCATATGCTTCAACAATATGGTCGTCTTCATTTAAAAAAGATTGAAGGTCTTGAGAAATTATGACTATTTGACATTCTGTAAGTTAAAGCCAATTGAATGTAGTTCTGGTAAACCTGAAGAATTTTAGAACCATTTACACAGTCCTATTTCCCAGTAATTCTACAAGAAATTGCTTGTGAATAAGCTAAAGAGTGTGATTTATGACTTTTTTTGAACAAAATTATTACTAAGCCATGGTGAAATTGCAAAACAACATTTATGGCCTCATTTTTTTTGCCTAACTACATTATGTATTTTCTTTTAATATATGAATATCATATATTACATAGTTTCAAACTGTTTGGTGTTTTTACTGCTCCATATTATTATAATAACAACAATACGGACAGAATCACCATTAGAGTCTCATAAAATGGTAATTAGATTTACTTAAATTGATTAAGTATATTTTGCTATATGGCACCCAAAGGACACACTAAGTACCTCAACCACTTTGCCTTAACAAAGCGATTTTGACGAATAGACACTGTTTTTCGATGAAGTAAAACATTGCTGTTTCTGAGAATTGCCAATGTTTCCATTTGTCAAAAACTAGCCTGTAATGGCTGCCAGGCTGACACTAATTTAAGGTCTTCACACTTAAGACCTTCAAAACTCAAACCTTTAGGTTTGTTTTCTTCACATGCAGCATTCTCATAAAAAATAATTAGATTTAATGCTTCATTATGAGAAATATTTGACTGGGGGAGCTTAGCAATTGCTGTACATGCATCCTATGTACCCAATGCTTTACTATGAGAATCAATGGATTGGACAAAAGTCATCATAACTGATGATGTCATCAAGGGCGAAGTTGCTGCACTGAGGAGACTGTTTCAGTCTCTAACACATGTATCTTTAATCTTGGAGTTTTCTCTTTAATTGTAATGGAGGGCACAAGTTTCCTTAATTCATATAAATGTAACAATCAATGTCACAGTGAAGTTTATTAATGGGGTACAAGTGCAATCACCATATATTTTTTCACAAACATGAATGAGTAAAGGCTATATGAATATATATCATTTTACAAACTAAGACTGTAAAGAAAGATAAAGGCCTCTGTTGATTTAACAGAAACTATCACTTTAGTGCCTGAAATATATGAAAGAGAAGAAATCTTAATTTTAGGCGTGACATAAAGGGGATGTGTTTTTAATGTCCCCTAACTATCCAAAGTTTGAAAATGAATGGAAACAGTTGATAAAATTATATGGTTTTACTTGAGCTTCCATGTCATGGGATTTATGTTTGAGGAATCTAAGATGGCAGCAATTTATGGAAACACAGTAAGACTGTGGAAAATACAGAGAGTAGCAAATGTTATGTTTTATGCAGTGAACATTAAACAAAGGTTTTTTTTTCAATTAATATTTTACAACTATTTTAGGTAAAACAGCTGTAGATTAGATTTTCTGTAAAATGTTAAAAAATACCCCTAAACAAAAACCTATACATAATCATTAGTGAATAAATTAGCTGCTAATATCTGACATTTTCCACAGTCATTCACTGTAATCAGAGCAAAACTCAAGAGTAGGCTTAAACAAAACTACACACCAACAATACAATGGATCCTTTAGGTAGAATGCAACATTTAAGTTATATAAAGTATTAGTAAAATGTGTAAAAGAAAATATAATAAGTACTAAAACAAAAGCAAAACGAGACTTGCTGTGAAGAGTTGCAAGACTCATGTGGTTCAACAAAATGATTCATAAAATCTAATATTAATGGTCTACTGATTGTCACAGTAAAAGCATCAAATATATGCTTGTGGCAAAAATAACACCAAAATAGCATTATCTGCAAAATAGCAACATCAAGGGTAAAGATAAAAAATATATATTTTTATAGCATGGGTTTTGTAGGCATAGTATATTTAGCTATATCCATAGATTGAAGAAAACTACCATGGTAAAATAAAAATATCTACTTTTCACTATAGTAGAAGTGCGTCTTTGCTTATATATGTTAAAGGATGCTGCTGACATTATCCATGCCTGGTCCACTATGTGGGCACTACGTTACAGTTTGCTGGATATATATATATATATTTATATATATATATATATATATATATTTTTTTTTTTTTAATTAAGGATTTTCTTTTGCTCCATATTCCCACCCTATCTGCCACCCCCTATCTGCAGTGTTTCCCTTTTTTCTTACAAGCTACTATACATTATGCCATATGTTCTACAGAATAAAACTGACAAGTGACTTACAACCTCCAAACTATTGCTATGCCATTAAGCATTGTGTTTGGTTAAAGCTGCAATGTACAATAGCAAATAAAAATTAAATTCAGATTTAATATTGTTGTTGGGTATGTTTTCCAAATGATTTATTATTTTGGGGTAAAGTTTTAAAATTATTAAAAGTTACCCAAATATCAAAAATATATCATATGTTTAAAAAGTATATCAACATATTAAAGAAATCAAATTATTACATAAATGAATTATTTGTTACATTATTAAATCATTTTAAAAAGTTTTTCAAACATATTAAAACATTTGAAAAAGATATCCTACAATATTAAATTGAGGTCTAAATGAGACAAATCTCTTCCTCTTTTTGTGAGAGCTCATTGCAGAAACTTCAGAAAATTTAGGAACTTCAAATGTGATTTTAATATCGATTAGGTTTGTTTGTTGCATATTTTGTAAATGCAGTAAAACAAACAGAATGATTAACTCAGCTGAAAAAAAGGTGTATTCATAATTTTCCTTTAATTGCTATTATTTATGATAGCATATATTGAATAAGTTAGCTTTGCCCCTCCAGCTGAAAGGACAGGAAAAAAATACTAATCTATAAAAGGAGGTCACTGGTCAGTAACATACTAATGGGAAAAGCCAAGCTTTTTACGGAAGGACAAATGCCAATATAATATATACTTGCAAAATTCACTTAATTTGTATAATAAGTATATAAATACGTTTCATTAGATCTACTTGATGAACAAATTGAAGAACCTGATGCCTGAATTCTTGAAACCAATACCAAGCTTATAATGCCATATGAAGGTATTAAAAGATGAACAAATGGCAGCTTTATATATATATATATATATATTTATATATATGGGCAAGTGAAAAGATCTGAATAGCTTTGACAAGTCTAGTGATAGCTAGACAACTGCATCAGAGCATGTCAAAAATTGAAAGTCTTGTCGGGTGTTCCCAGTATGTAGTGGTGAAAGGAAGGACAACCGGTAAACATGAATAATGGTGATGGGCACCCAAGGCAAATTTTTGCACATGGCAAGCGAAGGTTAGACAGTCTTATCTGATCACACAGAAGAGTTACTGTAGCTCAAATTTCTGAAGCACATATATAAAAGATTAAAAAGGAGGAAAAAAGATACTACAGTACCAAAATAAAAATAAAAGAATACACGAAAAGCAATTGAAAACAGCAATTTCACTTCTGTGCCGCTAGTTCACAAACCACTATGGGTCCTAAATAGTGATATTGTAAATAGTGAAATATACTGAACGACATAAAATATATGGGACAAGCGCAACAAGGATCATTTGATGCACTTCAGTGCTCCAGGTTTGCTAAAGGAAACAAAAGTTTCAGATATACAAAGTCTTTGTAAATGTGTGATGCACTTGAGAGGTTTGAATACCTAAACATTTGTTTTCTGTGTCCTTCATTAATCTTGCAGCACTGAAGTGCAAAAAAAGATCCTTGTTGCATTTGTTCCATTTATATTTAGGCTGAAAAACCTAATGTGGGCCATGATAGAAAAGTGTCATTACACACAGTGCATAGCTGCAGAACGGTCAAAGTGCCCATGATGACCTCTGTCCACCACCAAAAGTCCCTTTTTTGTGACTTGACTGTCAGAACTGCACCCTAGTGAAGGAGGCTGCCTGATGAATCATGTTTTCTTTTAGATCAAGTGGATGGCTGAATGCATTTGCATCGCTTACCTGAATAAGAGATGGCAGCAGGATGCCCTATGGGAAGAAGGCAGGCTGGTTGAGGGCAATGTACTGCTGGGAATCTTTGGGTCCTGGCATTCATGTGCGTTTTACTTTATCATGAACCACCTACCTAGAAATTGTTGCTGACGACATACACCACTTCATAGCAATGGTCTTTTTTAATGGCAATTACCTCTTTCAGGAGAATAATGTAACCTGCCACACAGCAAAAAGTGTTCATAAATGATTTGAGGAACATCACAAATGTTTAAGGTGCTGCATTGGCCTCCAAATCCCGCAGATCTCAATCTGAGTGATCATCTGTGGGATATACTGGAACTACAAATAAGATCTATGGATGTCCCAAGTTGCAGGACCTAATGGATCTGCTGGCAATGTCCTAGAGAGATCCAGATACCCCGTGTCATTCAGAGGTCTTGTGGAGTCCATGCATTAGAGCTGTTTTGACAGCATGAGAGGACCTACACAATATTAGGCAGGTAACACATATCTATCCCACCTATGAAAGAGAGCAACAAACAAACTGGCACTGTATCAATCTATCTGCCTTAGACAGCAGATATGCCAGTTTGGTTTTACATTTGTTGCAGAAAATTTCACCTTTGTAGGTATCTTTAAAAAGATTAAAGTGACACAATAGTCACCAAAACAACTTTAGCGTAATAAAGCAGTTTTGGTGTATTGATTATACCTCTAAAGTTTTACTACTCAAGTATTTGCCATTTAGGAGTTTGATCACTTTCAGTTCATGCAATACTAGCCACATCTCACCTGTATGTGACTCACACACAGCCTACAGGAAAATGAATGATTTCATGTTCAATCAGATATTAACTTACTTTATAGGTTTTTATCTCCAGCTCTGTAAATTGAACTTTAATCAAACATAGGAGGCTAGCAAGCTATTAACAGTGCAGGAGATAAGGAATCCCAAATTAAACTGACTGCAATAAAATAAATGTTAACATTGATTCTCACATTACAGGAAGTATTTAGGAAGGCTGTGTAGGTCACATGCAGGTGTGACTAGGGCAGTATAAACTAAGTGATTTAACTAACTAAATGGTAGAGAATTGAGCAGAGAGACTGCAGGGGCATGACCTGCACACAATAACTGCTTCATTAAGCAAAAGTTGTTTTGGTGAATATAGTATGCATTTAAGTCTTAGTTAAGTAAGGAACACTGCATTTGCCCACATCCAATATGGGTGTTTCAGGTTAGTCTTGCCCTTCCAATGCATTATATAATTTGAACTTCCTTTGCTAATGTGCATGTGTAAGCACCCAGTGCCCATAATTGAGCAATTGATCTCTTAAACAACTCAACATGGATGAGAGTGGTGATCGGCCAATGCAGGGAAACGGGGCTAAACCACTAAAACCAAGGCAAGATGGCATCTGCAATATATGTAGTTTAAAAAGGAGCAGGGAGATTGATGAAAACATATTGATTGAATGATTCCCTTAACCCCTTAAGGACCAAACTTCTGGAATAAAAGGGAATAATGACATGTCACACATGTCATGTGTCCTTAAGGGGTTAAACAAGGTACTAAACTAAAAACTGGGCCAGCCATCCTAAGAGCTGTATGACAGTAAAAAAAAAGACTTGTAATCAAATGAACATGACCTCATTTTAAAGATTTATCTTATTATCCATCCTGCCCTGGCAAATATTTACATAAATGTGTGCATCACACAATAACACACACAAAGGCTATAATACAAGTCATCTTTTATTTTAAAGAATTATAAAAAAAAAAAAAATGGTGTTTTGGGAGAATTCTTTTTCTTTTAAATCTAAGCATTTCATGTATTTATTAAATAAATATAAGTAAGAAAAACGTATTACTGTTACGTGTATATGTAAATGTGCGTCTGTACATGGATGTATGTATACATTGAATGAAATTAAATTTGACACGTATTCTAACACCACAAAACTGAATGACAAGATATTTAAGTTGAAAATAAGTGTGTCACTGTGCATTATACCAAAAATGGAACCAAAAAAGCAACTGCAAAGTGAAGGTCATGAATGTGACTCATGAAAACAGGGCAGAGAGCATGAAGTTTTAATGAGCTTGTTTCTTCTTGTGAAAGCATCTTTAGGTGTAAAAAGCATTAAGGTGTGAATAATTGATTTCATATTGAAAATGTTTTCAGTAAAATAATAATTCTGAATAGATATGGAAATAAAAGCATGAAAAGTCCTCATCTTTTTCCAGTAATTTTCTCGATGATTATGATTAACGCATTTGTCAAGAAAATATGAGAAATAAAATATCTTACTGTATTATGTGCCTTCCGGTAATGCAAAAAAAATCTGAAAACATTGCAGAGAAATTGGAAATTGCACACTTTTTGGAAGCATGAAAAAAATAAATTAGAATGTGTTCATTTCGGGTTTTTTTAGCCCATTTCCTATGATTGTATATAACCTAGACTTGCCAAGGACATTAAATCCCACACACCTGATTCTTTGAAACAGGATGCATTTGTATGCATAAATATATCACAGATGAGCAACATTTCAATGGTACAATTGTTTATTTTATTGTGATTTTTTTTATTTTTTTGCTATTTTAAAATTTCTTCAATTTCACACATGTTATGGAATATGGAAGGGATATTTTACTTTTACCAATTATAAGGGCATCTCTTTTTTATGTTGTTAGTGTAAAGAAGGAAGCCTTATATATTATAAATTCTCACACAATCAAGTTATAGTGTCACCCCTGCAAAAATATTATAATGGGGCATATTCAACAAATTCACAAATATATAAACATGCAATATAGAGCTGGATTTTGAGAAATAATTTTACTGTGCTAATATAAAAATATTTCAAAGGCCCTTTAGTTTTCCTGATGCCAATAGCACTCTGTTTCAATATCCATTATACAACTAGTGAATAGAAAATATAAATGTACATAATTATAATAGCAGATTCTTAGGCACATAATCTTAATTCATACATTTTCAGGGACATACTTTGTGTACCATGATATGATGGGTTTTGCATAATTTCTGGTCATTAAAAGATTAAAACAGTTCATAACAAAATCTGGCATCCACAGACTGATGTTTGAAAGAAAGATAAACTACTCTCATCACAAGCACCTAAAATAATGGCTCAAATGTTATTTTCTGAATTCTTACACGTTGGTCTCCATCCCTTTTTTCTATCGCACTTACCATACCCCTTCCTTCCCCACATTCTCCATTTATTTTGTAGATAGATTCAATTATGTATTTACCTGTCCATCTTTACTACTTAACTACTAATATACAAATATTCTATACTTTTGTCTACATACATGAACCTAATATTGTAGATATACAAATTTCGAGAAGAGAACAATGTTTTCAGAAAGAAATCTATAGTGCACCAAGGTATATTTCACTTGACTAAGCATAATCTCTCTGGGTATTCTTTACCTGAAAAATGTAGGATTTACTTTCAAATTAGTCTAATGCATCTTTTGCAACCTTTATTACTTAATACATTGATGTTGTTGTTATACAGTATATTCTAGCCCTCCCATTAGAGTAAAAATCCTGAAGCATGTTCCAGGAAATGAGTTTCCATTTTTTGTTCCTTAGCCCAATAGAATATCAGTGTTTACTGAAAAAAGTAGGATGTACCTATTTTTGAACAAGGCCAATTTAATGATGTTTTGAAGCAAGGATTCTACTGAACTTGGATTAACTAACAATTCCTTTCTGGTTGGTGAAAGCAATAGACAGTTTCAGTTTCAAGTTTGTCAATGGATATTTGTGCATTGGTATTGGGTTGTTTACTTAAGTGAGAATTTAAAGTAAATCCAATGTGAATTTCAAATTGTTATGTCAAAAGAGCATTCAATTTGGCTACTCTGGCCTTAAAGTTGGAATTCACTTTGAATTTTCATTTTAGTAAAAAAAAACAATTGAACGTGCAAGTGCTAGCAGTGGGTTATGAGCTCCTCGTCATGATATGCTTGGTTAATTACTATACTAACTACATCATTTAGTCTTGTCCCTATTTAATTGAAGACAATGAAAATGTTTGCCTTCTTTATGTTCATGAATTGAAAACCATTCTATAACTCAACTCCTTCCTTTTACACTTTTCTGATTTAAGTCGATATGATGGGTTATAGCAATTAGAAATCTCCATTATATAGAGTATGATATAAACATGTATGATTGAAATAGAATAGAAAGAATTCTTATACTTAATGTTCCGAACATTTCAGCAGTTGCCCAACAAATTATCCAGCAGATCACAACCCAAGAATATTTTCAAAGAATCAGAAGCCGCTCATTTTGTTCTGGCTTGTTTTCTTTTTCATAAACTCATGTCCGTGTTGATGTGATATACATATCAGCCCCCAGCTGCAGCTCCCATGGAGTAATTTGCTTTATAGTCTGAAAGTAGTATTACCAAGATTGCTATCAGTTTATACATAGCAATCACAACCTGGTACTCTGCTTTTTGGATCAGCAGAGAACTGTTTCCAACAAGCATAGTGCTAGTGCATTATTAGATGAGCTCATGTTCAGGGCACCAGGACCCTGCAGAGAACTCTGAAACATTGCTCACTGCAGAGTCTGCCTTACATGACTGGAAAACAGTCTGGTATACATGTACGCCAGGCTGCCCTGCCAGTAATTTATGTGGACCCACCATTTTTCTGGGCCCCTTTTGGCCCAATCCCTTTTATCCTACTTTACCAATGCATGCTTCTCGGGATGCCAGACCTGCAAGGTATGCTATATGCACCATAATCTTTGTAATATTGCAGAGTTGCTATGGTGCTTAATATGATCTTTAATGCAAAAAGGTGATTATTTTAGGGTCATTCACTAAGGTATGAATTACCAAGAATTCAATGTGAATTTAAAATTTAAAGTGACACTGGAGGCACCCAGACCACTTCATCTCATTGAAGTCCTTTGGGTACACTGTACCTGTCTCCCTTAGTTTTAGAGAAACTGCAAATTTTACATTGTAGTACTAAGACTGCCTTTAGTGGCATTAGAGGCAGTTCCACCGGTTCACAGAAACCCGTTACTGTTAGGAACAGGAACTTACATATATATTTATAGTTATTCCTAACAAACATGCTTTCTTTGCTAAAGGGTTGAAATCGCTCCAATTTTGTTCAGATTGTCAAACCTTAAATAACAAACTGCCCTTTCTATGCATTATTTGAATCAATAATTTATAACAAATCACATCTGACTAACTTCACCTATATTTAGTATAAAGAGAAGATACTATCTTAAGAGTTCAGCAGTACAGGAAACATAAACATTGATTTTGATTCTAGCTAAAATCCATCTGGCCAATGCAGTCTGCTCATTTCCTCATTGAAAGCATTGACATTGTTCTTGATTTTGTATCCTGTTTAGGACAGCAGTGTGCCTATTCCTAATCTTTGCAACCACTTAAGAAGAAATGGTTGATACCAGTGCTCCTTAACTCTCTCCTCAAGGCACACTTAACAATTCAGGATTTAGGGATTACCCAGGTGAATCTAATGTGTTTAGAAAAAAGAAAAAACACCTTAGCCTGTGTTTTTATTTTTTGTTTTTCTTTAAATACCTTAGACACGCCTGGGTAATCCCTAAATCATGGACTGTTAGGTGTGCCTTGAGGAGAGGGCTGAGGAGCACTGGTCTATATTGTCAAAAAAATCTGATCATAAGGGTCTTTCCTTGTTATACTCTAAAATTTGACTCTAGGTCAGGTCAGGCACTGTTCCTTTGCCCAGTGTGGAATTAGGAAAAACAGTATCTCCCCCAGAACCTCAAGTCAATAAAGTCATCAGGTTGTACTAATAGGGGGTAACCCTGATAAAGCTAATAATATAGCAAACAAAGACTATTTCTCAAACTTCTACAGCACCCCATTAGGTGACCGAGTAGAGAAAAAGAAGTAAAAGTGTACTAGTAAAAAATAAAAATAAACTATTTTATTAAGCTAAAAAC
Source organism: Pelobates fuscus (assembly GCF_036172605.1). Lineage (NCBI taxonomy): Eukaryota > Metazoa > Chordata > Amphibia > Anura > Pelobatidae > Pelobates > Pelobates fuscus. The sequence goes on from NC_086317.1 coordinate 117,893,881, forward strand.
AATAGCCCACTTATTAATAGGTAATCCAGAAGGTAGGTACTCAAGCTGAGTGCTCACTATAGGTAAACTCACAGGGGTAGGTAAACAGCGATAACTTGATGCAGGTAAACTCCCTGCTCCAATTACAATGCTAAACAGGGAGTGTACTGAGCCCTATAATGTATAAGTCAGATATAAATCACTCTATCCAGGTGACTCTCACCGTCCAGAGCACCAAAGGCCTCTATACACACTTCCCCATTAGCCAAAAATCCACATCTCCACCTGTCCCTGTTACCTCGGCACCGAGGCTAATGCCTACCAAAACTTCTGATCCTATTACTAGGCAAAATCAACAAAACGTGCTATCAAAAATAATCCAAGTGCAAAGAAATGCCCGACGCGCGTTTCGGTGTGTTAAAACACCGTCATCAGGGGCTAAAATGAGCATTCAGCTTGAGTACCTACCTTCTGGATTACCTATTAATAAGTGGGCTATTGTTTTTAGCTTAATAAAATAGTTTATTTTTCTTTTTTACTAGTACACTTTTACACGGTTGTACTTCTTTTTATCTACTCTTTCCTTGTTATGTATCCAATTTGTCAATTTAAGTTTGTTATAATCTGTTATAGAATTGATTATAGTTTAAGGAGGTGAGGAGCACACATTTGACCCTCAAGAGGTTGACATATTTCTGCATCTCTAATACTAGTGTATCTTTGTCTATTAAAGGGACATTATAGGAACCCAGACTACTTTGGCTCAGTGAAGTAGTCTGGAAGCAGTGTTCTCGATGCCTTAACCCTGCAGTGGTAATTATTGCAGTTTTTAATAAACTGCAATAATTACCTGCTAGGGTTAACTCCACCTCTAGTGGCCATCTAACAGACAGCCACAAGAGGGCTGGGTGCTTAGGCGACTTTTGCCTAACTGACACTGGGTGTCTTCACGCTATGCATGAGGACATCCAGCGTCACCCAAAAGCATTATACATTGCTTTCCTATCTAGGAAGTCCTAATGCACGCTCCATGCATGCGCATAGGTCCCGCCAGGCAGCAAATGCTGGAGGGGGAGGAGTGAAGGTGGAGCATGAACCACTGCCTTGGGACATCGATGCTGGAGTCAGGTAAGTGATAGAAGGGGTTTTTAGCCTCTTCTGCATCATGGGGAGGGAGGTGAGCTCCTTGAGGGGGGCAGTATAGTGAGTTATAGTGCCAGAAAAACTACTTTATTTTCTTGGCACTCTAGTTTCCCTTTAATTGTTTATGTCAAACTGAAATTACATTTACCTTTTACTTGTACAGACATATTTAGTGAATTTTTGAAAGGGTTACTCCAACCAAAAAAGTGTTTTAATAAAATGCTATTTTTGATTAGAATACCCTTTACTAGCATGCCTTCCACCAAAAGATTAAAAAAATGAGTAAAGAATAAACTTATCTATGATCCAGTGCCAAGGCCAGGTTCTCCCTGCATCCTGATCCTCCTTCAGTGATGGCATTCCACCTGATTTCAGAGGATGGACCGAGGGGAGGACTTTAACAGCACGGGTGGGAGGTGAGGGTAGGTGGAGATGCTGCCCTTGGTCATTTTTACTTCAGCATGCTAAGTGTGCTGATAACAGATGCTCGATATGGACAGAATTAGCCAGCCCCGAGCTCTTGTTCTGAGCTGACAATGCAGGAGGTGAAGTTACATCTCTGGCAGCAATAATGTTTTATCTGTCTGTGCAGTGTTTTATAGTAAAATGCATAACATACACTGTGCAAACAATATGTCCACTTCAAATCGCTTACATATTCATGATGCTCGAAGTAACTTTTTAAGGGACATACATCCATTTTTACAAGAAAGAAAGAAAGCAAAACAATGTGAGACTCTATTGAATTGCTATCTTCATTATATAATAGCACTTTCTGAGCAGCAGGAAAATGGTATAATGTGAAAGTGACGTATGATTGCACTTAACCACTTCACTTCCACTATCAAGCATAAAACTTTTATTTTTATATACTTGGCTGAATGTTTTTTTTTTTCCATATAGTCTTACTCATTCTCATTTATACATGAGGAATGATTACCAGTCTGTAGGTGAAAAGATTTGTCTGTCAGAAGCCACTGGTCACTAATTTAATAGGTGTGAGTGCTCCGAAAATGTAAACTCGCCCTTGCTTTTAAACAGTAAATTACGTTTCAGTAGGTTATTTCATTTCCTACAGTCATTTCACCATTTCTACTATTAGCATTACATTAATGTTACATATATGGATAAGGATTGCTATAGCAGTTGTACATACTTTTTTTCTTTAGAAATATATAATTTAGCTGTATTTACTGTATGTTGATTTTATGCTCAGATGCAGACATTCTTTGTTCATTCTGTTGCCACTTTTAGTAAGCTGTAATGCCAATAATACCATCAAGGTCCTTACAAAAATCTGAGCTTTTTTTAAAATTAATTTTTGTCACACCGACTGAAAGTGAGAAAAACAATTTAATTATACTTTCATGCTAATATTTCAGACCTGTGTGAAGTATAGCAAGATAAAGGATACTTTATAAAAGACACTTTCATATATCTTTTATACTAATTATGCATCCTTTGCTTTTAAGAAATGTTATGCAAATTAGAAGTAAAAGTGTTGAAACACTTTTCATTTGTGTTTTTTTTTATTCATTTGGATAAAACGTAACCTTGTAAGTCAATCAAATACATATAAATATTGTGATAAGAAATTGGTACATAATTTATTTCTTTTCTACGTTAGTACTATACTTGATCTTCCATGCAGATAATTTGTGCCTGACATGTATTTGGGTTACTTTTGCTGTAGGTAATATTCTGAGCACACAGCTTATTAAATATACCTTATCATGGAACATGCATGTATACAATACTGAGCTCTTGAAAAAATTGGCTACTAAATATTTATCTTATTGTATGCTTTCCTGCTAAATAAACCTTTCATATTTGTATATTTATTTTTAAATTCATATATTTAATACATATATGAAAAAATATATATTTTTTTTAAATCTATATTTATATATTATATGTTCTGCAAAAATATAAATATAGTTTTTTGTTTTACTGCCACTCACTTTCTTCCCTCTATTGATTACTTTTTCTTATTTGATCTGTGAACGAAATGGTGGTGTACTGTGAAATTTATACAAAAATATATATATATATATATATATATATATATATATGTATGTATGTATGTATGTATGTATATGTATATATATATATATATATATATATATATATATATATATATATATATATATATATATTGCAGTATACTGATTTTTTAAAATCTTTAAGCAGTTGTAACAAGCAGGAAATGTATGGTGATTTAATTTCACTTTCTCTTAATCCCTTTCTCACCTCACACAAATATCCTGAAATACAACATATAAGATGACTCACACACAGTATTATAAACCAAATGGGAATTTGGGGAATTCAAATTGAATTTAAAGGGAATCTCAAATTTAAGTCCAAAGTAACCAAACTGGAAGCATTAAACTTTCCAGCTCATCTAATTTGGCCTTAAATTTAAAATTTCTTTGAATTTACTTTGAATTCCTGACAGTAACCTTGAAACTGGATGCATATCCCTAAGGGAGAATAGAACAAGAGGAATTTTATAGGAATTACTAGAAAATTTATAATTTCCATAAAGAGCTGAAAGACTGGAGCATTAATTATTTAATATGCCAGCACGTTTCTGTTAAAGCAGGCATATGTAAGTTGATTTTATTAGTAATATAATAAATAGTATTTCCCAATATGAATAAAAAACAGAACTGAAGTTTCAGAATTCTTATTGGAACAGACAGAAAGGTAACTGCTTCTTTTACAGGATGTAAAACTTGAAAAGTTTCAGAAAAAAAACTTTACAGAGAAAGTTCCAACAATACTTTTTACTAGTTTAATATTCTTTACAGAGCTTTTTAGATTCATCATCAATTTAATCTTGAATATGTTGCATACAATAGAAGACATAAAGGTATTAATATTGGCTTACACGTTAATGACAGAATCTGACTTAATTAGATCATTTAATAAATGCAATACATTTTTACTTTAATGAAGTTTCATAAGAACAACTTTCTCAAAAAAATGCAATGTCATTTGCATTTCTTTTTAATTGCTCTGAAATGAACATAAAAAGATAAGGGAGCCAAGAGAGCTTATTAAAACTGAAATGAGGGCAAATGATAGATGAATTATATATCATTTTATTTCTTTGAGATATTCATGTTTCTTTTTTATGTACCAAATACATTTGATATATTTTCATCATATACAATGCAATAGAAAAAAACAAAAAAACAAAACACAGATTGGGCCGGTATGATATACAGGAAGCACAAGTATTGAATTATCATGTTAATTCTATTATTGATAGTAAGCACTTCTATGGATACAGATAATATGTATTATACAATTAATACATGTTTTTGACTGTATCTCTTTATAAACAGTCAGGAATTGGAATTGTCAGGAAATTAACAAATTTTACAGATTTTACGCTGTAAACATATAGGAGATTTTTTGGTATTTCAATTTTTTTTGTCTAAAATGCAAAAATTCTTGATCGATTCTTAACAAATTCTAGTTAAGTAAATAGCAACATGTGAATTGTAAAATGTAGCACTTTCTGAGTAGGAATGAATCTCCAATTTAAAATTGAGAGGTTTATTTTTTTTCATGCTTAACTGCATTATTTCGACCTTAAACTTAACAATTCATTGACGGAATTTACTGAAACCTAACATTACAGCCTGATAATGCAAAAGTCTGTTAGTTTACCAATCTATGAATATAAACTTTTAGAATTTGTAACACAATTGCAGAGTACTAACCTGGCACCCCAAATGTTGTGGACTACATCTCCCATAATTTGCTTACAGCCATAATGCTCAGTAAGCATCAGTGGAAACAAAGTTCTCAATATCAGGAATGCAGATGTTTGCCTAACCCTGCTTTAGAGATTGGGTTTTCTTTAAATCTGTGGGGACTTGGTTTACTATTAAACATCGACTCATTGTCATTTCATCAGCAGTCTATAAATGTAGATAACCCAATGTCATTTTTTTTCTCCATTTTTGATGTATAGCCTACAAAAGTGTGCATCTAAAATTAGATTGAATTTGAATCCAAATGTATTACCCATCTTAATGGCTCTTGTCATTCTTGAATAATTGAAGATATACTCTGTGATGATAAGTCCATAGCCAGAATTAAGTTGTCAAAATAATCCCAAATGAGAACAACTGAGAATGCTACTGTGGGAAGCAGATAGTTGATGTAATTTTGTGAAAATGTGTCCCTAAAAGGTTCCTCCAGAAGCAGACCTATTTGTTTGTATGCATCATATAGATACTGCATTAAAATATATAGAACAAAAAGACAAAAATTAAATAATACAAAAGATGCACACTATTGAAATCCCTGCATTTTATTTAAATCCAAATACTTTGCCCTTTCTTTGGTTTGCCCTGCCCAGACCAGTAGGTGCTTCAGTCAACTGTAGTACACACATGCTACAGGAGTTGTGAAATGATCCATACATCTCTTTATAGTGGTGTTTTATAGGCACAGCAGGGCTTTCTGGAAATTGTAGTTTGTTGCCACATTTCTATTCTAGAAAGCCAAAACCAAAAAACTTTTCACAAAACCTTCCTGGGCCTTACATACAGCTGCATTGTTGGGGGGAAAAGAGAAAAACTCTAGGCTGGGGAAGGAGGTACACAGGGTGGGTTCATGAAGCTAAACTATTTATTATTAAAACAAACTTTTGGGTTAAATAAAAAGATCCACCTTAACTAAAGGCAAGTCAACCTATATATTGCACCTAACGTCAATAAATGTATACAAATCTCAAATATTCAAAAAATGTATACATATAATGTTTGTATCTTGCAATTATGTATTACATAATCGTTACTAGAGAACCATTTTTGATGTTTGAAATTTGTATTTAATGCTACACATTTAACTATATTTAGGAGAAGATTTAACCCCTTAAGGACCAAACTTCTGGAATAAAAGGGAATCATGACATGTCACACATGTCATGTGTCCTTAAGAGGTTAAGCAAGTTAAGAGTTAGGGGATTTAGGTTCAGGATTATCTGTATCATATCCAACCAGCAGAAACACTCTAAAATAGTAATGTGATGATATAAATAAGTAAAATACAAAAAAAGACACATTACACAATTTGACATGCCTTCTCTTTTCTTCTTGATTTCCTATGTATAAAATTGTATCTGATTACATCACACAAAGGTGACTCTAACCCTGTAATGAGAAGCAAGATCTGATGGAAAAAAAAAAAGTCGAATGAATGTACTTTACTCTTTTCACTAACCAAATTGAGTTCAGGTCAGACCAAAACATAAGTAATTAGAGGCATATTGCACTTTAAAATGAATGTGTGTTGAGATTCAATTTGTTTCTCTAAACCACAATGAGTAATGAAAAAGGGAAAATGCAATAATTCATATTTATTATATTGTTTTGAAGCTTATTTTCAAGCAATGTACACTATGTTCAGCAATGAATAACACAGAATCATTTTAGTGTCAGATTAGTGAAAGAAAGCTATAACGGGGACGTTTACACATTCAATATGTATATTATGAAAATGTAGCTCAATGCTAAACATGCTGCAATAAATCACATTTTTATTCATGGCAAAGTTGATTATATTTTATTGTTATTCCATCATGCAATAATTCCATAAAATGATGGATAACCACTTTGAAATATACTTTGGATTTGTAGATTCATTAAAATTTGACTTCTAAAGTTGAACTGTAAACACATTGTATTATGCTGTATATGATTTTATGATAGAAAAGAGTACATTTATTTCACATCAGATAGATCAAAGCTTTGTTGGTAAAATTTTACAGATCTTGTGTGTTTTGTATCAATCTATCTATAAAGATAGATAGATAGATAGCAAAAATAATAAGCAAAATATAGCAAGTATAGACAGTCCTCCACTTACCGACCAAGTTCTGTTCGTATGACTTAATCGTAAAATGAATTGGTCTGTAAGTGAGGATGCACTAGACCAGTTTACTAGCACAGGGAATCCGGCAAATCTATGTTCAAGGGAAATTCCCCAAAATAGATTAGCTTACTAGTGCAGGTAATTGCAGAAATCTATGTTCTGTGAAAATTCCCCAAACATAGAACAGCTCTCTAATGTGGAGAATCCCTTAAATTTCCACACTAGAGAGCTAGTCGTATGTCCTAGCAGTCAGAAAGCAGGAAGGTCGCAAAGTGAGGACCACCTGTATAGCACACACGTTTAGTATAGCTACTATCATCCTAAATTAGGTTAGTTCATAATTGTGGTTTTCCAGGTAAAATATTGTCCGTGTTTGATTGTATAAATAATTCAATTTAGGCTCAGTTGAAATTGCCCATAAACAAAATTTCTGCAGAATTATTATTTTTTTTTTCTCGTAGAGTGCCATGTTATTCTTTGTATAGCATGCCAAAGTCCTTTGCAAAGACTTGGATGACTTTTATGTACTTTGTGAGTTTTAAATGGTGTGTAAATATCTGTGGTAAACTGCTTCAGCTCAAACTTGTAGCAAACTTGTAAATGAGGACTTGACAATTATGCCTTCATGTTTCAGAAAGGTAAAGCAAAATGTCTTATTTAAACAGTTTGAAGGCGTGGCAGCATGGCTTAATGCCTTGTCTCCAAGTCCACTGGATATGAGATCCTGGACTGGATTTAGAAAATTAAATTGGGTGGTCATCCTGCAGGCCTCCACAATAACATCACACAAGGAAAAGCCTATGGCAGCGTCAATGGAGAAAAGGTATGTAAAATTATTTGAACAAAGGGGAAGAGTCAGCACTAAATAATAAGAAATAATAAGCAGCAACCCAAGAAAGGGAATCCCTCAAGACCCCAAATAAAAAAAGCTAAAATATGTGAATGGGGTAAGGGCTGCTCTGAAAGCTAGTAACAGTAGTCTAAAACAGTAGACCAAATGGTCTACATGGATTAAACACCAACAAATAAACCTATATAAGTAATAGGAAATGGTGAGGAATAAAACATCTCACTTAAGACAACAGAATAAAAATAGATAATAAAATATAATATGGAGGTTAAAAAGTCATATAAAAGTCTCACTAATATATTTAGATAAGGTAGGGGTACAGTCCTCTGGAGTTGATCTGTCCGGATTGGTAAAATATCAGAATATGTGGAGACAAAGAGGGAGAATACAACAAACAGCCGATAGCGTAATATTGTAAAATCCAATGGTAAAAAAAATAAAAGGAAGGTAATACACTCACATTTGTGAGAGCTTTAACCAGCTCTGGAGTAAAGGGTGTGTAGCAGTATAATCCACGCTAAAGAATATACTGGAGAGGTGCGTCCGTCACTCTGGCCTGGTAGATTAAGTGCTTCAAGGTATATATAAAAACAGCAATAGTGCTCTCAGTATATAAGGATAGAGTAATAAAATATATATAAAATATACTCACAAGTGTAGAGCAGGAGGTACTGCTCTATCAATACAGCGTTGGTGGAATGATCCCCACCTAGGATTTCTTGAGTCAGGATACAAGAAAAGAATAAAAAGGTGCCATGAAGAAAAATAATAAAAAGTGCATATAAAATCCAATAAAATAAAAATTGGTCCTATAAAAAGGGTAACCAAATAATTTTTATTGGTCACCGGTACGCATGGGGCCACCCCTTTAAGCTAATTGTCAGAAAAGACGGCAGGTTCCTTTCCCTCTCACGGCCTGAAGAAATCCCTGCTCTCCTGGAACAGCTGGGCCTTCCGCAGCTTTCTGAGACACCACTCTCCGCAGCTGGCACTAGCTCACGCCAGCCACCGAGTAACAACCCACCAGCAAGATCCGAAGATTTCCAGCACCGGAATGCGGTGCTGTAAAGGACATACACCATAAATAATTGAAGAGGGCGAAGCGACACAATGGAGGAAGCAGCCTGTCTGGACGCCCATGCCCCCTCTCCCAAGACTCACCGAACTCAAACTCACAGCATCACACCTGCATACTCCGCACCGACGACAGAAGCACCAGATACACAGCCGCCTCTGAAAACGCCGCCTGCACCCAAGCTGTACCCAGCACCATCGCCCACAGACCGACCGCAGATAAAGGACTCCAACGCCGGGCCATCTCCCGCCATCACACCTCACAGGGAGCGCCCTCATCAGACGACAGAAGGGCCTGGACGAGCAGACCTGAATTGCAGAACTGGGGACTCTGGACTAAATATTGCAAGTACTATGCAACGGACACTACACCATACACGAGATCCGCCAAATGACCACGGACAGGGACACTGGGCACCATGCACTGACACAGGGCCTGTTGGCTGGGGGGGCGACCGGGGGGGAGTTGGGGACACGGGGGGGAATGGGAATGCGGGGGGAGGAGAGGGGGGTTCTCGGGGGGGAGGGAAGGGATGGACTGACCACCGACCCCCACTACACTGAGAAATGACAAACCAGACCAACGAGACCGGACAGCAGACCCCCCCACTCCCACCACGAACCCCGACATGACATGGACCGGGGACACCCCCAACCCTGAACTCACGAGCCACAACAGGCCAGATACCCCAGCCCCACAGGGGCCGCACAACAGCAAGGAGAGCTAACACCTCACTTGACAAGAGCTACCGCCACATGCACAGCCCTCGGTACCAACAGAGAAAGAATAGGTGACCGGGACGCCAGAGGGCGGTATACCGGCCGGAGACATTAGCTACCAACCAGAACCAGGGCACGGACCCTAACTGGCCGGGACGCTGCACAAGCAATAAGACCCAGGCACCGACAAAGAGCCATAACTCTCACCGACCAAAGACTAGGTGAGCACATTCCCGCACAGCTCACCGACAACCACGACCACCAGACAGACCACCATGGGAAACTGGCAAAGGGGCGCGATAACCACAACGCACCAGACAGGCAGCTCCCGAAAACCACGCTACTTTTCCCTTCTTCGTTTGTAGGCTACTCCATGCTCTTGGAAAATTCTTGTGTTCGCATATTTCTCTTCGGCTATCCTTATACTTTGTAGACAAAATGTTATATGGCTACCTGTTTGCTTCCATAATACGGAGGGGGGACAAATACAACAAAATAACACAAGAACAAAACAAAAACACACAGAGGCTGCCAGGGTAGGGACATACCACACTCAAACAGGCGCAAACACCACCCACACAACCCCAACCTGACGCGGGGAGCCAATCGAGGGGTCGGTGGTGACCATGGCACAAGTCAGACCGCCCACGCACACGGGGCGCTCCCAATACACCCAGGGCAACACAGCCCAGCGCACAACACGACAAAGCAGCGCCCTAACGTGCCGCAGACCAGATACCATGCCAGTAAGGCACTGCCACACAACCCGCTCAGCACGTCACGCTACCTTGGACCACCGTCAGGGGGAACAAATACAAAGACAGGGAGGGCCAGATCAGGGTAGACCCTACCCACCACTACGCTTTCCCGAACTCACACACCCCCAAGCAACCCCACAAGGGGACTCCAAGACACAGCGAGCCATCGCACACAACTCAGCTCCACGCCAGACGCAGCAACCACCGCACAACTCTATAGCCTCCAGGCAACAGGACAGCGCACTCAGGTAGCATAAAGTTACGGCACAGTTGCCAAAGTTCTAGACGCACCACAATCTGCAAATCTCACACACAACGGCCACTAAATGCACACCACCTAGCAAATACAAAGACCCACCCTCCCTCATGGCGTCCCTCCGCCCGTCTCCTCGTCCCCCTCCCCCATCCCCACTACTGGCTCAACCACCACAAATCACTCAGAGGCAACTCAAAGGCGAACCCTGCCACCGCTTGCGAACTCCTCCCTTACAGGCCTCTACTTCCCTGGGGGCCACCACACGGACCCCAGATCTTGAGACCGAACCCCCGCCTACCTCACAACTGGCCATATAGATAAGTCCAGTTCACAACTCGCCAACCCTCAGGGAACGGCCTTCCGGCCGGCCACGCCCGCGTGGGGGGGCCCAAAAACCCTCTCCCCCTCCTGACCACACACCAAACTAACTACCTACTAACTAACCACCCACCCCCAAAAAAGGGTTCCACCCCCCTACAGTACCCCCATCATCCGCCCCCGGCATAGCCGTAAACACCAACTCGGCATGGCACCACAGAAGCTCACGATCCGCCTCACCTCACTCAACGTAACGGAGTGAACTCACCAGGCAAGAGGCACGGGATCCTACGCTGGGCAAACCGCACGGGGGCGGACATCGTCCTACTCCAGGAAACTCTCTTCACTGATCACAAACATTTCCCACTGGTTAACAGACACTTCAAAAGGTACTACTTAGCCAATTCCTCAGAACCAAAAAACAAAAGGGGTCGCAATCTTACTGCGCAACTCCTGCCCACTGGAAGACATACAAACCCACAAAGATCCAGCAGGGAGATTCCTCTTCCTCACCGGGCGTATGGGCACGAGCCCGCTAACGATATGCTCGCTATATGCACCCACCATTCCAGACATCACATTCTGGCCCACCTTCAAGGCCCACCTAACCAGCCTATCTGCTAAACATTTAATCATCGGGGGCGACTTTAACGCAACACACTCGCCTGTCATAGACCGCAGAACGACCGTGCGAAGCACGCCCGCCCCGACCAGAAATGACAAACTGTATGCCGATTTCCTCAACGACACTTCCCTGCTAGACGCCTGGAGAATCCAGCACCCGTCCTCAAAGGACTACACCTTCTACTCCCACACACACCAGTCATATTCTCGTATCAACGGCTTTTTAGTCTCTCATGCTGTCCAACCTTGGACCACCCACACACACATAGGCAACATCGCGTGGTCGGATCACGCGGAAGTCACGCTAGCAATACAAGTCCCACAACTAGCATGGCCCTGGCGTTGGAGACTAAACCCATGGATCCTAAAAGACATGGCAACGATCCACACGGTGACTCAGAACCTCAAATCTTATTTTGATCTCAATACCAAGGACGACGTACCGCCGACAACAGTTTGGGCGGCCCACAAACCCACAATTCGAGGCAATCTCATAGCGATAGCCACGGCCCTCAAAAAGCAACGATTGGCGAAACTGACGGACGCCCTGGCAAACCTAACAAAGCTCGAAACCCTCCATAAACCCCATCCCTCAGAGGCACTGATGGCGCAACTCACAGCTACACGCGCACTCATTAAACAACTCTCGGCCGTAGATGTGGCAAGAAACCTCATGTGGTCCAAACAACGATTTTATGAGAAGGGCAACAAAGCAGACTCGCTCCTAGCGCATTGCCTTAAGAAAAGGCAAGATACCAAGAAAATCTTGAAAATACGAACCCGATCGGGGGAGATCACGACGACCCCAGAAAAAATAGCCCAAGAATTCCTCCAATTCTACACCAACCTATACAATCACACCGCACAGTCACCCCAGGAGGATCTCCGCCTTTCTACGACCCCTCAACCTACCCTCTTTATCCAGCGCGGCGCAAGCAAGATTGGAATCACCCATAGAAGCCGAAGAACTAGCCCAAGTCCTAAAGACACTCAAACCGATGAAGAGCCCGGGACCTGATGGCTTCACAGGCCTTTATTACAAGACCTTCCAGGCGATATTAATCCCGCCGCTCTGCAAAGCTTTTAACTCACTGCTGGAGGGACACTCGCTTCCCCCAGATGTGCTGGCAGCCGACATCTGCCTTCTGCCCAAACCAGGGAAAGAACACCTTGACCCGGGGCACTATCGCCCGATCTCCCTCTTGAATACCGACCTGAAAATCCTAATGAAAGCCCTGGCCAATCGCCTCAACCCATACCTTCCAACAATGATCCACCCAGACCAAGTCGGTTTTATCCCCAAACGCCAAGCAGTGGATAACACTAGAAGAGCATTCGACGCAATCTGGTACTCCCAACACAGGCAAATCCCGACAGTGGTGCTTTCGTTGGACGCGGAGAAGGCCTTTGTTCGCCTCCTCTGGCCGTACATGTACAGCGTTCTCGCGCACTTATAATTCCCACCTGGTTTTTTAAACTTCATCAAAGCAATATATCACCACCCAACAGGTAAACTCTTACTTCCCAACATCGAAGCCCAAACTTTCAAGATAGCTAACGGTACCAGGCAGGGGTGCCCCCTCTCCCCTCTGCTCTTCGCGATCTCTCTAGAGCCCTTATTACAGGCCATTCGCAACCACCCAGCTATCCGGGGGGTACAGATCAGACGCGAGGAGTACACCGTAGCGGCATACGCGGACAATGTCCTGCTAACAATGACGGATCCCATCCCATCCCTGCAGGCCACGCTCGACTTGATCGCCGAATATTCCATCATATCGGGATACAAAATCAACGTGTCTAAATCAGTACTCATGCCGATAGCACTGGAACCTACACAACTTAAACTGCTCCGCCACCTATTTCCTTTCCACATCACCACAACTTCTCTCACCTACCTGGGCATTAGACTAACCCCTGCACTTGGAGACACATATAGCCTCAACTACAAACCGCTACTCGCAACAGCGCACACAGACCTGCAGCGCTGGGACAAACTGGGTGTGTCTTGGCTGGGAAGATTCCCGAGATTCCTTTACCTCTTCCAAACACTACCCGTCCCGATACAGAAAACGGACTTTAAACACCTCCAAACCACCATTGACAGGTTCATATGGAAAGCAAAACGACCCAGGATATGCAGGACAATGATGTATGTCCCCAAGCATAGAGGTGGACTGGGCTTACCCAACTTCCAACATTACTACCATGCCGCCCAATTGGCTCACATCCAACAATGGCACGCACCCCCGGGATCCAAAAGGTGGGTGGACCTGGAACATGACATCATGGGCTGGGACCTACCCACCTCATACATGTGGGTGCCTCGTACATACCGACCACTGCCACCGCCCACCTCTCCGGCAATCACCCATACATTGACCCTCTGGGACAAGCTCAACCCCAGATACGACTTATCCTCCTTCCTCTCCCCGGTAACTCCGATCTATCGCAACAAGCTTTTCCCACCAGGAATGACTGCAAAAATTTCACAGCCTTCGACCAGCGTGACATCTCTAGACTACTGCATCTATATAACCAAGGAGAGATTCGAAAGTACCATGATCTCCCGAGCGCAGAAACGCTGACCACAGCAGACCATTTCAGACCATATACAACTTAGAGACCTGGCTCAACAGCCAATGATTAAACAAGCAGGCACGTCCCCCCAATGGCGTTTGAGAAACAATGCTTTGAGGCACCGCTCCAAACAGGCCAAATCTCCAAACTCTATGACACCCTGACGACCCAGGCTACGCAAATTAACCTCACTTACATCACGGCATGGGAAAAAGACCTAGGGCCGCCAGACGACCCGAGCGATTGGGCAGATATATGGGCAGCGACGAACTCCCTAACCGTGTGCATCACGCACAAAGAACAAGCATACAAGACCATGTTCCGCTGGTATTTGACACCACACAGACTTCACAAAATGGGACAAAAGTCCAATGACGGGTGCTGGAAGCTCTGCTGGGAAACTGGCACCTACCTACATTGCTAGGGGAACTGCCCCAAACTCAAACCACTATGGGCCGAGTTGGGCGACCTCCTAGAAACGATACTTGACAAACCGATCACCCCGCAGCCATGGACCATGCTACTGAGCAAACCACTGGAGGTACTAACCAGGAACGAAAACAAACTGGCCGCCAGGATCACACTGGCGAAGCGAAGGGCGATAACGGAATTATGGGCCGATAAAAGGATTCCCAAGCTTTCAACCATAATTAGCAAAGTTAAAGAAACCTGCGACCTAGATGAATTAACGGCACATATACATGACACGTACAACACATTTCACCGAATCTGGGATCTTTGGGATCTGAATTACACGAAAATAAACATAAAATAAAGCGTCAGCTGCTCTTAACTACCCATCCCCTACTCTGCCACCGAAGTCTCCACGAACAGGATAGACACGGCAGGCGACGAAAGCCGTCACCGACACAAAAATGGCATACCCAGCCAAGACACTGCAACAAGGAACCTCTCCCCTTTCCTGCACCCTCCTCCTCTCCCCCCCACCCCACACCCCATCCCATCCCCATCCTACAGGGGCCTGGCTGGCGTGGGCGCGCAGGGCTGGAGGCCGGCCCACACCCAAGGCAACCCACATTCCCCTTGGCTGACCCCACACAAGACCTGGGCAGATAGGACTGGGATAGGATGGGGAACGACCCCGACAGGCGATGTCTCAAACACACATAACCAATCCCAGAACCACAACACCAGGGACTAGCACCGGAAACGGTCTAGCACGAAACCACCCCAGCACGGGACGCGGACCTTCTGAACTCGAGCCCCCGATTGAACAACTAAGCTCCAATGGAGGGTCACGCCCCTATCCACCCCCCCCCTCTTAGATCACCATCAAAACAAGCTACACAACTCTTCACTCTTCCCCCTCTCCTCCCCCCCACCCCCCACGAACGAACCCCGGACATGGGAGCATCAAACTCCAACCATGACGGGCTCCGAACATACTATATAACCCACACTATCCCCCCTAAGTCATACAGGTACGAGGACACCCCCCCTACCACACACGCACACATACACACAACGTACTACACCACACAGCTAAGTACTACCACAACACAAGGACCACTCGGGCAACCACAGTCCTACAGGGCATCCACTAGGCAAACACCAACGGTCCAAATGGAACCCACAACTCGAGACACAATTGAGAGCTCTGAGACCTGGAACACAAACCACACACCACAAGAACACTCATACGAGGGTATAGAAACACGGAACGAGAACTAACATGTATCACAATGCAAAAGCGAATATACCTGTTGCCCCTCCTCTTTCCTCTTCTTTTTAAATTTCTGTACCCCACAATTGCATATTGTACTATGTGAACCGAAAATGCACAAACAAAGAATTTACAAAAAAAAAAAAAAAAAAAAGAATTTACAAAAAAAAAAAAACAAAGAAGGGGAGAGGGAGGGAAGAGAGGAAACAGGCGAATACGATAGACACCATTGTATGCAAATCGTGAATACATGTACTAAACGAGAAACATTGCTACAACAAAGCTTGCTAAAGTTTTCGTTACCTTTTTTTTCTATTTCTCTTCTTCAAATTAAAAATGTATGCACACCTAACAGGCCACATTATTGTACTAACATAAACATGCAAAATGAGCCTGCTAACGCTGTTGTGGCGACACAGGCACTGTTGTACATACCTGCATACCTAAAAATAAAGAATTTATAAAAAAGAAAATTGTGGTGACTAGAGTGTCCCTTTAACTTACTTTGAATGTTTTGTCCCCTGCTATGGAAATCACACACAGTAGGCTCCTATAGGTTCTAGCAAGCTATTAGCAATGCCAAAGATAAGACATTTTCAATTAAACAGACTGTGCAATAAAGGAAGTATAAACATTAGATCTTACTTTACAGGGAGTGTTTAGAAGTGTCTTGTAAGTCACATGTAAGGAGGTGTGACAAGGGATGCATAAACAAAGTGATTTAAAGGGACACTATAGTCACCAGAACATCTATATATGTAGTTGTTCTGGTGAGTATAATCATTGCCTTCAGTCATTTTAATGCAAATACTGCCTTTTCATAGAAAAGGAAGTGTTTAAATTGCCCATAGGGACACTTCCAAATATCCAGTCCTCAGATGGTCACTGGAGGTGCTCCCTGGCTCAGTGCTGCACAGTAGGCAGCACTGCCATTTAGCGTCTCCACACACTGCATGGGGATGCTGAATTTTCCTTATAGAGATCCATTGATTCAATGCATCTCTATGAGGAGGTGCTGATTGGCCAACACAGCATTTGGCCCCACCCCTTGCTGATTTTAGCCAATCCAATGCTTTCCCCATGGGAAAACATTGGATTGGCTAAAAATCAGCAATTCTGATGATGTCACCAAGGGGATGTGGCGAGTGCCGGCGGACCTGCGCAGCGCTGAAAAATCACGTTAATTTTAATTGCTTTTAAGGGGGCTAAAGGGGGCAAGCACTATAGGGTCAGGAATACATGTTTGTGTTCCTGACCCTATAGTGTTCCTTTGACTACTAAATGGCATAGAATTGAGTAGTGAGGCTTAAGGGGCATATTATATACACCGAAACTGTCAGAATAACCTAGAGTTGTTTTGGTGACTATAGTGTACCTTTAAGCAAGATGAGACAAACAAGCAACTTCTATATCCACTTCACACACACAAAGAAAGAAAATATTCAGCCAGGTTCAAACTCCTCTGCACCTGCACATGTAGATAATCCACACACAAAATCCAACCATCACGTACACAACACTCAACCAGCCAGCCCACACTCAGCTTTGCCCTCCCCCCACATATAGCTCTCTACACACCCTACCCTACACACACATACTCAGCCAATACACTCTGGACGTGCACATTCCAATTCAAATGCATTGTGATTTATCCAAATTTGGGGTGATTTGTCTGAAATCCCAAACTCCAAACACTACATGGATGAACTGCAAAACAAACAAAATGGACAGTGAACAACCAATTTTGACCAAAGAACAGATAGTTTTTATTTTATTTTATCTACTTATTAATAAAAGGCATATATCACCTAAACAGTGACATTATTCACCTTTCTTTTATTTGTAAGAGTAAAGGAAGCATCAATTAGTGTGGCTTTTTTTGTTGTTTATATATTTGGAATAAGCAGAATTATAGCATCCAAAATAATTTTCTGTCTATTTGTATTGCATTATGCATTGTAATTGGAAAGTAGAATAAAATACCATTTTCTTCGATCATGTTTTATGAAGACTGATGATAAGGAGGTTGATAAATAAAATAACTGATGATTGAAGCAAATTTTGAAGGAAAAAAAAAAGAAAATTACATGGCAACTACAGTTTAAAGTGTAGAAAATTGAACCTTACTTGGAAAACTATAAAGATTGAGAACGGTGCTAACGATAATATGTGATTCACTACAGATAAATCAAGCTAGAAAAATATTATTCAACTTGTCCAAAGCTTGAAACTATATAGAAAAAGAGCATAATAGTATTTTATGTCACATAAGTACCAAGTGATGTAGAAAATAAATGGACAATTATATTGAACTACAAATATTCTACAACATATACCTTGTGTACCCCCCAAAAAATAAATGCATGAGTAAAAAATAAAAACAAAACAAACAAAAAAAATTGAACAAAAGATGATATTAATAATGTGTTGAAATATACACATATTGGTGGATTTAAATCCCATTATGAATGGTGGCAATTGTCCAAGTTCTGAACCAAAACAAAACCTAGAATTTGAACTACATGTATGTTTAGACATAATTTACCTTTTTTTATATGCAGGAGAAATATGGCTTTCATTTCACTGGAAATATTTAGTTATGAAACATAATTTAATATGAATAACATCTAAACATGTGTGAGAAATTAAGAATTTTTTTTTAAAGTTCTGCATAACATTCTAACTATGATATCACGATACTGATAGATTTTACTGCAATAAATTACATATGTGCTGTGATGACCCAAGAGTACAACAATGCCCCTCGTGTGCAGGTTTTATGGGATTTTGGAAAGTTACGGGGTCAAATATAGGGCTGGTATTTCTGCTGGGCTGTTTTATGTATTTATAGATACATATATACATCTATGAACCAAAATTCTATCAGTAGAGATCAGAAGATATGGTTGCCCTGGCAGGATTAACTGGTCTGAGGTAAATAATTGGGAGAGAGGATGGGGGTGACTACAAGCTTCTCCATTAGTTGGGAGTTACTTTGCAATGGTGTACCAACAGTTCTGTTAGTCAAGGGATTTCATTTTACTGTTTCCTATTGTTTACCTATTTTACTTAAACAATTAGATGTAGTCTATCTATCTGACAGCTCAGTTTAAAACATATGGAGTACAATTTTTTTGTCATTGTTATGTAGACGCAAGCTTGGGACAAAAAAATGTTTTGTAAAATGCTTTTAATTATGTAAAATAAAGGTTTGCAAAGGCCAGATTTGAAAATGCCACTAATGCCTTTTGCTGCTTTTTTAAATAAAGATTTTTTTTTTTAAATGCGGTGTAAACATGGAAGGCAAGAAGTTGGTTTTAGGGGAATCTGAGATGAGCAGTGAAGGGGAGGTGGGATCAGAGAAGGATACATTAAATGAGTATTAATAGAGAGAGGATCAGTACTATGATTACAAACATAGTGATTACTATGACTACTACAACAGTGTCACAGAGGTTGTGAAAGGTTTGAGGAAAGAGCAAGGCTTCTTAAGTGAATCCATGGAAACAAGATTGATGATCATCAAGGATAGAGTGTTAATGCTGAGAACTTTAGTTATTTGGGTGTATACAAGGCACTGTAGAGACTCAGAAGTAAGTTAGAGTAATGATATTGGGTGGTAGTTTGCAGATGTAGTAGGGTCAAGAGGTGGCTTTTTAAAAATAGAATGTCTGAAGGAAATTGTTCCCTTAGAGAGGGAGATATTAAATAACTTTGTTAGGAATGTGACAAAACTAATGGAAATAGTTTGGATAAAATGAGGTGGGGTATGGGACCAAATGAATAGGTGGGTGTGCAAGAAGATAATTAAAATGTTGAAACCTTTGCAGAGATAGGGAGAGGAATTTAGAATAGAATAAGGAAAAAGTTGATGTTCAGCTATAGGGATTGAAACATAAAAACAGAGAATGTGACAGCAGATGTAACGTAAACCATAAATTGAAATCCTAATTTGGATCCAGGATCACTCTGATTAATGCTGTTTAATGGTGTTTCCCTGAAGACATACATAATTTTTATTTTGGGCATCTTTCCTTACACGTGAAGATTATAGTTTCTCCTAAAAGGTACATAACTATTCTTAATTGACATTTTCAGAACCATGAACTTATGCTTAATAATATTACAAAATTATGTATGTAGAATTAAAATTAGCATGCCTGTAGAATATTTCGATTTTTCAAGTCATCAAATTGATATACATATGGACTTTGTAAATCTGGACAGTGTCCTACCATGTGAATGGGAGAGGGAGGGCACTGGACATACATAAAAACCCTTCTCTAGATTTTGAGATCTAATTAACACTTCTATGAATTCTCCTTGGATATTATTTGGTTGGAAAAGTGGATTTAAAAATAGATTGTTTGTAACCTTTGGGTTTTGATTCACGTACTGTTTTGTATTTGAATTGTGTATACGCTCTGGGGTTTTTGTTTTTTGTTTAATTTTTGTTACACTTTATGTGCTATTACTTGTTACAGTTAGTTATTTTTTTTATATTTTTTTAAATGTATATCCTTTAATTGAAATTCACTTTCCCTGAAGATAAGATTACTGGTTCATAACGGCACTAGTTGGTTAATTGATTAGTTATGAAGTTCTGTATATACTGCATACTCAGAAGTGGTGCTAAATTTAGGGGTTACTGGCGACACACGTTTTCTACAGTATTTGTGGTGGCACCATATTAACTATAGGATTTAGGGTTTAATTTAGTGTAATATTGTAATCTAGCAGAGGGTAAAGATAGTGGTAAATGTAGATACTGAAGACTATTAACCCTTTCATACTTACACTCCCCCACTGTCATTACTTGGTTGGTAAAGCTTGCCATGACAAACTGTTAATATTTGCAATAGATATAAACATGAGACATTATACATACGAAGAGTAATTTTATTTATATAATGAGAGCTTTAAAAGCATGTGTATATTTCAAATAAGATAGAAACAATACAATTCATTTTCTAGTATTTCACACGGTACATTAAAAATGTGTCTAAACAAAACTTTTAAATAGTTTTTAGTTTTGATATATCTTTCTGCTGTCGGTTTGTAAACATTAAATATTTATAGCCTTCTGTTTTTTTTTTTGATACAGGTTGTGCTGCAAATTGCCTTTTATTAAAGTATTGACTATGAGAAAAATAGTTAATTTAGTAATATTGTCAACCAAAGATTTTATATTACTTTCCCAATGTGCATTTACAATCTTAATTTTAAATTATCTGAGCATGTAACAGTATATGGTGTAGGATTTGTTCAGCATCAAAACTCCTGAAACTGTGCAGAGAGTTGAAAGATGACTTTCAGATGTGCATTTGTGTTAAGGAAATTGAAGACTGATATGCTAGATATATTAGAGCAGTAACTGTAGCATGGTGATGTGTCGATCTCTCTACTATTATCTCCATGACCCTCAAAGAACTGCTTGGAGTATCAACGGCCAATTACTGTTAAATAATAAAAGCTTTTACTTTACCAAACATCAGTTTCTGACACAAATATACCATGTATGTGGATAGAGATTTTATTTTATAATAGATCTCTTTTATTTAATTAGGAGCACAAGTATAGACTAGAAAAATACAAGGTCATTTTAGAAATTGTCCAGGAAATACAATGGATACAAATCACATGTCAGTGCTCATAAATTGTGATATAGTATGAAACAGCTTTTTAGGCTATAATCAAGATACTGTTTTATTTATCTCAATGATCTTAGTAAAAAGAAAAATTCAGAAATAGCAGGTGTGTTCTCTATTTAGACTTGTGCACAGTGTAAATATTTGTTTTGGACGCATCGCTTTGTACGAAAATATTACAGTTTTCGATCACGAGGTGGTTCGGCTTGCCAGCATTTTGTCCACCAAAAATATAGCAATTTTGCATATTTCTTTTTACATATTTTCCAGTACACTGTGAGGTGGATTTTCTATTTATTTGGATATCATATCAAGTGAGAAAAAGCTTACTGCTCTTCCTTTTTTACTCTATTGGTCACATTTCCCTTAATCTCTTTATGAAATAAATATTTAGTGTCTGTCCCCACGCCATCAATCATCTTTTTCCCCATCAATCATCTTTTTGGCTACACAAGAGGAACTCTGAATCACAATTTAAACGAACATGCTCATCCATTGTGCAATCATTTGTTTTGTGATTAGCCTGAATGGCAGTTCAGAAATTGGGAAGTCAGATGATCAACCATTGGCCCAAATTTAGACAAACTTCAGTTCATAAGAAAATTAATCTCCAAGTCTAGTTCTATTTTGTTCTTAAATAACCACTATAGGCACCCAGACCACTTCAGCTCAATGAAGTGGTCTGGGTGCCAGTTCCCCAGGTTTTAACCCTGCAGCTGTAAACATAGCAGTTTCAGAGAGGTGCTTCCGTGCTTCTCACTGTGAAAATCACAGTGAGAAAAAGCTTGATGTCCATTGGAAAGCATTGAGAAAGCATTGAGAGAAAGTATTTTCTTGCTGCGCATGCACATTCAGCGCTGACGTCGGGAGGAGGAGAGTTCCCCAGCACCGAGGGAGCCTGGCGCTGGAGTAAAGTAACTGTTTAACCCTTTCAGCCCCCCTCCGCCCAGCGGGAGTGGGACCCTGAGGGTGGGGGGAACCTAAAGACCAAACGAGTTTGTTTTCCAGGCACTATAGTGGTTCTTTAATTATTGCCTATGACTACTCTATGTGCATATCAGTAATGACTAAGCTGATCATAAAAGCAATGATAACTAATTTGTATTTTGTCATCGCATCACCTGTGACTGTTCTCAAATTTAGATAGGTGGAATGTATTATGTGTATTATGTTACGTTTGATTAGAAAAATGCACTGAGATATGATTACGATAGATAGATAGATAAACAGATAGAGAGACAGACAAATAGATGGATAGATAGATAGATAGATAGAACAATCTGTGTAATCGGTTTCAAACAAATAGCAATAAATCCTTATTTTGACCTATCAGTGGATTGTCCAGATTCCATAACTCCAAAGAGCCATATGGATATATTATGAAAAACTCCACCTTAGAGGAACTGAACTCATAAAATTGTGATATACAGACACTCCTCACTTACCGAACGGGTTCCGTTCCTACGACCCGGTCGTAGATCGAATTGGTCAGTAAGTGAGGAGTTAAGGGATTAACTATTCTTCAAAGAGAATGTGTGCATGTCTGTGTTCGCATGTATGTGTTCAGGGACATTTACATAGACGAACGCACAAGAGTAGGGAATCCCTCTAATCTATGCTCTGGGAAATTTCTCTGAACATAGAATAGAATGATTCCCTGTTTTGTTGCGGTCGTCTATGTTCGGAGAAATATCCCCGCACATAGAAGAACACAGCAGAGCAGAGAATCCCTCTAATTCCCATGAGAGCTCGCACTTACCACTCCGCAAGAGAGCTGGTGGTAAGTGCAAGCCGTCGTAAAACATGTAGGTTGCAAAACGAGGACCACCTGTAACATAACATATAAATCTTGTTACATAACCTGTATTCACACATCTCTACATAGTACCACCATAAAATTGTACGCAATTAACTTTCCCTAAAGTAGCTTAAAATACTTGATGCCAAAGAGGACTTCATTATTTATTGTCATAAATATTGTAATGGCAAACTTAAGACATTTTGTGTATTTCTAAATTCAGAAAGAATTGTAATGTCTTTTTTTGCATTTTGTTAATGTTGCAAAACTCTGTGTTTGTATAGAAGTATAATAAAACAAAGTAACTGGCCAAGCTATCCTCCTTACATGGTGCAAAAGAGTTTACAAAAGCTCAATTTAAGTTCAAAAAAACTTTATTCCATGGTGTAATTTTAAGCAAAATCGGTTTATGCTCAAATGATGTTCTATCAGTTCTTTTTACTAGTTGCCCTTTTCTAAATATAATACTTATAGAAAAGGGTCTTGACTACCTTTTATATGCAAATGACAAAATTATTATATTGATGTGCATGCAAAAGGTCACATAGAATTTTAAATATAATTTTCACATTTGTATTTTTACAAAACCTTTATGCATGGATTTCTAAACTGCTTTAATAATATTTTACAAGTGATTTCAGTTTATTGATCAAGGCGTTACATTGACATTTTATTTCTCTTAGGTAGGAATTGTACTGCACAGAATTTAAATAACTGGAATAATGGTATTAAATTTCCATTTGAGATGTGAAAGTGCATCACCTAAGGCAGGAGCCAAATTTTAATCACAACGGGACCCAAACTTTCATCCCAATCTACTGCAATAGGTGCAGATAAAGCTGCTTTTAGTTTGTTCTCCATGGTCGTGTGAATTCTTGTAAGAAATAGAACATTTCTGCCCAAGGGTTTAAAGATTGTGTAATTTAAGAAAGGCAGAAAAGTCCAGTACTAAAGTTATTGATAAAAGCATGAAAACAACAGAACCCTCAATAGAAGACCTTCATACTAAGGTTGAGAAAAATCAAATGCTGAACATTTAAATAATGGCATTTTTCTAATGGTTTTACAGGATATCACTAATTTTGCGTATGGTATTTGTGAAATTCAAAAACTGACAAATACGTAGGTTATTTAGGTTCAATTGATTAAGATTTTACGCTTTGTATTTTATTGTTAATTTTTGTTACAGCTGCTTACTTTATTGGACATAAAATGTGGACATGTTGTGGGAATTTTATAATTGTATTTTACAAGTACATTTTTACAAATAAAGATAAGAAAAAATAGGCCCCAATGCCACATTTATTGGGATTGTGGGGGGATGTAAGATATGTAGCTATTTGACACTTGCTGTCAAGGGCTGGGAACTCTCCCAGCATCAATTCCAGGCAATATAACAGCAAGGTAAGATGGGTAATGTATTTTGTTTGTGAAGTAAATTAATGAGCACTGTATATCGGCTGGTGGACTTGTATGAGCACTCGGAGAGGTGATTAAATATATTTTGGTGAGTATAATAGGTTCCTTTGTCCACCCAATGACTTATTTCTTTAGCACAAAAACATTCTTTGCTCTCACTTCACCACTTATTCATACAGTGATTTGATGCTTTTGAATGTTTTGAATGATAGCAACTTGCTTATAAAAGATATGTAATATTTGCAGGGGAGGGCTCACCAACTCACAGATCTCTGTCTAAATCTTGTGGAGCATGCAATATACTGTATATAGAGTTGAGAGACCAGCTGCTGGAGGTGCATTATGTTATGAATATCACGATCATAGTCTGATCTTAATCTGCAGCAGTTGTCCCCCTACCATCCCCTGACAGCCCATCCATGAACATTTATTATTCAAGTTCGGTATTTGAGTATGTGAGTTATATGAGCTGACTGAATAACAATATGCACCTAAATGGAAACTAAAGGCACCCGGACCACTTCATCTCATTGAAGTGGTCTGGGTGAAATGCCCTCACTTTAACCTTGCAATGTAAAACATAGAGAATATGCAATGTTTACATTGCAGGGTTAAGTCCACCTCTAGTGGTTGTCTTCCATAAAGTCACCAATGGCACTTCCTGCTCCCTAACAGAGTTTAACTTTATGAAACGATGTTGGACTTCTCCCACTTTGAATGAGGACATCTAAATTTCCCAAAGGAAAACATTGATTCAATGCTGTTTGAGTTCTTGCTGTGGGTAGCAGTGCTTTTTGCAGCTAACTGTAGTAGTTATGGTGCCTTGATTGTTAATTTTAAAAAGTCTGTCACTCGTATAAAATCCTCAAATGTGACATGAATGGTGGCACCTGAAAAAAGGAAGTGGGAAACCTGTCCATTCTTAGCACTACTATAGATATGCATGCACCATTGTGTTGGAATTTTAGTTTAATTCCAATGCAATCTACAGACAGCTTTTCATAAATATTCTATCCATAACAAAATATCAGTAGTGACAGTTCCACTGTAATAAATACAATATAATAAAGATTGCTGGAATCTAGCAGGGGCTGACAGAAACCCTAGGTTTTTTTGAACATATAATAGGTAAATATGACCTTTAACACATATATACAATCTTGCTAGGTTATGCAATCTTCTTTTCCAGGTGTAACCAGCATGTGCTTACAAGAACAATGGGACTTCGCAAGTATATAACATGCATGCAGCTAAAGGGCATCCAAAAAAAACTGACAACTACCAAATAATTCTAAATTATTGTTACTGAAATACCGTGCTTTAGCAAATATTACATGCTGAATTACATTCAAAAGAAGCAGTAATGGGGATTACCTAAAGGCTAACATTCATGTAACCCATAACTTTTGTAATTTTGTTTACCGTGGCAATGGGAAATTAAACATTTTTTGTAAAGCAACAATGTTTTCCTCTTTTTTCCATAATTCTTATTTATCTGCATAGGAACAATTTACTTTGCAAATCTGTCTGTTGGAATATCTGCAAAATGGTAAAAAAAAAATTAAAGTCCTCCCCTCTGTCCAAAACACTGGGTGCGCTACTAAGATTGCAAGATGCTAACACAGTTTACAAAGCCATACATAGTTTGTGTCTATGGTTGGTACTACAACTGCTCTATGTAGGCATTACATAAGGGCAAAATTGCACCCAGATCTATGGATGAAAATAATAATAGATTGTAAAAGTCATTGATATTCTCACACATAACACAAGCAACCTTACAGTGTTTAATAATTTCAACAATGGGATCTTAAGGCCCTGCCAGGGTGTGAAAAGGTTTTCTAAGAGTTAAAGAAACTCTAATGATTTGTATTCTTAATGCCATAGTGCCCCAGCCCATAGCTAAATACCTTAAATACCCTGCCTTTTGCATTAACAATGAAAAAAAACATTTTTTCATGGGTCAATTCTGCCTCGGTGCTGCTCACCATTCCCCTCCTGTGATATCATGGAGGAGGCATGGCTTCTATCATGCTGGTCCAATCATCTGCACATAGAGAAGCATTGGAGTCCTAGTGCACATGCACATTGTAGTCAGTGCTTTCCAAGGGACTTATGTCTCATGTGAATGAACTTTACTTGGTCTTTGTAGCAGAACCTAATGGCTGTCAGTATGACAGTTTTGCAGAAAGAGTAATATTTACTTTGAAGTGTTAAACATGGCTCTAGTTGCTGTCATAGGGACAGCCAATAAAGGACCTTTTTACTGCACTGACCAAGTAAAACTTGGTCACTTGATGCTGTAGCTCAGAGGAAAGCATTGCATTTAATGATTTTCTATGAAAAGCACCTTGAATGTGCATCAGGTCCCCAGATGCATTGGTACACAAAGGGTGGGATGTGAAGCCAACCAAGTGAGGGCGCTAAACAAACTGAGGTGCAATGACTACTAAATAGTCAATACAGTGACCTAAATCTTATCAAAATGTAGTAGTCATTGCACCTCAGTTTGTTTAGCGCCCTCACTTGGTGGGCTTCACATCCCACCCTTTGTGTACTTTTGTTTTATATAGGCTTCCTGTGGAGTGTGCCTATTGAGTGGCTGCTTCGTTCTTTGAGGTCCTTATATCTGGATCTCTCTTTGTTTATGTTTATCTATACCCCAGAAGCATTGGATTGGCCATCGGCAGAGGAGCCATGCCTCCTTGATGATGTTGTGAGGACACGAGGAGAGCTGGAAAAAAGTGCTAGAAAAAAGTGAATAAAACTATTTTATGTCAAATGGGGGAAGGGGAAGGGGGAGGGGGAGGAGGGGGAGGTGGGGGAACACTACTCTTGATATCCTTATCTTGAGTAGTCCTCCCCTCCCTCTGTTTGCCTTAAAATTAATAAAGCTGTTTACTCACTTTTTTCCAGTGTCTATCATGTTCGGAATACAGGTTTGTATTCATAACCCTATAATGTTCCTTAAAATGTGAAGTTTTCTTAATATTTATCACGCAAACATTTTTTTTTGTTCATCTTTGCACCTAGAATATTCTTGTTTGATTTATTATTATGTATTAAATATTGATGGGCTGGTCCCTACAGGTTCAACTAGCTCTAGGTATAGGCTCTCTATATCTTTCTATAGGTACAGCCTATTCTATATTGTTTTCCCCATTTGGTTCATAGTGGTTGTGGTATATTAAGTTTCCTTTCTCTATATAATAAAAAAGTTCCAATGTGTGTCCGAAGATCAAATGGTTTTTAGTCTCTAAATCCGCTGTGGGGGTGGCTTCTCTAGTTGTTATGGTTCACACCGTCTTGTAATATGGAAGACACAAGAAAAGAGGACCAATCGTGCGGAGTGTATTACAGTAAAACGTAGTAGAATTAGATCTTAAGTATTACACTCACATTTAGATGAGCTATAGCCAGCTCTGGGTTTGTAGGCATACAGCGGAACAATCCCCGCTTATAGGATTTGTTGGTGCTTGTTAATGCTTGTCCTTCAGGGGTTTGGTCCAGCTTGCAGGAGAAGGAGATAAAAACAGCAGATAGTGCTCTCTGATGGTATTTTAAGTGATGAATAAAATAAGATAGAATATACTCACAAAAGGAGTGCAGGTCTTACTGCACTTTTTGGATAGCGTTAGTGGTATAATCCCCACTTCAGGATATGTAGTATAAAAATGCCAGGAAAAATAATAAAATTTATAGTTGTGTATAAAAAATGATAATGGTGCATATATCTAACCAAAAAATCATTTATTATTTAAAACACAATATAAAATAACCATAACGCGTTTCACCGCTGGGGCTTTATCAAAATGGTTTTACATGTAACCTGGCACAAGAATAGTTTAAATAGGTACACTAGTACTTTAAAAAATGGCGCCAAGATGACATCATAGTTAGGTGGCCAATCAGAATCATACACTGTACATTTGGAAACAGATTTGAAATTGAGATTAGAATTTTGAACCAAAGGGGTGTATCTTTTATAAAACATTTGTTTAGGTCATATCCGATCGTTATTTTTTAAAAACGAGGTTTGGAACTTTAGAAAGTACAAGTTGTAATAATCGTACGTCACGTGACCCGCACGGCACCATGGGTAATGTAGTGCGTCGGTCACGTGATCGGCTTATACAGAATGGGGAAATGCTGATGTCCATAACAGGAGGGGCGGATGATAAAGCATCATGTGACCCGCGACCAATAGGAGAGGGGCACGTGGGTCACGTGATCGGCAAATCGGCGAAAGGGCGCTTGGGAAATGTAGTTTAGCGCGCCCTTTCGATATTAGATTAAGAAATACATATTAAATATGTATACAAGTGGGTAAATACTGGCTAGTTCTAAATAAAGGGATAATACTAGCTGATATAACATATAAAGTATAACATATAACATTATGTGCAAATTGGGAGAGTTAAAATGAGTATATAGACATCACTTAGATAAACTTAATAAAACCAAAAAGTAATAGAGATATTTTGAGACACATTATTAGTAATAGATGGATAAAAAATAGAATAATTAAGATGGGATAAAATAAAATAAAATAGAATAAAATAATATAATGAGACACTTATCAAAGAGTAACTAGTAGTGGAAGCTCTACATTGTAGGCTTTCATTAAGGTGCTAATACATATTTGGGCATATATATTCGTGGTAGACATATAAGCAATAATGCAGTCAGGCTGGGGGTATCCCAGACTATAATGCCGTAGGTGACAGCTATGAATTGGATAGTCCCAGACTGACTGCATAAAACCATACATAATAAAATGACATTAATTAGAAAACGACATTAATTAAAAAACAATCATATTATTATAAAAAATTAAATAGATCAAAGTCAGCGTTTAAGCCCTGGGGGGTTAGAGTTTGTAAATTGAACACCCACTCCATTTCTGATCTCCCTAAGATATTTTTTATGTTGCCCCCTCTCCAGGGCAATTTACATTTTTTGATACCTATACATTTTAAAAATTTGGGATCCCGATTATGTTTCATAAAGTGCTTAGACACGGAGTGATTAGGGTATCCATTTTTTATATTCCGGCAATGCTCCGCTAATCTGGTTTTTAGACATCTGGTGGTCATACCTACATATTGGAGGCCACATGGGCACTCCAATAGATAGATGACGTTGGTGGTATTACAACCGATAAAATCTTTAATAGTATAGTTTTTGTTGGTGACATTGGATTTAAAATTAGTAACTTTACAGTGTGTGGAGGGAGCAGTGCTCTTACACACAATGCATCTCTTGCATTTGTAAAATCCTGTAGCTCCATCTAAAAAGGTGTGTGGTGGATTTTTTATTACCTTAGTATAGTTTTCAGTTAAAATGGATTTAAAATTTGGTGCACCTCTAAAAACAATTTTTGGTTGTGTTGGTAAAATTTCTTTCAGGAGATCATCCTGTCTTAAAAGATGCCAATGTTTTTTGATTGTTTTTTTGATAAAACCATGTTTGTTATTATAATTAAAAATTATAGGAAGGGTGGGGGCTTCTGTATTGTTTTTATCCTTATAGGTGAGGAGGCTTTCTCTAGGTTTTTCTTTTACTGATAATATAGTGTTGTCCAGTTTTGTTGGTGAGTAGTTTTTTTCTATAAATTGTTTTTTTAAAAACAATGATTGTTCGTTAAAATCATTAATGTGGGAGCAGTTTCGGCGTATTCTTAAAAACTGGCTTTTCGGTGCACTCTCCAGCCATGGTTTGTAGTGACAACTGGTGTGGTCAATTGCCGTGTTAGTGCATACTTTTTTAAAAAATGTTTTAGTGTGTATTTTGCCTTCTTGGATAAAAATGCTTAGGTCTAAAAAATTGATTATCTCTTTGCTGTGTTCACATGTTAAAACTATCCCTTTATCGTTGGAATTAAGGTGTGATATAAAAGAGTTAAGTGAGTCCTCCGTGCCCTTCCATATAAAAAATAAATCATCAATGTATCTAAAATAGGAGACTAGGTTTTGCTCCCAGGCATGTCGTCCCCAAATGGCGCTGGATTCCCAGTCAGCCATAAAGAGGTTGGCATAACTAGGAGCAAACCTAGTCCCCATAGCCGTTCCCCTTTTCTGAAGATAAAAAGAATCATAAAACCAAAAGTAATTATTAGTTAAAATGATGTCTATACCTTCTATAATAAAATTAATCTGAGAGTCTGGAATTCTTTTTTCGTTAGTTAGTATTGTTTTGACAGCATTGCACCCAAGTTGGTGGGGGATAATAGTATACAAGGAGGTGACATCACAAGTAACGAGTGTAAAATCTGGTTCCCAACAAAAACCATTTAAAAATCTCAGTAGTGACATTGAGTCCTTCAAATAAGATCTCATGAGTTTTACCGCTGGTTGTAATAGGGTATCTATATATTGGGATAAGTTGCATAACGGGGAGTTGATCCCAGACACAATGGGTCTGCCGGGGGGGTGTTGAACGTCTTTGTGTATTTTTGGTAAAAAATATATTACTGGGATTTTAGGATTTTTCACAAACAGGTAATCAAATTCTTTTTTATTCAGAATATTTTCATCTAATCCTTTTTGTAGAAAGGTAATTATTTTTTGTTGTATGGATGATGTGGGATCCCTAGATAATTTCTCATATGTGGTAGTATCGTTTAGTTGTTTATAAGCTTCGTTAATATACATTGAACTTGATTGAACAACTAAACCCCCACCTTTGTCTGCAGGTTTAATAACAATATCTTTGTCTTGTTGCAATTGTTTGATAGCTCTTTTTTCTAGTGCATTTAGGTTCTGTGCATCATATTTGTTGTATTTGATTTTGTTAAAATCTCTTAATACTGATTTCTCAAACATCACTAGAGGGGCTGATTTAAAATGATAGGGATAAAAAGTAGATTTTGGTTTAAGGTCCGTGTTGATGTAAGCAGATTGCTCGGTGGTGGTAGGGGAAGGGAGGGATGAGGGGGTAGGGGGATTGGTTGTTGAGTTTTGTGCATTAAAAAATCTTTTGAGTGTAGCTTTACGTACGAATTTGTTAACGTCTAAAAATGCTTCAAAAGGTTTAAAAGAATTTGTTGGGGCATATTTTAATCCTTTGCTTAAAACTGAAATCTGTGCTGCATTTAAAACTTTTTGTGACAAATTAAAAATGCCGGCATCTGATTCTTTTGGAGCGGGTATTATCTTTCTAATCTCTCTTTTTTGCTGTCTTCTGCCGCTCCGTTTGCCTCTGGGCTTAGGGTTCTTTTCTTTGTCCTTATTGTATTGGCAAAGGTGTTGGGGTGTGTTCGAATCTCTAAAAAATGATCCTCATTTTCAGTTTCGGAGTCGATAGATAATAATTGGTACCTATTGGTATGTGTAATGGGGGTATCATTGTGATTTTTATAGTAGTGGTTAGGCCTTTGGGTTTTCGGTGAGTGTTTGAGAGTGTCGGGACTCCGTGCATTGTAATAAGTGGAGCGGGAATCTTGGTGTATAGACGTGTAGTGAGAGGTTCTTCGTGGTTTGAATGTGGCTGGTCGATGGTATGTCGATGTGGGTGCATGATTCGGGTTAGGATTCCTATAGTAAGGCTTCAGTTTGTGAGGGGAATGATGAGGGGGTGGGTGAGTGGGGCGATTGAAGTATTTGGTGACATATGGGGATTCGTGACGTGTATTTTGTGCTGGTTGTCTTTGGTATCTGCGTGGCTCTGTTCTCATATTAAGAGATTGGTTTTCTGATGTATATTTTCTATTTAAATGGTATGTCCTAACCTGTCGGTTGGCATAGTCCTGTTTGTCTCTTATATATTTTTTTACTTTAATGTGTTTTGTGTCTGTTTCTATCTTTTCAATTTTACTCTGAATTAAGACTGAGTTTTGTTGGTATACGCTACTTTCTGTATAGGGCATAAGTTTGTCTCTCAGGTCATTAATTTCTCTGTCTAGATTTTGAAGCTTTTGGCTTTTTTTCTTGATTAGGGTTTCCATAAGACCAAATGTGCACGTTTCTAATTTGCCATTCCACTCATTCATAAATTCTAGATCATCCTGGTCTGAGGTAGGTAATTTCATAAGTCTCAGGCCACGGGGTGTTATGTGTTCATCGATATATTTTTTGAAAGTGGCAATCTCCCATTTAAGTTTAATTTCAGTCGTTAGGGCTCTCTCTAATTTAATAAATAATTCCTGTTGAGTAAAGGTGGGAGGTCTAATATAGATAGGACTACTTGGTTGGGTGGAAAAGACATTGTCTATATCAATAGAATACTTATTTCTATAATCAAAAATAGACATATTAAAAGCAGCTAAAACCAGAGGGGTATGATAAGATACAGAAAAAGAAAAAAGGGGTGTAGGTTAGCGCTAATAATATATTGAACAGGCAGCGACCTTATAGAGGGTAACCCTCTAACCCTCTATACATAGAATACAAGGTAGAAAACAGAGAAAGGTTGCGCCAATGATAAAAATATATAACCAGTAAAAGACTGTACAACAATAAAAATAATAAAAAGAAATATAATAAAAAAGTTCCAATGTGTGTCCGAAGATCAAATGGTTTTTAGTCTCTAAATCCGCTGTGGGGGTGGCTTCTCTAGTTGTTATGGTTCACACCGTCTTGTAATATGGAAGACACAAGAAAAGAGGACCAATCGTGCGGAGTGTATTACAGTAAAACGTAGTAGAATTAGATCTTAAGTATTACACTCACATTTAGATGAGCTATAGCCAGCTCTGGGTTTGTAGGCATACAGCGGAACAATCCCCGCTTATAGGATTTGTTGGTGCTTGTTAATGCTTGTCCTTCAGGGGTTTGGTCCAGCTTGCAGGAGAAGGAGATAAAAACAGCAGATAGTGCTCTCTGATGGTATTTTAAGTGATGAATAAAATAAGATAGAATATACTCACAAAAGGAGTGCAGGTCTTACTGCACTTTTTGGATAGCGTTAGTGGTATAATCCCCACTTCAGGATATGTAGTATAAAAATGCCAGGAAAAATAATAAAATTTATAGTTGTGTATAAAAAATGATAATGGTGCATATATCTAACCAAAAAATCATTTATTATTTAAAACACAATATAAAATAACCATAACGCGTTTCACCGCTGGGGCTTTATCAAAATGGTTTTACATGTAACCTGGCACAAGAATAGTTTAAATAGGTACACTAGTACTTTAAAAAATGGCGCCAAGATGACATCATAGTTAGGTGGCCAATCAGAATCATACACTGTACATTTGGAAACAGATTTGAAATTGAGATTAGAATTTTGAACCAAAGGGGTGTATCTTTTATAAAACATTTGTTTAGGTCATATCCGATCGTTATTTTTTAAAAACGAGGTTTGGAACTTTAGAAAGTACAAGTTGTAATAATCGTACGTCACGTGACCCGCACGGCACCATGGGTAATGTAGTGCGTCGGTCACGTGATCGGCTTATACAGAATGGGGAAATGCTGATGTCCATAACAGGAGGGGCGGATGATAAAGCATCATGTGACCCGCGACCAATAGGAGAGGGGCACGTGGGTCACGTGATCGGCAAATCGGCGAAAGGGCGCTTGGGAAATGTAGTTTAGCGCGCCCTTTCGATATTAGATTAAGAAATACATATTAAATATGTATACAAGTGGGTAAATACTGGCTAGTTCTAAATAAAGGGATAATACTAGCTGATATAACATATAAAGTATAACATATAACATTATGTGCAAATTGGGAGAGTTAAAATGAGTATATAGACATCACTTAGATAAACTTAATAAAACCAAAAAGTAATAGAGATATTTTGAGACACATTATTAGTAATAGATGGATAAAAAATAGAATAATTAAGATGGGATAAAATAAAATAAAATAGAATAAAATAATATAATGAGACACTTATCAAAGAGTAACTAGTAGTGGAAGCTCTACATTGTAGGCTTTCATTAAGGTGCTAATACATATTTGGGCATATATATTCGTGGTAGACATATAAGCAATCCCACAGCGGATTTAGAGACTAAAAACCATTTGATCTTCGGACACACATTGGAACTTTTTTATTATATTTCTTTTTATTATTTTTATTGTTGTACAGTCTTTTACTGGTTATATATTTTTATCATTGGCGCAACCTTTCTCTGTTTTCTACCTTGTATTCTATGTATAGAGGGTTAGAGGGTTACCCTCTATAAGGTCGCTGCCTGTTCAATATATTATTAGCGCTAACCTACACCCCTTTTTTCTTTTTCTGTATCTTATCATACCCCTCTGGTTTTAGCTGCTTTTAATATGTCTATTTTTGATTATAGAAATAAGTATTCTATTGATATAGACAATGTCTTTTCCACCCAACCAAGTAGTCCTATCTATATTAGACCTCCCACCTTTACTCAACAGGAATTATTTATTAAATTAGAGAGAGCCCTAACGACTGAAATTAAACTTAAATGGGAGATTGCCACTTTCAAAAAATATATCGATGAACACATAACACCCCGTGGCCTGAGACTTATGAAATTACCTACCTCAGACCAGGATGATCTAGAATTTATGAATGAGTGGAATGGCAAATTAGAAACGTGCACATTTGGTCTTATGGAAACCCTAATCAAGAAAAAAAGCCAAAAGCTTCAAAATCTAGACAGAGAAATTAATGACCTGAGAGACAAACTTATGCCCTATACAGAAAGTAGCGTATACCAACAAAACTCAGTCTTAATTCAGAGTAAAATTGAAAAGATAGAAACAGACACAAAACACATTAAAGTAAAAAAATATATAAGAGACAAACAGGACTATGCCAACCGACAAGTTAGGACATACCATTTAAATAGAAAATATACATCAGAAAACCAATCTCTTAATATGAGAACAGAGCCACGCAGATACCAAAGACAACCAGCACAAAATACACGTCACGAATCCCCATATGTCACCAAATACTTCAATCGCCCCACTCACCCACCCCCTCATCATTCCCCTCACAAACTGAAGCCTTACTATAGGAATCCTAACCCGAATCATGCACCCACATCGACATACCATCGACCAGCCACATTCAAACCACGAAGAACCTCTCACTACACGTCTATACACCAAGATTCCCGCTCCACTTATTACAATGCACGGAGTCCCGACACTCTCAAACACTCACCGAAAACCCAAAGGCCTAACCACTACTATAAAAATCACAATGATACCCCCATTACACATACCAATAGGTACCAATTATTATCTATCGACTCCGAAACTGAAAATGAGGATCATTTTTTAGAGATTCGAACACACCCCAACACCTTTGCCAATACAATAAGGACAAAGAAAAGAACCCTAAGCCCAGAGGCAAACGGAGCGGCAGAAGACAGCAAAAAAGAGAGATTAGAAAGATAATACCCGCTCCAAAAGAATCAGATGCCGGCATTTTTAATTTGTCACAAAAAGTTTTAAATGCAGCACAGATTTCAGTTTTAAGCAAAGGATTAAAATATGCCCCAACAAATTCTTTTAAACCTTTTGAAGCATTTTTAGACGTTAACAAATTCGTACGTAAAGCTACACTCAAAAGATTTTTTAATGCACAAAACTCAACAACCAATCCCCCTACCCCCTCATCCCTCCCTTCCCCTACCACCACCGAGCAATCTGCTTACATCAACACGGACCTTAAACCAAAATCTACTTTTTATCCCTATCATTTTAAATCAGCCCCTCTAGTGATGTTTGAGAAATCAGTATTAAGAGATTTTAACAAAATCAAATACAACAAATATGATGCACAGAACCTAAATGCACTAGAAAAAAGAGCTATCAAACAATTGCAACAAGACAAAGATATTGTTATTAAACCTGCAGACAAAGGTGGGGGTTTAGTTGTTCAATCAAGTTCAATGTATATTAACGAAGCTTATAAACAACTAAACGATACTACCACATATGAGAAATTATCTAGGGATCCCACATCATCCATACAACAAAAAATAATTACCTTTCTACAAAAAGGATTAGATGAAAATATTCTGAATAAAAAAGAATTTGATTACCTGTTTGTGAAAAATCCTAAAATCCCAGTAATATATTTTTTACCAAAAATACACAAAGACGTTCAACACCCCCCCGGCAGACCCATTGTGTCTGGGATCAACTCCCCGTTATGCAACTTATCCCAATATATAGATACCCTATTACAACCAGCGGTAAAACTCATGAGATCTTATTTGAAGGACTCAATGTCACTACTGAGATTTTTAAATGGTTTTTGTTGGGAACCAGATTTTACACTCGTTACTTGTGATGTCACCTCCTTGTATACTATTATCCCCCACCAACTTGGGTGCAATGCTGTCAAAACAATACTAACTAACGAAAAAAGAATTCCAGACTCTCAGATTAATTTTATTATAGAAGGTATAGACATCATTTTAACTAATAATTACTTTTGGTTTTATGATTCTTTTTATCTTCAGAAAAGGGGAACGGCTATGGGGACTAGGT
Organism: Pelobates fuscus; assembly: GCF_036172605.1. Lineage (NCBI taxonomy): Eukaryota > Metazoa > Chordata > Amphibia > Anura > Pelobatidae > Pelobates > Pelobates fuscus. The sequence continues at coordinate 117,931,068 of NC_086317.1, forward strand.
TTGCTCCTAGTTATGCCAACCTCTTTATGGCTGACTGGGAATCCAGCGCCATTTGGGGACGACATGCCTGGGAGCAAAACCTAGTCTCCTATTTTAGATACATTGATGATTTATTTTTTATATGGAAGGGCACGGAGGACTCACTTAACTCTTTTATATCACACCTTAATTCCAACGATAAAGGGATAGTTTTAACATGTGAACACAGCAAAGAGATAATCAATTTTTTAGACCTAAGCATTTTTATCCAAGAAGGCAAAATACACACTAAAACATTTTTTAAAAAAGTATGCACTAACACGGCAATTGACCACACCAGTTGTCACTACAAACCATGGCTGGAGAGTGCACCGAAAAGCCAGTTTTTAAGAATACGCCGAAACTGCTCCCACATTAATGATTTTAACGAACAATCATTGTTTTTAAAAAAACAATTTATAGAAAAAAACTACTCACCAACAAAACTGGACAACACTATATTATCAGTAAAAGAAAAACCTAGAGAAAGCCTCCTCACCTATAAGGATAAAAACAATACAGAAGCCCCCACCCTTCCTATAATTTTTAATTATAATAACAAACATGGTTTTATCAAAAAAACAATCAAAAAACATTGGCATCTTTTAAGACAGGATGATCTCCTGAAAGAAATTTTACCAACACAACCAAAAATTGTTTTTAGAGGTGCACCAAATTTTAAATCCATTTTAACTGAAAACTATACTAAGGTAATAAAAAATCCACCACACACCTTTTTAGATGGAGCTACAGGATTTTACAAATGCAAGAGATGCATTGTGTGTAAGAGCACTGCTCCCTCCACACACTGTAAAGTTACTAATTTTAAATCCAATGTCACCAACAAAAACTATACTATTAAAGATTTTATCGGTTGTAATACCACCAACGTCATCTATCTATTGGAGTGCCCATGTGGCCTCCAATATGTAGGTATGACCACCAGATGTCTAAAAACCAGATTAGCGGAGCATTGCCGGAATATAAAAAATGGATACCCTAATCACTCCGTGTCTAAGCACTTTATGAAACATAATCGGGATCCCAAATTTTTAAAATGTATAGGTATCAAAAAATGTAAATTGCCCTGGAGAGGGGGCAACATAAAAAATATCTTAGGGAGATCAGAAATGGAGTGGGTGTTCAATTTACAAACTCTAACCCCCCAGGGCTTAAACGCTGACTTTGATCTATTTAATTTTTTATAATAATATGATTGTTTTTTAATTAATGTCGTTTTCTAATTAATGTCATTTTATTATGTATGGTTTTATGCAGTCAGTCTGGGACTATCCAATTCATAGCTGTCACCTACGGCATTATAGTCTGGGATACCCCCAGCCTGACTGCATTATTGCTTATATGTCTACCACGAATATATATGCCCAAATATGTATTAGCACCTTAATGAAAGCCTACAATGTAGAGCTTCCACTACTAGTTACTCTTTGATAAGTGTCTCATTATATTATTTTATTCTATTTTATTTTATTTTATCCCATCTTAATTATTCTATTTTTTATCCATCTATTACTAATAATGTGTCTCAAAATATCTCTATTACTTTTTGGTTTTATTAAGTTTATCTAAGTGATGTCTATATACTCATTTTAACTCTCCCAATTTGCACATAATGTTATATGTTATACTTTATATGTTATATCAGCTAGTATTATCCCTTTATTTAGAACTAGCCAGTATTTACCCACTTGTATACATATTTAATATGTATTTCTTAATCTAATATCGAAAGGGCGCGCTAAACTACATTTCCCAAGCGCCCTTTCGCCGATTTGCCGATCACGTGACCCACGTGCCCCTCTCCTATTGGTCGCGGGTCACATGATGCTTTATCATCCGCCCCTCCTGTTATGGACATCAGCATTTCCCCATTCTGTATAAGCCGATCACGTGACCGACGCACTACATTACCCATGGTGCCGTGCGGGTCACGTGACGTACGATTATTACAACTTGTACTTTCTAAAGTTCCAAACCTCGTTTTTAAAAAATAACGATCGGATATGACCTAAACAAATGTTTTATAAAAGATACACCCCTTTGGTTCAAAATTCTAATCTCAATTTCAAATCTGTTTCCAAATGTACAGTGTATGATTCTGATTGGCCACCTAACTATGATGTCATCTTGGCGCCATTTTTTAAAGTACTAGTGTACCTATTTAAACTATTCTTGTGCCAGGTTACATGTAAAACCATTTTGATAAAGCCCCAGCGGTGAAACGCGTTATGGTTATTTTATATTGTGTTTTAAATAATAAATGATTTTTTGGTTAGATATATGCACCATTATCATTTTTTATACACAACTATAAATTTTATTATTTTTCCTGGCATTTTTATACTACATATCCTGAAGTGGGGATTATACCACTAACGCTATCCAAAAAGTGCAGTAAGACCTGCACTCCTTTTGTGAGTATATTCTATCTTATTTTATTCATCACTTAAAATACCATCAGAGAGCACTATCTGCTGTTTTTATCTCCTTCTCCTGCAAGCTGGACCAAACCCCTGAAGGACAAGCATTAACAAGCACCAACAAATCCTATAAGCGGGGATTGTTCCGCTGTATGCCTACAAACCCAGAGCTGGCTATAGCTCATCTAAATGTGAGTGTAATACTTAAGATCTAATTCTACTACGTTTTACTGTAATACACTCCGCACGATTGGTCCTCTTTTCTTGTGTCTTCCATATTACAAGACGGTGTGAACCATAACAACTAGAGAAGCCACCCCCACAGCGGATTTAGAGACTAAAAACCATTTGATCTTCGGACACACATTGGAACTTTTTTATTATATTTCTTTTTATTATTTTTATTGTTGTACAGTCTTTTACTGGTCATATATTTTTATCATTGGCGCAACCTTTCTCTGTTTTCTACCTTGTATTCTATGTATAGAGGGTTAGAGGGTTACCCTCTATAAGGTCGCTGCCTGTTCAATATATTATTAGCGCTAACCTACACCCCTTTTTTCTTTCTCTATATGTATATATTTTTTTGGGACCATACATTGGCTATGGTGCCCACAATAAAGTTGATTTTTTAAGTTTGCCATATCAGTCAGAATCGTCCCTGCAGCACCCTTCCCTAGTGCTCCCGAAGCTGTTTTACAGCTTGGGCTCACGTTCTTTCTTTCCTTTTTTGTATATATACAAGGGTTATGCCCTCCTGTGTCTGCAGACACACTCTAGTTCCCACCAATTGGGAACACTTGCACTAACGTGTCGTTTTCTTGATGTTTCTTTGACCAAATATAATATAGAACACTTTAAAAAGCAAAATGTTCTCGTGCAGGGGAAAAAAAACAAAATAATTGACCTAGGCAATTTTATTTATAATCAACACTTGAATTGTAAATTATTCTACAATAAATGCAATATAATTGCAACCCAAACACAAATATATCTACAAACATTCTATTTGCATGAGAGCTTTTTTTTTTATTCTGTAAAATATAAAGCATGATGTATTGCATTCATGTTTACTATTGTATTTTCAGACACATTTTCGAGTGAGATACAAAATGTTCTACAAAGAATAAAACCAAATGGTTTCACACTATGAATATAGAGCAGAAAGTATCTCTAGTAAATCATGAGCATTTACAATTTATATGGTGCAAAAATGTGAATATCGCAAATGCTCAACACATTTTTATAAATCATTTCTTCACAGCAAACTGGATTTTTTTACATTATGATGGATGTTGTTTTATGATTTTGGAAGGCATGAATAAGTTATACACATTTTTTTAGTGCTTTTAAAGAAACACTCCAAGCACAATAACCATTATAGCCCACTCTAGTGGTTATGATTCCAAGATTGCGCTAGTGCCAATAAAATGTATCAAACAATTTTAGACAACTAACCTGGGTCCAGCTGGGTTCTCATGGCTGCATACCTTGTCTCCAGGACTCACACTGTTGTAACAAAATCCCCTATAATGTGTGTTAAGTTATTTTCATTACCTGCTTAGGTTGTGTTATATTTATAATAAGGACTGACCACTTGAATCTAGTGGAGACAAGGCAAAGCCACGGCAAACATTGAAAATGAAAAATAGAATGGAAACATTGTTTCATTGCCCATCTTCTCGATATGCTTGATTGGTCCTCACAGAGAGGTATGAAGGACACAACTTCTAACAAGGATTGACAAAGAGCTCAGATGGAGTTGCCCAGATGCAGGATAAACATGTATTCCTAGCATTAAAGTGTTAGTTAGATTCATGCCTCCTTTATCAATTTTAATTGTTTTAACTAATAATTTTACCTTTAGTGCTCAGTGTGCTGGTCTCACTGTGGCTGCCACTCTTCCTTTAGCTGAGATCACCATTACTGATAACATCAGCCAATCAAATGTTTAGCCTTAGGGAAGCATTGGAGGCTAGTGCCCATGAACAGCAAGAGTGTGAAGACACTGAATGTTAATCCTGCAAAGGTTGGCAAAGGGCATTCACTGTACTGGTTAATGGCTATGTTTCCAGAATTTTTCTGGCGCTATCTATTGTAAGTAATCAAATTATTTTAAAATGGTTTACTACTGGGGTAATGCCAAGTACTGCAATCAGATTTCACTGAGCATCTGCTCAGTAAGTGCCAGAAGCTCATGCTGAGTTGCTTCCATTGACTCTCCTAAACAAAGCCCTGCGGTGAAGGTTTAGATCACTGACTGGGAGCATCAGTTCATCACTCTTAGCCAATAAGCTAGACCCTCCACCTCCAGACCTAGCTTTCCATAAAGCTTCCAGCTTAGTGGAGGGGGGAGGAGCAAACCCCGCAGACCCAAGGTAAAAAGCCAAACCATTCTAATGCACTGTATTGGTTAAAGTGCTTGGAGTGTTCCTTTAATTCTTCCCTGGTTTGCATTCCAATTAGCAAAATGCATAACCTGTTAGTAAAGTTTTACACTGGTATTTCCCTTTGGCAGATCACCTCACAGGGTTAACCACTATATTGAACATTGTCAAAAATTTAAGGTAGATTAAAAGATTCTCAAATGTAAAGCCAAAATGGAAAAATTATCCTAGCCAGCTATGCTTCCACTTTGGCTACGTTGGCCTTAAATTTGAGGTTCAATTTCAATTCACTTTGATTTCCTGGCAATTATCACTTTAGTGAATGACCCTGTCAGACCTCTTTTGTGGAAAGCTGCATTTTAGCAGACATATTCAAAGCTCCATAAATATGCACTTAAATTGTTACTGTAAATCTGAAATGCTTACGGCAGTACTACTGTCGTTTACCAGACCAAGTCTACAGCTTCAATAGACTCCAGTTATATTAATACACAACACATAGCTCTGACAGTAAATAGAAATATATAAAGTACAAGCAGGCAATAAAAAATCATTAAATTAATTTACGGCTACTATTGATGACAACCTTGAGACTGTCACTCTTTCAGTCTAGGGACATTAAATCAGGATAAAACAGTTGGCTCGGAAGAAAAAACATTTGTTGGCAATATATAGAAACCTGCTATGAGTTCCAAGCAAAAGTGCTCATTCTACAGTACTTTAGCTTTAACCTTGATAAATATTGCATTACGAATGAAAATAACATATCAGTTCAGACTGGAGTAAATTGCTTTAGCGGTTCTTCTTGAAACAACATATTGCCATGCATTGTTTCTTTGTATTTCAAGACTTAAAATGTTAATGTCATGTTCCTTACATTGTAGCACATATTTCAGATTTTAACTGATCTTAAAATAGGATCTTAACTAAGATTACACCACCACCCACACACAAGGGTTTCCATGGTTCATGTTATAATGTAACAGAGAAAGAAAATGCTGGTTTGTGAATGCCTCATTTATTTAAATAGGAGGAATATACCATTTGCTCAGGATAAAAAAAGCTGTCATACTTCTAACAATTAACTTGGGATGCTTTTTCAGCCAATAGGTGGACCCGTCCACCCTGATACAAAAGAATTTAGACCTATTCCCCACCACTCAAGCAACTATTGCTGCTTGGGGCTCATTATTTATCATGACTGACAAAATTACCAAATTCACTAAACTTGCTCCACTTGGGGCAATGTCTGTATCCTCCCCATGGCTATCCATACATGATTAGGAAAAATATGGTATCTCGCAAATATTTCACCTCATTGAATTTGTTACATAGTTAGATAGCTGAAAAGAGACTTGCGTCCATCAAGTTCAGCCTTCCTCACACCTGTTTTTTGCTGTTGATCCAAAAGGCAAAAAAAAAAAATAATTAAAAAAAAAACCCAGTTTGAAGCACAATTTAGCAGCAAGCTAGGACAAAAAAATCCTTCTTGACCCCAGAATGGCAGTCAGATTTATCCTTGAATCAAGCAGTTATTACCCTACATTGAAAGATTATATCCTTGAATATTCTGTCTTTGCAAGTATGCATCTAGTAGCTGTTTGAACATCTGTATGGACTCTGATAAAACCACTTCTTCAGGCAGAGAATTCCACATCCTGATTGTTCTTACAGTAAAAAAACCTTTCATTTGCCTTAGACGAAATCTTCTTTCTTCCAGTCTAAACGCATGGCCTCGTGTCCTATGTAAAGTCCGGTTTGTGAATAGATTTCCACACAATGGTTTGTATTGGCCCCGAATATATTTGTATAATGTTATCATATCCCCTCTCAGGCGACGTTTTTCTAAACTAAATAGGTTTAAATTTGTTAACCTTTCTTCATAACTGATATGTTCCATTCCTTTTATTAATTTTGTAGCCTGCCTCTGCACTTTTTCTAGTGCAATGATATCCTTCTTTAGAACAGGTGCCCAAAATTGCACAGCATATTCAATATGTGGTCTTACCAGTGATTTATAGAGAGGCAAAATGATATTCTCGTCCCGAGAATGAATGCCCTTTTTCATGCATGAATGCCCTTTTTCATGCATGCCCTTTTTCATGCAATACCTTACTGGCCTTGGCCACTGCTGATTGACATTGCACATTGTTGCATAGTTTGTTGTCTATAACAATTCCCAAGTCCTTTTCGTGTGTTGTTATCCCTAATTCACTTCCATTAAGGGTATACGTTGCTTGTGTATTCTTTACGCCGAAGTGCATAACTTTGCATTTTTCAACATTAAATTTCATCTGCCATTTGAGTGCCCAGTCCTCCAGTCTATCTAAATCCTTCTGCAGCAAAGGACATACAAGATCTAAGTGACCGCACAGCGAGAATGGAAAATAGAATGGGAGAATATGCGGAAGCCCATAATGACATGGCGGAACATGTACAAACCCTCGAGCACCAACAAGAACAGCTACAACTGAAAATAATGGATCTGGAAGACAGATCAAGACGCCAAAACATAAGATTTAGAAACATTTCTGAAGAGGTGAAACAACCGGACTTACAGGAATTCTTGACTGGAATGTTTAAGTCGCTGGCTCCAGATATACCCGTCGATATGCTGCTCATCGATAGAGCGCACAGAGTGGCCAAACCGAAGTTTTTACCAGCGGAGGCCTCACGGGATGTGCTGGCCAAACTCCATTACAACCACGTAAAGGACATCATCATGCAAGCATCAAGGACGAAGGACAACCTACCAGAAAAATACAGAAATATCCAGCTTTTCTCAGACTTATCTGCCCTTACTCTCCAGAAACGCAGAGAATTCCGAGGAATTACAGAGGCCTTGAGATCCCAGAAGCTCCCTTATCGATGGGGCCATCCAGTCCGTCTAACCATCCACAGAAACGGGACTCTAACCACCATATTGACACCAGAGGAAGGCAGGCGAATCCTGAAAACGTGGGGAATCAGCGTCCGACCGAGTCCAGAGGACTCAGGGCCCCCACGGGAAACTCGCGCGGACTGGAAAAAATCCCGCAAATGAATGATCTTCCCACAACCAGAATAACATCTAATGGTTTGCATATCATTTAACAGCCAATCTAATATGTTAATGTTGTTATATAAGTTACCTTATGTTTGAATAGCAGTAAATTTGCAATGTGTTACTGTGACCTAAAGAATGAGGTCCAGGGTCATAGTAAAGTAAATTGTTGTGTTTAAAGCTAAATAACATTCTAGATTCCATAAGCTATGCAATTAACTGTTATGTGTTTAGAAACAGTGAGACAATGTCATAATGTGATTATTTTACACACGCAAGAACACTTATCGAGAATGTACACATAGCAACCCATAAACAGCAAAACGGGTAGCGTCTCCCACTCAATCCTCTTCCTCCAACAATCACCAGGCTGATCCATAGCACACTATTTAGGAGCATGATACGAAACCAGCCAGAGAGAGGAAAGGGTGACAGTAGACATAAGTAAGGGTCACTGCAAAAACCCTATAGAAATAAGAGTTTAGACCAATACTCCGAGGAGCTCAATCCCTACGCATTCAACTTAAATATCAACCCTGCCAGCTAAGGACGAGGGTCGAGCATTATTGTTACCACACCGTTAATTAACCCCACATCACGCTCTCCATTAGTGCTAACCTTTAGCACTCAAGCCCGCCCTTGGGCATTAATAGTCGAGACTACTAATTTGTTACCTCCTCCCATTCCCCATTACCTAACCCCATCCCAGTTCTACGGTAAACCCCATCCCGATTCAGTGAGTTCAGAACTACAAGATACAGCAAGGACTAGATTTAAACTAGACATACGATACATAAGTACCGCAGGCCACGACACAGAGCCGAGCGACACACAAGATAAAACCACTACAGCTGCCACATACGCCACCGCGCGCTTCCTATCACAGACAAACAATTGGGAAACAGGCAGGAACATAACATTAAATAATGAAAATATACTCTCACAATGTGAAAGGACTGAATACTCCTTACAAAAGGTACTGCTTAAACAGCGACCTAAAACAAGAACAGGCTGACATCGCATGCCTGCAAGAAACTCATTTCAAAACGGCACCCGCTTTTAGACCAGACCTATACCCTCACCAATACCACTCTGTCACGGGACAAAAAACCAAAGGAGTGTCAATCCTCATCAAAAACACAGTAGCATTCACACACCATGAATCACACATAGATCCCGCAGGGAGGTATATTCTGCTGCTTTGTACGATTAACAACGTAGAGTACACAATAGTATCGATATATGCTCCAAACACTGACCAGCGGAATTTCCTCCACAAACTACTGGCGAAAATAACGAAAATCCAGAGAGGCATGCTAATTCTCTGTGGAGACTTCAACCACATTGTAGATCCCTCCTGGGACACCACAGCACGCCCGAACTCTAAACAAAAAGCAAAAACCCAATCCAATTGTTTAACTTACAAAAAGCTACTAGATGATTATCAACTATATGACGTATGGCGGGTGCTACACCTGAACCAAAAAGATTACACATACTACTCTGCACCTCATAAGACATACACCAGAATTGACAGGTTCCACATCCATAGGCAGCACTTAGATCAATTAGCAAACAGCAGTATACAGGTGATCAGTTGGTCGGACCATGCAGCAGTGACAATGACCATCAAAGATCAATACGAATACAAACATAAAAGCCCATGGAGACTTAACGAGTCGCTACTAACAGATGAAACATTTACATCTTCATTAGAAAAAGAAATTACACACTACTTCACCACCAACCAATCTCCACAGATGCCAATGAGCACGATTTGGCAGGCACACAAGGCGGTGATCAGAGGACTACTACTGCGAAGAGCTGCGCAGATGAAACATAGCACACAGGCGCAATGGGTAAGCTGGCACAGACAACTACAAGAAGCACTCGCGCTACATAAAACCGAACCAACCGCCAAAATACAAGCAACCATAAAAGACTTACAAGACAAACTTAAAGAACATACTCTTCAACGAGTGCACTACAACCTAAGAAGACTCAACATGCACCAATATACTCAAGGAAACAAAGCCGGCAAACTCTTGGCGTCTCGACTCAAACAAAGAGAAGCAAAGAACAAAATCGAATACCTCATAGACCAATCCAACAAGAAAGTAATCTCACCGGTAGAAATCAGCAAAACCTTTGCCACATATTACCAGGCCCTATACAACTTGAAACAGGCAGAAGACATAGTAGAACCAAAGAAGGAGGATATCCGAAGGTACCTGGAGGACCTCCAATTGCCATCTCTAACGGATACACAAAGAACAGAATTAGTAGCACCTATCACAGAAGAAGAAGTAGAGAATACGATCAAACTATTACCAAAAAACAAAGCTCCAGGACCAGATGGTTTCTCTAACTCATACTATCAAACCTTCCGTAAATCTCTGGCACCGCACTTGGCACAATTGTTCAACCAGGCCACGCAATTAGGCACCTTACCCCAAGAACTACTAACAGCACATATCATCACACTCCCTAAACCCGGCAAATCTCCAACACAATGCCCTAACTTCCGTCCAATATCGCTACTGAATACTGACGCCAAACTTTTCGCCAAAATTCATGCACAAAGACTAAGCAAGATACTCCCATCACTAATCCACAATGACCAGGTGGGTTTTGTGGCAGGAAGGCAAGGATCTGACAACACACGTAAAGTGCTGAACCTCGTACACAGCATACGTAGAATGGGTAAAGAAAGTCTCCTAGTATCATTAGATGCAGAGAAGGCCTTCGACCGCCTCAGCTGGCCATTCCTTCAAGAGGTCCTCCACAAGTTCAATTTTCCCGAACAATTCTTAGGAACAACCAGCGCACTATATAATCATCCCACAGCTAGGGTAGTCAATGCGGGTTTTTGCTCGGAGGCCTTCGAAATAACAAACGGAACCAGACAAGGCTGCCCACTGTCGCCGCTATTATATGTACTAGCACTGGAACCGCTAGCAAGCAAGATTCGTAGTGAAACCTCGATCAAAGGTGTCAGATTGGGAGATGACGAATACAAGCCTCTTCGCGGACGATGTTTTTCTCACACTAACAGAACCGCACATATCAATGCCTAACCTAATGAAACAGATCGAACAATATGGGAAACACTCATACTATAAGCTAAATGTAAACAAAACACAAGCTTTGGGGATAAACATCCCCACGCAAAAACTGGAAAGATTACAAGACAGCTTTCCATTAGATTGGCGCTCAGACTATCTGACATTCCTGGGCCTAAAGATCACAAAAAACCCGACCAACCTGTTCAAAGCCAATTATAGACAAATCCTAGCCTCTATCAAAACGACCCTACAAGAATGGGAGGGGAAATTTCTATCATGGGTAGGCCGTATAGCAGCCATAAAGATGTCACTATTACCCAAACTACAATATTTGTTCAGAACCCTACAAATATCATTACCAAAGAGTTTCCTCATAGAAACCCAAAACATATTCCTAAAATTCGCCTGGCACAACAAGAAAACAAGAGTAGCTACCAAGATACTGCAGAAACCCATCAAGGAAGGCGGGCTAGGCTTCCCAGACGTCCAAGCATATTTCCAGGCAGCACTACTCAACACTATTGCACAAACAATGTCGAAAGCCAACACCCCCCAGTGGTCACACATAGAGACTCATTGGGCGAAACCTGTAGAGATAAGAACCATTCTATGGACCCCACCGAAGTGGAGACCGCAAACGTACCAACTACTACCCACGACGCAACTACTACTAGAAACCTGGGATTTACTCAAACACGACATGACAAATTACCAAACAATCCCGCTATCCACAAACATAGAAGCACTTACGAAAATCATCCCTACATTGGACAAACAGCCGTGGCTGACACAAGGAGTGACACATGTAGTACAACTATTCGAAGCAGGGAAGTTGCTACCGTTTCCCGAGTTGCAATCTAAATATAACCTTCCAAGTCGGCTATTATTTCCATACCTACAAATCAAATCCTGCATGGCAAGCATAAATCCAACCGACAGCAAGACAGGTGCAACGGCCATGCTGTCACACTTTGAGAAACTATGCCTAGATAGGATACCCCATAAGAAAACGATCTCGATATGCTATAGTCAAATACTATCCAACAAAACTAAAGGCAAAATTGGCTTCAAGCAAGCATGGCAAAAAGAACTTAAATGCACTATAGAAGAAGATCAATGGAAAAAAGCGTATGCATCACACAAAGGCGTCACATCATGCACGAACCACCTAGAACTGCAAAGGAAACTGCTTTACCGCTGGTATCTAGTGCCAGACAAAATACATAGAATATGGCCTAAAACATCCACAAATTTATGCTGGAGATGCAATACACAAGTTGGAACAATGCTCCACATCTGGTGGTCATGCTCGATATTGCAACCCTTTTGGAAGAAGGTCCAAGAACTCATAGCACAGGCCTCACAAACAGACATAACACCTGACGCAAACACCTGCATCCTGTTCATACAGCCAGAACACATGAACAAGGTACAATGGGCAACTACGTACCACATACTCATCTCGGCGGCGACGGTGTTAGCCAGACTATGGAAGAAAACATCCCCACCCCGGATAGAACATCTAATAGACCAAGTAAACATCAACTGGAAATACGAATCTATGCATGGGCGTCAATATGGGGAAAAGAAAATCTTAGCTAAGGCCAGTCTCATGTGGAAGGAATACTGGACGAAACAGAACAATAGTGGACCTCCTCAAGATAGGGCAGCTAACAAAACACAATAGAAGGGGAACACAAACATAGCCCAAGAACTCACAACTACAGAGGCCCTAAAGGGGTAATCGGACCCGTCAACCCCAAGCATCACAACCTGCATAAAATCCCCTTCACCTTCACTACCCACAAAAAACAAACACGCAGACCCCAGATACAAGAAGACACCACTATGCACCCACCATTAGATGTCCAGTAAGAGACCCTGGTTATTAGCAAGTGCAACATCCACATGTAGCATGTAAAGTACAGATAAATAGACTTAGAGTTGACCTATGTACTTTGTATCTAAGCCAAACAAGTGATAATATTATGTCTACTAAGTAGGTACTGATTGTATTGAAACTGATATGTCGCATCAAAACTTTATTGATCTTGCTGATGATATACCCCCCCCCCACCCACCCTTTTCTTCTTTCTGTACCCACCTCCTGTTTACTCATGAAAATAAAAATTGTCAAATTGAAAAAAAAAAAAAAAAAAAACACACACCTTACATAAAACGTAGTCACAATTTCATCACAATGCTTCACAGTAGTTATCCCCTATGGTATCCTGGGATCTTGGAGTCAATCATACTCTTACATTGGAAGAGGTATATGTTCACTTATGGAATATATAAGAAAACATACAGCCTCAAAAGGGGAATACTCAATACTGTTGTTGTTGCTGCTAACATTTATCTACCAAATATCAACACAACTGCCACCAATCTATTTTTTTGATAATCCACTGTATTTATATGTACGTCATGTTGATATTAATGTGACAATATGCACTTATGACAATAAACTTAAATTATTTTTAAGAAGCTGTCATAATTCTATCCAATTTATTTAAAAATGTATGCATTTTTTATATCTATCCTTACAGGGAAAGTAGAATCAAGAAACCATAAACATGTATAGCTATCACAGGATATTCATGTTGGGTAGCCATTTTATTCAGTGGCCTTATATTTTCTAAGCTATATCAGTAGTCTAGAATAAAACATTTTAGTGTGCATATCTAAATCTGGGCTCATTCTGCCCTGGTTAACACTTCAATCTCTCTTCAACATTATCTAGAATGGAATTAATTCTAGTAAACTCTTTGTTACATATACAGAATATGCTTGTTGTGACAGGATGCATAAGCATGACTATACCTTTGCTTACATTTTGAGCATTTTAATGATAATATTTATCTTTCATATTCTGACACTGGTCTTGGCTTATCTGTTTGTACATTGCTTTTTAGCTTCTTTTGAGCATCTTTTCATACCTATTTCATCATGGAGTAAATCTTTTTCATAATTATTGCTCATATGTTAAAGGGGGAACTGTCACTTCTTTGGAAAAAAAAAACACTATTGAGTACACCAATGAAACTCACCATGAACATGTGATACTCTGGCACAGCCATGGCACACAATGCAAATGAAGATAAATATTTAATTTCTCCTCTTGTACTATGTTGGCTGCCATGTACAAAGGACAGAGCTTATAATCCCAGACAGAAATGTACAGGGAGTGCAGAATTATTAGGCAAATGAGTATTTTGACCACATCATCCTCTTTATGCATGTTGTCTTACTCCAAGCTGTATAGGCTCGAAAGCCTACTACCAATTAAGCATATTAGGTGATGTGCATCTCTGTAATGAGAAGGGTTGTGGTCTAATGACATCAACACCCTATATCAGGTGTGCATAATTATTAGGCAACTTCCTTTCCTTTGGCAAAATGGGTCAAAAGAAGGACTTGACAGGCTCAGAAAAGTCAAAAATAGTGAGATATCTTGCAGAGGGATGCAGCACTTTTAAAATTGCAAAGCTTCTGAAGCGTGATCATCGAACAATCAAGCGTTTCATTCAAAATAGTCAACAGGGTCGCAAGAAGCGTGTGGAGAAACCAAGGCGCAAAATAACTGCCCATGAACTGAGAAAAGTCAAGCGTGCAGCTGCCAAGATGCCACATGCCACCAGTTTGGCCATATTTCAGAGCTGCAACATCACTGGAGTGCCCAAAAGCACAAGGTGTGCAATACTCAGAGACATGGCCAAGGTAAGAAAGGCTGAAAGACGACCACCACTGAACAAGACACACAAGCTGAAACGTCAAGACTGGGCCAAGAAATATCTCAAGACTGATTTTTCTAAGGTTTTATGGACTGATGAAATGAGAGTGAGTCTTGATGGGCCAGATGGATGGATTGGTAAAGGGCAGAGAGCTCCAGTCCGACTCAGATGCCAGCAAGGTGAAGGTGGAGTACTGGTTTGGGCTGGTATCATCAAAGATGAGCTTGTGGGGCCTTTTCGGGTTGAGGATGGAGTCAAGCTCAACTCCCAGTCCTACTGCCAGTTTCTGGAAGACACCTTCTTCAAGCAGTGGTACAGGAAGAAGTCTGCATCCTTCAAGAAAAACAGGATTTTCATGCAGGACAATGCTCCATCACACGCGTCCAAGTACTCCACAGCGTGGCTGGCAAGAAAGGGTATAAAAGAAGAAAATCTAATGACATGGCCTCCTTGTTCACCTGATCTGAACCCCATTGAGAACCTGTGGTCCATAATCAAATGTGAGATTTACAAGGAGGGAAACAGTACATCTCTCTGAACAGTGTCTGGGAGGCTGTGGTTTCTGCTGCACGCAATGTTGATGGTGAACAGATCAAAACACTGACAGAATCCATGGATGGCAGGCTTTTGAGTGTCCTTGCAAAGAAAGGTGGCTATATTGGTCACTGATTTGTTTTTGTTATGTTTTTGAATGTCAGAAATGTATATTTGTGAATGTTGAGATGTTATATTGGTTTCACTGGTAAAAATAAATAATTGAAATTGGTATATATTTGTTTGTTGTTAAGTTGCCTAATAATTATGCACAGTAATAGTCACCTGCACACACAGATATCCCCCTAAAATAGCTATAACTAAAAACAAACTAAAAACTACTTCCAAAAATATTCAGCTTTGATATTAATGAGTTTTTTGGGTTCATTGAGAACATGGTTGTTGTTCAATAATAAAATTAATCCTCAAAAATACAACTTGCCTAATAATTCTGCACTCCCTGTATGAAGGCGTCTCCCAGTTATGGGACGTGTATTTCTACATTTAATTGTATTTTTTTGTAAACCTCACAAACACAGGCTTGTTAAATATGTTCCTTGAAACAAAACGTCTTAATTTTTATGTGATGTACAAAATAATGTAGTATGCAGCATTCTTCTGCTTTAGCAGTAAAGTCAGGTAACTAAAGGAAGTTGTCTTCTGATCTCTCATTTGTTATTGATCTCATTCCTGTAGCTAAAGAATTCTGCAAATTGCAGGACAGCTTGAAAAAGCGATGTGTCCGAAAACATGGTAGATCCGGGCATCCTAAGTCTGTAACAACTCCAGTTTCCTTTTCCTTTTTGGCAATGTACTGAACAAATGGGAATGTGACATCTAAAATATCCGAATGATAAGTAATTTGTTATATATTTATGATCCCATAAGTTGGTTGAAAGAACATAGTCAGTGCCAGGTTTAAATGGGGTCACCAGAGATTAATCATAACCAAGAAACAAACATTTGAAGTATATGTTTTTAAAATGATTTGAAGACATGAGATTTTAATTATTATCCATTTAATTATTAATATTATTTAAATAGGTGGTACAAAAATTATCTCTGCAAAGTTCCTTGTATTAATTAATCATATGAAAAATAATGTGTTTTAATATTTACTTCAAATTTTTACTTTACTTAGATCATAGTTTAATCATGCAGAGAATGTGTCTGATGGTAAATTATAACTTTCCTTTATATAAAAAAGTCTTGACTGTATTAAATATTTTTTTATAACGATGATGATTCTTATTTATACTTATTTCATTTAAATATATAAAAGTTTGATTTTGCTATTTGCATCAATTTATAAAAAAATTAAATATTGTCTTCTATCTTTAAAGGTTGCACACTAATTTATTAATATTTTGCACACTGATTTATTATTAAGTGTAAAATCTGTATTTATTCTGGATGTTTCTTTTTTTCTAACTTGTATTTTATTATTTTTCAAAGCAAGCTCGGGGTACAGAAAGAAAAGAGGAGGGGTGAAGGGGGACATCAAGGTTATTAGTACATTCCAAGAACGGTATCACATAGCCCTTAGAACATTACAGTAATGGAAATAACAGTCAACCAACAATATGCACTATTTACAGGTGTGTCTCTGTCTGTCTGAATCCTTTGCGCAGACAGAGACGTCAAGTTTCTGCTATGGTAGGCTTTTTTTTTTTTTTGTTCAAGACCGTGTGACACCTATTGGTGTAGGAACAGGCCTAAAGAATATAGGGAATACAGGGTATATGACATCAGATACCCTAGGGATTTTATGACTTTTCCATCTGAGAGCTATCAAGTGTTTAGCAATTGCCCCTCCGGAGAAAATAGTGCAGCTCCCATAGGGGAAGTTCCTTATCAGCCAAAAGGCTGCAGTGTCCGACCGGGCCGTTTTAATGCTATCATGGAGTGCTGGGGGGAAGTGTCTGCAACTTCCTCCCAGCTTACAGACTGTATGGGCTGGGAGGCCACAGAGGAAGAACTGAGAGAGGAGGGAGAGCTCTGCAGCTGACTCCCATCAGCATATGTGTGTGAATATGTATCTGTGTGTGTCAGTGTGTGTATGTGCATATTAGTGAGTGTCAGTGTGTATCTGTGAGTGTCAATGTGTATCTGTGTGCAGGTATGTGTGTGTCAGTGTGCATCTGTGTGTATGTGAAGGTATGTGGGCCAGTGGATCTATGTGCATATGTGTGTGTGTGTGTGTGTGGGTATGTTTATGTGTGTGCCAGTGTGTGTATTTGTGTATCTGTGTGTGTATCTGTGTGCCAGTGTGTGTATCTATGTGTTAGTGTGCATGTGTAGGTATTTGTGGAACTATGTGCCAGTGTGTGAATATGTGCGTCTATGCCAGTGTGTGTATGTGCAGATATGTGTATCTGTGTGCCAAAGTGTATACATGTGTGTCAGTGTGTGTGTGTGTGTGTGTGCAGGTCTATGTATGTTTTTGTCAGTGTGCATCTGTGTGTGCTCCAGTGTGTAAGTGTAGGTATGTGTGTGTATATGCGTGTGTGCCTGTGTAGGCATATGTTTGTATCTGTGTGTATGTGTCAGTGTGGGTACATTTGAGTATCTGTGTGTTATTGTGTTTCTGTGTCCCTGTGTGTGTGGCTGCATATGTGTACAGCCTCATATCCCCTACACAAGAGCTCCCTATCTCTCCAATACAGCCCTTTTCACCCCGCAACAGCCCACCACCAGTTCCCCTCCCGAGATTTGGTCCTGGATCCGCCCCTGGTCAAATCAGTGAGAATCTGTGTCTGTCAGTGACATGTGTTTATCATTGAGTGTGTGTGACTGTCAGTGTGTGTTTGCCAATGAGTGTGCGTAGGTCATTGTGTCTGTTAGTGAGTGTGTGTATCTGTCAGTGTTTGTTTGTCAGCGAGTGTGTCTGTCAGCGTTTGTGTGTCTGAAACCAAGAACCTGAATTCACCTGAACATGCACACATTATAGGGTGCTGCTGGGGCCATTTCATACAACATATAAGATACAAGTTCCACCACACTCACTCATCCACTAAACAGAAATTGCAAGTTTCACAGAATGTAATAGTTTTATTTAAAAACAGCTCACCCAGTTAAGAAATAATGGTGGTTTAGATACAGTAACTAAACCCCCATTATTATTTTTTTGTTTTTGGAATAAAACTATTACATTCTGTGAAACTTGAAATTTCTGTTTACTGGATGTGAGAGTGCACTGGATCTTGTATCTTGTATAGTGCTTGTGTATCAGTGAGTGTGTGTGTTTCTTCAGTGTGTGTCTGAGTGTTAGTGTGTCTGTCAGTGTGTTTATGCCTGTCAATGTGTGTCAATCTGTAAGAGTGTGTGTCTGTCAATGAATGTGTGTGTCTTTCGGTAAATGTGAATGTGTCAGTGAATGTGTGTTCATGTCTGTCAGAGTGTGAATCTGCTACAACACCAATGTACCACATTTTTGGCAGGTTCTATCCTAGCAACCTAATGCCACTTACTTGCAAAATCCTTTTTTCTGGGGATCAGAAGTCTATGTCGTGAATGCATACCAATTGTTTAAACTGCCATATGAATTAAAAACACGTTCGTTTTTAGCACTATTCATCTTAATTCCCAATCTCAATATGGTGTTTCGCTTCAAGACGTGTATTGTGAAACAATGATTGAATGTGCTTAGTCTTCACGCAAAGATGTTAAAAAAAATCATTGCATACTTCAATACTTTATTACATTATTATATTTATCTTAGCATTGAATATGTACAGCCAGAATTGAACGTCAACTACCTCTTCATACATATTTCATACTTCTCAAACAGATGAGATATTCAAAGAAATACAGTTAGATCTCGTCTATTTTATTGTGCTTATTTATCTTAAGTGACTCTTGAAATTGGATTGTGGAATTGCATTATTTTCTAAAATAAGCATAGCTACATAAAGGAAACAACACATCTTGTGAATTTACACACTTTCCAGTTATATTAAACTGCTGATTATATTTAAAATAGGATTACTCTAAAAATTTGAAATGCAAGCTTTGTTATATAAACAAACATTTCCTATGAACACCCCACCGAAAAACTTAATACAAAAAAGAAATAAATCTGAAGAATAGATCAGGTCAGCAACACAGAAAAAGATTAATTTATATGTATGAAATCTTTTGAAGTGCGAAAGAAAACTGTCCAGAAAACTGTTATACTGGACCGTTTTAAGGCTTCTGTTTATATGTATTAGAAACAGCTATAGAACCACCAAAGTGCAAAAAACCTTCTATACACCTTTTACTGTTTTCTTGGTATGCAGTATTAATCAATTAATGAAAAATTACCAATAAAAAACTGCCAATATGCTTATGTTAGTAAATAGGCATTTTTGTTTACTTGTTTCTGTAATATTTAATAATATATTGAATGTTTAAATGTATACTTGCTTGCCATACAGTATTTAATGGGTTAATCCCCTTCTATCCTTTACATTTCTTTGATAATAAAATGATTAACTATATTGTTTTTACATTCCATTATCACATAATACAGCTTAATACCTATCGGATACGTTATACACATATATTTCCACACATTAACATTTTCCTTAACCTCCCACATATATCTATTCTTCTTATATGGCCTAAGTCAATGAGTGCACAGATTCATTCTGAGGGGCGATGGTGAGATGAAATGTGTAGATAACAGACCAGCTTGGTAGGAGGAAGGTCACACAAATGGCACTGGGGAACTGGAATGTCAGCAGGAATCATATTGGTAATAAATTGTTGGAAAGCTAGGAGGGAAAATGGAGGGATATTATTTTCCGACACACAATTAAGTGTACTGTAGTCAATGTCAAAGTTACCAGTGGGAAAAGGAAGCACAATATGAAAATCATTCATACACAGAGCTGGGAAAAAGCATGAAGCATTTATGGACAGTTTAGCTCGGTCATGAGGAAAGAAAAATTCGGAAGAACCATGCATGTCTATGAAAATGTTTTCTTCGGTGCAGTGTCAAATGAAGATGATAACAAAAAAGAGATAAAGAAGAAAGTATACCTAAAAACATGTGAAGTATGCAGTACATAATTTGCAAAGCTCTACTGTGGCCAAAAAAGGCAGCTATCATACAATGTAAGTCTTATACACTTATAGGTGCAATAGAAAATGGGTAGAAAGGTCCCAAAAACGCTATTGTAATAACCTGCCCCATCACCTACTTCTTGCATTCATTCCAAAATTTCTTGATAACCTTTCTGGCCATGGTGAAGCATCTCAACATAAATCTTTCACCTGCTACCTGGACTCTCAGAGATCACTCCATTAGATATTCCATTACTCCTAACTGCTATCACATTCACTTGGTAATGTCCTAAATAAAATGATTCCAGTGGTCAGCATTTAAGACAGGTTTCCGTAGAGAGAGAGAGAGAGAGAGAGAGAACATGCTACTTAGCAGTTTTAAAGCACTTGTTAAGTCAGATTATTATTATTATTTTTTTTGCAGGTATCAGACAACGAATATAGAAATCTCTCAGATCTACATGGTTCTATCATCATGCCACTGTTTTGTAATATCAAAAGAAATCAAATAAGACCAAAACACCTATTAAAAAATACTATCCGAATACACTATTTATCTGATACAAAGCCCCGATACCTGTTTTGACAAACAACCTTCACCACTTTCACCCCCAGCCCCGTCTGTCAGTCCGCAGTCAGTCCATCTGTCGGTCGCTCCGCAGGGATATCGAAAAACTATTTCTAGTCCCTCAAATTAGGTATGCATTTCCTCTGGGAATTCAGTAAACCAAGGTTGTCATATCTTATAGAATCTTTCTATGTTTAACTGAGAAATGGAGTACCCTTTTCCCATCTTAGCTACATGGTCGATCTGTTTTTTAATATCACCCTTACTTATATGGCTCTGACTTTTACAGTTTCAAACAATTATAAGCTTCATAGCCATAAAAACTTGAATGACCAAACTCCTCAATGCTATCTGTAGAATATACAAGCTATAGTGCAATATTGCTATTTTCGGATGGGGACAAATAACCGTCTTAGTCAAGGCAGCAATAACCTTGAATATCTCATCCCAGATCGGTTTAATAAGTTTACACTCCCACCACAACTGAAGATTATTTCTGATGCTTTCTCCACATTGCCAGCAAGCCTCAGACATTAACGGATTAAACTTATGTATTATCTGTGCGACAATATGCTATTGGAGGTTCTTTATATTTATACAATGTGAAGTTCTTTTTGTAAAACTCCAAATTTCAGACCATATTTTCCACTCACTCTCAATATCAACCTCTTGAGACCATCTACCCCAGGCTTTAGGGAATCTTTCTTGCAGCATTTGTCCCAGCATGAAGTACCATTTTTTTAAACAGCCTGTTTGATAGACATTACAAAGCAGTTTTTCTATTTGAGAAAATAACTCGACCGTGTCTTCAGAGCATTGGTGTTTTAAAACATAAAATTGTAGTCTGTATACATTAAAATATTGGCTCATTGGAATATTAAATTCACTATTTAATTGTGCGCTACTCTTAAACCTTTCCCCTTGGAACAAATCAATAACTTTTATATTCTCTCTGTTATGCCAAGAAACTATGTTCAAATCAGCGAACAAATCCTCAAATATAGTTACTGGGACCGCCTTAAATAAGTAATTTTTCAACTGACATTTCTTTTTAAATTTCATCCATATTCTCAAAAGCAATCCTAAGGTAAAATTATCAGCATCCCTAATGCCAGCTCCTAATACACCTTAGTTCATCCATAAAAGGCTTGTCAGATTTTACACCCCCATTTACTGTTGTTCGATCCAATAGCAATCCTCAGTTTTTGAGGAGGAGGATTGGATCTTACTTACATGGGTAAGCATAGAGACCTGTGCATACCTCGCCATATATGGCTATCCTACTCCTCCTTGATCTTTGCGTCTATACAGTGCCTCAACCTCTATTCGAGGGTGCTTATTACCCCAAATCAATTTACTTACTACCCTTTGAATTTTTTTGCACCATTCCATAGATATTGGAATAGATATCATTCTAAGGAAATATAGCTATCTCAGTATTATGTATGCTTTGACCAAGTTTATTTTGCCCAGCAGGGACAGATTTAGAGATTGTTCCACTCACTAGTCTGCTTTAAAAGATCCCTGAACAAGGGAGTATAATTTAAATCAAGAATTAGCCCCAGATATTTTGGTATGATTATACCCAAATATCTCAAGGAATCATTAGTCCACGAAAATGAATATTTATTAGATAATCTATGAATTGTTGCTTTGTCGAAACCCAACGGTCTTATGTATATAAATCTTGTAATTTGACATCTCTCCATATTTATCAGTCTCCCTTAGAACTACTTCTATGGATGTTAAAGTTAATAGCAGGTCCTCCGCAAACAGGTTTAATTTACATATCCGTTTGCCCACTTTAACCCCTACAATAGTTTCCAAAGCCCTAATTCTTCCAACAATAAAATATAAAGCATTGGTGCCAGTTGGCACCCTTGGCGGGTTCTGTTATGAATCTGGAACCAATCAGAATTAAAACCCTGTTCCACTATTTTAGCTGCAGGAATGGTATATAAGGCCATGACCGAGTTGACTAACCCCTCTCCAAAATGAAAAGCTTTGAGAACCTCCTCCAGGAAGCGCCATTCAACCCAGTCAAAGGCCTTTTCTGCATCTAGGGCCAAAATAATTGATGGGATTTTGTATGTTGTAATATATTGGATAAGATCTATAACTTTACAGGGAATTTAATGGTCGAGATGAATAATAAAAAGTATAGCGACTTTTAATCTTTCTGCAATTACAGAAGAGTACATTTTTTTGTCAATGTTTATTAAAGAAATCAACCTGCAATTTGAAACCCTTATTCGTCTTTTTCCTGTTTAGGAATGGAGCCTATAGTGGCCTGCAAAATTTCAGCTGGAAAATATCCTATTATATTTAGTTATGTTAAATATGTTTGGGGGGTTAACATAGACTTTAACTTCTTATAAAACAAATATTAGTATCTATCTGGACCAGGGGCCTTCTTAATTTCATCTTCTTTCAAGGAGGTAATCTAACGACTCTTTTTGATCTTGCAAAATGTGAGTTAAATTTGATTCTCTTATATATTTCATCATTTCTGAGATTTGGGGAGGTTATAGAATGATATATAGAACCTTTTAAAAGTGTTTACAATAGAAGCAGGACTTATACAGGTTTCCATCTCATCAATGATCTTGAAAATTCTATTTTTCAGATTTTTCCTTTTAATTTGACTAGACATAAGTTTGTTAGCACAGTTACCGAGATTGTACCACTCTTGATTCATCTTCACCATCATTCTGTCTGCTTTCATATTTAGTTATTCTCGAACATCTTTCCTTATTTGAGGAATTTCCTTAGTTTCCTTAGTTCTAGTTTCCTCTATAACACATTTATTTAACCTTAGCAAATCTGCTAGTTTATATAAAGGCTTGATATCTTTTCCCCTCCCTTCTTTTTTTTTATATTCTTTATTTTTGTGTCACGCTGCACTAGCATCAAAATCAGCAATCTGTGATAAAGTGAAGGCAGAGAGGCCATTTAACCCCAGGGGGAGTATATGTAGTTTGTGTGTTGCACAACACAAAGCTATGTTTAGTTATGGGCCCCTAGGGTGGAACATTTGGAGAGAAGGGTGGGCCAATGCTCCACTCCACAGTTTAGTGTTTTTTTTTGGGAGACATGGATCCAGGCCAGGGATTTTTGGACTGTCTCCAACCCACTGCTCAGCTGCAGATAATCAGCTGTAGCAGTGGGAATAAACCCCTCCCTGCTAGGCAGGTAAAGGGGGGATTGCTGGCTTCCTCCGAAGAAACAGGTAGGAGAGAGGCTGTTCTGTCCAGAGAGAGAGTCAAGGAGACTAGGCACTGGGAGTGCAGAAAGGGAAGCAGTTAAGGCTGGCTTGGAGCACTGGAGTGCTGAGAGCGAACAAAGACATTAGGTTGGTGATACCAATAATTTTGTTCTAGTTTAACCCCTGAGAGATAGGGAACCTAATGTTAGTTAGTGCTCAGACGAGCTAGGTTTTTGTTTATGGGGATTTGTGTTATATTTTATGTTTTCATTTACTGCTGTCTCCTGTGTAGATTTACAAATAAAGTGTCTGGATTATATGCAATTAAAAGGACTGTGCCTGTTGTTTACCCTAGAGGACCGTGCTACCTGCTGACAAGGATCACAAATCAAATATCTAGTGATATGTGGTAGTTTGCGTTCCACTGAGGGGGAACATCCCTGTCTGCTGTCTGGTGTCATAGCTTGAGTGTGTACGTAGTGGGGATGGGTGGAGGTGTTATTGTTAACTACTTTGCGTGTACACATTTCTGGTCAGTGTCACACCGAGCTGGCCCTGCTTGTTGCAGCTGAGTTGGATGTCTAGTGAGGTGTGACATGGAAGAGGTCGCTATTTGGTACTTGTGTACATGTAACTAAAACTCAGGGTGTGGTTAAACCGTATGTGGGGTGCCTAACTGTAAAGTGAAGTAACAGTAAGTGTTAATGGAGAGTCAGTCCCCTAGAAGAGGTAGGCAGTGTGTCGCCTTCTGGGTATGTCCCTCATGGTGGTGCGGTGGACCCCTATTTCTTCCTTGCTTTTCTGGGCGTGAATTCTGGTATGTCGGCTGGATTCAGCTGTGACATTTGTAACCCTTGTTGGGTTGGCGTCGTCAGAAGGCCCAAAGTGGTCCTCTAGCTCTTGGGAGCTGTGTACTCTATGGGCAGTCTCTTCATAAGAAAATAGGAGCGCTCGTGGGGTTCCCCATTTGTAAGGTATGTCCTTGTTCCACAAGTGTTGCAGGCAGGGTTGCAGACCTTTCCTCCAGGCAAGGGTGTTGCTTGTCAGGTCTGGGAAGATAGACAGTGTAGCGCCTTCAAAGATTAGTGGGGTCTTTCCCCGGAGTGCTGCAAGACTCTGTGCCTTTTGTTGAAGCGACTGGAATCGCACAATTAGATCCATAGATGCGGTCGCCGGAGCCCTTGCTGGTTTTAGTAGCCTAAACATTCCGTCAATTTGTATGGCCTTTATTTGTTTGGGAAGGAGTATAGTAGTCAGAAGGCGTCTGACAAAAAATGTGGCGCCTCTGTCGCCCCCACGGAGTCGGGTACGCCTCTAACCTTTAAGTTATGTCTTCTATGGCGTCCATTTTGCCTGTGATGGTAGTTTGCTGGTGCTGGAGGTCGGCTATCTGCTGCTCCACAGCTGTCAGCCTTGCGTCTTGGGTGCTTGAAGTGGCTTCAAGTCTGGTAATTTTGGAGGCTGCTGAATCTATGGCTGTTTTGTAGTGGGCCATGTCAGCCGCGATATTTTTGCGCAATTCTCCCAACATTTTTTGAAGCAGGTCTGCTGTTACTGGGTCACCCGGTTTTAGTGGTGCCCTAGCAGGGACTGTTATGTTGCCCCTATGTCCAGGTCAGCTGTAAAATCCTCCGAGGAGTAAGAGGAGAGATCATCAGCCAGCGTCATTTTGTCCCATGAGGCCCTGCGTGTGCTCCGGAGCATTTCTCCGATGTCCCGGCTGGTAGGGGCTTTGTCTGCTTTTGCTTTCTTTGTTTTTTTCCCCATGTCAGTCTTCAGTGTTACTGCCATGATAGGTGCCCTGTTTTGGGGTTCGTTTTCACCGTTTTATGGTTTAGTTTCTCCGAGTTAGGCACGGAGCTCCGAGGTGTGCGTCCGTCCTGCCCCTCCCTTCTTTTTTAACTGGATATTCAACTAATTAAATAACCGCTCATCACACTTTTAAATGCACACCAGACAGTAGGCAAACCTACATCATCTGTTTTGACACATTTTCTTTTTTAAGTAAAGGGGAGTTGTTTATTTTCCAGGATCTGATGCTTCTCTTAGAATTATCTTGCATTTCTAAAAATACCACATCATGGTCAAACCATGCAACTGGAATTATTTGAATGCCTTTACACTGTGTGATACAATGTTGATATGTCATTTCCAGATCAATTCTTGAATAAGAAGAAGGACAATTTGAAAAAAAAAGTGTAATCTCCATGTTCCGGCTTAAGTGCCATGTGTCATAAAGTTAAAATTTCCCTAAAGTTGTTTGAAAAGCTTGAGTCAGACCTTTAACTACAGGGTTTAAATGTCTGTCTATGGGGCCGCACCTATCTCTGGGTTGACATCACAGTTTAAGTCACCCAAAGCTATAAATGTGCCCTGGATTAGATTCTGGATCTGGTCTAAACCCCTGTTTACAAAATGTACTTGATTCTTGTTAGGGCCACATATATTCAGTATTGAAAACAAGTTGTCATTAAGCTTACAAACCACAAAAACAAATCTCCCTGCTTTATCAATTATCTTAGATAAACACTCATATTTGATCTCTTTAGAAAAGAAAATCACCACCCCCCCTTTGTTTCTTATCTACCATGGATGAAAACACCCTCTCCGAATAGAAACAAAAATTAAAGTGAACAGCGTCTGCCATTTTCTAGTGTGTCTCCTGGATAGCTGCAATGTCATTCCTTTCTTTTCGCAACATATCCATCATAGTAAGACACTTCTGAGGACTAGTAAGTCCCTGAACATTCAGGGTTAAAAATTTAAGATTGTTCATTCCACTTCATACCCATTAAATCCACATTTGCTGCCTTCTCCATCCAAAATATTATTCCCTGCACCTTGCCGAACGACCGACTGACAAAACCCAAGATCGGAGGTCTAAACAAACCACCCTTAAACACCAAACAACATTTAACAAAAAATCCGCTCTTGCGAGCAGCCCCTAGATCCAAATCTATTTTATGGATCCCTATCCCACAGATGCATCCAAGCTGCATCCTACGTATCCCTAATGAAAGACCCTTCCGGGTATAATTTGACAAATTTTTTGAAGGGGGGATCTTTCCCTAAATCCATATTTAATGGAGGGGGAGGGACATTCAGTTTCCAAACTATTCATCCTATTTCCATTACTCTTTCCCATTTCCTTCCCTTCCTTTTCCCATCCTTTTATAACACCTTAAATTTAATATTAAAGTGACTCTTAAAATAAAGCGATACATAGTGTTAACAGATGTAACCTTGTTGCTATGTTAAAAAAAGAAATAGTAGTGCCATTGTCGAAATAATCCTTGACTAACTCTCTTTTTGAAACGGTTAGTGAACATTTCCTTAAATAAGGTGCCTCATCTCTTTTCAAAACTTAACCTTGACTTTTGCTTATAGTCTATAAAAGCCAAACACTTTTAGTGGCATATATCATTATCTCCAATTCCCAGTGTGTGCATCATTTTATCAATCAGTCTTTTAACTTATGTATATTTAAAATTCCACATAAACACTCTTTCCCCTTATGTAAATATTACCCAGATGTAATATTACCTTTGGTAATGGGGTATAAGCAATACAACGTGCTTGAATTTAATTTAAAAAAGGAGAAAGAGAGAGAAAAAACAAATTTACCCTCCCCCTCATTTATACTTGTTCCTTGGACCCCATATCCTTCTAACAATATCAAGAATAATAACCAGTGTTACTGCACTCCTACTTAATTAAGATACTTAGACATCCAATCTTTTGCCTCTTCTTTAGAGTTAATAATAAACATTCTATCACTGAATTTAACAAAATGTTTTAGGGGAAACCCCCAGTTATATCTGATCTGCTTTTCTCTTAAAATGTCAGTAAGCAAACAAAGGACCTTCTATTAACTCTTGTCAAAGCTGATAGATCCTGGAAAAAATTTAGATTCCAAAATTTTTCTTCTGGTGCTTTAAAGCCTCTCATTGCCCCTACGATTTTTTGTTTGACATAATAGAATGAAATCCTGACAAATAGATCTCTAGGCTTTAATTCATGAATCTGTGTATTATCCACTTTTAGTTTGAATTCTAGGTGCTCTATTTGTTCCTCGTTTATTTTTGTCCTACCCCCAAGTGACTCCAACCTTGCATTAAAGTCACCAAAATATTGATCCAATAACTTTTTAAATTGGTTCAGTTGACAAAGACAAAGACAAAGCCAGAGATATTCCTGTGTTAATTGAGTACCTCTAACCAGATCCACCTCCACTTGAGTGGATATACCCTCTGATTTACCATCACTCTGGGGAGTCGAATCATGTACAGGGGCTTTGCATACATTCTCCTGGTTTTTTTTTTATAAGTTTGAGGGGAGACAAAAGAGGCTATTTTGTTTTCTCTATCTTTGCCATAATCAGAGTCTTTGTTCTTATCTTTTTTTAAAAACAGTTTTAATTTATTTTGCCTCCTTAGCGTCCCACGCCTCTTGACTCCTTTTTGAGGCCATTGTTTCAACTAGACCCCTTTTTTTAATGACCTTTAAGATTAAAACAATGACCTCTAAGATTTTCCCCTTGTATCCTTTGCTATGTCAGTGTAAATTAATGTCTGATATGTTAATAACGCCAGCTGAGTTTCATTTCTAATACTGACTAGGGCTAAAACAGCACCTTTGTTTGATGTTATCAGCAGGCAAAAGAAAAAAAATTAAATAAAAAACAAACGTTTTCTCCTTCCCACAAGGAATAATGAGTAGTTATATGACCTTATCCGGTGATTCAGCTTTGAGGGGACTCCCGGGTTTTTTTAAGGAAAGCTTGTAGACTTTTTACACTGTGAGTTTACTGGTATATGAGTGCTTTTACAGTGCTGTTAATTACAGCTAAGTAAAAAAGTAGCACTTTGAAATAATTCAAATAGTAATTTGAATGGCTACTTAAATATGCATGCACATAATAAACATCAGACTTACCAATTCTAACTTTTCTTAACAGGGATCCACACTTGGTTTTATATCACTCAGCACTTATCTGCTTTCGGTCTCTTTACTGCAGTCCATTCAACTTGTCTCCACCAGAGCAGCCGCACACATGAAGACCTGGCCACTTGTTCAGACCTGCTATAGCCGCGTTACACACGGTGTGCAGAGAACGCCGACATAGCTTGATGTATCTGGGTCTCTCAGACTCTCCACCCACTCAGCGTCATCACGTCATCACGTGAGGAATCACAAAGTAAAGATTCTTGATCTCTTAAGTCAGATTTTGAAATTAATACATACATAAAATGCACAGACAATCTCCAAATAACTCATAACACAACACACTATTCCTACCTTTTATACATATGCTTCTTAAAGAAAGCCAGTACATAGAGAACTCCTCATCCATAAGGCCAATGGCATTATTTGGTGTAATGAGTATGATACACATGATTAAGTATAGTATAGTATTCTTAAAGGTAAATGTTAATTGCCCACAACAAAGCTATTGAACAAAATTCAGAAAATAGGTGAGATGTTAAAAGTGTACAGCTAATTAGTTATTTGAAGCACTGGGATTAATATATTTTAAATGGTTTGCATATTTGTTTTGGGGATAACAGATTCAAAACTAAAATCCCGATTTAAACTATGTAAAGTGCTGTAAATGTCAAAATTTTGATAAATGAGCATTCAAGAACAACTACAAATATGTACATGCAAATTGTGTATGCATATATACTGAATATAAATTTAAAAAAAAAACTAGAAATATTTTCTCATAAAGAACTTAAAGTAACTAATTAAACATTATTTGCAAAACTAACTATATCTCCACATCATGTACAACTAAGTAAAAATGTGGCTTAAAAGTAAAAGTCTGCAATTTGCCCCTAGGCATAATTTTGTCATGTCAACTTTAAACATCTACTGGTATAGTTCCCACTGAAGGAAATCAGTAAAACCTAACCTACAGATATTTATTAAGACTGGGTGAAACCTTTCACCTTGGCATATAAAACATATAAAACATATCTTTGCCTCACTGAATAGAGTTTACAACAAATTTCAGCCGTGACTATTTTTCATCCTCTCACGCCATCATCGTGTTTACTGAGTATTTTTCTCTGCGCTATTATAGGAAAATGTATTGACCATACATTGTGTAATTGATGTCAGAATGTGTAAACACCATGTTTGTGAAGAACAAATGGCTACTCCATTCTTTAGCGCATACATAATTGCAGTAATAAATTATACTTCAAGGGCAAAAGAGCAGATTTTTCTTAAAGGAAGATAATGTGGATTTTTTTTTTTCTAGCTTTTTTCTTATCTTAGTTCTTGCAGGTAAATATAGTACTTGAATTTGCCATTTGTGAAGTAAAAAAAAAAATCCAATTGCCCATACCTATTTAACATTGTATGTCTTTCCATAACAAAAGGTAACAGCTTTCACAGCTGCAAGTCTATTTTCCCAGCACTCTCTTTTTCCTTAGAAGGAAAATAATGCTAAATAAAAGCTTGTGCAAGATACATGTAAGGTTAAAAGCATTAAACACTAAAACAAAATAACAATGTAACCGAAATTCAATAACAGGGAATATTTTTTTTTCAAAGAAACTACAATGGTTTTTCTATTGAAATTAAAATTTTTAGTAGAAAAAAGTAAAATTGCTTTCCAGTATGTTTAAAAGAAAAGTGACAGTAGTTAGCTCCGACATGTGACTTCAAGAAAAAAAAATTTCTAATTTTTTAAATTTTACTTTAGCAGGACATGCCGTCCAATAAATAAATATAAAACATATTGCTGTTCCTTATTAGTATTTATGCTGCAGAGCGTTTTTCACTATTTGACCCCTGACTGCTAGCATTGCAAGCGTGCAAATAGTACTAACAGTAATAAACTGGAACTGTGCATGTTGCCGAATGCGGTCATTGATAATTCTCAGGGCCTGTACTTTGTATTCATTTGAATACAGATATTTCCTAAACGTTCCAAAATTTTACTGCATTGGTCTGATTGACTGAATCCTTACCGCATTTAGCTTTAGTAAATCTGTGAATTGCCGATGTGGTCAAAATTCAGTAATTTTCACAAAATTTTAGCAATTAGGAAAAATATGGTGTTTTGTAAATAACCTGTGTGATGAAACCACCATGCTATTCGGGACTTTTATGTTTTATTGGTTCTGTAGCCATAACTACCGAACACCGACCACCCCCCTGGCTCATTATCTTCAAAGAGAACAGTCAATTAAATGCTCTCCCTGTTTGGCCACCATCCGTATAGTCGAACACCACGTGCAGGAGAAAACAGCAGCCACCTTGTTCGCACGAAAGGAGGCAGCAGGACTTGATCGGCGAGTGTCTGGAACTAAATTCGGACACTCGACTTCCCAAAGACCAGTCAAACTCTACGAATGCCTGCTTCCTTTTCGTGAACAGCCAGGAGAGCACTGTTCGGTAGTTTTGTTCCCACAACTAGGAGAACAATCGCTGCTGTGAGCCAAGGGGTATAATTCGTGAATTTGTTCATTTTTGAGACTTTTAGAAATAGACCGAAAGCACCACCTAAACTCATGGAATTGTTTCTGGGCAAGAGCCTCGTGTGCGGTCGGTCAAAATTAGACTTCCATACAATTCCAAAACCCATGAACTGATTTGGATGATTTTTGGATATGTTGGTCACCCAGATCAGGGCTATTAGGGGATATAACACTTATGGGGATTTTATGTGTTTTGGGTTCTTTTCAAGTTTTATGAAAAAATAGTTTTTTCTGCCTTGAGACAATTGAGTTATTACTGTATCGGACTCAATTATCTCACAGACAGAGAGGAGGGAATTATCTGTTTGTATTGGGAGTGTCACATTTTGTCACTGTATTATTATTGGTTGTAAATGTTGTGTCCCTGTCCCCCACAAGGTCCATGTGGGAGTGCCCCTTGCATGGGGACTTGCATAAAAGACAGTGTGGCACCCATTAAAATCATTCCTGTTGTACCCTTCATCTAGTCTAGGCTGATGTTTGGGTAACTGTGTACTGGGGAGAACACTACTTGGTTGCTGCATTCGTCTGAAAACCGTTCGAATCTACACCCGAACTGCATGCTATAATCACTCAGACTCAGCAGTTCGGGAGGAAATAGACGAACAGGGTAGCTGCAATACCAACATTCGTAACAACCAGGTAAAAGTAAAGGTGGTCCCTCTGATGCAATGCCCTGAATTTGCTTCAGCAGATTAAAAGAAAAAATTCTGACAAATTGAATTGGACTAACCAAATTGGTCACATGTGCACAAGTCCAAAAATGCATCTAATATGTATTATACATATATACAGTTTAAAATTGGGTTTTATTTCTAACTAATATGATGCATACAAATTAGTGTTTGTGGTTGTCACTGGTATTTTTTTAACAGTTTTATCACATCTGACTTGTTGTTTTATCTGTTTCTGTATTTTAACAAAAGTGAGAGACTTATTTGACAGATTAATATACAGAGTGCTCCTATTTATGGCACAATACATTTTTTTCTTTTCTTTACAGTACAGAAAAATAAAACTTAAAAAAAAATAAACAAACAGGTATGAGGACAATGCAAACATGTTTTTTTTCTTGAATGTACCCTGCTGTGCATGAATATTATTGGACCTGCTTATTCATGCTCAAAAATATGTTCAGTTAAACCGTTCTGATCAAAACAAAATGTAAACATTACCTGGTGTTTGCGGTATATAGCTGTTTAACCGTAATTCACCTCTTTCATATTAAATGCACCCACACTTATTATATATCATTTTTCATGTCACATCAAATATTTGTATATTAACGATACGCTAGGAATACAAAATTGTATTTATAGACTACAGTGCCCCACTCGCTCATGCACCTCCTGCTGCACAGATAGGGTTAAAAACGTTTTCATTAACCTGCACTTATTACCAGTGCAGGGTTACATTGACAGGGATAGTCCCCCCAGACAACTTTAATGAGCTGAAGTGGTCTGGGTACCTATATGCCTCGTTTCCACTGAGCGGATCGGTTCGGGTCGGTACAGTTTGGAAGGTTTAGAATGGACCAGCCAATTCTGGTGAGCGTTTCCACTGCAAGTCAGAACTTCAGGGCCGTGCGGGGTTTAGAAAAAATGCTCTTCCTGCCCACCAATCAATGGATTGTATAGTAGCTCTGCCCTAACCGAACCGTTCCATTTCCTATGGCCCTACATCTGAAGCAGGACCCTGAATGGATTGGTATGGTTCGCTTGTATGGACTACTTTCATAATGGAAACACCCAAAATAGTGAACTGTACCGAACCGAACCGAAGCAATCCGCTCAGTGGAAACGAGGCAATAGTATCCCTTTAACGTAATACCTAGGTCACTCATAGGCAATCTTCGACACTCCAGATGTTGTGGACTACACCTCTCATGATGCGTTGCCAACATTATGGGTGTAAGAGCATTATGGGGGATGTAGTCCACAACAACTGGAGTCCTGAAGGTTGCCTATCCCTGACCTAGGTAATGTATTAAAGCACAAAGGGGGAATTCTCTTTGTAGGGTTTCTTTAAAAACCTACTATCATTTAGTTTTCACCAACCCAAAATTCTATATTTTAAGCAAATGATTTAAATATTTCAAAGTAATGTATACAAAATGTTTATAAAGAACTATTAGCAACATCAATATGATTTTATTTGTCTACTTTGAAAAGGTATGGAATGCTCAAAAATATCTGGAGAAAAAAATAATCTCTTTAAAATTCTAATACCCACAGAGTCCATAGTGGTAACTTCATCCATCTCATCTTTATCACAGCAGAAACACTTTGATTGCTTAAACAGGTGCCCGATTAGAGGGAACTTCATTGCTGAGATCATCCAAAGATAATAAACAGGAAGGTTAAATGCATTTGAAGGAAAAGCATCTATCAGCTGCATTTGATTTTAACACTTTGAGCACCAGTTTAATGTGCTGCATGTTAATCAATAAATTTTCTTATGAATTTTTAAAAACCTATTGGATTTTCTGGTATATCTAGCTCGTAAAAGTACAGGTTACTACTTCAAAGAATATTGATACAACACCCAATGTGACACTTATGTGGGTATACTTCCCAATAGTAGCGTCTAATGATAACAGCAAGATTCTTTCTTTGAAAATCTATAAGAGACAAATATTGCCACACATAGTGAAATCTGTATAATAGTATTGTAAAAAAAAATATGAGATGTCAACTCACAAATATAGAGATGTGCCAAGCTCTGTATGATCAGCGTTGGGGTGCCAATAACTGGCTTAGAAAGTACTCCAAAAGCAGGATCTTGGTAGCAATAGAAAATGTATTAAAACAATAATAATAATAAAATAAAGTAAAAATAGGACTAATATAAGCAGTGTGCAAAAAGGCAGCGATATACACTACCGCAAGATATGTAATAAGTCCTTGTTTTTTATACACTTATGTGGGTATACTTCCCAATAGTGGGTACACTTATGTATACACTTATGTGGGTATACTTCCCAATAGTAGCATCTAATTATAACAGCAAGATTCTTCCTTTGCAAATCTATGAGAGACAAATATTGCCACACATAGTAAAATCTGTATAATAGTATTGTAAGAAAAAATATGAGATGTCAACTCACAAATATAGAGCCTTGCCAGGCTCTGTATGATCAGAGTTGGGGTGCCAATAACTGGCTTTAACCCCTTAAGGACCAAACTTCTGGAATAAAAGGCAATCATGACATGTCACACATGTCATGTGTCCTTAAGGGGTTAAAAGTACTCCAAAAGCAGGATCTTAGTAGTAATAGAAAATTTATTAAAAACAATAATAATAAAACAAAGTAAAAATAGGACAAATATAAGCAGTGTGCAAAAAGGCAGCAATATACACTACCGCAAGATATGTAATAAGTGTCACATTTGGGTGTTGTATTGACGTGGTAATTGTATTATCACTAGAGTTGAGAGGACACCTGAATGTTCGGGTCCAGCGGGTTCGGCCGAACTTTGGAAAAAAGTCCGGGTTCGGGATCAAACTTGACGCCGAACCCGAACCCCATTGAAGTCAATAGGGACCCGATCTTTTGGGCACAAAATGGCTCTAAAAACTCCTAGAAAGGGCTAGAGGGCTGCAAAAGGAAATAAAATGGGGGGAAGAGTAGGACAAGTAGGACAAGTGCCCTGCAAACAAATGTGGATAGGGAAATCACTTAATATAACTTAAAATAACATAAAATAAGCAGCCGCTTAGTAGATAATTCCCTAATTCCCACGGTATTAGAGAGTTATCTACTAAAAGGCTGAAAGACCTAAATTGGTCTTTCAGCCACATTTACTAATACTAAGTAAAGATTACTTAGTATTAGTAAATTCAGCCCCTACTCACTATACCGTGAGTAGGGGCGTGTCTAGTAAACAGTGAGCACCCAATGGCTGCTCACTGTAAAAAAATAAAAAGAGCAAAAAAAAACCTATTGGCCCCCACCCCTTGATGGCGGGTGGGGGCCCTAAAGTAAAATAAGGGGGAGGACAATAAGTCCCTTGCAGTGGGTGGGTGCCCTACATAACAATGGGGGGGACCTACTGTCCTCCCGCCTGGCCTCACCCCTGAGTGGTGGGTGGGGGCAATAAATTTAGAATAAGGGGGGGACCTACTGTCCTCCCCCGGTCCCCACCCCTATGCAGTGGGTGGGGGCCCTACATAACAATGAGGCTGGGGACCTACTGTCCTCCCCCCCATCCACCACCCCTCCCCCCATCCACCACCCCTAAATTTAGAATAAGGGGGGAAACTATTGCCCTCCAGCCCAGCCCCCACCCCTGAGCGGTGGGTGGGGGCCCTATATTTAGAATAAGGGGGGGAATCTATTGTCCTGCCCCCTGGCCCCCACGCTGTGTAAAATGACACAGAGCACTCTGGTGGATTTCAAGCCAACCAATCAGAATGCTGTGACAGGTAAATGTAGAGACTTACCTATCAGTCTCTTCATTTACCTGTCAGAGTACTCTGATTGGATGGCTTAAACCCACCAATCAGAGTGCTCTGAGCCTAATTGCAGGGCAGGGGAAGGCTTTATAAGCCTTCCCCTGCCCTGCAGAGCTCAGTCTGTGCGGAGCCCTCCATGGGTGAAAATTGATTTTTATTTTTTTGTGCTCTTTTTTATTTTTAAAGTGCATCAGTTTTTATGGATTTTTATTTGGCCTTTTTTGGGGGCTGAAAAGAGAAGAGTTTTTTTTTACAGGTATTTAAAAAGGTCCCCCCCCTCATTATTTTTAGGATGAGGGGGGTAGGTAGGGGTATTTTTTTGGGAGGGGGCTGACTAGGGGTTTGGGGACCCCTAGTCACCTGGGAGTTACATTTTTATTTAGGGCCCCCACCTGCAGCTCAGGGGTGGGGGGGAGGACAAAAGGTCCCCCCCTTATTGATATTTAGGGCCCCCACCTGCCGCTCAGGGGTGGGGGCCGGGGGGAAGACAATAGGTCCCCCCCTTATTGATATTTAGGGCCCCACCCGCCGCTCGGGGGTGGGGGCCAGGGGGGAGGATGATAGTTCCCCCCCTTATTGATATTTAGGGCCCCTACCTGCCGCTCAGGGGTGGGGGGTGGGGGAGCAATAAGAGGCAATGTTTTTTTGTTTGTTTGTTTGTTTTAACAGTGAGCAGCCACAGGCTGATTGGCTGCCCTGCAGCTTTTCAAAACGCATCATTAAATCGCCGAATACTGAACTCGCTCCCGAACATACACTGAAATGTCCGGGTTCAAGGCTGGGGTCCAAAAATCGTAATGTTCGTTACAAACCCAACTTTATAGTTCGGGTTCGCTCAACTCTAATTATCACCTATATCTTCTATTTGTATATTTAAGGTGATTGGAAACAGCTGTATTTACATACACCCTATATATCACTAGAAGCGCCTAAACACCTTCTAACTCTTTAAATTTTGTGCTTTGTACACAGAATATTGGTATGATATTAGTGAGTTAATCCCTATGTATTTTTAAACAAATTAAGTTTTTTTAGTTACCTCCAATGGCCATGAGAGGATGAGCCCACCTGCCAACATCAAGGCAGACCCCCCTAGGTGGGTCCTAACTCTAACCATTCACCTTGCTTCCTTGAGCCTCTGGCAACAATCTCTAATGAGACAGAAAGGGGTATTTTTTTATATACACCCCTATACATTATTAACCCTTAATAGGGAACACATGGGATGCCCTTCAAGCATCAATAATTAACAGGGTAGGATGGAGGATGGAGACTCTGGCTCCAAATGATCAAAATGATCCTTAAAAGACTATTTTATTGTGTGCCAATTGACCTACTCAAATGGTTTCTCAACATTAGAATGACATATTAAGTTCATGTCCATTTCTAATCAATATTAATTTATTTATTTATAATTATGCTTGCTTCCAAAATGTCCATTTAATAAATACTGCCTAACTTATTCTTTACTAGCTCCCATGATGCTTTGCTAGCATTATGGGTGTAAGAGCATTATGGGGGATGTAGTTCATAACATCTGGAGTGCCGAAGGTTGCCTATCCCTGCTCTATAACAATCAGATTTATGAGCATACCATGCAAACACAAGACCTCTTTTTGCGTGGGGATTCAATATAGATAATGTCGGGACAAACGGATTTTGTCACTTTTACCTTGGTTGTAAAAATAAAATATTGATAAAAGTATTTCTGATGTAATGCACTTGGCATGTTAATTTACTACAATGTTTTCTATTGCTGTGCATGTGAGACATGCAAATGAGATGTGACAAATTATTTCTGAAAGTAAAGTTTAACCTCGGTGACACCAGAGAAGTTATTGTGGAGCATTTCATTGCAGCCAGAAGTACACTGGATAAAGCTTAATCTGGGTTGAATATGTCTATTGTAAACACAGGGAAGTATTATGGAAAAGGCAATTTCTGGCTCAGTTAAGGTGAAGATCAGAGAACGTTCACAACTGTAAAAAGTTATCTTTGACAAAAGTACAAGTGTACTTACAAAACTGGCTTAAGATCTAAGAAATGTTCACAATGGGATGCTGAACTAGAAGTCAGATATGTCTTTATAATAAATTTTTTTATAATTTATTAGGGCACGAAAAGCAGTTAAGGCAGAAGGCTCTAGAAGAGTTTATATGTGCCAATTAGCTTCAAAACATGTGCATATGTTGAATTTAATCATAGAAGGTTTTAACAAAATGAATTGAAGATCATGGACTATAGTGATAATTTCTTTTATATAAACAAAGGAACAATTTTGCTTTAGAACACTGGCAGTGCTGTCACTTTGGTCTCCATGACAGCCTTCAAAAGGTTGAATGCAACAATGATACCCAATTACTGATAGCTAAATGAACACAAGAAGCCAGAATGACTGGCCTTACAGAACTAGAAACACCAGTGATTGAAGCAGGGATGAAACCTATGACCTTGTGTATCTAAAACTGGCATATCAAATCTTCAAACATCTAACCTTTTGTGCAACATGAGATTCAGAACGTTGTCAGTTTTCATGAATGGAAAGGACAAACCCACCAAATATTAGTTACAGGATTTATTCATTAAGTCTATATTGCCAAGTATGCCTTTCTTCTAACAGTATATTGTTTATTTTCCTTATTTTTTTTTATTATTGCTATTTATAAAGCACACACAGATTCTTCCTCGCTGTACAATTAGTGGAGAAACGCACAATATACACATACAAATACAAGAGGTAGACAGAGTCCTGCCCGTAAGCTGATATCTAGCCATTGGAGCTCTTTTAAGTGCTTGGCTAGATGGCCCGTGTGCTTACAATCCATATAATATATTTAAATTAGTATTCAAAAGTAAAAGTGTGCACGAGGGGTGTATTTGAGCTGCTCTGTAGAGCATAAATGATTGTTTGATATCACTTGCGTATGATAAAAGAGACGGTAGTCAAAGATATTCCCTGTATAATATTACAACATTTGTATGTAACAAAGGGAGACCAGACACAATATTCCATCCTTCAACAACTGGTTAGTATGCCTCTATTGCCTAAATGATAAGTTAGGAGTAGAAGGGTGATTGAATACAGTCGGGACACATGAACTTTTTATATTTCTATTTTAATTGTTTTAAACTTTTGATCTGCTGAAAGTTGAGTTCTCACGGTAAACTTTTGCATTACACTGCTGAGCATTCAATTCACTGTTTCTATAGAAATTACAACGATGGTCACAGGGATTGGATCAAAGTTGGGAGTTTCTTGATAGTAATTTGAGACTTAATATATAAGCAGTGATTATATGTGATGAGCTCATTACACCTGTAATTTGACTACACCCCTGATACTGTAAACTAATGACAGACTTAGAAGACAGGACATTATGCAGTCTAATAGTCTAATGTAAAGTCAATAAAATGATGCCAAAACTCCAGTTACAGCAGACTAAGCATGTATAGAGGGTCTATACCCAGAGAGTGGAGCACTGATTTTTCTAAAGTACCCCAAATCTTGACATGATTAATTGCACGGCCACTCTGTAGTTACTACAGCCATCAATAAAGGTATCAGGAGGGTGAAGTAACACAAGTTTTTTTGTTGTTGTTTGTTTATAGCAGACATTTATCGGTGGTTCTTATCTTGCCAAAATATTAGATTTTTACTCTCCCTATCTGCCCCATGCATTAGCCATTGTTGTTATAAACTAAAATGAAATGATTTAGTGGCATGCTTTATATTAATATGCTTTGAAAGATGTCTAAATAAAATCAATTTTTTTCTATTGCATTTATATTTAAAAAGGATATGTTTTCTTGCTGTTATAAAGTTGTTTCAGTATTTATTTTTCGTTTGCCCTTTCCCTTATGTGTGAATTTTGGGGATTTTTGGATCCTCACTACAATGGGCACTTTCTACTGTATGCAGTTTGTTAAATAAATCACCATTCTCATGACGCCTCTGCACAAATTAACCGAGTCATTTGAGTGCAGTCTATTTTAAGTTTGGATTTTGTCATAATTAGAATATCAAATGAAGCACTATTGAAACTCCAATTCTGTTGTTTATTAAGTACACAATTTTCATTCTAATTCTATTAGGTAGCAGGGATGTTTTACTGGTTTTGATATGTTGTTAGACAGTTGTTCTAATAAAACTGAATGTGAGCATGTACATGTACAAGTTATTTGTTTATTTAAAGACCAGTAGCATGCTATTAACTCTAATCTCCTCTAATTATTAGATGTGAAAATATAATTTAATAGATATGCAAAATGAACAATGAATTAATGAAATGTAAACAAAACATAACTACATACACATAAGCAGATGTTTTAAATTTTCCTGACTATGAATGGTATAATATAATTGTACATGAGTAAATGATTGTGGGTAGTTAGGACTAGTAAGGGTTATTCACTAAGCTGTGTCACTAACCAGTGAAGTGTATTAAACTAAAAATCAAACGTGCTAATGCTAAGTTACCGTAAGTGGAAAAACATTTTTTTTTTAGGACGTTTGTGGAGATATACATTTTTTTTTCAATTCGGCTCTACTTGGCGAAATTTAGAAACTTTGGTATCCAATTGATCAAAATTCTATGTTTTATTACAAGCGTTTCAGATTTTCTGTGCCTTTTTTGAAGAGAATTTTGGAGAATAACAGGATAATAAGAAGTTTGAGATAGCTAAGGGGATAATATATCTGCCATAGACATTTGTGGTTAATCTAAAGGTATAATCTCTTCTACATCTGCTCAACCTTTAATAATCTATACGTAGGTAATGATATGAATATCAAATATATAGCAAAATAATAACATTATGTGACATTCTATATCACTTAAATTAGAAGACCATTTTTTACTTGTATCTCAAGAGAACATATCCTGTATAGTTAAAATTTCTGTGCAGTAGTTATGGAAAATTATTTACAAGCCCTTATTTTTTGTCAAATTGGATTTTAAGCAGTTTTAGAAGAAATATGGCTCTCCCACCATCTAAAACCCATTTCCTTGCCCATTTGTATACTAAGGATATTTCACTCCTGCATTATCCATGCGACCTATGATGGAATTGATAAACGACAAGCTGTAGTAGTGTCTTAGCCTAGAACTTGCGGCCTTTCATTGCTTTCCAAGATTAGTAAGTAATGGTGAAGTGATTATGGCGCTTCAAGTGTCCCTTAAGCTATTTAACAATAAACACGTTTCTTTCTAATGTAAATAATTGAGGAACATCCAGATGTCTGATACCATTTTGGATATTTACTCAAAATTAGGCTTTCTTGAGTTTATTCTCTAAACACTGAATTGCAATGAATTGAAATCTGAATTGCAAAATTAAAGAATAAATAGCTGATTGTCTACGTCTCTAACTAAACTAAAGTCATAGCTAAATATTACAATTCAGTTTTCAATGGACTATAATTTTGTGATTAGTGGATAAAGCCAATTACTTTCAATTCACTGTATTTGATCACAAAATTAAACCACAATTGAAAAAAATGTTGGCAAATAATAAAAATGTGGACATCTATTTTCAGTGTACATATAATGGTAGCACATCCTGCCCATCCCTAGTTGTAAGCTTGCCAAGCACCAATTTTTTTAAAAAAAACATAAAATCAAGACAAAAATCATCCATGAAAAGAACAATTATTTACACACAAACCATGCCTTTTAAATGGTAGTAATCTTGACTTTTGTTCTGCTGGTCCATTTGAAAGGAAATTATCACCCTTTGCTACTAAATGATATTCTGCAAATTACACATATGCACTCAGCTGTCAATAGTGTTCTACAAAAAATGGTCTTTTTTGTCTTAACCTATAATCAAGTTATTTTTTTCTAAGCTTTTTGGTTTTATTTCTGGCATAGCAGATGTTCAGATTGCAACCTTGTTCACTTATTTGAAAAGAACGTTTGCCTAAATGATTGACAATGTATAAAGGGTTTGCAATATTAAACATATTTAAGTCAAATTCATTTTAAATTTAAAATACAACTTAACCACCCAAATCCCTTTTAGTGATGCAAGTTTATTTTTTCAATTTAGTTTAGCTAACAATAAAAGTCAGTTTTAATCATTAATTTATTTTTCATTTAAAATCAATTAGGATAATTTTAGTACTTTTCAATTATCTTCATTTTACTCTTTACAAAAAAGGAACTTCATCCATTGTAGTTTAAATATTGGGATCTTTTTAGTGAATAAAACTTATGGAATAAATGCAGAATATATTATTTTAATATCAAAACTGGTATAAAAATAATAAAATATTAAATAATAATAATAATAATAATAATAATAATAATAATAAAATATTAAAAGTGCTATAAAGACCTTTGGTCTTTAAAAGGCCTAACACATTTAAGTAGCACTATATTTGTAGTTAATATAGATACCAGTAATACAAGGACACATAAAGCTATCCTTCTTTATGCAAAAGTCATATCTATCTACCATTTACATTTAACTTCAATGCCACTGATAGTAACAGTAAAAATTAATATAGTACCCAGAGTGCATCCAGAAGACCTCAAGTTCCACCTTACTGCTCATATTTATGTAAAAAAAAGCATGAGTTTGTAAAAAAATACGGTCTTTATTTTCCATTTTCCAGATGTTTTATAGAAACATAGCTTGAATGAAAAACAAGTGCAGTTTGATGTGCACTTGGAAGGTTATTAAATAGAATGTGAATTTTTAGGAATTTAAAATGAAGTCATACTGAATTTGAAATTATTGTGTTTGGTTGTTCAAATTACTCCCATCTTTATCCTCATCATAGGCTTTAATATATATTAATATAAACAGAGCTCATAGTTTTCTGACTATATTATTTTAACCCATATATATTGGCTCTGTCATTTATCTGTCCGGGAATTGTCTTTGATATACTTGTTTTTTTAGTGTATCAATTGGCTATTTCTGTATTCAGGTATCTGGGGGAGATTATTACTGTTACATATTGTTGCTACTTTTGTATTTATCTGTTTAATTTATTTAAGAGTATCTCAGTCTGGGTAGATTTTCCATTGAGATGTGAAACAGCTTGATTTTATTGATGAGTTTTTTTATGTGATAATTATTAAAAGTTTTATATATTTTTTTCTATTTTGTTTAGGTTTTATAATTAAGATCGCACATACCTTTATATTTACTTTGAGTCTGTTGCTCATCAAGTTGCTTACCGGCGTATGTAGCTGCTCTCACACTTATCATATATTTTATTTATCATTTTTTATTTGTGTGTACCTTTGTTATATAGAGCTTTATAATTATTTTAATGTCAACAAATCTGAGACACCTGCATGTTAATACTTGTAGTTTTAGACCGCTTGTCTCTTAAAGGGACACTTGAGTCACCAGAATCACTACAGCATAATATAGTGGTTCTGGTGTCTATAGCATGTCCCTGCAGGCTTTTTAATCCCTTAAGGATGGAGGCAATTGTACGAGTTCTGATCAAAACAGAATGTAAACAAAACCTGTAATTTAACTATATCAGCCATAATTTACCTATTTGATATTAAGTGAACCCACACTTATTATACATGATTTTATTCAGGAGAAACAGGGCTTTCATTTCACATCAAATATTTAGACGTTAAACATAATTTATTATGAATACATTTTTTAAAAGTGTGAGAAATTAAGAAATGTTTTAATTTTTTTAGTTCTTCATGTCATTTTAACTGTCAATGTTGCAATACTGTTTGTTTTTCCTGCAATAAAATACATATTTGTGTTCAGCGATTCTCATAAGTACAACAGTACCCACCATGTGCAGGTTTTATGGGGATTTAACAACTTACAGGATTATATATGGCCTTCCCCTTTTCCCCATTTCTTGTTTTGCACATTGAAATTTGACAGATTGGTTATGCTGGTACGCAAATTAACTGCATCGTGGCATAACATTTGTAAAATTAGACAACCCAAGGTAATTTTAATAGGGTATGTCCAATCTTTTTAGTAGCCACTTAGTCACAAACACTGACCAAAGTTAGCATAATTTTTTTTTTGCATTTTTCACACAAAACATGCTTTTTCACGGATGATATCATTAGCATTATACATTTTACTGCACTAACACACTCATATTTGTGT
Organism: Pelobates fuscus; assembly: GCF_036172605.1. NCBI lineage: Eukaryota > Metazoa > Chordata > Amphibia > Anura > Pelobatidae > Pelobates > Pelobates fuscus. The sequence goes on from NC_086317.1 coordinate 117,975,163, forward strand.
TCAGCGATTCTCACAAGTACAACAGTACTCCTTGTATTCAGGCTTTATGGTGTTTTGGAAAGTTACAGGGTCAATATAGGGCTTTTCCATTTCAGTTTGCTAGATTGGTTTGCTGGGCCTATGTTGCCTTTGAGACATTATAGCAGTCCAGGAGTGAGAATTACCCCCATTCCTAAGTAGCCACTTAGTCACAAACACTCGTTAAAGTTAGCATTTGTAACGGCACCCCCAGGCATAAAAGGCATTAAAAGCCATTTAGAAGATCTTCCCTTTCAGAGACACAGGCACAGCTACTGTAGACACCAATCCACCGAACCGGAGAAGCATATGAATGCCGTAAACAGCTGAACCGGAACCATACGAATGCTGTAAACAGCCGAATAGGAAAAAACATACAAATAGGTTTACACTCCTAGCAGTCAAACTGGAACAGCATACAGTAAATCCCCCCAAGAACGAGACAAAGCTCCGTGTTGAGGGTCAAGCAGTGAACTGACTGTACTGGCACATACAGCCTCTTTTATTCCCAATCCACAAACATAGTACTGCCCACAGGGTTTTACAGAACAACCAATCAATCCGTACAATACACACAGACACTCCCACACAAAATCCTCCCCTCTGCCTGTGATATGATTACTGAACACAATGGGTAACATAATTATCACAGGCAGAGGAATACAGTTTTTACAAAATATTAGTAACTTTTAAAATATACATGCCATTCACATAAAACATATGTGGGTCGGTCAATTCCACACAGAAAAATGTCTAAGTTACTGAGGGTAACGGTCAGCGGTGTTCGAGCAAAGGTGTAACCGATTTTAGTTCCATAGATTCAAGGGCACGCACCGCTGACCGCATTTGACTAAATTAAAATGTCCACCGCCACATGTTAAATTTTCGAATGGTGGCCACTTCGACTACTTCGGCACTTCGACGGCATTCGAAGTGCCAATTTAAAAGTACAAATCCTTTCTCTGGGAGTTAAAGGGCCAGCAGCAGCACAACAAAAATCCATTATGCCCAAATCTGTTATTTCAAGGGCCAAACCTCCCAGGAACCATAGTCCAGAGGCAACAGGCGGGCAACCAGGCTCCTCCAATGCAATGTGGCAAGATTGGTCTCGTCACAGCGTTCATATTAGTTTTTTGTATTTTTCACAACTATCGGCATTTTCACTGATGATATCATTGTCATGATACATAGAAACATAGAATGCGACTGCAGATAAGAACCATTCGGCCCATCTAGTCTGCCCAATATTTCAAAATACTTTTAATTAGTCCCTGGCCTTATCTTAAGTCTAGGGTAGCCTTATGCCTACCCCGTGCATGCTTAAACTCCCTCACTGTGTTAACCTCTAACACTTCAGCTGGAAGGCTATTCCATGCATCCACTACCCTCTCAGTAAAGAAATACTTCCTGAAATTGTTTTTTAAAACTTTGCCACTCTAATTTAAGACTATGTCCTCTTATTGTGGTAGTTTTCCTTCTTTTAAATATAGTCTCCTCCTTTACTGTGTTGATTCCCTTTATGTATTTAAATGCTTCTATCATATCCCCCCTGTTTCGTCTTTCCTCCAAGCTATACATGTTAAGATCCTTTAACCTTTCCTGGTAAGTTTTATCCTGCAATCCATGAACCAGGTTAGTAGCCCTTCTCTGAACTCTCTCTAAAGTATCAATATCCTTCTGAAGATACGGTATTAGTATATATATATATATATATATATATATATATATATATATATATATATATATATATATATATATATATATGTATATAGGTATTTATATATTTTTCTTAATTATTTTTATTTATTTAGGTATATAGATACATATAGATATATATACATATATATCATGTCATTCTAAGCATATTTTCATATCAATATATGTATATTAATATCAAAATACAGTTTGATAAAAATTACATACATATCTATACATTTTTTTAATTTGCATTATTCTTTTGTATTTTAAATTTAATTTAAATTAATCAATGTATTTATTTTATATATGTATGTATGTATATATTTGTATGTTTATATATATATATATATATATATATATATATATGATCTAAGTAGGATTTTTTAACTTTTTGACTCTTTATAACTCTTTATTTACTTTGCAGGCATAAGGGGACTGCCTGACAGCCCAGGCAATTCCTCTGCAGGCACTTCTGCGGCCAGCTATTCTGGCTATGAGATGGCGAGGACCATGTGCAGCTAGACTGGTGCAGTGTGAAAAAAAGGTAAAATAGTTAGTTAAACACTATGGTGTCAGGAATGCATGTTTCTGAGCTCTTCCTGTGCTCTTACCAAAGTTCCTAACAAAGGTAGTTTCCATAATGTTAACATTTACATGAAAAAATAAGGGACATAACTAGCACGTGTAAGTATGATAAAACAACTGTGCTGTGTATAGACTGCTGTTCAGACAAACATAACATTCAAAATTGTTTGATTTTACAGAATGCATATTTTTGTTCATCCTTTAGAGAAATATTTAGGAAATTAAAAGCACATAAAGTGTCCCTTATCTTGCAATGTTTAACATAGGGTCTGACATATCAGTTCAAAAAGAAAAATACAATCTTTCTCACACATAGTAAGTGTGACAGCATAGATAGTGAAATACCTGCTCATGTGTTTTCTTAAGGACCATAATGGCATTACTAGCAGTGCAGATTACTTAAAATAGCAACATGGTATACAGATCTTTTTTGGAGTTATATGGGTTAATTACATGAGAATGTGGTGGTCGATACTGGGCAGTGCGGTTGATTAATTGTCAGGCGACTATGGGATGTAAATTTGAAAGAAGGTGCATTAATTTGTAGAGTCATGTTGCTAAGTGAATATTTGGAGAAAAGAAAATATCATATAGTGTTAGGAGAACATCTTAAAATTAACCTTGCTTTCTTTTGTAAAAAATGTGCTCCAACTATCTTTTCAGAACTGTTACGTTGACTAGTGGATTCTGAAATAATTGCTATCATTGAATTCTTTGTAGTTAATTTGACTTCATGGCTTAGTAGTTATTTTATTTCAATTTCATCTACTCCTAGAAATACTCAATTAGATTAATTATAGTTTCTTTCTTTAAAATTCTATTTTTTTTTTACTTTGGCAAATTAACATACCTAGTATCTGACCAGTTTCTTTTAACCCTTCTGAAAATCTTTTGCATCTGTTTACCACCATCACATTACATTTTATTCTTTTAAATTTAGCTTTATATCCAGTATATTCAGTGATGCCAGTTTTCAAGTCGATATTCTAGTTGCCAAATAGATAATATGGTGTATATGAAAAATTTAGTTAGTCTTGAAAGTAAAAAAAATATATATATATGTTCTATTTGCTAACACAGCTTGCTGACTGGAAGTATGTAAATATTTTTTTATATATGTTTTCATCTTTTACATTTAATTTTTTTTTGATGGGGGGCGGGCTGGGGGGTAGGCATTGAAATATGTTCCCATCTATTTTGCCTAACTTTTGCAATTTGTTTTTTAAATCAAAACAATTCAAAGTTTAGATAGATAATATCTTTTCTAGTATATCATATTTTCTTTCAGTATTTTTTTCCAGTTGTATTTCTTGTTCTGAATATCTTTTATCCTTTTCTGTTAAAACAGTTCTCTGTATTTGTTAGAACATTCAAGTTCTTGATAAAACAAAAACCTTTAGAATTTTCAAATATTTCCCCAATATCTAAATAAAATGGAATGCTTTGATTGCTCTGATTTCTAACCCTTCTTCTTTTGCCTTTACAGGGCTAATATCTCTCCCCAAAGACAATCATAGAGAGAAAATATAGAGCATAAAATAGGCATATCAATTATTCTAAGCCATCTACAACATATAAAAAGCATTTTGACCCAGTAGAAAAGATGTATAATTAACTAAGCTTGGCCTTTGGTGGATTGAACTTGGCATATCCACACTTTATGAAATATCAATGTGCGAATAAGGATTTAAAGGGTTGATTTAAAACAAAAATCAGTATCCTCTAGCTTAATTATTTGCAAAACAAGATTTATTTTTTTAGACTATACACATTTCACTGTGATCTGATTTTTCAAAATCATTTCACTGTAACTACACAAAACAGTGTCTAGGTCATGCATTGGGCATATTGTTTTACTCAGAAGATGTAACTGAGCATACTTAGGGGGAATTTAGGACAGTGGCACTTATCAAATTTATGAAATACCCAGCGAAAATGCAACATGTATATAAAAAAATAATAAAAAAAAATTCTCACCACAAAATGTGAAATAAATTGGTGAAAAAATGGTGTCAAGTTAAGGTATAATATATGCCTAATAAGATACCCTGGAGTGTCTTCTTTCTCAAATGGGAGGTCATTGTGGGTTTAAAAGAACAGTCAAATTGATATTATGCCACAAATAATGCTCACCCAGTCTCCACACCTTCAAAAAATTATTAAAAACCCACTTCTTCATAAAAGCGTATCAATTAAACTGTTAATAGCTCCCAACTGATTTCTCTCTTGCAACTGTCACTAGTCTAATACTATCCTTACCTTTTGTGTCACTTTACCCCACTCCCTCTAGCATGTAAGCTCATTGAGCAGGGCCCTCAACCCCTCTGTTCCTGTGTATCCAGCCAAAATATTACCCTATAATATGAAAACACTGTTTCGACTAATCCAATTGTGCTTGGCTGGTTGTTTCATTCTTTGTTTAAAATGCATCAACAAACATTGCAGTATACTCCAATTGTCTGTACAGCCCCTAGGTTTCAATATAAATAAGCTACTGTGAAATGAAGTGGAATGAGATATTTGCATTATTCAAGGCTTAAAATATGCAGTAGCTGCGTAATACTATATCAGCATTGTTAAAAATATTTCTAGCATCTTGTATAAAATCCAGGCTGTTTATTTTGTCTAAACCATATCTATTTACTTCTAAAGCAATAAGACTAAATAATGTATGGTATATCATAATGCTGACTAATAAAAGGACATGGATTTGACCCACAAATGTTTTGGCTGTTTTAAAATGTTTTACCTGAGGTTGCCTATACCTGCTAGCTGCCAGAGGGCAGGATTCTATTTAGCCTCCCCCGATTCCTTCCAGATTTTCTTCTAATCTAATACCCTCTTCTTCCTTCTTTCTTGATACTTCCTTCTGCTTTCTTCTTCTACTCTTCTGTTTTCTTTCTTTTTATTTCCCCTGTGCTTGCAATACTATTTTATAGCATGTGTTCCTTCCATGTCTGTTTGATGTATAGATCAACAATGTATGACATTATCACCCAGGTGCCAGCTATCCATCGTATGATTTACTGAGTAATGCAATACTGATCGAGATATCACCTTATGATTGTACTATTACGTGTAATGTGTATATGCACCTTTGTGTATACATGCTGTTTTGCAACAAATGTTTGACAAGTATCCATAAATAGGAAAACCCAATAAAACCTAAATTGAATTTAAAAAAAAAACTTGTTTTTTAAATGTAAAAATAAAAAAAATAAAAAGTGGTGATGCTACAATGATGCTATTGTTTTATTCTATTAAAGGTAATATGAAAGGGAATAGTGCCAGGAATATGAGGCTGTATTCCTGGCACTAAACCTCCGTCTTCCTTCCCCCTCCCTTGCACCCTCTCACCGCCAATGTAAATAAAGGGTTAAAACTTCTTTATTTACTTAACTGCACCCTGCGCCGATATCCCTTGGTGCAGGATCGTGACTCAGCCTCCTTCGACCTCACTTAATGAGGGGGTGCTAACACATATGTGCAACGAGTGCTGTGCGTGCTTTAGGCCCCCATAGGAAATCAATGCTTTCCAATGGGGAAATAGCTGACACTAGATGTCCTCATGCAGAGCATGAGGACGTCCAGCATCAGTTAGCACACCAAAAGTCTGTTAACTTTCAGAGATCTTCTCTAAAACTGCAATGGTTTACATTGCAGCACTAAGTGCAATAGGGATACTGCACCCATACCACTTCAATTACCTGAAGTGGCATTGGTGCCTAAAGTCTCCCTTTAAGATTGGTTTTATCGTGTAGTTTGAAACTGACTGCAACTGTACCTTGATTTGTCAACAAGGCATTTTTTAAAATTATTTTATGACAAATACAATCTATACAGTTTACATTTTTTATTTTATATTTCTACCATTCCTATAGATGTTGCAGAGATATCTATGAGTCAGACGTGTTCTGCATAAGATATAGACTTTTCTAAGTTCCATAAGCAATTTTCTTTTAGTTGTTTTAGACCACCATTTATGTCAGTAATTACTGTAGCTCCAGCTCCAACAGTCACTGATATAATGCATTACCTTGGCAATTTGTGGTTTTGTTATTTAAAATGAGATCATTTCACACTGTGTTAAATTTTAGTGTTGTAAGTTAGCTCTTATTATTTCAAATGCGGTGGAACCTTCGTGTGCAAAATAAAAAAGGAACAAGTTACAAAGTTAAACAAAAAAAAAACAAATTAGTATAGTAAAGGTTAGTGTTGCAAATATTTGACATCATTACCAGGAATGCAACTGTTTAATTATAATGGGATAATTGATTTTCAAACTGATAATAATACTATGTATAGAGCTGGAAACTATGCACGGTGCTTTTGGAAAAAATCCAATCATCAATTAGTTATCAACAAAAAATATGCATTGCTTAAGTAATGTACATTTATGTCTCTGATATGAGACTGTGGCATATAATAAACCACCGCACACCATATAATATTTGATCACCAGTGATTTTAAGAAAATATTGCAACGAGCAATATGTTTTTTATTATTACTATTATGTTACTGTTATTTAGTATCATAAAATCATATGGAATAAGTGTACAAAATTGTCTTGTTAAGAATGATCTTAGTTTGTATGGAGAAATAGACAAGACAGAGGTAAGTTTGAATTGTGTGTGTTTGAACATAACACTATCTGGTTCTCCATGATGAAGGCTTGAAAACTCCAAGTAGTAATGTCAAGCAGAGAATCCACAGGTTCAACAGGTAAAGTGCATCATCTATTGGAGGCAGGAATTCAAAAAAATTATACCTACGCTTTGGAGTCAAATTGAGAAATCCTCCCAAGGGAGGTGTGTGCATTGACCATGGTATCCAAATAACAAAAGAGTAAACGATAATGACAAACAAATCCAGGATTCCTGGACACCTGAAACATCTATAGCACAAGATATATAGAAAATGTAAAAAAAAAAGGAAAAAAAGAAAGGGGTGGTCTTCTGATGCCATGGGGACCTCCTTTTATTGTCAAACTTCTCATAAACAGTTTGGGTTAAAACTGGGGTATGGCTCCAAGGAAAAATTAGCAAAATAACCGTTACACTGAGCTACAGTACATGCTGCTTAGAGTGCCCCTTTAGCTCCTTCCCGACCTTGGACGTATCAGGTACGTCCATCAAAAAAACGGTCCTTAAGGACCGCAGACGTACCTGAGACTGGACATACCCCATTTTGAATACCGTGGATTGTGTACTTTTCTCAAAGGCAACATAGGCCCAGCAAACCAATCTGACAAATTTCAATGTGCAAATATGAAAAAGGGGAAAGCCCTACATTTGACCCCTGTAAGTTTGCAAAAACCCATAAAACCTGTACATTGGGGGCACTGTTGTACTTGGGAGATGTTGCTGTACACATATTGGGGTGTGCTTTGTCAGTAACACATAAAAGAAACTGAGAATCCATGCCTAAAGTACAATGTGAGAGAAAAAAAAAAAAAAATGACTACCCAAAAGTTTGACAAAGACTGGTTGTAGAATTAGTGCATGGAAAGTGTTAAAATACCACCATTTGAAATACTCTAGGGTGTCTATTTTTAAAAAAATATATGGTTTGATGAGGGTAAATTACATTGGCCGGCTTCAAAAATGTCCCAAATAGGAGATTAGGGGCATGATGACCAGCTGAGAAAATTCCAAGTTTGAAAACTGGAACGTGCACCCTCCAAATAAGGTCTTTTAGCCCCCAGAGAACCCAACACACCTATACATGGGGGGTATCACTGTACTCAGGAGATGTTCCTGAACACATATTAGGGTGTTTTGGGTAGTAACCCTTAAATTTCTCCATACATGTATTCTTATATTGCTACGTGTGTAAAAAAATAAAATCAGCAATTCTAAAAAAAATGTAATTTGGCATAGAGCCGGGGAGAGGCTGATCTTCCCGCTCATCAGCAACTGAATAGTCCTGACTCGCTCCTACCACCCCGCTTGGACCGGCGGGGGTCATCCCAGGCCCCACTGGACGGCACAGATCTGCCTTCACAGCACCTACCTTTGCACCCAAACCGGGACCTAGCCTCACTCTAAAGGCTTAGCTGGCTGAAACATCTGGGCACAGCAGACTAGCTCAAAATGGCGGGGGCGTCTTACATTCGAGAGAAAATACACGTGAACACTGCAATGACTACTCAAAGCTCCTTTGAACAACTCCTACAAAAGATCAACGAGCACTTTAAGATGCTCTGGAGCACCAACAAGCACGGTTGTCACATCAACCACAGGTGGATGTTAGGGGAGGTGAGAGCCGGAGAGCGTGGAGGACAGCCTTGGGCCTAGCTGACGCCTAGTGCCACCAAGGGCTTGATCTAAAGACATTGCCCACATAGAAGGAGGGCCCACTGACATGGACGGCGGCAAACCACTGGAACCCCCCACTACTCCTACCACAGGAAGTACTCAGCCCAAAAGGGTTACCAGGTCCGTGGAGCGAAGATGTCAGCCTCTCTACCGGCCTGGGGCTGGAAGGTGATCCTACCTCACTCCCAATGTGCCGCCACCTATGACTACTGCCCTGCTTCACGAATCTCAGGCTCTGGCAGGGGCTGAGAGCGGAAGAGTACTCCCCACAGGGGCTGCGGCAGGGGCCCGGCCTGATTAGCGGCAACCTCCAAGCTGTGCCCACGTTGCACCACAGACTGTCTAGGAGTTGGCAGATGCTTTAGTCCAGGTCTGGGAGGAGATCCCTCAGGAGACCATCCGCCACCTCATCAGGAGCATGCACAGGCGTTGTAGGGAGGTCATACAGGCACGTGGAGGTCACACACACTACTGAGCCTCATTTTGACTTGTTTTAAAGACATTACATCAAAGTTGGATCAGCCTGTAGTGTGTTTTTCCACTTTAATTTTGAGTGTGACTCCAAATCTAGACCTCCATGGGTTGAAAAATGTGATTTCCATTTTTAAATTTTTTGTGTGATTTTGTTGTCAGTACATTCAACTATGTAAATAACAAAGTATTTCAGAAGAATATTTAAGTCTTTCAGGTCTAGAATGTGTTATTTTTGTGTTCCCTTTATTTTTTTGAGCAGTGTGTATATGTATATATATATATATATATATATATATATATATATATATATATATATATATACATATATATATATATATATATATATATATGTGTGTGAAGGGTTATTCAGGGATTCCTGACATATATCAGTGTTACAATGTTAATTTTGAAAAAAAATGGTTTCGAAACAGCAAAGTGCTACTTGTACTTATAGCCCTATAACTTTCCAAAAAAAGCTAAGAACTCAGGACAAAAGTTAGAAACTATTTAGCATGAGTGTTTTTTGGCGGTTATAGATTTCGTGGTCAAGTTGGAAAAAGTGTGTTTTTCTAAAAATTTTAATCATATTCTAGAATGTTATCTTTAGAAAGACCATTTAATGGTGAGACAAATGGTATATAATATGTGTGGGTACCGTAAATGAGTAAGAGAAAAATTACAGCTAAACACAAACACAGCAGAAATGTAAAAAGAGCCCTGGTCCCAAATGGTAAGAAACTTGAAAACCGGTCTGGTCACTAAGGGGTTAATCATAACAGTCTGGGTTTGCTAATAGAGCTGGGCATTTTGGATCTTAATGGCAAATAGTGTGTTTTTTTGTTCTGTTGTAGCACAAATTGACTTGAATCTATCTGCAGAATTGAGAGGGCACCCTCCAAAAGACAAGCTATTTGAGCTGTTGCCTGTTTTCGGTATCAACAGCAGGCTCTATTTTAGTTTCATTAAATATAAATTTATATTCCCAAGTCAACTGAAATGTCTATTCAATAAAGACATATGATGTAAAAGCAACTGTGCATCATTACATTATATATATTAAATAGTCAATGGAGTATTTTCTATCATGGTAATTTCTATTTAAATGAAGCTGGCAGATCTCCAAGACATACTTTTTTATTACTATAATAAAATACTGTTTGATAATAAAGTTTTCCTTACAGTTCTACCTATAGTCAAAACTGTTCTTAGTAATATAGAATGGCACAGGGCCTCTTTCTGTCTCTCTCTATCAAGGTTTAGCTTAAAATATATTCCACTAATGGATATCTGACTCTAAAAATAAGTCACTAAGTGATATGTAATTTAAAATACATTATCTCTAATTTATTTAATTTGTGTGCAACTTCAAATATGGGTCAGTAAGTAGGGGATATTGCTTCTTGAATGTCTGACAGTGATATTCATTAATAAATGAATGTCAATTTTAGCAGTGGGTTTTGATATTTTATATTACCCAAAGAACTAATGTCACTGTTGTAGTTTTATTCTGATAACAATCATATCAGTAGATCATATAGTTTGTGCAAGAAATGCCCTTACTCCACTTAAAGTTATTGAATATATCAGTTAAAAAAGCTGATAAGTATTAGCCAAAAAACATTTCAATATATATTCAACACAGGTTTCAAGATAAGTGTCAGAGCACCCTGATTGGTTGGCTTACAAGTCAATCAATCAGAGTACTCTGAATAAAATTCCTTATGAGGGTTTTGCTGCTATGCAAAGACAGTCTGTGCTGAGACCTTGCGGAGCGAAGAATGATTCATTTTTCAGCTCTTTTGTAATCTGTTTTTTATTTAATTTAGTTGCAATAGATTTTATTAGTCCTTTTTTTAACTGAAGAAAAGAAGATTTAAGAAAAAAATAAGACAGTTTTTTTTCAGTTGTTTGCTTTATTGCTATCTCTATAATTAGTGTGAGGGGGTTGGTTGGGTATTTCTAGCTGAAGGGGCTGGCTAGGGAGCTTAAGGGCAAGGGGTGAACTGGATATGAAGAGCAACCCTGGAAAAAAGTCTATACCAACCCAATAATACATCGAGCCAGCATAGTGTGCAAATATAGAGGCGGAAAAGATAAACTTAAATTAAGAACTAAAAACTATTACTCCAACATGAAAAAACACTCACAGGGCTTCAAAATAAACAAAGAATCAATGCATATGTATATATAGTGGTTATGGTGACTATAGTGTCCATTTAGTAAGACATCTTTCTCTCACCTGTCAATCAACTCTTCATAATAGCGCTGAAAAGCTGAGTTGCATCCTGTGCTGAAGAAGTGATAAGAGGAAGAGACACAGTTGAAGATACATTTCCTCCTACCCTACCCCTGCAAAAAAAAATGCATCTTTACCTGTGTTTCTCTTAACCTTCCTTTTGAATTTCTTGCCCACTTTTGTGTTTCTTATCCCCACTTTTGATTGTCTTTGTGTCTCTTGTTCCCCTTTACCAGCAACTTTGTATATTTCTTTCTCCTCCCCAACCCTTCTCTTTCTCCCACCAAGCCAATTCATGTGTCTTCTCCACCGCGCTTTGTGTCTCTTTATTCCCCCAGCCCTGTTTGTGTCTTTTTCTCTCCCTATCCCTCCCATATGTCCCATTTCTCTCAGACCCTTCTTGTGTCTCATTACTGCCACAGCCCCTCCTTGTGTCCCATATGTCCTCAAAACTTTCATTGTGGCTCTTTTACCTCAGCCTTTCCTTGTGTCTCAACCCACCGAGGCCCTCCATGTGTCTAAATCCCTCCTCAGCCCCTTAATGTGTGTGTCCCTCAGCCTTTCATATGTCTCATTTCCCCCAGCCCTTCCATGTGTCTCATCATCCCTTATGCCCCTCCATGTGTGTTCTTAGCCCCCTGAGCTCCTCCATGAGCCTCAACCCCCCACCACTCCATGTGTCTACCCCAACCCCTCCTTTGTCTCTACCCTCAGTCCCTACATGTGTTTCATTTCCTTCCCAGCTCCTCTACATGTCTAATTCCTCTCCCTTAGCCCCTCCATGTGTCTCATTACCCCTCTTAGCTACTCCACTTGTCTCACCCCCTAAGCTCCCCATTCATTCCCTCCTGATGGTCACCCAGTAATTGTACCTCCCAGGGCCAGTGTGCACTAGTCGGCCAGGCAACAGTCCAAAGGTAAGTTGGCCCACCGTGAAATTTCACGATATCCCTGTGGGTCAGTTCGGCTCTGTAAAGAACTATTTGACTTTTGGCATCTCCATTGCAGTTATATATTTAGTTAGAGCCATGGGTGGGGTCTGAGGAGCACATCAGGTTCCCCTAATTTATTCCCACCCTTAGCTCATGGGTGGGAGTTCGGGGGACTTTAGATCCCCCTGGTTTATTAACTGGTTTATTGTACCAGTATCATATCTTTCTATATGTTACCAGTGACTTGGCAGCTGCCCTGTTGTTAGTTTGTTTATGACAGGGAACAGCCACTGACTGTGAAGCAGACATGCAAGTGGGAGCATGGGCTGAGGTTTTAAACATTCCTTCTACAACTGTGGGAGTTATATTTACTGTGCAGGTTTTTCTTTCTTTCTTTCTAAATAACTTACATGGTTTAGCACGTGTATCCATTAATTTTTCTCAAGCAGCCAATCCATTGCGCATGGCATGAAATGCAATTGAAATTTGATTTAAAAAGTCAGCCAAATCCAGTTGACCATTTTACCTGTATTTTGCTGATATTTATCCTACCATACAACAACTAGCATATCTATTTCCTCAGGGAATCATTTCTATGTCTTTGAAACCTAGAACATGAATGTATATATGTATATGAATTCATCACATATGTTGTAATGCTGGAAGCTGCCTGTAGAAATTATCATAGTCAATCTAAATGGGTATAGCTACAGTTCTCCTTATATTCTCTGGCTCCCTATAAATAAGCATGTTTTCTCCCACCTGTTTGTTGGTATCATACAACCATTTGTAATACTCTGGAAACTACACAAACAATAAAAAGCAAGTTCTACTGAAGAAGAGTCAATTATACATCATAATATAATAAAATGTATTAAAAAGTTTATATTATAGTAAAACTATAGATCAATAAGTTTCCTGAAAAATAAAAAGTATGTTATAATAAAATGTACCATTGCGGAAGGAGATGTCTACTCTTTCTGCATGTGTATTCTCTACAGGGGGGGTGGGGGGGCTCAGAAAACACATGCAGGCAGGGACATTTTAGCCTCGAGGCAAATAAGGCATTTGCGTGTGCATTTAGAAGGTGGGGCGGGGGGAAGGGTTGGGTGGGGGTGGCGGGTGGGAGGGGGGGGGGGCGCCTGAGTTTTGTCCTGCCTAGGGCAGCACAAAACCAGGATACACCACTGCATGCAGGGGCATGAGGGATGATGAGACACATGGAAGGGTTTGGGGAAATGACACACATGAAGGGCTGAGAAGGACACACATTAAGGGGCAGAGGAGGGAATGAGACACATGGTAGGGCTGAGGGGTGAATAAGACACATGGGGAGCTTAGGTGAGAATGAGACACATGGAGGGGCTGAGGGGGGATTGAGACACAAGGAGGGGCTGTGGCAGTTATGAGACACAAAGAGGGGTTGAGGGAAATGGGTCACATGGGAGTGATGGGGAGAGAAAAAAAACACATAGGGCTGGGGGAATAAAGAGACACACAGAGGGGTTGTGGAGACATATGAGCTATGCCAGAGAGACTATCTTTGTTTATTCAGGATAATAATTGATTACATATACTGTAGAGTGCTGGTTGAACATTCTATAGTGATCAAGCACATATGTGTTATACCGCACTATATTTCTCATGAAGTTGTTAACTATTATCGAATAGTGAGTATTGAGTGTAATTTTAAATATTCATCTATATCTATTTTCAATATCTATCTATCTATCTATCTATCTATCTGTCTGTCTGTCTGTCTGTTTGGCTGTCTATCTATCTGTCTGTCTACCTGTCTGTCTATCTATCTCAGGCTAAATTCATGTGCTTGTCTATTCATCTCTCTCTGTATTTCTTTATCCATCTATCTATCTTGCTATCTATATCCGTGGGTTTAACATTTAAGGCCTGACAGTATCTTTTAACTTTAGAAAAACATTTTTTGCTATGAGGACTCCTGGTGGCAAGTCTAAAGTGACTTTCATTTTATAAGGACATAGCAGCGGGTACAGCAGACCTTGTCCACAAGAAATGATATTTATGTGCCACTTTAGGTCGATCAAGCAGAGGAACAAGATAACAACCAAATAACAGTATTTTAAGAAGTAAGCTTATCTGTGAGAATAGTAGAGGCGAAAATACTGAGCTGCATTTCAGAAAGGCAAAAAAAAAAAAGTAATGAAAAAAAATGTCTTTAAAACCAATGACGAAAATAACTTTCACAATCCAATCATTACAATAGTAAAGTACATATTGTGCTCTAGTCATTTCAGGTTAGAACTTGCAGTCAATCGTGTATCTAAATATATGTAATAAGCAAAGAAATGAAACATCAAAGCTAATCAAATCCATGCCAACTAGGTTAGCATAGATTGTTACCATTTACCTGTTAATTTTAGGAATTAGTATGTTTGTGCTTTTTTATTCTATCAAGAAGCCATGTTGGTCCCAGAATAATGAAGTCATTGCAGGTGATGTGTTTTTATGCGTACAAGATTTTTGAGGCTTGCAAGGCAAATGTCTTGAAAGCATACTACAAAGTCTATTAATGAAAATACACCATTTACTGCAAATACAAATTGCTTCAGATTGACCAATGTGCCCATCATTGTGCAAAAGAGAGACTATGTAAGTGTAGAGTGAACAATGTGATTACATTATAAATAGGTTATTTATGAGAAATGTCAGAAACCATTTGAAATATAGTATTGGGAAAAAATCGCTTACTGGTCATGTAGCTATACGAGAGGCATGAGATATTTTCTTCAGATACAGAATATATATCTTTTTCTTTTTTCTTTTTTTTTTCTAGTTGTATATTGTGATGGACCATCCACCAATCGATGCTCCTATCGCTTACCAAGGACCAACAGCACCGCACCGGACATCATAGCCACCGCAGACTCCACAACCGCCATAGCTTGGTTGGGGTCTCGCCGTCTCCTTCCCACCCTGGTCTAACCTCTGGATCCAGGACCGTGTGGGAAGGACCTCTCCTCCATGAGAGTATAGCTGTGGGGAGGACCTCTCCTCCAGGAGAGTATAGTTGTATAGCTGAAGAGAGCTCTTACAAGAGCTAGCAGTGATATAGCAGTTATAGCTGTTCCCTACAACATGAGACGAGGCTGCGAGTTGAGGGTAAGAAGGTCTGGTTTATTGAGCACAAAGGCATTTCTTTTATATACATTTTCAGGCCAGAGGCACACCCCCTGGACCTGATGTAACACAGGGACAAAAGGGACACAAACCAATAGGAACAATAATTATCACAGTAACACTCCCACATACAGTCAGCAAGCTCTCCCCTCTGCCTGTGATACAATTAACAAAGACAATGGACTAACTCAATTAACTTTAGCAGAAAAAACATACATTTTTACAAACCTAAAAAAGTACCCCAAAATACAACATATCCCCACAAAGTCACATCCCTGATAGCCCCAATCTGGGTGAACAACATATCCAAAAATCACCCAGATCGGTTCAGGGGTTCAGGAAAGTCTTATTTTTGCCCCACTGTGCACATGCCCAAAACAGTTCCATACACTCAAGGACAAAACACTGCTGGACAATTTAAGATGGCCGCCATCACATGTTTAAATCTGTTCCAGTTAAAAGTCCAAGGGGCAGAAACAGTACTTTTGAACATCGGTTATCACAGGGCCCATAGTCCCAGGGTAGGAGGCTGGCAAGCAGGCCCTTTCAAAAACTCATGGCAAACTCCCTTAAAAATTTAAGTTTGTCACATTTATATTTATAGCTAGTTTACCAATAAGACCAATAAGATAATACTTACAATTATAATATATATATATATATATATATATATATATATATATATATGAAAAGCACTCCAGGGACTTCATATAGAGGGTGAAAAAATAAACTTAACTTTATTCAGCAACTGCCACGAGTGATCAACGTTTCAGTCCTATGTCAGGACTTTCGTCAGGGTCCTGACGAAAGTCCTGACATAGGACTGAAACGTTGATCACTCGTGGCAGTTGCATAATAAAGTTAAGTTTATTGTTTCACCCTCTATATGAAGTCCCTGGAGTGCTTTTCATATTTCTATATCTATTATTTTTGCTGACAAGCACCGGGCTATACTAATAATTTTACTAGAGTGCAAGCATTGGACAATATTATATATATATATATATATATATATATATATATATATATATATATATATATATATATATATATATTCTAATTGCATTGACCAACACATAGACATATTTAAGATTCATGCAATTTTGTTTCAAATTCTTTATAATTACATGTTAAGTATATAAACCTCCCTCATATATACGTTTTAAAGATAACATAAGTTAGCAAAAAGGCTAGTTCTCAATTTGCAGCTGGTCATAACAGCTATATTTAATGTGTCAAGGGATACAACCTCAAACAATAACACGCATAGAAAAACTATACTGGCAAAGAGAAACATTGGCTACAACAAAAGCTGTGTATTGTCAGCTTTACAACACTGTGATTTATGACAGAACTCCCTTTCAAAAACTGTATCCCAATGAACAAAGGTGCAAAGAGCACATAATCTGTAAATCTTAGCAATTGAGAGCCATAGTGTGTGTGTTTTTTTTTTTTTTTTTAAAGGACTGAGTCTTAACCCTTTAAATCCGGAGGACGTACTATTATGCCCTGCAGGAGCTGGCTCTAAACGCCGGCGGGCGTAATAGTACGTCCTCGCCATAATGGCCGCCCACGTGGCCGGCGCTAATCGCCCGCTGCAGATCGTGGCCGGTGACCGCGATCTGCAGTCTCTGATCGCAGTGACAGGCTGTCACTGCGATCAGTATTCAGCATGTGTCAGCCGATTTCAAATGGTATGTCATCATGGGGGTAATTTTAATTCCCTGAGGAAGTCCAGTGGACGAAACGCGTTGGATTACTACATTTGGGGGACTTACTTGCTGTATTCTTATCTCCACACTGCAGTTGATTATATGCTGTTTTTATTTGGACCTTTCACAAAAGAAGATCTTCTACATATTATTCTGAAGACTACTTCTGACTAAGGATGATGGGCCTGAGATTCACTTACATTTTGTGAGTTATATATATACATCCTGCGTGTCCATTCATTTATACTCTTATTATTCTATGTGCTATTTATATATCTTTTTACAGATATTGTTCATTTAGCTGTCATTATATAAGGTTGTATATTTCCATTTATATCTTAGAAGTGATTATTTAACTCTTTTGGCATTCCTACTTTTTCGTTTTTGTATTACTATTGTTTTGGTGTTTTAGAGGGCACACTTTTTCAGTAGGTTTGCATGTATATGTATTATTAGTGGGGTGTCCTTCTTTTTTGTTACATATAGAATACATGTTATGCCGTGGAACACATATCACAGACGATCTTCTTGGTAGAAAGCATTGAAGTGAATTCATTTCATTTAGTCCATTGGGAGACATAGTGTCCAATGTAAAAATCCAAAATGCCTCCTTTTGTGGCAATCGCATCTCAAAATGCCTCCTTTTGTTGCAATCGCATCTGGACCCAGCGTGAATTATATATATGTGTATATATATATGTATATAATTTTTTTGAATTATTTTTATTTATATATAGGTATATATATATATATATATATATATATATATATATATATATATATATATATATATGTATGTATATATATATTTATATATATATATATATATATATATAGTGATATATACGTATATACTTATGTTTATAGATATATATTATTTTGATCTAACTGTATTTTGATATATATATATATATATATATATATATATATTAATTTTAAAATGAGGTAGAACGAAATTACACACACGTATATATATTATTTATTTATTTTGTATTATTAGTTTAATTTTTTTATGTATTAATATATTTATTTATTTTATATATATATATATATATATATATATATATAAAATGATAATTATATATATATTTAATCAATATCATTCTACGTGTACTTTGATATTTATATATATATATATATATATATAAAATTATCGGCGGTCGTGCGCTTCGTTCTGGCGTTTTAGCCCCTGGACTGTGAGTTGCAGAGAAGCGATTTGCTGTGTATGCCCCCATTTGTCCCACAAGGCCCTGAATGTTGGTGCAGAGAGTAGCCATGTCCATTTGCAAGGCCTTTTGGAGGTCTGCCAGGAGGGATTTGAGGATTGCAGTAGTCACTGGTGCCGCGTCCTGGAGCAGAAGATTTAGTGCCATTGTTGCCCCGACAAGTGTGTTGAGCGTTTAATAATCTAGTGAGAAATAATCAGAGAGTTCGGACATCTTGGGCCTAGCTGTCCCATGTGCCTGCTGCAGGAGATCCTCAATGGTCATGCCTTGTCAGAGCTTGTCTGATTTTTGTTTTTTGGTCTTACGACCCATGATGTCTCTCCAGTTGCAGAAGTGCCTCTGTGGACTGTGATATTGAGTTTTGGGTCCCAATTTAGACTAGTTTTAGGCCAAATGCTTTAAAGCTCTGTGTCCATGTGACTGCTTAGCTCTGCTGCTAGACTCTGCCCCCCATAGTGTGTTTTAAAAAGTCATCTTTTCACAACTATATAAATTCGAATAAAACAATTTTTTAAATCAAATTATGTAATTTGCAATGCAAAGCCACTTTCTTTTGCAAAGTTGAGAAAAGATATTAATAAAAAATGAAAAAAACTATTTTGCTCCCGAGATTAGGTTCTGGATCCTTTATGCAAAGATGCTAAAAAATAATCTATGTACGTAAATTTTAAAATGCAGCATTCTTTTCTAGTGGGACCCTGTTCTTGCAAGCTTTCTTTTAAATTATGTTTAATTGTGGAAATAAATGCAATTTTTGCTGTGCATATGGTTGCCTCGATGGGATGCAATGAGCTAGCTCAAATAATCTCTAAATCTCAATAAAAAAACAAACTATACAATTCATTTTGGACTCAAGATTTAACCTCATTGCTTCTCTCTGAGATGAATTCTAACTGTAAATATAAAGTCTAACACGGTAGTAGTGAGTGCTCGGCTAAAAGGGAGTGGATATTATTAGCTTCAGAAGCCAGTTTTAAGCAAATAAAGGTAGATTGTAAGGGTTTATGAAATATTTGTGCAAATTTCAGTAAATGCATATTTGTTTTGCAACAATTACTAATATGCATTAAAAAAATACGCTGTTGCCCTTTAAGCTTTCCTTCAGCTTTTTGGCACTCATGTCCAACTTAACAAATAACACAACATATGTTCTTCTAGCAAAGCTCAGCCTTGGATCTGGTACTTGGTGGAAAGACGAGACAGGGGGGATATGATAGAAACATTTAAATACATAAAGGGAATCGACACAGTAAAGGAGGAGACTATATTTAAAAGAAGAAAAACTACCACAACAAGAGAACAGGGTCTTAAATTAGAGGGGCAAAGGTTCAAAAATAATATCAGGAAGTATTACTTTACTGAGAGGGTAGTGGATGCATGGAATAGCCTTCCAGCTGAAGTGGTAGAGGTTAACACAGTAAAGGAGTTTAAGCATGCGTGGGATAGGCATAAGGCTATCCTAACTATAAGATAAGGCCAGGCACTAATGGAAGTATTTAGAAAACTGGGCAGACTAGATGGGCTGAATGGTTCTAATCTGCCGTCACATTCTATGTTTCTATGTTACTTAGAGATCCTAACTGCCATATAATGTGGTTACCTACTTGATGGCTACAATTCAGAACTTGGTTAAAAGAGCACTTTTATTAGATGTTTCACTTGCAAGGTTCTTGTATATTTTACAGAAACACAAAGGTGACAAGTTTGCTTATAATGTGGTAGTTGGGTGAAGAAGCTAATGGGATATGATATATATATATATATATATATATATATATGAAACTTTCCTTTGTGGGTATTGCTCATTGCCATTTTGTTTTCAGTGTCTATTGTAAATTACTGTCTCTCCACCTACAATGAGCTCATAGAACCATAGAATGTGATGGCAGATAAGAACCATTCAGCCCATCTAGTCTGCCCAATTTTCTAAACACTTTCATTAGTCCTTGACCTTATCTTATAGCTAGGATAGCCTTAAGTTTATCTCACACATGCCTAAACTCGATCACTGTGTTAAACGCTACCATTTCAGCTGGAAGGCTATGTATCCATGCATCCAGAACCCTCTCAGTAAAGTAATACTTCCTGATATTATTTCTAAACCTTTGACCCCCTAACTTAAGACTATGTCCTTTTATTGTGGTTGTTATTCTTCATTTAAATATAGTCTCCTCCTTTACCGTGTTGATTCCCTTCATGTATTTAAATGTTTCTATCATATCCCCCCTGTCTCGTCTTTCCTCCAAGCTATACATGTTAAGTTCCTTTAACCTTTCCTGGTAAGTTTTACCCTTCAATCCATGGACCATTTTAGTAGCCCTTCTATGAACTCACATCAAAGAATTAATATCGTTCTGGAGATACAGTCTTTAGTACTGCGTGTTCTGTTCAATGGCACGAGAACTTCTCTCTTTCTACTGCTAATACCTCTCCCTATACAACCAAGCATTCAGCTAGCATTTTCTGCTGCTCTATTACATTGCCTGCCTACCTTTAAGTCATTAATTGAATTACCTCTTTAATTACCCCTATATCCCTTTTCTCAGATGTTAAGGTTAGAACTGTATCAAATATTCAACATTCTGCTCATGGATATCCATATGAAATGTCAGCTGCCACAGCTCATGTCACTGCAAAAAGTGTAAGGGCACAAAGTGATAAGTGAAAGATAATATGAGACCAAAACAAGGTTAATTTATAAATGTGTAAATTTCTATTGATATATGCACTTTTTGCCAAATGACAATAGAGGACACACTCTTCCCAGATACAGCTTATAAGCAAGATAAAGTGCTTCAGGTGTCTGGAGTGTCCCTTTAAGCATAGTGAGGGGGAGAAAAACCAAAGTGTAATATCTTCTTCCTTCTTCAAGTATATATTCTTTACCCATTAGTGGTTGCAATCAGCAGCCTAAAAATGTGGGATCTATAGTTATTGCAAAAAGTGGACATTTGCATGATTAATTTAAGCCAGTGAGGTAGCTCAGTTGGTAAATTCCTGAATACAAAGCGTGTTCAAAATGCAAGGTCACAGGTTCAAATCCTGGCAGGGTCAACTCAACCATTCATTCTTCTGACATCTATTACTATTCAGCTGCCGATTTGGTTAATTCCAAAAGCATGCACTGAAAAATGCTTTCAGTCCCATCATTGTTAAATGTATATCATTGTTAAATATTAGCACTTATCAAAGGAACAATCCAAGCACCATTTCCACTACTTTTGTCAGAGAGCATGAATTTCTCAACTAGGAACTTTCATTACCTCCTCTTAGCGAAGTCCTGCATTACAGGGCTGATCATAAAGCTACAGGGCTTAGTTAACTTAAGGCTAGTTAACTTAAAGGGACAACATAGGTGTGTAGATGATGCCCCTGCAATCTCACTGCTCAATTCTCTGCCATTTATGAGTTAAATCACTTGTGTTTCTGTCCCTTTACTCGGACTTAGGAAATTTTGGCTATCTGGTCATAGATGTAGAGTTGAAAAGTTGTGCCCAGTGGACCCAGGTAAAAACACTTCAGGTTATGATGCTTGGAGTGTTCCTTTAACATGTATATAACAGGTGACCTCTACTTTAGAAAGACTGATGAGGACCAACACCGGTTATCATTAGAACTTCAAAACTTTTCTAGTTGACATCACCATGTATTCCATCCATCAAAATAAATATTCCTCTAGCAGTTGTTTTTCTATTGACATTTTCATATAAATGCATGCTATAATATTGGAAGCAATGTCTTCCATGCTGCTATTCTCAGTGAAAACATTCATGCTTTAAATGACAAACGCTAAGATAAACAAGCTACTTGCAGTGTAAAATATTACAGATTCTCAAAAAAGTGACTGTTATATGAAATCCATAATTATAACAAAATATTGCAGCTCTTCTAATATGTATTATTTAAAAGGCAGTTGTGAAAATAATTTGAATTGCAAAAAGCAAATGTACAAATAACACATTTTTTTCATAACACTTTGTGTAAATTTATTAACCACTGAAAACATGCATAAACATTCTCATTAATAGACCATTTTTAAAACTAGCTAAGTGGTTTGAGATGCGTTATGTCAAATTTAAAAAGGCCCCTGTTACCAATTTTCATCCTGATCTAATTTGCTTGCATTAGACCCTCTGAAAACTATATTTATCAGAACAGAGTCTTGAGAAGCGATAAACATGCCCTTGTAATATCAAGCTTGCTGCTATGTTGTTCATTAAAACAAGTTTAATAAAAATACCATACCATAGCTATCCAATTTTGTCATAATATCTCTCATATGACTGACATTAAAATGCTGGTTTAGTGTTAGTACATAACAAACAGTAACATTTCCCAAGATGATTTTACACAATGAACTGATGCATGCTGTTTTGTGATATGACTGTTTCTGTTACCAACATTTTCGGAATGTAAGCATTAGTTTGTTTATTATATTGTTTGTTAGGTGTTTTATTTTCTTTGCAATCTATTGATTCAAATAATGATACACTGGATCAATACACAGTATAAGTTTCAAAAAGGGGGGAGGAGGAATCGGGCCCCCAATAAAGGATCATCATATTTGGAGTACAGCCATCTCAATAAGGAAGCAGTTCGTCTGTGGTAATTAGGTTGTTAGCCAATTATAGCAATTCCAGACACACTGCGACAGATTTTCTACTGCAGTACATACTGTAGTTACAAATCAGTCAAAAGAATCTCAGCAAGAGAGAACAGGCTTATAATGCTCATTGCTGAGATGAAAGCTTGCAATATATTTTCAGCTTAGCTACAATGCTCCAAATTATGGGTAGCTTTGTTTCCTGAAACTGAATTGGTTCCCCCGTTGTGTACTATTGCACATAATACAAAACAAAATAAGCAGAAAAACAGCACTATCAAAAAACAGCGTATGGTTGTGTTTCTATATATTTTCTTACATTTGTTTAAAATGGGCCATGATAGACCATGGAAATAAGGTAGGGCAGTATATTAAAGGGCATTCGCCATGCCTGAATATAGTGCACTTTAAGCACTTATAAAATGAGCCTTTATTTATTAATTTCTATGTTGAGATTTTACTTGGAAATCTTTGGACCAGGTGTTTCCAGAAAAGTCTCCTTGGTGAATTTGATATAGAACAGTCTGAATCAAAGCATCAAGTGATCGTAATGGTAAAAGTAAGCTAGGGTAGGGTTGCCCCTAACTCACAAAGTGTAGGCCAAAATCGAATGCTATGGTGAGCATTTAGTCAATTGTGATCTACTAGCTGACTGTGGTCGGATGACGACTAGTAGATCTCAACAAACATTGAAGAAGGATTTATTTTGAGAGAAAGAAATAATGCACACACTTTTGGGGGATACTCCCACTAGTGTGCATCCAAACAGGGACGGCCAATTCCCAAGTAAATGGTTCAAATAAGTGTCAGCGCTATATATGCCTGATAGTAGGCAATCAAATGAATGTGCAAAATCAGCAACTTGTCACTGTTGATTAATAGTAGTATGTTAACCTCAATATGATAGAATGTTGGCCCTGTGTAGATCCAAAATAGAGGAAATGGGGGACACATAAGGGGGTAACCCTAGGGTAATGAATGAATAAACGAAGAAGAGTAATCTGTCCCAGTACTATCATAGAAAGGGTCAATAGAATCCTTTATTAATTAAACTAAAAACACACACGCACAGATACTTAATCACTCGTCACTTCCGCCACCATTATAGTTAATTAGGGCAGAATATGTGACAAGATCTAAAAGTCTTTAGGGGGTTAATCTTGTGTTGCAGCAGAATTGTAGCATCCGTGGATACAATTCTGCTGCAACACAAGATTAACCCCTTAAAGACTTTTACGCAGAACTTTTGGCCTTTTTAAGCAAGTTTTTAACATTTTATGTGTATGAACTAACTTATTGTGAGGTATATATATATATCTTATTGTGAGATATATAGAGGTTAACATACTACTATTAATCCACAGTGACAAGTTGCTGGTTTTGCACATTCATTTGATTGCCTACTATCAGGCTATCATATATAGCGCTGACACTTATTTTTATGAACCATTTCTAGATAAAGACTTTTAAGGAACTTTATTTGTGTATAGCTGCTAAACCATATTATTATATTAAGGAATTTTAAGCTACTACGTTTGCGCTCTCCTGTTCGATTTTATTTGTAATTCCAAAGTAAAGCCAGTCTTCAAAATACACAACTTCTAGACACACCCATGGTATCACCATGTGTGATTGTAGGGATGTTTCATTGTATATGAATACGTGAAGTGTTTGTGTTTATTTTTGTGTGTGAATACAGGGGTGCAGTGCCACCCAGGACAGTTTTATCTGCTTACATCCATTCACACAAAAATACAAGAATACTAGAATTTATTGTAGTTGTTATGGTGAAAGTTAACTCTGGGTGCCATGCCTTAACTTTTCGTCATATAGTTTTCAAGCAGTTGGATAAAAATGTAAAGTTGTAAGTCCACAGACTATTAATTGTGCACAGGGTATAATAAGCATAGGTAAAACACCTCATGGGATAAATTAGAATACATTTAACCACTCTTATAGCTACCATTTACTCTGTGTACATGTCTATTTTTTGCACTGCCCTTTGTGTTATAATTCTACTCTTTTTGCTTTTTTAAGTTGCAATCCATTTTGTAAATTTTCAACATTGTTTTACTTTTCCGACTCACTTCTTCTACCACATCTCACCATTTTTGTGTCAGTCTGAATTTTATGCACGCCCTGCTGTGCACCATGCCACACAGACCCACACATAAATATAGTTATCACTTCATAAACACACACATTTACAAGTACAACTTCAGATACACACACAGAAACCTGTTGGAAACAGTCAGCTAGACAGACAGGTAACCATTCCATTTTATCTACAGAAAATTTGCATGAAAATATATAGATGCCCTCTGATCCCAGCTTGCTTCCTGAAGTGCTACATTATAGGCTCTTTTCTGATGCTTCTGCTGAATCTGTCTTTAGCACAGAAGTCTCCAGCCGGTGGAAGAGAGGAGAGAGTGAATCACCATGGTATACAGTGCAAAACATCACCATGATTCACCCTCTTCCAAGTGGGGTCTCAAAACTCTGAGAATATGCTGCATGGGAAGGGGAAGATAAATAAATATTGCAAACCTCCTTAGCAGCTACCTGCCAACAGCTCTCTGACATGCCTCCTTGCTCTCTGCCTGAACTCAATGCACACAAAAATAATCAGTTGAATGTGTGTGGTGGGGAGGCTTGTCCCGGTGCTTCACCCTTGATCCATGCTTGATATGCAGAGCAGTTCAACCAGTGAAAGGAGCTCCACCTAACACTGCAGAACATTGTTCTGTAAATGGCTCCGTACAATGACACACACAGCTAGCCTAATGTAATGTGCAGAGCATTTTACAAAGTGAAAAGAGCTGTGTCTTCCGCTGCATTTTTCTGTAAGTCTGTAAGAATGTATAAGAGTGTATTATAACCTTCTGTGCTAGTGTTTGTGCTTTGTGTGTTTGTCTGTGTGTGTCTGTGTGTGTGTTTGTATCTTTTTATGTATGTGTTTGCGAGTCTTTGTATATCCAAAGTGGCAAAATGCTGCAATTTTAGGGTGATATGGGATGCGTAATGTCATGTCTATATATATATATATATATATATATATATATATATATATATATATATATATATATATATATATATATATATATATATATATATATATATATATATAAAAAGTGTATGTATATATATATATATATATATGTGTGTGTGTGGCATGTGCAAACCATGGTAAGAACATGGTGGTAAGCAAGCAGTTAGAAGAAAGGGAGATAGATGTATATATCTAGTCCTTGAAATCATGCTTCAACCATTTAAGGCAAAGTATTATGCAATCAATTAAATGGCAGTCCTGAAACATCAGCCATCTTGAAATGGTTAAGAGGTAAATAAGACAGTGTGAGTAGCCAACAATGAGGCAAAGGCAGTATTCTACAGGTATATAATAATACTTTTCCAGCATTAATAATGAACAGAAAAGTTGCCAAGGGCTCGCAAATAATCCAAAAGCCTACAGCATCTGTCCCTCTTCTCTTGCAGTTACGGTTTATTTATTTATTTATTTTTTTCACTGATATTGTACTGTACCAACAAATTTGTGTGACAGAGCTTCATTCTATTTTTTGCCTATATATTGAAATGTTTTGTTTGAAAAGATAATAATTTGGAATGGGAATATAGCAAATGTTGTGTGCGGACTAAAAGGAAAGAGGTTGATAGATGAAAATATCACTAAGTGCAAACTTGGCAACTATCTATTAGTGTAGAAAATATATTTAGATGAGAAACATGCTGAAGTAAATGGCAAAAAATTTATAGTCATACTGACATAAAAAACACTGTTAATGGACTCACCAGCTTCACAAAAAGTAAAAACTAGAGTTTTAGGAAAGATGAACTGTGCTGATAAAAGAATAGCATCATCTAGGCCAGACATAGTCAACCTTCGGCACTCCAGATGCTTTTGGACTACACCTTCCCTGATGCTTTGCCAGCATTATGGGTGTAAGAGCATTGTGGGAGATGTAGTCCAAAACATCTGGATTACCGAAGGTTGCCTATCCCTAATCTAGGCACTACATTAGTTATAGGACACATTGGGGAATTACCTGCAATGATGTAAAATTGCAGTATAATAGAACTTTAATTTTACGCAAGTAAAGTGAACATAGTATAGTATGTATGTAACACTTAGATAGGTAGCTGTCTTGTTGTTGAGTAGTTTATTTTCCCATGATTCATTGTAAACACCTGACCATAATTGTGAAGAACTGAAAACTGACTAAAGGCCAAAATATCCACATTTAATCACTTCCCATATTTAAAGATGATTATGTTGGCCTATATTTTGCAATTGTTTTTAATTCATCATAATTAACTTAATGAATCAATCCTGTGTGAGACATTACAGTTTTAATCCACTCTCTGCTGCTCTCTGACATTCAAGAAATACAACTGATGTAAATGTGAGAGTAAAAACAGGAATGTTTGCAGAAGGTAAGAGTAGCACACTCAGGCACCTCTCCCAGATTGTAAGGTACGGACCAGAGTAGATGGATCCCAAACAAACTAAAATATATTAATAAATGCAATTCTGCAGCACAAAATGGATATTTTCCAAATAATTTTGTTTTATCATCTAAAGTGGACCCAACCCTCTTTTTAAAAGTATCACATTTATTGGAAAATATCAAATTGATGCTCCGTGGTTATTCAAATTCTATATATTTAGAATGTCTGTTGATGGTACAGCAGACTGTGACATATTTTTCCTGCTTGCATCCTTCCTAAAAGTTTTGTTCTGTACCTTTTTTATGTTGTTTTAATCAGACAGATATATAGTAGTGTTGATGTATAAAAGAGGTGCAAACGTGCTCCTTATTTTCCCACCATTTTTTCTGAAAAAGGTAAGCAACGTTCAAGGGATAAAATAAAAATCTTCAGATTATGATATTGGCATTCTTTCCATAGTAATATTACTTATTGTGTATATAATCAATGGTAAAATCAAAAAGAGAAACAACAAGTGGCAGAAAGGTAGATTATTTTGGCACATTACAGAAAAAGTGATAAAAAGTCCACTAAAATATAAATGTGGAGTAAACGTTTTATACAAATAAAAATTATGCCTGTGCACGTGTAAATGTGGAAGTAAACGCATCAGTTCTTAGAAATCACCCCTGTAGGTTTTATTTCATGTCTTTATTTTTTAGTTTTTGCCTATTATGAACTGGATTTTTATGCCATTAGCCAAATCTTCCATATAAATTAAAAGAAAATATGTTATGGGTAATTTTCAATGTTTTATTAATGGTGTAAACTCCAGAGAAGTGGTAGTTACTTTTTAGGTAGACACTTTGTATTTGTATACACATTGATTACTCCACATTTAGAACCTATCCCTACAAGTCAGGGGCAAATCTAGATATCTGATCTTGGTAGAAGAGCTTACATATTATTTTGAGGATTTTTGACTTCCCAGAATGTCCCTGTTGTTGTTCTATGCAAGATCAATCTCAACTAAGATCATTAAGAAAAAGCACACAACCTCCACTCTTTAATTATGTTTACTATGATTATTAAGAAACAACACCCAGCCTCCACCTATTTAATCATCTCAGTAAAGATCTTTAAGAAATAGCATACATCCCACCATCTATTTAATCATCTTAACTAAGATCTTTAAGAAACCACACTGTTTGCGCTTATTTGAATAATACATAAGAAGACTAATTTAATTTTGAAGTATACATGGGAACTTCAAGCAACTATCTCATTATTTGTATCTGTCATACGTACCTCTGTTACAACCCTCTCAGACCTCGCTATCTGTTATTTGTCACTTCTCCATACACAATTAGCCGGTCTCATGTCCCACTGCATCTAAAATGTACTTATCTAATCTTCTCTTCTGAGCACAATTTTCACTATTATTGTTAAGGAACATCTAACGCAAAAAAATTAGTACAACATATAACAAATATTGGAAAAATATACGATAAAGAATTGAAAAATTAATACTATGTTAAGAAGTTAGTTATGGCTTTGCGTAAAATTTAAAGCTAACATGGTTATTAATTACAATGGAAACGGCTGAAAATGTTATCAAGCTATCAAACAAATTCTAAAATATAGGCTAATATAGATGAGCTGGAAATACTTCATACATAAACACATCAATACAAGAGTAGACTGCATATATTAAATATTACTCTGGGGCTATTTATGGACTACAGCCCTTACTCTTTTTTTCTTAAACTCAGTGAGTGACTACTCCTAGCAAGGGTAAAATGGTATTTGATATCCACCATGTGTAAACTGCCATCTTGACTAATGATAAATCTTTTAATGACTTGGGATTTTCTTAGTAACTTCCACACTGATGACACTGGATAACATGTTCTTCTGAGGGCAGTGCAATAACAAGATGGTGGAGACCTCAAGCACCCAATTTTTTCAGCATTCACACACAACTTTTGACTTATTATAACTTTACTTGCACTTACCTCCAAAAATGCATGGGCCATATGTGTAATATTGCATATGCTCAACAAGGGCTGAGTAGAAATCTATGTCTAGAGTCACAGTGAAGAGGCTATGCAACTCTAAATGAATTGAAGAATTGTAGAGCTCTTAAAGGATCTTGGTCCATCTTTACTGCACACCTAATAGCATCTATTGTTACACCAATGTCTGAGACCATCAGAAAGGTATTTTGTTTGGAGAAGGATTCTATTTTGAAAATACAGGTTCTAATTGGGACAACCCATGATTGCATTGGTTTTAAAGAGAAGAACCCTTGAAATTAATACCTAATTGTTATCTCATGTATTGGAACACCTTATTCAGGATACCATTTTAACCACAATCATTGTACTAGACTTTTTGATGCACTATGCACTATGCACTATGACAATAAGTTTTTTGTGTCATAGTTTCAATTGGATTATCTTATCTATTATTACCTTTTTAGATGATGATCAGATAACAATTTTGGGTCAAATGTATTAAAAAATGACAATATTTTTTATAGTTTCACAAACATTCACTGCCATCTCATGTCACTTTTACTGATTGTCTATAATTGCATGTGCTGTATTTAGATGAACGAAAATTATAGATTTCTATTGTGACATTATGACCCATGTCACTTAACTTGAAAAATGCGGTTATAAAACATGTCACAATTACATGCCTAGTTTCACTAATGATGATGTTTAAACATGAATTTTAATCCTTAGACCACATAGAAACATAGAATGTGATGGCAGATAAGAACCATTCGGCCCATCTAGTCTGCCCAGTTTTCTAAATACTTTCATTAGTCCCTGGCCTTATCTTATAGTTAGGATGGCCTTATGCCTATTCAAAGCATGCTTAAACTCCTTTACTGTGTTAACCTCTACCACTTCAGCTGGAAGGCTATTCCATGCATCAACTACCCTCTCGGTAAAGTAATACTGATATTATTTTTAAACCTTTGCCCCTCTAATTTAAGACTATGTCCTCTGACATATAACTATTTCACTAAACAGTTAATGGTTAATGTGAACATTACATTAATAAATTGCCTAATTAAGGCCAAAACAGCTAAGCAGTGAAATATTAGCAAATATTATATTGTATATTGTATTTTTGGCCTTAATTTTGTAATTCATTTTTTGTTGATTTTCATTAAGTCACATATTAGCAAATAAATCACCAATGTTCTAATAAAATAGGCACTCAGCTCTGTAGCTGAGGGGTGATTTTGGTGTCCATTAAGTAGTAAGTTATGTTATTTTGAAAGCCAACTTGGAAAATGTTGTTAAATATAGTTAAGCTGGAAAATATATACACAACAACTGAGATTTTATCCAACATTATTTTGGCATACATTTTATTATTACATTTTCAATTAACTGTGTCTCATTGTTCTTAATAAATAAACTAATTATACTTTAAAGGCATATCCATTTAAATTTTCCTGAATTTAGCCAGCAGTAAAGCTACATTGATATTAATCCCTTCCTATTATTATAACACTTTCTCCATAGCCTCTTGATTTACTAATTGGGCATTCAGTAAAGACAAGTGTGTGGTCACTGGTCCAAAGGAATTACATATAGAAATCAACATATCATATCGATACAGTCACTTTATTAGATACACTTGCTTATTGAACCAAATATTCAATCAGTGAATCCTAAGAATAAAACTTAATACATCTGCACACATGGTGAAAATAATGAACAGAATGATGAAGATAACAAAACAGAATGAAGATGTGTGATTGATGTGTGACGTGACTCCGACCAGGATATAAATGGCAAACTGCAAAAAGTGCTGTCTGCATTAGATTAATCACTATTAGGAATTTCTGTTGTCCTTGGCCTAATCTAGATCTTTAGATCCAATATTTGACAGTTCTTAAAGGGACTCTATGGTCACCAAAACAATGTTAGCTTAATGAAGCAGTTTTTATGTATAGATCATTACAATCTTACTGCTCAATTCTCTGCCATTTAGGAGTTACCCCTTCTGTGTGGCACTAGTGAATACATGATTGCCAGGATCTACACCAATTCCCTGCAATCAATTATACACAATTACAATCATTGCAAAATAAATTTGTTCATTGCAAGCAAATTTAATCTACAATGATTGTGCTGAATTTCATTTACAATGATGTGCTGACAGTGCAATCTTTCAATCACCGGCTTTGCTAAGCTCCCCTGGAGCCCCACCATCCTTTGTGCATCATGGGCTGGTAAGGAAATCTAGAGATCTCCCTGTACAGCACTGCACTGCACTGCTCACTCTACAAACTGCTCTCTGGTTGAGAGCAGCTCTCTGGAAGTGATCCCTCCCTGTCAGGGACGAGTAGGGGGAATTCTGTGGTGTCTGCTCCTAGCCAGAGGTACATTTCCACAGGCAACCCACTGTACATCAGAGCAACTGCTGGGTCACCAGGAAAATA
Source organism: Pelobates fuscus (assembly GCF_036172605.1). Classification (NCBI taxonomy): domain Eukaryota; kingdom Metazoa; phylum Chordata; class Amphibia; order Anura; family Pelobatidae; genus Pelobates; species Pelobates fuscus. The sequence continues at coordinate 118,007,035 of NC_086317.1, forward strand.
AGGATCAGCGATCTCCTCCATGTAAGAAAGGTGAACAAAAAGGGGGCCCAGCTAAAAAAGAAAGCAAAAAATGTAAGCAATGTGTGGGGAGGCTGAATAGGAAAATACAGCCTGCTTGCATACATTCTACCCCCTTCCCCACAAATAGGCACACTGTCACATCCACCCCACACAAACCCTATCACATCACCCACTCCACACACACCCTATCACATTACAACCCTTCCCTATACACACACACTCATCCTGTCACATCACCTTCTCCCCCACACACAGTTACCTGTCACATCACTCACTCCCCCACAGATTCACCCTGTCATAACACCCCCTACCCCCACACACTCACCATGTCACATCACCCCTTCTCTACCCACACACAGTCACCTTGTCACATCACAGCTCTCCCCCAAACACACTAATTCTGTCACATCACCCTCTTCCCCACACAAACTGTATATGAACCATTCCCACACACACATGCTGTCACATAACCCTATCTAGCCCACACACTCACCCTGTCACATCATTACCGCACACACACACTCACCCTGTTACATTACACCTCCCCTAACACACACTGTCACATCACAACCCTCTCCCACATACACTCACTCAACATCACCCCCACACACACATACATACACCTACTCTGTCACATCACATGCCTCCTCCACTCATAGTAACATCTCCTTTATCCCCCTCACACACTCGCCCTGTTACCACAACCCTCGCACCTACACACAGTCTCTCTGTCACATCACACTCTCCCCCACTTACACAATCAGTCACCTCCAAAATCATTACTCCCCACACACACACAGTCACCCTATCACATCACACCCCTGCCCCGCACAGTCACACCCCTCCCACCCACAAGCACACTCACCCTGTCAAATCATCCCCCCCAACACACACACACAATGATACATCACTCTTCCCCCACACAAGTGTGCCCCCTATCACATCATCACCACACAAACTAAGTCACTATATTACAGTCACCCCACACATTAACTCCTCACACACAGTCACCATGTCACAGTCACTCGCCACACTAACTTCTCACATACAGTCACATTGCCAGTCACCCGATCCCACTCACTCTGTTACATTCACCCCATCACACTCACTCTGTTATTGTCAGGGTACCTGTAGTCTCTACCTCTGATAAGAGGAGAGACTTAGACGTTTTCCCGTTCAGAAGGGCTGTTTCCTCCGTTCCTCGCGGTTCCTCCGGTCGGTTACACGCCGGCCGCGAGGGATCCACGCCCTTTTATGACGTGACGCTCAGTAGCCGACGTCATGACGCCAAGCCTGCTCGACCTGTCACTCAAACCCTGAACACGAACCAGGAACCAGGTGTGATTACCTCCTAGAACCGGGGTATTTAATAGAGCTTCCCGCATTTGCTCATTGCCCTGTCGTGGTTCTAGCCAGTCTAGTCACTCAGTGCTCTTGTATGTCTATTGTCTCTTTGGTTCTGACCCGGCTGGTTTGTATTACTCTGCTTATCTCTGTTATCCTTTGACCCGGCTTGTCTCTCGCTTACCTGTCTTCTCGTTCCCTCGACCTCGGCTTGTCTCTGACCATTCTCTACTTACTCCTTACGTTAAGTCCGGCCATTCTAAGGTCCGGTATACGTACCTACTACACTTTGTACTCTGCGTGTTGTATCCCTGTCCCGATCCTGACATTACGACAGGGCCAATGGATCCTGCAGGTACAAGTAGTCAGCTTGGTCCTTCCGATCCTAGGTTTGACGCCATGGAACATAGAATGGATCAGATGGCCTTAGCGCTACAGGCGTTATTATCTCGTCCTAATAATCCACCAGAAGAGATGCGTAATAATTCTATCTCTCCTGTAACTTCAGGTTTAGAGGTAGCCACTGTAGGTGCCTCCTCCCGTATTACCCCACCTGTACGTTATGGTGGTTCTCCTGAGAAGTGTTGAGGTTTTTTAAACCAAATCAGTATCCACTTCGAATTACAACCCCGTTCCTATCCTACAGATAGGGCGAAGGTCGGATTTATTATCACCTTACTCGTTGAGAGAGCTCTGAGATGGGCCAATCCGTTGTGGGAAAATGATAACCTGTTAGTATATAATTATAATGCCTTTGTAGCTGCTTTTAGAAGAACTTTTGACCCTCCTGGTAGAAAGGTCAATGCAGCCAGATTACTGTTGCGCCTTAGACAAGATAACCGAACACTTGTGGATTATGCACTAGAGTTCAGGTCCTTGGCGGCAGAAGTTAAGTGGAATGAACAGGCTTATATAGACGTATTTTTAAACGAATTATCAGATGTAATACTTGATGAGGTTGCTACTAGAGAGCTTCCTGAGAATTTGGAGGATTTAATTTCTTTTATCTCTCGCATTGATGAACGTTTAAGAGAGAGGCAGAACACTCGAGATAGAACCTGTAGACCTTCCTTCAAACTAGCTCCCTCATTTCTAAGTCCTGAGACCAAAACCTTACCTTTTCCAGAACCTATGCAGATAGGCAATACTCATCTCTCAGAAGAGGAGAGACAGTATAGGAGAAGGGAGGGGCTGTGTATGTACTGTGGAGTCAGAGGTCACTTACGCCTAAATTGTCCTAATCGATCGGGAAACGCTCGCACCTAAGTTTCTCGAGAGGACAGGCCTTGGGTGTTTCTATTTTGTCCTCTACTCATAATTATAAAGATCATAGGCTTCTGCTACCCGTTTCCTTAACTTGGGAGAGGGGAGTAGTAGAGACTGTGGCATTGATAGATTCCGGAGCTGCTGAGAGCTTTATCGACCAAGTTTTTGTCACTAAACACACTATTCCATCTCAGTTAAGGGAGACGCCCTTGGCCGTTGAGGCCATAGATGGTAGACCTTTAGTTGAGCCTGTGATTTTTCGTGCAACCATACCCGTTAACTTAACTGTTGGTATTTTACACGAGGAAGACATATCTCTGTTACTCATTTCATCTCCTTCTGTTCCCATAGTCCTGGGGTATTCTTGGTTAAAGAGACATAACCCTATTATTGATTGGGAATTAGGGGAGATAATCTCATGGGGTCAGAATTGTCAGGAGAAGTGTTTACAGAAAGTCTCACCGCTTTGCATAGTTAATACATCCACTCAGTCTACCGACTCTACAGAAGTACAAATACCGCCACTGTACCTGGACTTAAAGGCGGTATTTGACAAAAAGAAGACCGGTACTTTACCTCCACACAGGACCTTTGATTGTAAGATTAATCTACTCCCTGGTACTATGCCTCCCAGGGGCAATGTATACCCTTTGTCTACTAAAGAGAACTTAGTCCTAGAGGAGTATATTCGTGAAAATCTAGACAAAGGATTCATCAGGAGATCTTCCTCCCCTGCCGGGGCTGGGTTTTTTTTTGTTAAAAAGAAGGATGGTACGCTGAGACCTTGCATAGACTACCGAGGTTTGAACAAAATAACCGTTAGAAATGCCTACCCGATTCCTTTAATTACCGAGCTCTTTGATCGTTTAAAGGGTTCCAAGATTTTCACCAAGTTAGATCTCAGAGGGGCATATAACTTGGTGAGGATTCAGCAGGGTCACGAGTGGATGACGGCGTTCAACACTCGATATGGGCACTACGAGTATACCGTAATGCCTTTTGGTCTCTGCAATGCGCCTGCAGTATTTCAGGACTTGATCAATGAAGTTCTTAGGGAATTTCAACATGACTGTGTTATTGTATACCTGGATGATATACTTATACATTCTAGGGACATTGAGACTCACCACAGACAAGTCAGAAGGGTTTTACGCAAACTTCTTCAACATGGCTTGTACTGCAAACTGGAGAAATGTAGTTTTGATCAGTCTCAGACAAACTTTCTTGGTTATGTGATTTCTGGGGAAGGGTTTAAGATGGATCCGGATAAACTCCAGTCCATTTTAGACTGGCCCTTACCTAAGGGTCTCAAGGCCATTCAGAGGTTTATTGGATTTTCCAATTATTATAGGCGCTTCATTAAGGGTTACTCGTCAATTATTGCTCCTATCACCAATATGACCAGACAGGGGGCTGACACCCGGCTTGTCTCTCGCTTACCTGTCTTCTCGTTCCCTCGACCTCGGCTTGTCTCTGACCATTCTCTACTTACTCCTTACGTTAAGTCCGGCCATTCTAAGGTCCGGTATACGTACCTACTACACTTTGTACTCTGCGTGTTGGATCCCTGTCCCGATCCTGACAGTTATATACATCCTGTCACAGTCACTCTCATAAACACACAGAAACCCTTAAGCACAGGCACAATTACACAGACAGTAACCTCATACTCACAACACAGCCTCACCATAAAAACAACACACTCGCAAGACAACAAGCAGCCAAGTCCATACACACAACATACTGCAAGCAGCTTCCTACAAACCTAACATCCCAGACACAGAGATACCTAGACACACACAGATATGCATTGCTGGCAACATCATGGATACACATACACACAGATATATATTTACAAATGCACAAAGATACTCATTGCCAGACACACACCCTCAGGCATATACACACTGCACAATGCTAGGCAACACACCGAAGTACCAATACAAACTGCCAGACACACACTGTCAATGTAGGTGTGCATGTGTCTGTGTGTTATTGTGTGTTTCTGTACATCATGTGTTTGTGTGTATGTGATTGTATCAACGTGGGTATGTGTATGAGTGTATTGAGTGCATATATATGCATGTATCAACGTGTATATATGTTGATACACATATATACACATATATATGAAAGTGTATGTATATATACACTTTCATTGGTAAATCATTGAATCATTGGTACATCATTTTATTAAAAAGGTTTTCTGTCCAGGCAAGATTTGTGTTTTTAGTGTCCATTAATATATGCACTATCTATGCATACTGAAATGAAAAATATACTTTGAAATATTACTTTCCAGCATTCCCATAATATTCAGATTCTGACTGTGGTTTTTCTGCAAACTGCTTGCAAGTGAAGGAGTTAAAACGCTTTGTTTCTGTTTGTGCAGTCTTAGCCACACCTTCATGACTGTGACTCACACACCCCGCTTAAAAAAAAAAAAATGTATTTCATTTATAATCAGTTCCTTTAGAAGTTTTTATCTCCTGCTCTGTAAATTGAACTTTCATTACATGCAGGAGGCTCATTCAATGTATAACAAGCTACTAACAGTACAGGAGATAACACATTCTAAATTAAACAAATTTTGCAGTAAAGAAAGGTGTAAACATTAGATCTCACTTTACAGAAAGTGTTTAGGAAGGCTATGCATGTTAATTGCAGTGAGGTGTGACTAGGGCTACATAAACAAAATTATTTAACTCTTAAATGGCAGATAATTAAGCAGTATGATCTATACATCAAAAAGTTTTTACTATTAATCCGAGATTGGCATATCTAAAAGTCAAAAATGACAAGGTTTACTGAGGAGCAGAATTATTGCTACCTCCTCCTCAAAACAGATCCTATTGTTTTGAATCCCAGTTTATGCAGCTTCATAAGGGTTTTATGGTAGTTGTGACCTCTGCTGGCATCAAAGTAGTATTGCAATCATATAGGTTTTGCTTTGCTTTTGACTATTAGATATGATGTGTAACGGACCGTTTCAGCAGACAAGGGGTTAAAATCATTTAGGCGATAATCCCCTTTTCAAAGACAGGCACAGCTACTGTAGAATCACCAAAACTCACAAATTGGATATAAGTGAATGCACCAAACTCCCGAACTGCATACAAGGGAATAAGGTAGCACTCCAAACTCCCGAACTGGAACCTCACGAATAGCTGCTAGCAGACGAACAGGAAAAGTTCCCAAGCGGCTTACACTCCTGGCAATCAGTCTCTATCAGCATACAGTGAATCCCCCCAAAAACGAGACAAGGCTCCGTGTTGAGGGTCAAGCAGTGGTCTGAGGTGCTGGCACACCCAGCCTGGTTTTTATTACAGTCTTTTCAAATATAGGACCGCCCACAGGGAGGTATAAAACAACCAATCACATATCAGTTACATCCCACATATTCCCTCCCCTTATCCTGAGAGGAAACTCAATTATACATACAGTTAAACATACTTTCTACCCAACTTTCATAACTCTAAAACCATATATCACATTCACATAAAAATATTACATATTCACAATCAATCCATTCAGGGGAACAACATATAAAAAAATGGCATGAATCAGACCAGGGGTTCAAAAGTTAGTAAAATATCTTTTGGGCCCTGGCTGGCACATGGCTATCTGGCTCAGACCGGTTTTACAGAGCCCTCTTTCCTGGAGACAATGGGAAAATAATCCAATTATAACCAGGGATAGAGGCAGACTCCATTGAACACATGGTTGCAAAGAGACATAAAATACAATAAAATACATATATATTTTTTTTTTTTTTTACTACATAAAATAAAGACATGCAACATATCCCCAGATAGCTTAGGTCTGAGTGCATATTATTGAATGGCGCTCAGACCACACACATACAGTTCAATTGCCATGGAGCTAAAGTCTTTCCCATAGTCTTTCATTATATGAATGGGCTCCATGGCATAGCTATCTGGGGTATCACCACTCACACAGGACAAGTACTGAATGACCCCACTGTATTTAAAGGGCCAGAATGAGTGACATGCACTCTGTTAGGGCCGAATACAGTTTTTAAAGGGCCCAATCTCCCAGGGCCATAATCCAAAGGCAGCAGGCGGGCAACCAGGCTTCTCCAATGCAATGTGGCGAGATTGCTCTCGTCACATGATGCTAATCTTGGATTAATAGTAAATGCTCTTTAACCCCTTAACGACCAAACTTCTGGAATAAAAGGGAATCATCGGTTAAGGACTATCGAATATTAAATATAAACTTACATAGTGTATATTAATTTATATACTTGTCTTAACTATTTACTTAATATTTTAGATTTTCTGCGACTAATAAAAGTTATGTTTTATTCACACTAGAATTCCATTTATATAATTGTTATTTATGGAAATAATGGCTAAAACCCCTCGGTCTAGTGGTGCAACAGTAGAAACTAGGGGATTCCAGTTAGTATGAATTCTATACCAAAAGCTTGCAGTATTCAAATATCAATCTTCCCATTATACATGACTTAAATATACTTAGATATACCATACAGTATGTGAACAGAAAATATTAGAAATAATACTCAAACATAAATTGATGTAATAATAGTAGCATAACCTAATAGATCATTAAGTTGTGTTCAGATGCTTTTATTTGGGATGGGGCCCTTTCAGGTGTATTAAAAACTGCTTAGGAACAAGGGATCAGTTAACACAGTCAATTGTGTTCAGTACCAGCCACACACATATGGCACCGGCCATATGTTTTGCTCCCTTTGCATGATTCCTAGTCTATTTGCAATGAATGCTCAGGTATAAGATTTTAAGATATTTTTATTGAATGTTTATATCTACAATTATAAGCCTATATTATCTTGGCTTTCTGCCATCCTGCTGACTCTGGGATCCTAATTTCATCCAAGTGACAGTTCTACAGAATAGACAGACAGACAGACAGACAGACAGACAGACAGACAGAGAGACAGACTGAGAGATATATAGACAGACAGACAGACAGACAGACAGGCAGACAGACAGGCAGACAGACAGACAGATAGGTAGATAGATAGATAGATAGATAGATAGATAGATAATCGATCTGTATAATCGGTTTCAAACAAATAGCAATTAATCCTTATTTAATCCTTATCAGTGAATTGTCAGTATTCCATAACTCCAAAGAGCCATACAGACATATCACAAAAAAAGCAAATCGGTTTATTTGCTTTGTAAATCTGCATTCTGTCTGTGGAGCTAACTGAATGTTCAAAGTTGTAAATATTTACCAAATGTGAGTGGTAAAATACCATTCTTTTTGGTCTGAATTCAATCTAAATTTGGTCAACCAAATACTAACTGGAATTAGTTTCATATAATGAGCATACCCCTGCACTGCAAAATATATAAACAATTCACAAAGGTCAAGCACACACTCATTATTTCCTTACCCCCGGTGCAACAATCAGCCACAGAACATCGAAACCAAAGGGAAGTGCATACAAGGACTTAGTATTAGAAACATGTTCACTACTTTATTGATTCATACGCAGGACATAAAAATAAGCATCAAAATTTCAGTCCCTATGTGAAGACTTTCATCAGGCCAAATATATATCTATACAATTATTATGTATATATTATGCAGTAGAGTGACCAACTCATTTTTTGTGCCCTCTTGATTGTTCTGAATAGGTTTTGATTAATCTTTTGTATCAGGATAGACAGACAGACAGATGATAAAAAAGGATATATTAAATAATTTCATTATCCAACGTTACCACACAATATCTTCAATGTAACCTCAACCACCAACATAAAAAAATAAGATTTCCATTGTAAACATATAGATTACGTTAACAACAAATGAACAAATTGTTTATAATATAAAATTACTCAAATGAATCAAATCCCTTTATCACATTTTTCAGCAGACACACAAGCAAGCACCTATATTTAGAATTCTCAGTTCTGGGTGCAAAGTATAAACTGCAAAGGAAGAGGAGAGAGTAATCCACCACAACAATGGTCTTATTGATCAGTGTTATCTATTACTCCAAATGTGTCTTCTGACAGTGAAATGTCAATAATAAAGAACACGGAGCATTAAGACTGATGTCACAGTGGATTACTCTGTCCTGTTTTACAAGGACTCTTGGAAGTAGCTTAGTGACTAAGGTCAACACTGGCTGAATTTCAGTATTAATGCTGATCACATTGTGAGAAAAATAAAGCATGATGCAATAATTTAACAATGTAATACAAAGTAGAAATTACATTTTAAATTTATTTATTGGAATTTTTGTATCTTTCTTACACATTCTTTTATTTACATTTAATATTGTGTACAATTCCATTACGTACATTTCATCATAAGTTCCAGTTTAATTTATGAATAATATTAAAGTTGCATAATGTATAATAATTTTACTTTTAAATGGGAAAATTGCCATATTTTGTAAAATCTTTTCATGGAAGCTACTGTTCAATAAGAAAAGGGACAGTTTTTCTGCTTATTTTAGGGGGCACCTTCCGCCCATAACTAGTCTTTAATAAAAGGGTACCATCTGAATGTGAGTTAAGATATAGGGGTAGTTAAGGAATAAACACATTGCATATCTGAGGCTGTATAAACATAATATCATATTTACTGATACGTTTCACTAGTCTGTTTCACTTGTCTGTTCTTGAAACAATTTAAAATATACATTTGAAATGATAATTACAGAAGTCTTATGATTAAATAGGTAACTGTAATCACAGAGCTGAGAACTTCATTGTTGCAGTGGTGACTTATCGATTAACCTATAAGGGACAGTGACAGAGCTATGAAACTCAAGCATGGTTTCTTCGGTAGTGGGAGAGCTTCCCACAGCCAAATAAGACCACGGCTGCCCAATAGGAAGAACCCAAGATGTTGTAGAACTACAACTCCCATGATGCTTTGCATGCTTTTAGAATGCATTTCGAATGAGAAAGCATCATGGGAGTTGGAGTTCTACAACATCTGGGGATCTACTTGTTGGGAAGCCCTGTTCTAGACTAACTCTTTCTTCGAACACATGCAAGATTTTAAGGATGATCAGGTGCATCATTATCTAACAGCCTGGAAATATTAACCATATAGCCATCACAAGCACTTTGACCTCCAGGGTTTCGTGAGAACATCCAATTAACTTTGAAATACATAAAGTATGCCAGCTGATATGATTAAATGAGATGATGGCACTTCATTTGCGTACAACATGATTTTTAAGTGCCTACTTCAAATATGCATTTCAGATTTCTTTTTTGGCTGTTCCTTATTTATGAACACATTTTTTCCATTTATAAATATTTATGTGCATGCTTAGCTAAGTAGTTACCCCACTAATATTGCATAAGTGAACTTTCACTTGAAAACATTGAAATAATATACATTATACTAACATTATTGCTATCACAGGTACTGACATTGTATTGGAAACTAAATATTTCAGTTCTTGTGGATATGTCTCCAGCATATGGATTATTGCTATCAAAGGTACTGACTTTGTATTGGAAACTAAGTATTTCAGTTCTTGTGGATATGTCTCCAGCATTTGTCACTGACTGGCAAATAGCTCTTCTGATTACAGAAAAAAAATGATCAATGATTATGGGTGACTGTTTTCAGGAAAAAACAAAAAAGGAATAAACATGTTTCAGTGTATAAGTCAATTACTTTGAGCAAGTGCCTCATAGGATGATGGTGGTATTTTATTGAGGTTTGTATATTGTTTGCATACAACATTTATTGGGATATTGGAAAGATGAAAAAGTTAGACCTACATTTACTTAAATTTGCTGATAATATGACTAGAGTTATTTTTGATTCATGTTTCATTTAACCCCTTAAGGACCAAACTTCTGGAATAAAAGGGAATCATGACATGTCACACATGTCATGTGCCCTTAAGGGGTTAAACAGAAAGTACATTTTGTCAACCACTTTTCCAAAACTACCAAAACCACCACAACAGCATTACATAAAGATATTGCAATGCCCATATATTTATTATATGTAAGCAGTGGTATAGTGGTATATATGTATTCCCATTATATATCTGATACATGAATCTAACAGTTGGTAACAGCATTGTCATATCCCGAACTATATAGAATATTGATTATATTATACATCCTGATGTTAATAGTTGAAGAAGCAAGGGAATTGGCAAAATTACATCTGCTTTCCTGGTGCAGAACCCCACCTATGACTAACTAGGAGAAAGGGAATCATTGCAAACTAGTGGTCAAGAACTGTTATAGATGTGAAAAGAGAAAATTAATAACATGTAGACAGTTAATATTTATATTTTTCATAGGGTAAGGTAGGTCATATTAATGTACATTAAAAAACGCATTACTGTGTATTTGGACCAGTGTATTAGTCTAAAGCCAAAGCAAGTGGCATCATGTTTTCTCCCCACAAACATTCAAGGAATATTTACTCATCCACTATTTGGATCACTGCTCATAGACTGCTTCACTCCATTCCTTACTCCTAAGTTGAAGGTGTGAAACAACTAAAGCTACAAGTCATTGATCGAGAGAATCAAAAAAGTTACCTTATGACACATGCGTAAAGACCACTGTCTTCTATCACTGTTGGTCGAAACCATATGGAATCTTCTTCTTTGCTCATTCTTATTCCATCAAAAGCAATTGGTTCTTCAAAATCTCCAGGCCCAGTACTTTTGTACCACATCAAACTAAGTCCAGCACTTTGTGCCAAAGTATAATTTGCTCTGATGTAGCCATAAAATAGTGCACATTTTATTCGAACAGGCTCACCAACCAAAACTTGATATTTTTTGTAATCCACAGACCAGTCAGTGCATCCATCAGCTGCAAGAGAACAAAAAAAAATATCTAGGTTAGCAATTAAATGAACGATTCTAATGTAAACATGGTTTCAGCCTAATTATGACTTTTGAAGAGGCAAAGGCAAATTAAATTATCACAGATTTTCTTGGCTAAATATATGACAATATGTTAGCAATAAAACTATTTTAAAAGCACATTTTTAATGATACCTTGGAGCTAATCTCCCTATAACTCCTTGCATTCATTTTTCACGGATCCAAAGAGACTCCCTGAAGGAGCTAATGTTAGTGAGATTCCCGAAAGACGGCTAATGCCAAATGAGAACTTCACTGAGATATTCTCATGAATGTATATTAAATATTTAGAATGCACCATTGTCATTATCCATCATAGAGCACCAAATAGTGTGACTTTTTAAAACACACTTGGCTACCTTTTTAACTTTTTTCCCAGTAACATGTAGACATGAAGATGTACTTGAGAAATCTTACCAATTCCTACTTTGCCAAAAGAAATAAGGACCCAGTTTTAATTAAAACAAAGTGCTTCCTTGAACACAAGCTAGAATGTTTACAGTTTGATTCCAACTGTCTTCCTTTAGATTATTCTGAAAACACAAGTGTTAAAATTTATTTATCCAGCAAAGGAAAACCATTTTTATGTGTCTTTTTCAAACTTTGTCGGGCTATGGTGGGCTAAGGTAATTAATCTGCTGAAGAGTTGAAAGGGGATATTGAAATGTTTAATGGTTAAACAAGTTATGAAAATCAACTGTAAAACTCAACTTGTTGTGTAACTCATCTGATATTTCTGTAGTTAGAGGAACACTTTGTACAGTACACTATACTTTTTATAGACACATTTCTACGTTTCAGAAAAACCTGGGACTTCAGCTCAAAGTAAAACTCAAAAAACCCTAAAATTATAGAGAGGTGTGACATAACATATCCCTTCTGTATATGTTATGACTCTAACTCTCTACCCATGAACAGTGTGCTGATGATGCTGTCCTAGATTTCAATGAAAGCATAGTTGGAAACTAGAAAATTCTAAGCATCCAGTTATCCAATGTGATGGACCTAACTAACAGAGGATTGTTCAGAAAAGTTATGTTCTTCAACACTCCCTCTTGACTGTCATTTTGGGGCACCACCTCCTCTCCCTTAGTAGCCTTGCTGAGCACTATACTACTGATCTTTATTTTTATATCAGACAGCTGCTTTATTAAAATAAAAAATAAAAATTCTAATATAATCTTGCCACCTCCCACTAACTGTAGGTATCTGTGGCTGAACGGTCCCACATTAGAGGTTTCAGTCCACAAAGGCACCCCTATTAATGCCTATGTATTCCTTCCAAAATAGTTTGCCCTAGGGAACCATTTAAGCATGATCCGCTTACATGCTTGGGTCATGCCAGGTACCCAAGTAAAATGGTTTGATGTATAAACATGGGGTATCACTGGGGCAATCTTAGCAACATACCACTACAGAGTACATGGTGCTATGAGTGTTAATTTAAAGTATACCACCAAGCTCAAGAAATATAACTCATCTAGTGTATCTCCTGTATGCAAATAAGGTTGATTTCTGAGGGATGGTCAAATGGTCCAATTGCGATTGGATTTTTGTTTGAAGAGCAATTAACTATTGAAAAAAAAAAAACATTGTTCTTGCCTTGAGAGGCTTGCTAAGGACTATTATATGAGTGGATTCTTGAAAGCCATTTAGTTCACCAAACAAATGCAGGTAACTGTCTATCTATCTATCTATCTATCTATCTACCTATCTATCTACCTATCTATCTGTCTATCTATCCCTCCTCATGTACCACATCTTTTAGATTTCCATTTTTATAATACATGCAGTATTCTTAGTGAAAAGAATTTTGTGTCTGTGAATGTTGCTTAAGACTGACATATACATAACAAATCTTCCAGAACAATACAATCATAACAGTAAGTGACACAGACTGTAGAAATATGTTCACAGTTGGTCATCTACTTCATCTTATTTGGAGAATCACGGTTGGCTTGGAAACCATTACTTACTAAAAGCAATTTACTCATATAAAAGGTTTAGTGTTATGTACTATATATTACTATCTTACTGCTCCTCTGCATTCCCCGTACCTATTTTTATTCTGCTCTAACCCAATGCAATTTACTTTGTGTACTTTAGACTGACTTTTGCACTTTATTGATTTCAATTTCTTTGCTAGACATTGGTTACATTTGAGTATATTGCACATCTCCTTGTATAATAAAGCTAGGATGAAATACAGTCATACATTTTATTTTCAAAATCGTCTTCGCAGAAGAGACACCTTAATGTACAAATGCTCAGTTGCAACACATTTCTTAATATTCGCTTTAAAATAAGGTTTACTGAACTCAGCCAGTGATTCATATGCCACGATACTACTACTACATATTAAAATTTCAGATGTTATTCTGTACATATAAATGTAATCACTCTTTCTCTCGATCAGTTTCTCCACTTTTCACTGCCAACAATTTTAAAAATGTTATATCATTTTCATAAGGCGATATTTCATCAGGAAGATAATATTTTTAAATTCCATACTGCACAGTGAGCATTGTCACAATTTTGCATTAAAAACTGCAGGTAGTATTTGTTCCTGGAAATCTAGACATTGTTACAGAGTGCTTTGGAGTGAAGCCTTAGATATGGGGTTCTTTAGCCATTATATCTGCAGTTGGTGAAGGAGGCAGAATGATATAGGTGCTTTTTAATTGTAGCAGGCCCTTATTGTAAAAAAAAAAGATTAATAATAATATAGTGCACCATAAGGATCCTTAGGAGGAGGGGTGGTGCCCCCAGATGGCAGGAGACAAGCACTGGAGAACAGGACTTTGGTGCACACCCATCTCTTAGTAATTTAGGTAGAAGGATGGTATTATGTGTGCAACATGTGCTTGATATGCTTTCTGATAACCTGTATTGCAGGGGTGCTCAAAAGGTAGACCCCAAGATTTTTTTAAAACTACAGCTCCCATGATGCTTTGTTATTCTAAAGGCATGTAAAGCTATGCAATGTTTCATGGGAGTTGTAGTTTTTAAACATCTGGGGATCTACCTTTTGGGTACCTCTGCTGTATCATCATCATCATCAGCACACTGTTCGTGAGTAGAAAGGAATGGCTATACCATAGAAAGGTGATGTAATATTTCCAATTCTCACTGAATGTAAGGATCATTCAGTTTTTCTTTGGGCACAAGTCTGGGTTGTTTCTGGAACCCAAAATTATCCCTGCCTGGGTGCTACCTCCCACCAACATCCAAGACCAAATTAATAAAATAAAAAATACATAACATAGAAACATATATTATAAGAATCAAATGTCATTGGAGGGTTCAAGAAGCATAATAATAAACACCACAAATCATTATAAACAAGAACCTTGAGATGGTATCCATATTATGGCATATATATATAAGTATATATATATATATATATATATATATATGTGTATATATATAAAAAAAAAACATTCAAGTCCTGTTTCTTTTCAAGTGCTGTTTTAAATGTATTTAGGGAGAGCAGCTGGTGAACCAGAAGCAATGTATGTCAGTGCAATTTTCACCAATCTTTTGGTCATACTTTGTGTTGATCTTTGATTAAAGGAACCCCAACCTTATTTTTAAACTATTACACGCCTAGCCATCTGTTTTAATCTCATTAAGCAATCATTAGATTAGAACCTGACAAAAATAGGGTAATTGAAGGAAGTGTCAGGTGTATGCATTTTTTTATCTTATTTTCTAGATAAATCTCTTATTTTAACCTTAAATTAAATTCAAAATGGAGGGTGCTACATTATGCTTACTAATTTTTTTAATTTGCTTCAACTATTCATTGTTAGGATGGCCACTAAAATTAAGGATTTATTTTAAGAACATAAGATCATATTCCTTTTTAATGCATTACAATGATATCTTATTTATTATTAGAGTAAATATTGCAGCTTTATTTTACTTCGGTAGATGGTGTTAATAAGTTGGAAATATTTTTCATGGTCACCCAAGATGCTTGCTCTTGCAAAGTACTATACATAATATAATAAAGGATACATCACTAGTACTTTTGACTAACCTTAAATGAATGACATAAGTATGTAGTATTTATTTTTCCCGTTTATAGAGAAAAATGCATTAATAGTTCACTCAGCTGCCTGTTGTGAAAATTACATAAGTGCAATAAAATAACAGGACCCTGAAGTATTTTATATAAACTTTTTTACACTTGTTTTATAAGTTTGGGTTTTAGTCACAGATTCCTGACTTTCCTAAAGCACTTATGTATAATTACTTTGGATATTTTTTCAATTTGTATATAAAACTTAATTAGTAATACAAAATAACAGAATTAGCAAGCATGCAAGTGATATATGTGAAGCACGAAAGACTAGTCAAGTATTCTTCAATGTTAATACTGAACCTTGGTGTGAATGCTTTCCATATAACATTAAGCCAGTATTAAATTAAGCCAATAAATTCAATAAAATATATCACAGAAGAAACTGAAACACAGAAGAACAAACATCGAGGCTCAATAACTGAGAGAAAAACAGGTGACTAATAATCATCTAAATGACAGCTATCTACATATTAATGGCTACTGATGTGCTGTTAATGATGTCATTCTGATCAAAATCCCATTGTTTTCATACTTACAGCACCACTTTATCAGTATTGGATCAGTGAAATCGGGCTCACTACTTTAAGTTAAACATGCATCTTTCAGTGATCACAATCTTTTTTAAGAGGTGTTATTAGCACTTTAATGGGACACACTGGTGTCCTATTTGCATCATCATTGTGTGCTTGGCTCTCGGCAATGGCCTTATTTTAGTATATTTGGATAAACTTTTCAAAAAAAATGTAAAATTATTTAATATTTTGATATGCTTGGTATAGTGATATATTTGTAATATACAATTTTTTTAATTTAAGTAGTATTTTGAAAAGCTTATCCAAAAATTTTAAAAATAGGCAGATATTGGGTTTTCTAGCTCAGTCTTCATTGGTTTTAAAAAAAAAAAACTATTATAATGGAGGCCAGAATTTAATAAGATGGGTAAAAACTATGTGTTAATGTTTTAATTGCTTGCCTTGTTCCTGGCTTTGTCTATCTTGCAGGTTCTAGTCTGTAACCTTAAGCAAAGAGACGGCAAGGGATCCATCATGTTCTAACTTGGCAGAACAGTCACTTCTGTCTACAATGTAATTATTTTTTTTCTCTCCTTCCTTTCACTTACTTTGCTGTCTTACAGTTAGAAGGCAAAGGGATATGACATTGTAAATTGTAGAGTCTAGAACACCGTATTCTGAGGTTTGAACAGAGACGGGATGTATATGCACCAGAGACATAGGTCTTCTACTGCAACTACCAGACTTTCAGGTAGCAATCCATGCACCCTAGGTCTCTATTAAGTCATAACTCCACCAATTACCCTTATTGGTAATATGCACCTTATGCACCAGTGTGAATCATAACTATTTTAAAAATTAGATTCTATATTTCTATATGTAAATATCTACATTAGTATATTTTTGCAAGATATTTAATTAGAGATATCTCACTAATTCAGGATTGTCAGCCTATAGTTACAAACCTGAACAAGAAATATATAGAGATATACTAGGCATTTACCTAAAGTATATCAAACGCTATATTGTAATATCTATGTACAATTGCCATACTTATTCAAAGTTTCAGAGTCATTATGTTTTATTACAACATAGCAAATTTGTCATGTTACAGCTGCAAAATCAGCTCGGAGGTCTTTCACATTTAACCTGCTTAATGGGACTTAGGCAATAAAAACAAAAAGTAAACTCAGTAAGCAAATAATACTCCATATCATTTTTTTACAGAAAATAAATCATTGTTAAAGATACATGTAAATAAGCTATACGTCTAATTGTTCTTACTTCTGGGATTATTCAATATATTAAATATAAAGATTAGCATATTTCAGAAATTTGTAAACTTTAAATTTAGATTTATAACTACTAAACTGGTACGTAGTACGGGTACCGTACCAAAGACGGACAAAAAGTGAACCCACTCTAGCTTAAATCAATCCAATAATACTTTAAGCTACATTTTGGCCACCCCTCCTACAGAGTTAATATGTGATATGGGTTTATATCAATTTAGCTAAACAAATAAAGGATCTGACAAAAAAAATATATATATTCTGATTAATATAGAATTCATGAATCAATCAACCTTGAATAATTTTACATCAACTCTACATAACAATAAATTGTTTAGTTATTTCTTTCATAGGTTTAAAGAAACTAATTATTCAACATATTTTTCCACTTGCTGTAGTCCATTATCTCTATTTAAAATATGTTCTCTTTCATGTAATGACCTAGAGTAATAGGTCAGTTCCATTAAGTATTTTGTTTAAAAGTCCCAAATGATAGAATCCTTACTATGTCTGCTCTCATAATAATGAGACTATTCTGAAAAGTAATCTAACACCCTGTAAGCCAAAGCAAAGCTACCTACAGATAGTACCTGTGTAACTACACATTAAAGTCCTTTAGAGTGGATCCAGCATGCTATTCATTTTATTCCTATTTTTCTAGAGAAAGCATCATTCATATTAGAAATAAATTGAATAACTGACTCATGGTTCTGTAGTCACAACCTGGTTTAGTAGCAAAGATTCAATTCTTTTTTGAGTCCTCATAGGCAATACAAGTTAGAAAATTTTCAATTAGATTTCGGGAATCAAATGTATTTTTCGATATTGCCAATTTTATCATGCTAATGGGTAAAATTAATACCCTTTATGAAAGATGCAAAGCAGCAATATGTGTTCACATGATCCTTAAATATGTATATATTTTGGTACTTTAGACATCTGAGAGATTATGATTATGTATTCTTAATGGATATAGAAGAATCCATGAGACATTGTCACAGAGAAAAAAGGTGGATTCTAGTTTATATTTCAAAGCAGATGTTGCGGGACTGAGCATTAGGTTCTGAAAATTAAAGTTCTAAGTGACAAAATCTGAGGTATCTGCATCAAATATATGAATACAGAAAGTGTTTTAAAATAATTAATTGATTAAAGAAATGTCCATAATTTTATATGTAGATTATTTTAATATTCTCCTACAAAATTCAAGTGGTGAAATATATGATAATTAGCATTAACAGAGGCTATCATACATGAGGTCACTATAAAAAAAATAAAGGCTCCAGAAAGAAAAGTCTGGACAACATGAAATAGCTCAGCTAGTTAATGAAGTTGTTATAATATCCCTTAAAATAATAGGGTTCCATCACCTCAAGTGATATTTAAAAAATAAAGAGAGTATTATTGCAACGGTAAAAAAGCCTTGTATTGTATTTAAATGCACTAGTAATTAAAGTTTGGAAGGATCTTGGTGAGTTTTATTTTTTGTTATAGAGGAAGGTCTAAATTGTCTTTATTATATATATTTAGATATTAACACAAAATAATCATTTTCAAACATCTCCATCATCATTAATAAGTAATGTAAGAGCGAAATAAAAAAAATAAAAATAAAATAATTTAAACTTGTATTGCTTCCAGTCGTCAGGTTTATTCCTGCAAAACAAAAATATATATAACACCCCATATAATCAGATGGAACTAAAATAAGCCAAAATGTATAAGATCATCTATTAACCAGGAAAGGTTCGTTTAAAAAAAAATCATGCCATAAACAACCTTCTACCAGTCTTCTTGAATGTCTAAAACAAAATAAAATGAACAATTATTGTGAATTATTTATAAGAAGAATAATTGTATAAGCTTCGGATGAACTAACAAAAAAATCTGTAAAATCCAGCATTACTACCAAAGTACTTAACATGTGGAAACTGTTATTGGACCAGAATTACCTTTTTATATTCTAATCAACAGTTGATGAATTGGATGAATTGGATATTTTAGAGTTCTAATTCAATAAATTACATATACTAAATTAACAAAAAAAAAATTGTATTTGTAAATTAATGGTTTTCTTCACATCAGTTCATTAAATGAAACAAGAAAACTAAAATGAGAAACAATAAAAACTAGGAAATAACTTTGATGGGTAGATAAATTTAATTTTTGTTAACTTCTTTTTTAATAGTCGTGAGTTAATAAAATTTGTCTTTATTTTTGTCAATGACAAAAATGCAAGATCATATATCTGATCAATAAAATAACTGTTTAGGGATTATTTAAAAGCTAAATGTATGGTAATATTGTCAGCAATTTTATACTTTAAAACAGGGCTAAATGTCAATTATTAGCTAAAAAGGCCAATAAAATTTTATTACAAGTAATATAGGATTTAGCTGTTCCTCAAGGCAGAATACATGTGCCAATTTATAAAGAAGTCATTGAACCAGAAATAGGTCATAGATCCATATACGGATTTGTAAGTAAAATATATTCATTTTTGAAATTTTGCTTTTTCTTTCTCTTTGATATAAAAAATATGTCCTTATGTTATATTAGTTTTGCTTTAATGTGTCCATTTGTCATTATTTAGTCTGAAATGGAAATTAATTTAATAGATTTCCTGAATATTTCATGTTCATTCTAGGTTTCTATATTGTTGTGTACTGTAACATAATTTATTGAATAATATAGCACATTTAAAACTCGAGAGAATTCTGAAATTAATATTTTTAATGATAATATCAAGAACAATAACTACACATAGACATCACAGGAAAAGGAAATAAATACAAGAGGATGACAGGCAGAGTACCAAAACAGGACTGTCACAGAGGGAGCAATGAGGGTCTAGATGCCTGTTTGCATGTGTGAGAGTGTGTGTATGTGTATATGTACACACATGAGTTAACGTGCCACTGATGGTATAACATGATTATTTATTTGCTAAATGTACATTTGGCACGTGCAAGCGTTTAGGCACCTTCTTGTCATTCAGTCATTCATTTGCACAGTTACATAACCATCTTCTATTATTGATTTAGGAATTTCTCCCCACTCTTCCTTACTAATTATGTCTAAGTCAGAAAAAAATCTTAGGTTGTCACTAATGCAATCTATGTTTGTGATCAACCCAGAAAATGGTGATAGGTATTGGTAATTGGGAGATAATGCATTATCCCTTACATCTTTCCCCAATAATGGAAAGCATTAAATCAAGAACCAACTCTGTAAAATGGATTGGGTTTGAATAAATCATTCTAGCATAGTACATAGTGCAGGAATTAAACCAACATATTTAGAGTCTTAAGGTTGGTTGGAAAATAAAAAAAAGTCTGGTATATAAGAAAACACAGGGCATTTGTCACAGTCAGTGGGGCCATGAAAGGTCCATATGAAGTTGGAAGAAAAGTTCTAATTTTTCATTGGTGTCACAATGCAAAAATATATACCCTTGTATTCTCTTTCGTCACTGGGGTAGAAATAAAGCCTTTACTCATGGAACAATGTATTAGTACTTAAAATGAAAATAAATGCTGGTAAAGGTCATAATGTTACAAATGAAAAGCTCTGCTCACCTTTTAAAATAAAAATGCCACTTGACATGGTTTACCTTTATATATTCCTCAGTGTGAAAACATGCTATACTTGTTGCCAATTTATCAGCGTTGTAGAAGTTAACACAATGACAAGGAACATTAAGCAGAATCTAGTTATTCCAAGAAAACAAGACAGACTGGTGCCAAAATAAAATGGTAGTTGAACAGCAGTTTCCAAGATTGTTTTTCACTTGGAATTGCTAGTTCATTTAATTTTACAATTTTCATTTCAGTCTTTTTAGTGAATAATCAATACAAACTGGAATACTATTCCTATACTATATACTTTAACCCCTTAAGGACACATGACATGTCATGATTCCCTTTTATTCCAGAAGTTTGGTCCTTAAGGGGTTAAAGGGACACTCCAGTGCCAGGAAAACAATCCGTTTTCCTGGCACTGCAGGTCCCCTCTCCCTCACACCTCCCATCCCCGGTTGCTGATGGGGTCAAAACCCCTTCAGTGACTTACCAGAGGCAGCGACGATGTCCCTCGCCGCTGCTTCTTGGTCTGCCCATGGTCCTTCCCGCCCCACATCATCCGGCAGGGTAGACATATCCCGCCCGCCGGTGGGGGAGACCTAATGCTCATGCGCGGCAATGCTGCTCACGCGCATTAGACCTCTCCTTAGGAAAGCATTGAAAGTGCTTTCAATGCTTTCCTATGGGGATTTTAGTGACGCTGGAGGTCCTCACACAGCGTGAGGACGTCCAGCAACGCTATAGCACAGAAAACCTTTGCTATGAATCAGGAAATGCCCTCTAGTGGCTGTCTAGTAGATAGCCACTAGAGGAGGAGTTAACCCTGCAAGGTAATTATTGCAGTTTATAAAAACTGCAATAATTACAGTTGCAGGGTTTAGGGTAGTGGGAGTTGGCACCCAGACCACTCCAATGGGCAGAAGTGGTCTGGGTGCCTGGAGTGTCCCTTTAAAAAATATCTATCTATCATAGTGGAGAGTATGCAAGCTTTCTATAGGCTATCTATCGATCTGTAGATCTTTCTCTCATCTGTCCAGGCAATAATATATATATGTATCCATTATAGTTAAAAAAATAATAAGTGGAATTGCAGTAACATACACAATTTTACTTGAAATGCCCAGTTTGACGAAATGATTTTCATATAACAAATTACTTACTTAAGTTGAGCCAGAAATAGTTGCAAAAAGAGAAAAATTAACCACACTCCAATCACGTGAAGATCCAGGTGTTAAACTGGAGCAAGGGCCAGCACAATCCCTAGGGAGTAGATATCAGTGGTAGAAAGAGGATCCAGGTCCTCCAAGTATCTTCAAATGTATTTATTAGGGCAAGTGAGACACTGCGGTGTCTAATTTGTCCTAATAAATACAATTGAAGATACTTGGAGTGCCTGGATTCTGATTTAAAAATAGTCGAATTGCTATTACAGGTATAAAATATTGGTTATTTATCAGCATGTAGCTATTCTGATCTCATATAGTCATGTTGTGATTTGTATAGTTTGTCATATCATTTTATATCATTTATATTTGTCCACTTATTGGATGATCCCATTCAGTAGCCTTGCTATTTATTAAAGGGACACTATAGGCACCCAGACCACTTCAGCTAAGTGAAGTGATCTCCGTGCATATGCCACTTAACACTGCAAAGGTAATTATTGCACTTTTTAATAAACTACCAGACACCCACTAGAGGAACTTCTGGGTCACCTAACTATGTATAATGCTATACATGAGGACATCCAGCATCATCTAAAACCCTTTAGGATTGTATTGTATAATGCTTTCCCATGGGGGAATTACTTATGTGAGCATGCCATTGCCACGCATGCGCATTAGGTCTCCCCACCAATTGATGTCAGCTGGGGAGGACCTAAGCAGAGCCCAGGCCAGCGCTAAACTCAGGTAAGTGACAGAAAAGGGTTTTTAACATAAGGGGGCTTGACATAGGGAGACACCTTAGGGAGCTATAGTGCCAGGAGAACAACTTTGTTTTCTTGGCACTATAGTTTTCCTTTAAGTAGCACAGTGTAACAACCAATCAGCATAAAGAATGCTAACAGGACTAATTCAGACTAATAAAGTTAGTACAAGTTACACTTAGATGTTAGAGAATAGTAAGATTATTAGTTCCCCAGATATCATAATATACCTTTGTCAACTGACATTGCTTGTAGTAAGGAACCAATGGAATGGCACTCCACACAGAACACTCAATATCTGATTCTAGTGCACTGCCAACCCCTCTTATCATAAACAAATAGAATCAGGATAGGACACCATGGGGAATAAAATCCAAAAGCTTTATTTGAATATATATCTCAGAATAAAATCACCATGATTCAGTGCCTTATGGGCAAAACCTTGTCATTTTATACTGACATATATGCCTAAATAAAGTTTTTGAATTTGTTCCCATCTCGTTGCCAGTCCTTGTTCTTTTAGTTTGATGCTTATAGTAAGTAGATGACTTCAGATAAAAATGAAAGCAGTTTCTTTAGGATAGGAGTGATAATTGCCAATTTATAGCTGTAAACCCGCTAACGCATCCCAGTGCTATGACGGCTGTCTAGGCTGAATAAAATTAGTCATGTGGAATTGTAAAAAGGATGATGGGGGGGGGGGGGGGGGGAGGTCTCCAGATCTCAAAGAGAGCTCCATTTTTGTCACAGAGTGAAATGGTTTGGCAAACAAAAATGCTGCTCAGAGACTCTGCAGAGGTTATGTTGTTAGGGTGTTTCTTCAAATATAAAAATACAAGTGAGTAGGAGAATGTTAATTTATCCTCTTTTTTATATACTATTATGTAGATCTTAATTTTCTATGTCACTTTTTAAGTATTACTTTTTAGTAAAAATAACCCTAGGCTAATAAAAATATTGCAGGCATGGCCTAAATTTCTACAAGATGTAGTAAACATGAGCATTATTTCAGAAAGTAGGTTACAGTTCTTTTGTTATAATAATCCCAAACTCCTCCTTTCTTTCTATTTTTTTTTTTAACTCGCAGTTTTTCATAAATCACCCTGGAGCTACGGCAACTAAGCATAATTCATTGCCTGGTGATACGTACCTTTTTACCATTTAAAAGGTTAATGCAAGATATATTTCAAAAGAGATTTTCAGGAATCAGGATAAATAAATTTAGCAGCTATGCCATTACAGTTTAATTAGGAGCTTATGAAATGCAGAGAACTCACAAGGTTTAACCCGATTCTGTCAGCTCAAGTCTTAGGATGTTGCCATCACCATTAAAATGAATTATTTTCCTTTACTTTTCTTTATATTTATATATTTTATAGAAAATGTATATTACATTTAATAACGATGTTGCGATTATAGTGTCTTTGCTGCCTACCCTAAAAAACAAACAAACAATATAGTGAAGCTTAACAGATTGCAAATTGACTTACATAATAATTACTATATAAATTCCAAGCATTTAAATGGATAAATTCAACATTATAAAAAAATATATATTTTTCTTATACATACATTTTCTATATTAACTATGTCACCATGATAGATTGTATTTGATTAAATGAGACCACAGCAGAAACATTATCTATGTCCCATTCACAGGGTAATAAATAATCATATATGCTAACAAAATGTCATGCAATTATAGTAACATAATCGTGAACTAATTTCTAGGTTTGAGATCATTAACTCGTTTCCAAATCACAGTAGACATCAAATAATCCAACATACATTTTAAATTCTTGTCAGATAAAGAGAAATGCAAAAAAACCTTTCAAGATGAATTAAATTAATACTAGGGCATCTTAACATGTATATACCAAATTAAACACAGCACCAGAATTTTATAAGTAGATGTATCAGTTCTTTGATGTAGATGTAATATGATTAAGTATTGCAGAATCTCATAATACTTTTGCATTGGACCAAATGTACTTTGGAATGACAAGTTTTCAAGTGGCTTCTCTGGGAACTGTTGATCTTGAGGAAAGTCCCGTGTAGTGGACTGAAACGTCGATCATTTTAAATATAATTTAATAAAATTTGGATTTTTTTATCTGGACCGTGAGTGCTGCTACCTCTTTGCATTTCTTGGATATTTAAAGCCTTGGCTTAGCACCCAGCACACAAGGGACATTTAAAGCGTGAGTGCAAGAGCATTTTTTCTTTTATTTATATATATATATATATATATATATATATATATATTATTGGCATTTATATAGCGCCAATAGATTCTGTTCAAACGAGCATACAGTCTATGGGAAGTGGGGTTTAAAACACATTAGGACTGGAAACTTCAATTAAATAAGGTGGGAGCGAAGCAGAGCTGGAGGACAGAGTAGAGTGCTGCCCTTTAGGAGAGAGCAGGAGACAGGTATATAAGGCAGAGGTTACTCTGGGAGGCCATTATTTATTTTTCTGCTACATGTTAACTCTTTTTGTGCTGTCTTGCACAGCATTTGTTATAAATATCTGGTGAGTAAACATGTAGCCCTGATGGGTAAAAAATGCACTTCTGGTAAGTGCTACATGGACTCTTCTTTTTTGCGGGGGTGGGAAAATTTTAAGGGCTGGCTAGAAGAATATGACTTACATTTAAGCTGTGATATAGAAGTCGATTAACCAAATGGTGGTTTGGTTTTCCAACACTGCTATTTTGATTCTAGATCTAAACGGTCAAAGAACAAAGCAGAGCAAAGAGAAGTTAACATAACCAAATGCATGTGAATATAATATTATTTAGATAAAGTAATATGAGATTTTTAGAATGAAGATAAGAACATTGAGCAGTGAAAGTTGTTACATTAGAAGATTAAATTTAGATAAATGTCAAAAGATAATATTATGACTTCTTCACTAATTATTGGTGCTCGAGCACTGATGTCAAGATAAATTAGTAATGAGTTGTTCTGCTGTTCAAAGGATAGTCACATCTGTGCAGATCTGCTGATTTGGGTTAGTATGTCAGTGTATGTTTTTTTTTTTTTCAAATGATGTGTGTGCCATAGAGCTAAATCAAAATAAATTCACTTCTAAAAATAGTGCCCTAAATAATGTAGAAGAGCACCATTGTGTATTATTATTACTGTTTAGAACCAACATATACCATCGAGTTGTACAATGGGTAAATGACCCAAACAAGCTATTGCTACGAGATTGGATTTGATGGTCCTGGTCAAACAAGATTACAATCAAAGGTAAATTGGATAAAATTACTTAGAAAAAGAATATAAGGCCTAAACAAAGTAAATGTTGATTGACAATTGTATAAATGTAAATATGTCCTTTATTTGAAACATGGGAGGCACAACTTGCAAATAGAACAGGAATTGTGTAGATAAACGCACATTTTCAAAGATATTTAAATTAAGCAGATCGTTTGCAGAAATAACAAGGATTCAACTTGATTTATACACTGCTTGATATCACTTTCACATATTCAAGGGGTGACACAAACTATAAACAAAAATAATCAGGTACCATACATATGGGTAATTGTAAGGAACCATTAGCAATACAGCTTTTTAAATGTCAAAATATGGGCAACGCTGTCTGTAATTGTGCTTAATGCATATATGCAATAGTTAGTTAATTCATCTATATATTAAATGTAGAACTTTGCAAAGTACAGAGCAACCCACATTAATCTTTGTATTGTTTCAAGTGACAGCAGAGCCCTCTCACGACTTGATTGTTAGAATACAGCAATAAATATATTTTTCCTTTAAACATTGCTTTACTGTTTGTGTGTGTTGGGTGGAGAGGGGGGCATTTTCAAACCATCTGTAAAAATTATGAGGGACAGAAAGTATCTATTGCAAAAGAAAATATTTATTTCCATGATGAAACTCATTCCTGGCATTTAAAGAAAGACAATGTGGTTTTATTCACTAAATAACATTTTTCATAATTTTGGAATTCAAACCCAAAATATATATGCATTCTTTACAAATGTAATGAACTGGTTCATAGGCATGTGCAAATAAAGTTGTATTTTATATATAGTTAAGGTAGTCTTAATGTCCAAGGCAGAACAAGCAGTTAAATATAAATGCTCTAGTAGTTATCCTTCACACTTCGAGATATATTTCCCTAGCAACCTTACTATGTTTATATTGTATGTTCAATCCTATGATTGCTTATCTCTCTAGAGCCTCTCATCTTCATTTAGTACAACATGACTGGTTATTTTTTTCTTTAGATTTTCAGTTAAGTTTAGTTTAATGGGATTTTATATTTTATTTCATACACCACTCTGTAAAAATATTCTGCTCTTAAATACAATATAGTAATATTTAAAGAGGTGAGAGGTGGTTCTCAAATAAATAAATATATCTATATATATATATATATATATATATATATATATATATATATTTAACATTTTCCAGTAATAACTATTCTACTTACTCAGCATTCCACACTGTGTATTATAACAGGGGGCTTATTTATTTGTTTTGATTATTTATCAAATTGAAACAATGCACAAAGACATTTTATAGGGTATATATATTTATAGATAGGGTGCTGCTTCTCTTAAAGGAACACTCTATTTGGGAAAAAAAGTAATAATATTATGTATTCCTGTATTAGTTTAGATTACTAGCAATGCTACTCTTTAATAATAATTTATAACAATTAAAATAATTATAAATGTATTTCAATGTCATGTGAGTCTCCTCACAGCAGCCTAATCCCCTTCCAAAAAAGTTATTAATTCTGATAACCTTTGTCCAATTTTATTATTCTCAAAAAGTAGAATTCATTGTGCATGCATGGCAATTTTCACAGTTTCACCACTCTAATACTTCTCTAGGAGAAGAATAGAATTTAGTGTTTCTCCGAGGGAAGCTGTGGATAAAATATATTTAGTAAGCAAAATCTATTTCAATCCAGAGTCTCTAATATGTTTCTGTTTGATAACCACTTGTAGATATTGAAACTGTAAAATGTACACAGTACCATTTCTAGACATCGTCTGGATTTTCAGACTTTTTCATATTAATTTACTTTAACATAAACAAAAGTCCTACATACGAATTATACACGAAATGAAAGGGAAAATGCTGAATGCATTACCTTGTCGTTTCAGTTGTTTTGTTTAATAGACTCTATGCTGCAGGAGAATTAACCCCCATAGCACTGAGGAGAAACAAAAAAACTGGATTTCCCTGCAGCAGGAGACTTAACCTGTGCGTGTAAAAGTCTCGCTGCAGGCCTGCACGTGTTAAATCTCCCCACACCGATGGCTATTGCTATTACTAGATCTCCCTGCACCGGGAGACTTCACTGCCAGTTTACTCCGTGCTGCGGAGAATTAAGGCACGTGGGAGGATTTAACCTCCCTTTTATTAATATGGGGGTCATAGTAACCACAATAGGTTTTAATGCGGGTGGGGGTAGGAATTGTTAATATTTATTACAAGGAGAGCACTGCCGGCTCCCTCCTTGCTTTTTTTTTGCGCATGCGCAGTGTTATTTTTGTCCTAATGGGCAAAAACAAATAATTTTTACCAAATTTCATCCAAAGAACAAATGTTTTACAGATGAAATTTGGAATGGCTGAATTACATTTTTATTTAGTACGAATTAATTTGTACGAAACAAAATTTTCACTGGTGCACATGTCTAACCGTTTCTCAAAATGAGTGATGTTTACAACAGCAAGGCTGCAGGGGTGGAATCAATGCCCCAAAACCATTTCATTAAGATTAAGTGATTTTAGTGCTTAGACTGTCTCTTTAAGATCTTACAATCAAAGTGGTAAAATCTACATTTTATTTCCTGTCAATTGATTCTCTTAATGGAATAATTAGGTATCAGTTTTCTTAGTTCTGAGACATTATGTTTATAGTGATGTCCCGAACAGTTCGCCAGGAACCGTTCGCCGGCGAACATAGCGTGTTCGCGGTCGCAAACACACGCGATGTTTGTTCCGCCCCCTATTCGTCATCATTGAGTAAACTTTGACCCTGTACCTCACAGTCAGCAGACACATTCCAGCCAATCAGCAGCTGACCCTCCCTCCCAGACCCTTCCACCTGCATGACGAATAGGGGGCGGACCGAACATCGCACGTGTTCGCGACCGCGAACACGCTATGTTCGCCGGCGAACGGTTCCCGACGAACTGTTCGGGACATCACTACAAGTTTACTATGTCATTAAACAATATTTTTTCATTGATTTTAAATGTATTTAATGTTCTATTCGCACAGCAAAAGTATGTTTGTGTGCGCTGAAATAGTTTATTCCTGTAGCTTTATAATGATTTAATAATGAAGTTTTAGCTGTGGTTCATTTTGTTTGTTTCTGAGTTATCCATGTTCTCCCTGTTCTTTGGAGCACTGCCAAAACAGGGTCAAAAGAGTCACACACTGGAGCAAATTACACAGAAAATCTAATTTAGAATTTCCAAATCAAGGCTCAGACTTAAATGTGCATTTATGTGGGCAGAAAATGTGCTTTTCTAATATTTATAATCAATGTGGTATACCTCAAAATCTTTGCATCAAAAAAACTCTGTGCTTTTTTATCAAGATTTTGTAAAACATTATAGATCTTGGTAAGTGATAGTATGTATCATTAGTAGTGACTATTTGGGTAAATTATATTAAAAAAAACTAAATAAATAAATAGGCTATTATATAGACATGAGTCCAAACCTTCTAGAACAGGGGTAGGCAATCTTTGGCACTCCAGATGTTGTGGACTACATCCCCCATAATGCTCTTACACCTGTATCGCTGGCAAAGCATCATGGGAGGTGTAGTCCAAAACATCTGGAGTGACGAAGGTTGTCTATGCCTGTTCTAGAAGATAGAAGGTATATCCTGTGTTTCTAGGCATATTTTCATGTGATACCTTTTCTATCAATAATATCAAGAGATTATAAAATGTTTATGCTGCAACTACAAACTATTGTATTGTGTGGTATACTAATTGCTGATATGCTCAGAGGTCATCTCAAGGTCTTTATACTTTATCACTGCTTTTGTATCACATCTTAGCAAAGATTTATAATGAGTAGATTGTCATCTTCCAATTACCTGCCTAGTTAATTTATAATTCTTTCACGTTTTAATCACCATGAAAACATCAGCATAAATTAGCATATATAAAGTAACATTATTAAAAATAATGTTATAAAGCTCATCTATTTTGAAGTTAACATCTTCATTCTTTCCCTAAGTACATTAATTTTCATAAAAGCTTAAGGCACTGTACTGTCTTTAAAGCATGGCTTTGAAAATGTTAAAGTAATATGTTAGACTTTTTAAATCAAAAATCATGAACAGGTCCATGACTTGAGGAAGCTCAAGGGTGAGGAATAGTTTTTGGCTAAAACATCAGTCTTCGGGCTATAGTGCCATGTTTAAAAAAGAAATATTTTATTTTGAAGTTGTATAAAATGATTATCTCCATGTGCCTTAAGCAGAGATTGGCACTCCAAATATACTGCAGTTACCATCAAACTCAACCAATCTATATATGTTAGATACTTTCGTTCACAGCACAGTGCATGCCAGAACAAAAACATGGGTTATCAGTTCATTATAACTTAGAAATGAAAAAAAAAATATATATATATATATATATATATATATATATATATATTCTATCCACATATTCCTATTATTATCCTCTTCTTGACTGCCGCCTCACACAGGGTAGATTGCTGATATTTATGCACTATGTGATAACCTTGTACAGTGGCTGTTAAGGTGTTCTTTTGTTGCTGATAAACAGTCGAGAGAGCAGGACAGTTCGATGGTTCCCACTGTGACAATCACAAGAAAATGAAATGTCAAAGTGAGAAGCAGTGATCCCAAGCACCTAGGTGAGACTCCAGGGGTCTCTAAGGGCCTAACCCTAAATAAGTATACACAAAAAGAAAAGATAATACATTGACTCTCATTCAGATGAGAGTCGCTGTATTTCCTGGATATATCTGGGATTTTAGGTGATATAATTACATCAAGATAGAGAAAAAAAGAACAGAAAATTTAATAAAATTAGGTACAACATAAAAAATTTAACCACACAGGTACACTCCTATGCCTGTAATATGTCTAAGTACTAGGAAGGGGGATCCAGATAGAGGAAATCATGAGTAAAATGAGCTTAAATGTGATGGCTCAAAAAGGGAAAAGCCTCTATTGGCCACTAGTAAACTAAGTATAACTACATATGAGACATATGTCAGTCATGCCAGAGACAAGGAAAAAATAGATTTGATGCTGCCCTAATTTAAGAGACACACAAAGTCCCAAATATAGGCTGGATAGCCAATACATTAAATATCAAAACAATATAAATTAGTAGAAATAGCTAAAGATATCTATCAAATCATGGATTATCAGATACCAACAATATATGTGTTGATATCCTTAAACAAAACATGGGAGACAGATAATAGCCAGATATAGGGATATAAAGGAGGATAGTCATGAAAAAATTGAACTGGAATAATTAACTAGCACAGCCTCTCTCCCTGTAAACCTAGCAAGATAGGCATAAAGTGAATAGATAAAAAGAGGGTTACATAAAATAAATCAAACGTGAATAAAAGTGAACAGGGCAGTGCCCGGTGCCCATAACCTATGAAGGAGAAAATGCCCAACGCGCGTTTCGGTGCAATCCTAAGTGCATCTTCATCAGGGTTGTTTAGGGTGTACCTAATTTTATTTAGTTTTGTGTTCTTTTTTTCTCTATCTTGATGTAATTATATCACCTAAGACCACAGATATATCCAGGAAATACAGCAACTCTCATCTGTATGAGAGTCAATGTATTATCTTTTCTTTTTGTTCTTATGTTGCTGAACTACCAAGTCCAAGCTATTAATTAATTTTTCACTAATGAAGTCATATAGATGTAGCGATATGGAGGTCCCCTAAGGAAAACTATTGTAGGGGTAAGGTATCTCACGTTCTCTAGCGATTTCATCACAGTAGCTGGGAGACATTTATTAATAATCACCCGTAATTGTGATTATCCCAGGCTGGACCTGCTATCACTGGACAGTCCTACTAATGAGGCTGTCCACTAGTGGCCTGATTGGGTCTCACATGTCATAGCACCAGTGTGACAGTGATTGATGCTTGACTGAAATATTACATGTTGGGAACAGCTTTAAGTTGGCTATTGCAAGTGTCTTCAGCAGTGATGCAATCCAACAATAGTCATTGAAAGGCTCCCAGACTGGCTGTGTACACTGAGAGCCAATTACAGTGATTCTTTTTCCTGTCAGTTAAGGCAATGCGAGTACTGTGATTATATGTCACAGTAGTCAATCAGGTAATTAATCTTAAAAGTTAATTGATGGGATTAGTTTAGTGTTAGGTAGGGTTACTGTTACTAGGGTTAGTTAGTATAGCAAGGGTTAGAGTTAATTAGGATGAGGGCTAATTAAGCTTGGACATAACATGGAAGTATGCTGCTGAACACTATTTTGACAAAAATGATAGTAATCAAAGAGTGTTTTGGCAAGTAAGCTAAGAGAAATATCAAAATTACAACATGTCTCTCGTTTGATCATATATAAGTTCCCTAAAAACCTGGTAAATGTTTATATGGGAGCTATTGCTTTACACAGGAGCAGGATAAAATTGTCTCTGTAGTGGGACACATAAACCCTAAAAAAATATTAATTATTATCACTAAATTCAGCACTATTTGGTAAAAAAGCTTCTGAATATTCTACATTAAATAGTTTAACATTTATTCTATTCAGAATTGCATGCCATAATAGGTGAACGTGCAGCTGTGGGGTACTATTTTGAAAATGATTCATGTATGGTGTAAAAAAAAAAAAAAAAACTAAATACAAAGATTAGATTTGATATGGGTTGGTTATAAAATGGTTAAATGAAAAGTGGATCTTGGTAGGTCTACTTTCTACAAATATATAATTTGTTTACGTAATATATATGGATGCAGTTAAAGGAGAAAGCAGAAAAGTACAGCAAAACAAACATGCAAAACTACAAAAAGATCTCATTCACATGGGGTAAAACATGTATTGACTGCAGACATGGTTTGAATTGCAATCGGTATTGTTCCTACTCGTTCACTTAAACTTGCTTACAGCTATAATATATGTGCATAAAAACGTCCACTAATATTTTATTAACTACTTTGTTTCAAATATACTGCTCACTTTGTGTATCTGTAAGGGGACATTATAAACCAGCTTCACTCAGAAGTTCAGCCTAAATTAGATTTCCTAATTACGGGGTCCTAGGTGTAGCAAAACACTGCATACCATGATTGTTCTCCTACGCGTTTTTTCTCCTACGCGTTTCATACAACATGAAGTATTGATGATCTTCTTAGAGTCCATTTAACTTCTCAGAGAGACAATATAATATTACATTTTTGTATTATGTATATATTTTGCAGAACATGGATTGGCCCATTTTTTTGCATGCTTTTGGGTTTTTTGGAATTTTCCTTGAATATTTTTCCATGGCCAATTTTTGGCCAAATATTCACATAAATAAGAGTCAGACATTTAGAAGAAATTTAAAATTTCAGGAAAAATTGTGAGGCCAAACTGAACTTTATGGCCTTGCAGAATTCATGTTTACAGCTGTTGAAGGACTATATCTCTAATTAAAGTTGGCAAAGCATCATAGGAGTTGTAGATCTAAATTGGCTAGAATCTACCTTTTGGCATCCATTTTGTCCAATAAGAAAAGATCAAGCAGAAATAAGTGAAAACTGAAATAACTGAAAACCTGAAAGAAATAAATGACTTACAATTTCTGAATATATATAAACACAGCTAAAACCAATTTTGAAGTGCCCAATTCTGTTTACATACACAGGTACACTTGTTCTTTGCAATTAGAAGTGACAACAAGAAGTCAAACAGTTACATCGTTTTTTTAAGGTTGATAGCAGGCATTTAATCTATGTGATAGAATGTTCATCTAATTACTCTACTGGTGATATCAAGGCAAGAAAAAAAAACTACAACTTACTCAATTAGGTTTAACAGAGGAAATTAACTCTATCCAAAAGATAAGGACCACATTGTCTGAGTAACTAACTGTTTAATGCCTGTAATTAAAGAAATATTGTAACATAAAAGCAAGGTATTTAATACCGTTTTCAATCAAGATATATCAGATTGAAGTCAGTGAAACACTAAAATGCATCTGAATCTGAATACTTTAATGTGGAATATAGACACTCTGTGCTAGCTTGAATATATGGTACAATAAAGGAACACAGAAAGAGGAAGTCTGCTAGCCCCTCCAGGATTAATGATGGAATAATTGCATCATAGTAAACTAGCCTTGAAAGATTCTATATTAAAATCGAATGTCCCAGTCATTTAGAGGTCGCAGGTCTGTGTGTAGCTGAAAATACGAAATAAGTAGGTC
This sequence comes from Pelobates fuscus, assembly GCF_036172605.1. NCBI lineage: Eukaryota > Metazoa > Chordata > Amphibia > Anura > Pelobatidae > Pelobates > Pelobates fuscus. The sequence continues at coordinate 118,041,398 of NC_086317.1, forward strand.
ATCCCATACAGGAACAGAATCTTTAGGCACCAATATGGGATGATGGCAATAAATATCATTGCTACATAACTGGTTAATAAAATGTTAATGAGTACTAGGTGGAAAGTATTTTAACATGGAATAAGAGTACAATATTTTTATTGGAGCAATAAATAAAAAAGGCATGTGGGATTCAGTATGTTTTTCTTTAACTCTTTCTTTTCTTCCTAGTCTAATGTATATATCACATATTCATGGCATAGATGTAATTTAGCGTAGCAAAAATATATGTTATAACGTTATAATCCTAAATTATCTTCCTTTCTACTCAAGCACTAATTTCTGCCAGGAAGAGAATCTAGTTTTTTCTACCTGGGCTCAAATTCACGTTTGCCTGAAGACATGTAATGCCTCCCCCCATTGTACAGGAGATCAATAAGCTCACACAACAAAATACTGCTTTTCTTACAGGCACAGTATGGAGCAGGGTATATAAATGGCCCTCCCTATTTAAAAAAAAAGTAGGGATGCACGGAGGCTTGTCCGATAACCACTCTTCACACAGCCAAGACAAATGACCTAACTACCTACAAGAGGAGTAGTCCAACTGGCAATAGTGAAATCCACACACTAGATCTTTGTCTTTCTTCTTTTGGTCAATACTCTGATACCATTGTATATACCTTTAGGAGACACATATATTGACTGAGGATTGTTTTTTATCCTGTGGTTGGCAAGAGTTTGGAGCTGTCACTGTTTGTACTGCTGTCTCATATTAAATTTTGTATTATGGACTTGGGATCTGGGATTGTAAAGCAGACACCCATTATGTATATACACTCTTGCAGTTATTTTTCCTCCCCTATATCTGGCTACTACCAATCCCCTGGTTTTCCTTTGCGCTTATGTGTGCATATTGTATATACTGCTTTATTTTGTTTAGTTCAGGTGGACCTTATTAGAAATAAGGGTGTTTCATCCTATAGGGAATTATACTGCAGTATATTACACCCACTGCAAATCTGTTCAGTGTGATTAGTTCAGTGGAACAAACTGGCTAAAAGGAAGTAAAGCCAGCGGTATTCCACCATGCCTGATATTTATTTTTACTCATTACACACACTGTGATTGTTGGAGTTGAGGTAGTACAGGAGTTAGGTTCATACTGAAATTACTATATGCATGTTAGCCCATTTCTCTTGGCTTTGTATACACAGTATTATTAGGGTTAAGCCCTAAAATAGCCCTGGTCGGTCCACAGATCAAGTTGAAAATGCAGTTGCTTTGGAGCTAATGTTAGTTGCTTTATTGTTTTTTGCACTCTTCACATGGTATGGAGGATGTATTTCCTTCCTCAGTTAATGCACAGTATGTTTGTTTGGTTTGTATTTCTTTTAATACTTGGTTGAGTTATACATTTCAAAACATAGCCAATAAACAAGCAAATTATCCATCGCTGACAAACTCAAAGAGAATTGTTTAAATCTGTGAGCATGGTACAAACCTGCAGATCGTTTGCATTCACTACTGCTGTATAACAAATGAGCATCTTGTTAGGTTACATGTTTATGTTCCTTAAATTACAGCTTTAACTGTAAAGTAAAATATGTGCACAGTTTAGCTTATATTTGATTATCCACATTGCACTTGGAAAGGATTCAGCACCATGGAGAGCATAGCTCCCAAGTGATTTGAATAATGGAGATCAGATGGTATGTTTACATAGATAATGTAGTCCTATTGATGTTGTGCACTTTCTTTGACTCACTAATCACACAAGGCTCATATATATAATGTGACATGCTTGACAGTTTTCCTTGTAAAATTCAAAACTTGCTGCTTGTCATTGCGATGACAGACAATTTTAAAGAAACACAGCAGCGTGTAGATAGTAACAATTGTACCATTTTACTAATTCTGCAAGACATTTTCCAATGTTTTAAATGGACAATAGATAGATAGATAGATAGATAGATAGATAGATAGAATTATTTCATCATAATGCATATTTTATCTCACTATGGATAGAACATGGAATCGTTACGGGGCCTGAACAATTTCTCATCAGGATAACAAAGGAAAGGAAAGAAAAACTAAAACTGAGAGGCAGGAGGAAGAGTGTAAAAAGTGTCAGAAAATGATTGTTTTGATGTAAAGCAATTTTGGTAGGAATAGAATTAGGAAAAAATGGCATGTTAGCAGGGTAGAAAAAATTATTGTGGAAACAATTTAGTTTTAGCTGGAAAGTAAATAAAAAAAGCCACAGATGAGAAGGGGTGATTTCTTAGAGGTTAGTTTCATTACCGTATATATATATATATATTTGTATATGTTTTGTAGATATATTTTGTGAGAAATAATATGTTTATTATATTCTTTGAATTGCATTTTTATTAGTTTTACTCTATTTACAATACAATTTTTAAAAATTATTATTTTTATTTAATAGACAGTGTTTTACCAAGAAAGATATTTTGAGATGGGATAAACAAATGTACACTGTATTAAAATATCTACAAAACAAACAGTTAAACATAAGCAGTAGTTACAGTGGTTACAGCTGTAAATATTTTTTTTTAAAGAATGCAAACTGCATTTTTTGGAATGCTTATCACAGTTGATAATGCTGTATGGCCCACCGGTAAGCTCCAAAGGGCAGCTGGAGCAGTGTAATAGATATTCCATAAAATCCCAAGGATACCTGTTAGTAGCTGAACATCTGATGGTTATCACTAGAGGGATTCCCCAGCTTTACATTGTTCAACACTCCGTGAATACTCTAGACTGACAGATATCAAACAAAGAAGAAACACAATTCTCCTTTTCCACTGTTGGCAACAGTTCTATGATAGGTTGTCAAAGATCTCATTCGCTGTTCTCCCTGCCTAATAGCATAATCAGAAGTGTGCAAAGTGTTCATTCTCTGCTGGGGTATTTCCAGACTCTGTAAATCACGTTTTGATTGTCCCAATAGATATTGATATCGGGGATAATATCGCTTGGTTTGTTTATCGTCCTGAAGGCACTGGATGTTTTATGACAAATGATAGCAGATAATGATCTCAGTAATAGAGGTCAATTATAGAAAACATCCAGACACATTAATACTCAAACTAAAATAAATAAAAAGCAAAGGATTGATAACATACTCGGGCAGTATATTGGGGTGCATCACCACTCACAATACTTTTCCATAGAAACACATTGGATTGGCTGAGATAGTCAATTCTGATTATCTCAGCCAAGGAGGTGGCATGTGTGGGCGGAGCCAAATGCCACACTGGCCAATCAACTCATAGAGATGCATTGAATCTATGGGGAAAGTTCAATGTCTCCATACAGAGCGTGGAGCACTGAACGTCTGTCCTGGACAATGTCCATCTAAATTACTGCCACAGGAGGTGTCCCTAGGCAGCAATATAAACACAGTTTTTTCTCTGAAAAGGCAGTGTTTACAGCAAAAATGGACATATTAGAACAACTACATGAAGCTACATTTGTTCTGGTGCCTATAGTGACACTTTAAGAGTGTTTTTAAGCACCTGTGATATATGCACATAGCTTTTATAGATATTTGGTATAACATACTACATATACATATAATACCTAGACTAAAGTAATTATCTTGGACAAAATTTACAGTTTTAATTAGATATTTTTACACTATTAGCTATTTTAGACTTCATTTCATTTGGTAGTCAATCTACCACAAGTCACATTTTGGTAAGCAAGACAAGCCTATTTTTGGCATTCAATTATGCTGTACCCACTTGGCAAGACTATAGAATGCTAATATTAATATATTATGATATTAATTTTAATATATTCTTTAAAGTAGCATCTCTCTACTTTGATATATATATAAACTTTAAATTTTTAATTTCCTGTAGATTCTAATATATTTAATTTATATATTTAAAAATCAATAAAGACTTTTAAAAATTAAATTTAAAGTTGACCGATGATTACTCCTATCAACATGATATTCTGACCCTGATAAGCATTACATTTAGAAACTTTATGTTCCAACACATCTTGCAGCATCAGGGGAGCAATAATTGCAAACATGCTGGTATTTAAATATAGACTAGTAGAAGCAATGATTAAGAACCTGCTAGTAAGAGCTTACAATTTTAATATTAAACTTGAAGTTTCTGCACATATTGGAAGCCAATATAAATTAAGAGGCAAGATTCATAAACCTGCCGTTTCAAATGTCCAAGGGAATACTTCCTGTGATAATAAACTTGTTACTAATTATGCTGTATTTTATACACTGCTGTGATGCAGTCTGTAAGTAAACATGTTAGAAATAACTTGGCTTTCCATCTTAGCCATCACCTTGATAAGTATATACAGTATGTGATCAAAATATATTTAATTTAAATTGACTTAATTATAATATTAAAATAAGATATAACTTGACATCATATTGTTCAATATTTATAAAAAATAATACAATATTTAATTTGAATATTACATTGATATATATAAAATATATTTTAAATAATAAAAGTCAAATAATAAAAAGTTAACTAAATAAATGTAATATTCAAATTAAATATTGTATTTTTTTTTAAATATTGCATATATATTATATATATATATATATATATATATATATATATACACACACACACACAAAAGGATTAGGTGTACAGCTTATTACCATAAAATAAAACACAATAATACCATAAAACTTGTCAAAGTATGTATAACAACACTACACACAATGCTTAAACCTGTGCTATCCAAATGGAGAAACAAAGGATAGATGCATTTTACCTGCCCTTAGAGTGGTAACACAATGTCTATAGCAGGTAAAATAGCAAGGTCAATGAACAAAGCAAGGGATTTCAGAGATACACAATAATGAGAAGCCAAGCCAGGTCAAGGTCTATGGATTGCAGAATAGTCAGACGAAGAAACGAACAAATAAAGAAACCAGGAATTCTCAGAAAGAGGAATGTGATATTGGGATCACAAAGAAACCATAACACGTCACTGAAGATGGAAGACTCAAATATTTATAGGCCTGGGGTTGTTTCCTTAATAGCCACACCCAAACACTTGAATGGGCATTGGCAATGAGGTAATGATGTCATTAAGTGGGCATGGCCTGATGATGATGTAAATGGGGCAGGGCTATTGCATCAGAAATACTGGTCAATGTGTCTGAGGTTGTGTAATTGCAGTGGTGCTTACTTGGGGAGGCAGGATTACCTGGTGAGTGGCGCAACACACAATGTTGAGGGAGGCTGTTTGCTTCCACCTTGCATTATTCTCAAAGTAGATGTTCACTCCAGGACATAAAAAACACCAGACTCAGTTATGTAGATTTATTAAAATAATTGGATAATTGTATTTTAATCTAGCTTTTGGTTGTTTTGTTGTATGTTATATTACCTGACTAACAATATGTCAATGTATGTTAACTAATTTCATTATGAAAATATTTAATCAGATATTTTGTGCTATAAATGTAACCAAAATGTGTTGATCAGTCCATCAAAGCTTTTAGCACCTCTTAAATGAAGCTTTGACCTAGACCATCAGTTTATATAATTTATTGAACATCTAAAGAAAATGCTTTTCACATCCATTATAGTGGATAGTTATGCTGTATAAAGAATAACCTTTTATAAATATCTTTTTATTTTATTTATATATAGTCATAATTAAATAGAGAGAGAGGGTGAGGGAGAGGGAGGGAGAGAAAGAGAGAGATACTGATGTAAGAGTGGCTTGTAAGGAAGTACACTCATGGTTATATAATATTGGCTGCAGATCTGTTCCAGCTACCCAATTTGCTAATTTCAATTTCCTACTAGCATATGGTCAATTGACCTACTAGCATTTGAAATAATTGAAACATTCCGTACTATGGAATAGAATAAAGGACATTTTGTTGAGGGTGCAGAAATGTCCTGCTCTCTTAGCATCCTATAGTACTGCCACTTTTTATTTTCCTGAATATTTGGGGAAATAATTAAGAAACAAGGGCAAATTAATTGCAGTGTCCCAGCAATAACACAATGGTCTTGAAGCCTTCTCAACGAGCAGAGAGTGTTCTTCACACCATTAGTTTATGTGTGCACTCATTTGCTACTTGCATAGGTTGTGACTAAATGTGAATTGTCTGGTGCTCATTTTCTATGGCACACAAGTGATGCCATGATATCATATGTGTAGTGTCTGCATTTCAGAGAGAAGTGGATACAGAGAATGTATCTACTGCTCCCTTATATTGACTTATGAGTTAAACATGGTTTAAATCTTACCAGGGGGTGGCATCAGAAGATTCCTGGCACCATAACCACTATAGTGTATTGTACTGATGAAAGTGCTTAGATTAGCCCTTTAAAGATTTAGCAACTGATATCACAATTTGGTTTAGACTGTCCAGGAGAAACATGATATTGTTTCTGTTTTCCCTTCTCTCTTTGCTTCCCAACTAGTGCAAATAGTAGATCTTAATAATATGGGGCTAAGATAAAGGTGCACAGTTCCAAGACAGAGTTAAATATTGTGGTGTGGGATTTAGCATTTAGTTTAATTTTGCAGAATGACCGTCACATATATGTTCAAAATAAAGAATACGAAAACTTAGTATTAAAACATATGAGAATTAATTATTTCCCTTAAAGCATAATAAAGAACAAAAAAACATGTTGGCAATGCAACAAAGTAATGTTCATAAGAAAATAAGAAACAATTCTTTAACATAAAGAAGATAATTTCTCAAAAAGTAAATGGTCTCTTTTATATAAATAATAATAATAATTAAAAACATTGAACTAAAGTATTCATTTGTAAGAGATAACATATGGTAATCTAAAGATTTAGATGAGATTCTGATTGACAAACAGGGAATTTGAGATTCACAATCATCAGTGGAGAAGAAGATGAAACATTTATTTTTTATGATTCATTAATATTCAGATTTTTTAAATAAAGAAATTACCATTTTGGTGCTGTCTTTTTCTTGATATATATTTTAAGCATATCAATGACATTTGAATGTAATAAATTACTGTTGTGGATTAAGCTGCATTAATATAAAATGGATGTCATCTGCCACACAAGTGTAGGATTTATAGATTTTTTTAAGTCAATAGAGATAGCATTAAGAGGTTAACATGTGTTTAATTTTGGGTCCCTTTTACTATAGATGTACCATAGGAATTTATTTATCATGTTATCTGGGTGCTTAGGGAATTTCTAGATTGATTATCGGAGTCCTACGAGAGTAGCACAAGGCATTCTTCTAAACAAAATGTTAACGATGCAGACATAAGACATAACTTAAAATTGAATAAAAAAACATTATTTTTGGAAAGCCCTTACTAACTGCCATTCTCACAACTCATCTATGTATTACTGGATTCTATATATGTCTATAATAAGGGGGCAGCATGTGGGGAAGCTCTGAACATCATGTGGCGAGTGAAAGGGGCATGTATGTGGCTGAGTGATATGCCACCTCTATGGCTACTCTCTGCATCCTTCTCTGAGATCCCATTCAAACCACATAGAGGAACATAAAAATCATGTACCGCAGTCTTGAATAACAACTCTGCAGTAGGTGGATTAAGAGACATACAAAGGGTAAAGGGGGTTAAAAGACACACAATGGGGTAAATGAGGGATTACAATAAACACAAGATGTAAGAGTGCTTAAAGACACAAGGGGTATAGGGGAAAGAGACATACAGAAAGGTTAGGGGGCAAAGAGGGTAAAGAGCAGTTAGGAAGGACACACAAGGGATTAAAGGGTATCAGGACATATAGTGAGGCAAAGACTTAAAACGAATTAGTGAGGCTAGGAAAGACACAATAGGGGCATTGGGAGATACACACAAGCAGATGTGGTGGATGTAAATACACGCCCCAGGGGTGGAAGGACAAACAGAAAAGGTTTTACAATTGTCTACAGGTAATCCTACCCAGAGTGCCAAATTACATGGATACACCTCTGGATGTTAAATAATGACATGTAGTTGTATATTTTGTCATTCCAAATAGTTAACAATACAGAGCATGTACATTTCTGATTTTTAACTGTTTGAGTAGCTTAACCGCATGGTACCATAGGTTGACAAAACAGAATTAAGGAGTTTATTCACGAGTGAATGTCCATGAGTGCCCAACCAACTTACTAAACTCCACCCAAAGCAGCCAAGATGGAATCATATTTGATTTTTTAAAATCACCTACTGTGGCTTTAGTTTTCCACTCTAGTAGTCAATGAAATATAATATAATTCATGATTTAGTCAATAAGCCTCCAAACTGTTTTAAATATATGGTAAGTTTCTTTAACGTGCTAGTACATATGCAGGGCTGGAGCTGCAATTAAAAATGTAAAAATGATTGCTTTCCATTTGGTCTGTCCAAGCAATGCAATGTATCACTGTGTAATCATCTTCTTACATATGCAAGGTTGGCAGGGAAGCAATCGAAACATGGACTATAACAAATATGAGATTTAAAAAAAACATATACCCAAAAATCCCTACTTAAACTAATATTTACTTGTTTTGATAAACCATATATAAAAGTATCATTGTATCTTATCTTATCAATCTCAAACATGATTAATTTGTGTAAAGAACGCTCAAATCCAGTATTTACTATATGTCAGCTGAAGTTGTGAACATTTTGATAACATTTTCAGTGGAATTACTCCATACAAATGATTAATTGTTGCTGACAATGGTTAGGTAACCCATCATCAACTACATTACCTTGCATTATACTTTAAAACACACAATTGTCAAGTCTCCTTGTTATATATCTTCTGCATTCCATAGCAGGCCTGTGTTAAGCAGAGAATAATTTAAAAATAGGTAAACAATATCTATTTTTAAAAATGTCAGAGGCTTTCTAGAATGATATTAAAATGCCACTAAAGAAATACGCACAGGCAGATGCAAATAGTCTTGCAGAAGATCAGTAAATAGAGATAGACAATATCTACTACTCAGAGTTAGCAGCAGAAGAAGTCTGAAACTCTACATTTCCATCGGGAGCCCCCACAAATATATGTAAGATTCATCTGATCGTTAAACATTTGGTTAACATTTTCCACTTTTTGGCTCCAATTGGCTTAAATGTGTATATAATCACTTTATAAAGTTTTGCAGGTATATTTTGCAAAAATGCCAATGCAGTGTATATAGCCACAATTTGAAAATGAATGCGCTACTAAAAATAAAAAATAAAAAGTATATATTATTTCTATATCTTATTCTCAGTACCGCACTGCCTAATCCCTTAACAACTGTGGCATACCTGTACTTGGGGGTGAGGCATTGCTGAATACAAATATGTGCATTTTATTGCAGTAAAAGCTAATAGTATTATGGAATTTACAGTTAAAGTTCCACCCAGAACTTGAAAAATAATATTTCTTAATTTCTCAAACTTTTTGAGATTGTATTCATATTAAATTGTTTCATATACAAATATTTGATATGAAATGAAAGTCCTGTTTTAGCTGAACAAAATGATATACATAATTAGGGTGGGTGCACTTAATATTAAAGAGGTAAATTATGGTTGAACAGACGTAAAGCTCAAATTTTAGGTTTTGTTTTGATTAGAACATGTACAATTGCCTCTGTCTTTAAGGGGTTAAACCAAATATAAATCACATTACAATATTTGACTCTTTTTCTCATTCTCTCAAAACCTTTTTCCATTTAACCCACATTCTTCTAGCAAGTTGTTCATGTCTGCCCTTTGCTGCCTTCCAAATGTTGTTTTTTTATGAGATATTATCAATTTTTCATGTTTCTCCTTCCTGCTTTTCCTGTCTTTTATCTCAACTATCTGGGAAAAGATCAAAAGTTGGTTTGAGCTCATGCAGGTCCACAACGAAATCACTGTTTTGGATACATAGCACTTTTATCTATCCTTCTGAGAATATTTAGCTTCTCATTTTGGAAGACCTTTCATCTTATGTATAATTACACACCACTTCTAGAAAGTTAGCTTGTTTAATCAGGGCCCTCATAAACTCTTGATTATGAATGCCTAATATGTGTCCTCATTAATACTTTGTTTATCCATTGTACACTGCTGAAGAGCATGTTGGTACATCATAAATAAATGAATAAGAATTTTGTGGGAAGAATAATTGCTAATGTATCAGTTTGATTGTCCATAGTTTTAAGCAGGCCACTGTGAATGATAAAAAAATCATCTCAGTTTTACTTAGAGGGACACGTTGGCACCATTACAGTTTTAATGCATCTGCAGGAAGTTTAGATAGTATGCTGTATTTTATGTATGCTGAAAACATGTTTTTTAGCAAAAAAACAGAGAAGTGTTATGAAGATTTCTTAACCTTAAGCACACTCTATTCACTGCAATTCCTTTATTTTTAGATTTCAGCCTAATTGACTTCCTTCCATCTGTGAGATTCCTGTCCAGGGTCATTGCATTTCCATAGGCCACTGTTATGTGTATTGGGAGGGGTAAATGTATGATGTCTTCACAACTTCAATGTACACACAATAACAGGACATGAAAGTGCAATGATGTATGCAAAATTGACTTTTTAAAATAACACTCCAAGTATCATAAACATTACAGAGAGCTGTCATAGTTATGGTGTCCGGAGTACCGCTACAAAACCACATTGTTAGTAGGAAAACTGCTATTTTTAGTTTTTACATGCTGAGAGGCACTCCCCACCTCCACTACAACTAAGCATGGTGGTGCAGAGCCTAGCTCATTAACTGAGAGCGATCAGATGACAGTTTCAGCCAATGAGCTTGCTATCTATCTAGCTTTCTGTCAGCTGTAGTGAAGTGGTGACCGGCAGACACCAGGTAAGCAGTCAAATAATTCTAAATTGGCTTAGCTACTTATAATGGGGAGAAGGGTTGCCAGTACACTCTTTGCACCATAACCACTACAAGACAATTAATAAAGTCAAAGGAGAGCTGCACACAAGTGGGAGCTCAAATTTTTATTTATTGGAGATCAAAAAGGCCAAAAAGATACAACGTTTCAGCATAGAAGCCTTAGTGATGCGTCGTTGTCATTGTATCTTTTTTTTGTCCTTTAAGATCTCCAATAAACACATTTCACACTATGTTGTGATACCTGTGGACCTCTATTTTCACTATAAGACACTGTAATGGTTATGTCTTTGGAGTGTTTTTTTTTGTCAGCTGTTTTTATGCCCATTCTCATTAATATTGCTCCTATTTATATGGATATCATATCATGTCAGGGGTAACACTACCAATGTTAAGAGAAATCAGAACAAATTGATGTATCTAATGAATACTGCAAAAATGGGCTTGAGAATTTTTTGCACTTATTTTCCATTGCATTTCAATCTATACGTATTGCACTTGTTTATTAGTCTAAATTGAATAAATATGTAATATCATATAAATATTTAGTTCTATATGACCCATATCTCTACCTCTCTCTAACGACATGAACCAGCTGACAATATTTCTTATGGGATGCTTTCTAACTGTTCAAGATCAATAGAATAATCAATTTCCCACAATCTGAACTAATTAGACTTAGAACCATTGCAAAGCGATACTAGTTAAATTAATTCAGTAATCAGATATGAATTGCAAACCCAGCCATGTGGATAACTTGATTACATGAACACAACGGTAATAAACAGAGACTTTTATGTACATTGAAACAAAGAAACACTGACTGCAAATATGATCAAATTGCTCCACTAAGCTTGTCCGTTACTATGTATTTGAAAACAATTAATTCACAAAAAATGTCACTTCTGGATATCTTTCTTGTCTTTATCGCAAGCATTTACACTAGAAGGGTGTTCTATAACAACTGTTTGGTATGCAAGTACCATAGTACTAACTTTTAAAAAGTTTTTATTAAAGAGAGTATAAATCAGTGTTCTCTAACCAGGTCCTCACCACCAGTCCAGGATTTATGTATTTCCCTGTTTTATTCAAATGGAGATACTGAAAAACCTAGACTGTTAGTGGTCCATGAGGACTGGGTTGGAGAACACTGGTATGGATCATAGAACAAAATCTCACTTGAAAGTACATAACAGCAAGCGCCTAATTTACAACAAGGTCTAGTGTACATAAAGACAACTGTTAGAACACAACACGTCAAAGGGTAAAAACAAATATGCACAATATTGAAAGTGTGGATACATTATGTGGAACAGCATAAAGGCTGTCAACAGCAGATAAGTCCAGAATCACACATATATCCAGGAAAATTTGAGAAAACAAATAAGTAGTGCCCTGGTAGAAGACAAATAAAAAAGGGTTGTCAACCTCTCTATTTTAGAATAATGCAGCATTGCTACTCAAGGTGAGAGAAAAACAGGTGATATTACTAGAAAGCATGAAGAAGGTGAAGACTTTGTTATAGTACAAGAGGTATCGCAAGAGAAAGCATCCTATGGGAATAAGAATGGATGAGGAATAGAGTGAAGCAGAAACGAGGGGAGCCAGAAACCAGAATGAGTGAAAATGGTGAACACGAGAATAAGAGATAATAGAGTATAGGAGAGAATATGGGGTGAAGCAGATACAAAGGGAAACATGGGGCAGTGCACTGCATTGTGGAGAAAACAATTAATTTGGAATTTGCAGTTCACTGGATTTAGTTTTAATGATAAATATTTAAGTTGACGTTCATGAGAAGTATGTATGTAATTCCAAAACTAAATGATACATCCCTACCAACATTTCCCTTTAAAAACTTAAATTACCTCTTAATATTCAATAATAGAACTAGTTAGCAACAGTATAAATAAAAAAAAAAAATAAAAAAACTTAATTATATAACATGCTAATGACAAATGGCTCTTTAATTATTTTTTTACTAAATGGCTGAGTTTAACAGGTTTGTGCTTTGAATTACTCTGTAACTATCTTCATTGCTATGCGTGTATTTCATCAGCCTTTTTCAGAAAATGTGTACATTGGGCTATATTTACAATAAGCAATTCTTGGTCAACATGCTAAATGTGGACCCGTATCCATAGAAACCAATGGAATGTTCCTACTAATTGCTCCACACTTAGTACTCCCCAAGAATTGCTCTTTATAATTATTTCCCACAGTCTTTTCAAGCATGTGTATAAAAAAAATCACACAAATGAAATGTTTAAATGCAAACTATAGCTCCTATAAAATTCTGTAATTTCAGCTCTACATATATTACAAATATACACAAATACACATTTTGTACCTTGACTAAATATTCTATTAGGATTTGTAATTGTTATTATTAGGCTAGTAGTAAAATATTTCTCAATCCTTATTCTGAGTCATACTTTACATGAAAATGAAAGGCCAAAATTGCTAAACTGAAAAATATTTCTGATTTGGAGAACTTATCCAATTCTATATTTTTGGTCCAAAGTTGAAAATTCCTTGGTGATCTGATGACAATTCACAGATTAGTAAGTAATCCCGCAGGTTGTTAAAAAATAGAATGTTTTTAGCCAACTTGAAAAAAAAAATAAACAATCTCAAACAAATTCAAAAAACTAGTCAACTCAACACATTCTTTTAAACATCAATTGTCTACATGGATTTTTAAAAAAATACCTGAAAGAAAATATTTTCCCCATATTATAGGAAACAAAAATACTAATTCAAATGCATCTTGTTAATGTTTAGAAATCTTTATTCCTTTAATTGTAATGAAGATAAAATAGTACATATGAATTAATTTAAAAGTGTTTAATCAACAAAATTGTATCCATAGTTTACCAATTTAGTTAGAAATGTTTTTATACTATTATTATTATTGCCATTTATATAGCGCCAACAGATTCAGTAGCGCTTTACAATATTATAAGAGGGGGAATTTAACTAAAAATAGGACAATTACAAGAAAATGTACAGGAACGAGAGGTTGAAGAGGACCCTGCTCTAACGCGCTTACAGTCTATAGGAGGTGGGGTATAAAACACGAATATCTGTACGTGTCAAAAATATGATTCTATGTGAGATAAAAATGAAGTAGTTTTTTTTTATTGTGATTTCAGTTTGCTGTTAGTATATTTTTATTGTTATGCATATTACTGCTGTTTTTTCCTTACACGTATATTTAATATATTGGATATAAAGTACCCAGCAAATATTTTGTGTGTTTCCCTTTTTCCTGATTTTAATTTTATCCCCTAACACATGGAATCCTTGTGTGACTCAGTTGTGGAATTAGGGATTCTGTATAATCAGTAAATATTTGTTTAAAGAGCTTTGTTTTATGACTCACTAGGGACCACATATTGTCAGCTGCTTGTTTAGCAATTCTCCTAGAGTTTGGCTGTTTTCTAAATGTGTCATTTAAAAATTGTATGCAGTAAATATAAGCATGAATTCTCCAGACATTTCTATATGCATTATTTTTTTAATATCCTATTATTGTTGAATAATTGTTTAGATCATTTATAAGTAATACAAATTCTTCCTAGACTCGACAGCTGACCAAAATGCTGTCACTTTTTGCTTGACATTTCCATATATGTCTGTACTTTTGTAAACTTTCTGAGTGTCTGGACCTTGTATTTAATTGATGAGCTATACTATGGGACTCACCAACCCACACGTTAAGAGCACCTATATATTTATGACATTTTACAAAGAAAATATGAGTGCTGTCCCCTCTCTTACATAGAATTATACAGACTATACCGAATTATATCATAACTTTAATCGGGGGTTCTCCCTATTTATTGGGGTCATTCACATTTACCTGTATATATTAGTCCCCCTATTCCACAGATCGTTCATTATAGTCATCACCAGCCCAGACTCCACCACCCAAGGACTAAAAGAATAGATGGGTGTTTTTTATTTAATTCCCATCATACCATACTCAACTAAAAACTGTGAGCAACTTGTAAATATGTGACTCTGTCAACAGCTCACTGACTGTGAATAATCAATCTGTATTTTTTCAGTAAATATAATTTTATTTTTCCTTGTATGGTCTTTAGAATGACCTATTCAATTAAAAAATGAGTCTGCAAAATTCAGCAGTTGTAGTTTTTGATTCACACAGCAGGATCTAGGAGTCTATACACTGAATAGTAAGTTATAATAAAATGACACAAAAAAGAAATTTTTTCCAACACAGTCGGCAGAATTTTTCTAGTTCTGCTATTCTGCCTTGCTTATCCAAGTTTATTGTCACCTCACTGCAACACATTGTTTAATAATTAGACACCTCATTTAATTCATTTAATATATGTACATGTACTTTGGACATAAATTAGCTCGAATTTGCATAAATGAAGCACTGCTAAATGTTTTCAGTTTTCTACAAGACGAAAGTGCAAATGGTGTTGTTAGGTACAACAGGGAAAGATTAGACAGTAACTGCGATTCACAGGTTTCACTTTGTTATGCGTTTGTAATAATGGTTGTAAACCAAACCTAATTCTCAAAGAATATAATTAAAGAACATCTGTGCAATTACAATTATTTTTAACCTTCTGAGTCCCAGAACAGTTTGTCTTTCAAGCTATAAAGTATTGTAGAAAAAATACAATCAATGTGTACTGTTTCCATTATCGTATTCTTATCGCATCATGGTACTTATTATATTCTGCATTTAGCATAAATGTCACACAATCAATACATAACCTAGTTAATATTTAATATATATTTTGATTATGGAAATACATGCACAATTTTTTAAATCATTAGAGAAAATTCTATTTTTTGCATTCTCTATGTAAAATCCAATTTTTTATGTTAGTGGAAGAAATGTATAATTTGTTTATATTGCATCCAAAACCAGCTATCCTCACTTCTAAAAGCTTAATCAAAGTGTGACACTCTTGTATTTAAGGTGTTAAGTCACCTTTTCTTTTATTTGTCAGCTTTTATTTGTGAGGTGCTACCACAAAGTATATATATATATATATATATATATATATATATATATATATATATATATATATATATATATATATATATCCTGGATATAAGTTATATCCATTATATCTTCTGTGCATGTGAACACCGTTTATATGTAATAGATAAATATAATAAAATACTCACTGTGCATGATTCTACTGACATAGCCTTTCAGAGTAGAGGGGACAGCTTACAAAATCATAATTTTCAAATTGGATTTGAAACCATTTTGTTTCATGATGAATTGAGCAAAGTATAGCTTAGAGGAAAGATGAGACAGGGGGGATATGATAGAAACATTTCAATACATAAAGGAAATCAATACAGTAAAGGAGGAGACTATATTTAAAAGAAGAAAAACTACCACAACAAGAGAACAGGGTCTTAAATTAGAGGGGCAAAGGTTCAAAAATAATATCAGGAAGTATTACTTTACTGAGGGGGTCGTGGATACATCGAATAGCCTTCCAGCTGAAGTGGTAGAAGTTAACACAGTAAAGGAGTTTAAGCATGCGTGGGATAGGCATAAGGCTATCCGAACTATAAGATAAGTCCAGGGACTAATGAAAGTATTTAGAAAATTGGGCAGACTAGATGGACCGAATGGTTCTTATCTGCCGTCACATTCTATGTTTCTATGTTTCTAAGTAGTCACTACATTGCCCTAAATGACATCTTATTTAAATTGTATGGTGTAATAAGTTTATGGATGTAGTTCAGACCACTGTACACTCTTTTGGTTAAAGACAATATGGGCTGTAGCTGTTGTACTGCTGAATCCTGCAACAGCCCAGAATCGAGTGCACACAGTCAATTTAGGTAAACTTTTGAAAGTTATGCATTTATAACTGTTTAGTGCTATGACCCTAAGGAGGCCTTCAGCTCTTCTTATTTTTTTTTTCTATGTATATGTTGAATTGACAATCAATTCAACATAGAAACCACTAGAAAACTGTTTATAGCCTTAATGCAAAATAAACTCTACAATATGCTGTCGTGTTTGTGTGTAACTTTGGAAAAAAAAAGTGCAAACAAGGTCAGTTTTCATATGAAAGATCTTAACTTTAATTTAAAAACATGACAAATGTATGTGTTTGTTTAATTAACCTAAAATACATTTATTCAGCATTTTATGCCAAGTTCAATACATATTAATATTGTTAGCTGGAGTGTTTCTGTGCTTTGCCGGTTATTTTTATTTTTTTTATTTTTTTTAATGGCATGGAAAGAATAATTACTCTTTCTGATGAATATCATTGTTTGTGTTATAAAACAAGAAATAAACTTCATGGAGTTGTCATGAAATAATGTACTTGACTAATATGCAAACCAATTTGATGAACGATACTAAGATAACAAGAAATGACCTCTTTGTAAATTATCTTGTTAATAAGACCACCTGTCCAATTTAAATGGCACAATGTCCTTCTTATGACATTCAGTGACGAGTTTCACCATAATTATCTAGCAATATAATTGGTTGCTAAACCTCAGTACCTATTAGAATAAGAGAGAGCTAAAAAGTGAAAAGACAAGGTTATTTATTGATTGATTTATTGATTTAGCATAACTGTAATATGGGAAAACATCAATATCCACATTACAACTGCTGTCTGAAAAAATTGAAAATTATTTCACATATATAGCAATGTTAAACTTCTTGTTTAATTTCCTTAACATAGCAATTTGGTAGGTTTACCTTTACCTTTAGATGTTATATCTTGATTTCCATCTTTTAACGAAAACTCTGAAGTGCAGTACAATGATTATGCTACCTGGAGTCTCTAGGTTCACATAAGAAAGAGCATAATACTGGACTAAACAAACCTAGTTATTATCCACTGTCAACAAACGACAAAACTGAAATGAATAGGAACAAACAACAGAACCTTACTTTAAGTGGCTGTGTTACCCTTTCCAAAACTAGTATTTCATAAAGATAAAATCTTATGAAATTCTTATATTGACCAAAATTTTCACCAAAATTCCAAACCCATCAAAAGATATACTGTGATGGAGATACTGTTGTCAAGCTTGTCGTTTCCCCCAGTCATCACCAGAATGCGTGAGAGTATAACTCACAATGCTTATATTGGCTCTTCACAGCTGTGTTGCGGTTGCCGGCTCGCTGCGTGGCAAAGCTGTGCCCGACCGGCACAGTCTAGCCGATGGCACAAGCTTACCTGCTCACCGGCGAGTCGACAGTCGCTTCTCCGCATCCTCCGACCGTCGCGCCCGGATCCAAAATGGCGCTGACCGTGTCGTGGTGCCTAAACTTAGCTCCGTCCCTGAAGTTTATACTGACGTGCACGTGACAGCACAACGTCAACGCGCACGCAGGTTCTGGGGTCAGAGGTCGCCCTCTGACCAATCAGACCTTTGAGAGGGATATTTAAATCCCTAGCTCACTCCAGTACCTTGCCCTGTCATGGTTTCCTGTTCCTGGTTTCCTGAGAGTGCTTTATATGTGTGAATCTGATTTCCTGGTATCCTGATCTTGGCTTTTCCCTGGTTATTCTGAATTCTGGTTTCCCTGACTTGGCGTGTGTTAACGGTATTGTGTATTTTCGGGCTTCCTTGACCTCAGCTTTCCCTTTGACCATTCTCTGTCTCTAGTGTATTAGTCCGGCCATTCTAAGGTCCGGTTTATGCTCTGTCCTTTTATTTTTCCTTTTCTTGTCTATGTATATGTTTACATAGTTTCTGCGTGCTGGACCACACTAGTAGTCGTGACAAGCTGAAAAATCAGGAGTTCAAGAGGAGTAGATGGAAGAGGATGGCAGTGCCCACGAGGGACATCTTCAGGTAAGTAAACCTCACCTTTCCCTGCTCCCCAGCCACTGGATCCCAAATGATGATGTTACTATCAGGGGTCTTTGCAAATTATACAAAGACCCCAGACAGTGACAGAGCCACTTTGATCCTAGGTGTCCACATTTACCTGACAACACACTTATTTTTGCTGGTATTGGAAAATGTATTACAAATCTAAATTTTTCAATATATAATAATAATATAACACTAATCATGACTTTCGTATAGCATTTTCACTAAACTCCAAACTATATGTCACAATAACAGACACTGGTCAAGTTGGTCATATACCAAATACATATACAAGAAAACTTGAACATTTAATTTTTAAAGGTTATATACCCTATTAGCTACATGTTGCCAACAAAGAAAAAACAATTACAACAAACTGATGCTTTTTATAGATATAATCATGCAGACGAACTGAGAATGTGTTTGCTATTTCTTTGATACCATCAATGGAAATCAAGGAAACATTATCACCAATATTCCCTATTCAAAGACTTTATTTTTAGACAGTTGGTTTTGGTGAACTGAATTCAATACTGACTTGTGAAACATATACAAATAACCAAACACAAATATTTTTCTTAGTAGAACTATTTTTGAGTAAACCTTACATGTTGGTTGGCAGCTTGCTACAAGTCCCTGTTTAGTGAATTAAGTGCTGTATGTTATAGTTGTTGTATTATACATTCAACTATCTCTTTAACTCGAGGAAACTAGTCATATTTTTAATAAAAATAAATATAATTTAATCAGTAGATCTGAGGATCTAAAAAAAAAAACAAGATGGTATAATAATGTATTTCTTATTTTAAAAAAATGTTTAGAATAGACCCCAGCATTAAATACTCATTTAGTGTTTTAAAGTGGTCATGGTACTTGGAGTCTGCATATGTTGTGTTTCAGTTTAAAACGCTGCACATACAGAGATATGTTATATTGCATATGGAGTTGTGACACAACCTCTGGCAACATCAACAGCCCACCTTGAGCAAAGGTTACAGGCTGGCTTAAGTTAATTCTTTGTATGTTCTTGGCACAAATGGCAATTCATTGGATGAAAATAATAATTCACTAGTGATGTCCCGAACAGTTCGCTGGCGAATATAGCTTGTTCGCATTCGCCACGGATGGCGAACATATGCGATGTTCGGTCCGCCCCCTATTCGTCATCATTGAGTAAACTTTGACCCTGTACCTCACAGTCAGCAGACACATTCCAGCCAATCAGCAGCAGACCCTCCCTCCCAGACTCTCCCACCTCCTAGACAGCATACAATTTAGATTAATTCTGAAGCTGCATTCTTTTTTTTTTTTTAGACAGAAGTGTGTTATATTTGAGCATGCTAGGCTGAACGTGCGTATATCATGGCTAGTTGCACTGAGGGTATGAGTATATAGCAGTACATTGTTGTGAAAGATGGCTGTCATGTTTAGGGTGTAGCTTGCACGTTATCAACTGTGTATTTATATCAGCAGCTCCACCACTAGTTATAAATCAAGTTTGAGTCACCCCATGAGATGAGACTAGTGAATAACATAATACATGAACGGTTAAGGTAAAGGCATGTAAGGAACTACAACAATAAACTCTTTAGGAGGTGATATAATGACATGTTTAAACGCTTGCTCCTTTACGATTAGTTAATGTGCAGAGAGCAGTTCATGTGATCAAAGGCATGGTGTGGAGGATCGGCTATAGTGGGACATGCTTGGCAGGCTGCTGTTTACTGCTTGTGCTCATCCGTTCCCTTCTGGGCGCCAGGTGCAGACCCTGGGAGTCCCTGATACCTGGAACAACAAAGGCAAGTCTCTGGCTGAGTGCCGGGTTCGCGGCTTGAGGTGGTGGAAGCTTGTTTTGTCGGGTGGTCGGATCTGTCCCGGTGGTGCTTCACGTCCAGTGCGGGATTGTGGTGGCTTAAGGTGGAGGCGAGTGCTTGACGTGGGGCAGGCTCTGCATTTCTGTTTGTGCCTCCGGTCCCGTCTTCGACGCCTTTTGCGTTGGTGGATTTTAATGGGGACTGCTTCACTTAGCTGTGGTGGAGCTTGTTGGGGCTGTGGTGGAGCTTGTTGGGGCTTCCTGCTTGTTATTTGCTTCCAAAATTGATTAAATAGTCTGTCCAGCTTAGACTCAATATCCTACCGTGCTTTTCTGGTACGAGGAAGACACACGACTGCCGCCATATTGGGAGAGTCGCAGATGAGTATGTCAGCATGGGCAGCTGTGCTCTGTGCATCCATTAGCTCCAGACAGCCTCTCAGGGGTGGACCGGGATAACCCCCACCGATCCGAGGGGGGGTAACAGAGCTCCTGCCGTGAAGTAGCTGCTCCTGGGCATCCCAGGATCGGGAGATCGGCCGCCTCTCCCGCCCAGTGAGCACCAGGCCACACTTGCCATGCGGAGGTAAGACTCTGTCGAGTTGCTGACCGCTATTAAGCATGTCGGGTCGGTCAGATAGGAGCAACATTGCTGGGTCATCCCCTTCTGGGGTGAAATTCGCTTGTTGATAGCTGCTTAAAGTGAGATATTGAAGGAGCTCACACGAAGTGCATCTTTCCTCCATGACAGCTAGGCCCCGCCCCCCGGAAGCTGCATTCTTAGTAATCTAATTGCAGTTGCCTGCCTGCCAGCGTGTGTGTCAGGCTCACACCGTATACTGTGCCCACTTGCCCAGTGCCACCACTCATATTTGGTGTCACAATAGCTTGCATTTAAAAAAAAAAAAAAAACTTTTTGGACTGTAATATAATAGCAGTCAGTTTCCTTCACACGTGTGCGTTTCAGGGCCTGCCAGGGCACAGTGTCTCACCAGTGCAACTCATATCTGGTGTAA
Source organism: Pelobates fuscus (assembly GCF_036172605.1). NCBI lineage: Eukaryota > Metazoa > Chordata > Amphibia > Anura > Pelobatidae > Pelobates > Pelobates fuscus. Next base: position 118,062,936 of record NC_086317.1, read on the forward strand.
CAGTAGTGTACATTAAAAAAAAAAATATAGGGGCATTGTTGTCACCTTTCGGGGACTCTTGGTGTTGTACGTGGCTGGGTGGAGGAAGAGACCTTCAATGACATCAGTGAGGACAAGGAACGGGACATGGCTAGCTTGTTATCCAACCTTGTGCAAATGGGGAGTTTGCGGTTGTGCAAATGGACTGTTTGCGGTTGTTTGTGGTGCGGTAAACGGGGAGTTTGGTCTGTCACTATGAAGCGGGCGTAACCCTTTCACTACCTGATCGATGCAACATCATACCTGATGTTTTAAAGCACGTTATTCCAAACAATTTAGGAATGTTAGGTGATTTATGCCCTTTATGGATTAAAACCAGACTCTGCATCAACTATGTAATGTTCCATGGGAGTTTTGCCATGGATTCCCCTCCGGCATGCCACAGTCCAGGTGTTAGTCCCCTTGAAACAACTTTTCCATCACTATTGTGGCCAGAAAGAGTCCCTGTGTGTTTTTAAATTCGCCTGCCTATTGAAGTCTATGGCGGTTCGCCCGTTCGCGAACATTTGCGGAAGTTCGTGTTCGACATTCGCGAACGGAAAATGTTATGTTTGCGACATCACTATAATTCACTTGTAGGTAGGCATTACAAAATAATATACACAGAGGCTATAATACACATAATACTTTATTTTAAATTAAAACAAGATGGTTGTTTTCTATTAGAGGGACACTATAGGCAGTCAGACCACTTCATGCCATTGCAGTGGTCTGGGTGCAGTGCCCATCTCACTTAATATAATTTATTAACTTAATACTTAATAATGATAAACTACAATATTTACCTTGTAGGTGTTAACTTCACCTCTAATGGCTGTCTACCAGAAAATCATTAGAGGCACTTCCTTGTGGTTGGGTAACTTTTGATCACCTAACTGACACTGGACATCCTCAGGCTTTGTATGTGGACATCCAGCATCAGCTTAAATCCCTTAGGAAAGCATTGATTCAGTGCTTTCCTAGGCAGTAATCCTAATGCTAGTCACTAACTGTGCATACGCAATAGACCCCCCCTGATAGTAGAAGAGGAGCAGAGGTGGAACCTGACCCAGCGTCAAGGGACAGGTAAATGACAAGAGGGTTTTGATGTTGCAGGGGGTGGGTGAGGGAGGCAGAGGAAGCTATCGTGCCAAGAAAACAGTTTTGTATTCCTGGCACTATAGTATTCCTTTCAGCTGAAGTTGTTCTGGTGATTATAGTGTCCCTTTAACAGTGTTTTTTAAGCACCTGTGATATATACACATAGCTATGTGATATTTGATATCAAATGTAGGTTATTATAGTGCTAGACATACAACTTTGTATTCCTAGCACTATAGTTTCCTTTCAAGAATATAACTTGTTGCCCAGTCCACTGGTTTGAATACACATGCAACATAACACACTCTACTGCAGGTTTTGCAGAGAAGTGATTAAAAAGTATATAACATAGACAAAAGTGTTTATTATCCTTTTAACTTCTCGATTTTATAACAGATGGTTAATTTGTTAAACAAAATATTTTGTATATGCATGTATTCTTCTTCCAATTCTGCTTAGAAATAATTGAATGAATTAATTAATTCATGTTTTTAGGATTTTTCAAGGTTTCACATTTTTTCCTCCTGCTTTTATAACAGTGTGACATATGCTGTAAGCAACAGGAAAATTCATGTTGATGGGTTTAGTTGATAAGGGAACATACCAGGAGCTCTGCAGTCATCCATTTATTATTAATCATTTCTTCAAAGACTAATTGAATGTGCTTTAAATTAGTGTATTCATTGCGTGACCCTTTACTGGTAAACAAATGGTACACTCATAATGCATGCTTTCATAATTAAGGGGTGAAAGGTTCAGCACATTCTTTTAGAGTTGCCCAAATCAATCAGGTTGTACTATTCTGAAGGTTGTCCTTGTAGAACTTATGAAATCAGCTGGGAGAAGCACCGTAGTGATAGCAGCATCCTGATGTCTATATTACATATATTATTGATTATCTATTGCAGACTTTAAGTAGTCATTCCCTCTGGTATATTTGCTTTTGATATACAATGTTTCGTTTTTAGACTTGATAGTTATATGAGCTGTTCTAGTTAAAATATTTAATAAAATAATAGCAATTTACTCAGAATATATATATTTTTTCCCCCAAAAAAGAATAGGATATATACTTAATTTCATTACAAATATATAAAAAAAATATTTTCTCACCCCTCCTGGGTGGTATGTTTATTCCTCATTCTCTGGTCCTCTACCAGAGGCCTGGGAGTTTGAGAGTTCTGTGCAGTATCTTAGCTGTTCCTAAACCTGCACTCTTCTGGACAGTGATCTCAGATGTCCCACCTGGAATCTGTTGAAGCCACTCCCCCAACTTGGGAGTCACAGCTCTGAGTGCTCTTATCACAACTGGAACTACTACTGCCTTCACTTTCCACATCCTTTCTAGTTCTTCTTTCAGTCCTTGGTATTTGTCCACCTTCTCATGTTCCTTCTTCCTGATGTTATATCACTTGGTATTGCCACATCCACCACGACTGCAGTCTTTTGTTCCTTGTCTAGCACCACGATGTCTGGTTGGTTGGCCAGTACTTGCTTGTCTGTCTGGATCTTGAAGTCCCATGGGATCTTAGCCCTGTCATTCTCAACTACTCTTTGTGGTATCTCCCATCTGGACTTAGGCAGGTCTAATCCATATTCTGTGCAGATGTTTCGGTACACAACCCCAGCAACTTGGTTGTGTCTCTCCGTGTATGCTGTTCCTGCTAACATCTTGCATCTGGCTACTAGGTGCTGGACTGTCTCAGAGGGCTCTTTGCACAGAAATTTCCATACCCATATCTCTCTCTCTCTCCATATATCTATCTATCTATATATATATATATATATATCTATATATATATATCTATATATATATATATATATATATATATATATATATATAGATATATGGAGAGAGAGAGAGAGAGAGATTTGAGTCCCAGTGCAATATTATTATACAGCTGTAGGGATGTCTGGATTTTTTTATTCTTGTAGAAATAGGAAGTTTTCATGTTTTGTTTTCTAATTGCTTTGATTTTATAGATAACCACTTACTTGCAGACATAATATATAAACATTGTCTTATAATGATGTATTTGGTATTTTTTAAATATTTTCATATTGGTTGTATAGGACATCCCCATGAATAGCTTTATGCGGAGGCAAAATAGGGGAAGATATTTTTATTGTACTTTTTATGACACAGATGAGACATCCACCTGGCACGTGGCTAACGTATAGGACATGCAACAATTTCATGGAAAATGAATTGATGATCCCTGTTCCTTTTACTGACCTCATATCACTACAAAAATAGATTAGACAGGGACAAGGGATGCCAATGTTCTCATATTCCATCATTTTAGTATACCATACAACACATGCACTTTAAGAAGTACCATAGCATTTGAGACGAGAAAGGACCCATGTTTCTAACAAGGAGATGGGGGGTAAGGGGGGGGAGGGAATGGTAGAAGCCACTTGATTCAAATTCAATGTATTTACTACTCTACAACTAGTACAGCAAATATCGCACTCTCAAAGTTCTTATATCTGTTAAAGTACAAGCTGCAAATATGGCTTTTTCCCTATGTTCCAGTTGTTAGATACATAATGTGAGCAATTACCAATGGTTATTCTCCCCCTTATACAGGCTGTAAAATATGGATACTAAATTCTCTACATACAAATAGAAAAAAAAACTGCACTTTTTTAGCAAAGTAATTGCATATATTTGCAATGGGGAATCTACATGGTCTTTAATATTTTCTGTTAGCTCAAACTAGTCAAAAAAGCAGTATAGCAGTGAACATTTACAAAAAAAAGTATTATTATGTATCTATTTACTTAATTGAAGAATGTACAGACCCCTGGTTCTGTACAACAAATGCAACATATTCAAGCCTCGCTGCTGATTTTGGAGGGACAGTTCCTATTTTAGGGTCCTGTCCCACTATCAGGAAACTGCCTTCATCCAGCATGACATAAGCACATAATTAGATGTGCAAGAGGTACTAGGACCATGTAGAAAGCCCTTTAGCAGCACTATCTGCATGATCTTCTGTGTGGCATGTATGGACATTAGGCTAACATACCACTTGAGTGCCAATGAAGCACGTGACTCACAGGATCTACCCACCTGTCCCATTTCCATACCTCCCAATCTTTGGCAGTGTGCAAATATATGGTCAAAACTCCTTTTTAGTAGTAGAAAAAAAACACCTTTATTGCATCAAGATATCAACATTATTTTTTGACCGGTATTTCTCGAATATTACGAAAAGAACTGGACCATTCTGTTATAGTAACCCATAGTACTCACTGCATACTGATAGTAGATTTTTACTTGGCTTTGCTGCAATTTTTAATTTAATATTGTTGAATATGCTCTTCAAATGATTTTTTTTTATGATTTAATATTGTTTTATTTTTTTTACATGTTTATATATTTTATTTTAATTCTTTATTTTAGTAGTGCATTGGTCAGTACATGAGTTGACATAAACATGTTATTGGATTGCAGTACAAGTTGTCATGAGTAATAACTGTATACATGTCAAGATTGCTGCACATTTTTTTGTATAAGGTAAGAAATATTAACGAACTAGTTTCATTCGTTGCTTGAGGAAAGAGGCGAGAACACCGCCATATGCTACCCACTGATTGTGATTACAGGTGTCATAATTCAAAATGGTAAATGCAACGTTGAGCTTTATACTGCTTGCCAATGGCTAAGTAATCTAAGGTATAGAAATAGACATGTGTTCAATGTGGGATTGCTTACCAACGAAGCTCCTGGCATAGACTAGCAGCTAGAGAAGAGCTTAGTTAAAATAGCGGTATAACATGCTGTGGTGAGTGTTAGTAATTGAAATCACCGTGGGTAGATCTGTCCCTATGCATGTCACAGTCCACAGAGTGCTGCAGGTTCCGTTGGTTTTGCAGTGTCACAGAGAGTTGCATGGTGTAGTCGGTAAGTCTGAGGCTGGTATTAGCCATCCTGAATTGGTGATGAGGCCTGGGGGACTGTACATAAGAGTCTCGTGATGGAGGCAAGCTGTACCTCGGTTAGCGGTGCCTAGTTGTGTGCGGGCGTTGAGGGTAGTCAATGGGCATTGTTGCTGTGGTATCGGCTTGGGTCAGTAGTTTAGCAGGGTTACCGCTAGTACCGCTGGTGGGCCTCTTCGATCAGTCTTTTTCAGATCCGACCTCAGGGACATAGAGTGAGTGGAGCTTCCGTGGGCCCCTCACGCCGACGCTTCCCTCCATCTCCAGCCCCAGCCCGCTCGCCCTGTAGTCGGAAGGCAGGATCGTGTGCGTGCTTGTTTGGGTAGGGGTGATGCTCAGCAAGGTGGTTCCGTCTGCAGACAGGCGAGGTTGCGTCGACCATTACGGATCGTGGCACCGCAATTTTAGTGCCCTGGCTTGTAGCGCACAACGCTTGATGTAGGGCCTTTGTAGGGCGGTGTTTCCCTCTGATGGGGACCAGGATAACCCCCCCGGTCCATGGGGGGGATGCAAGGCCTGTGAGGCGCATCCCAAGGCTGTCACAGGGTGGCCAGGTTCACAAGCAGGACGGCGGCCGTCCATCCCGCTCTCCACCCTCATAGGCCGAAGGCCCCAAAGTCCCATATCGCTCACTGGGGGCTCTGGAACTCCCAATCTCAAGGACTGCGGTGGCTCCGGCTTCTGCCTGGGTGCTTAAGACAGCTTCTGGTCACTCAGATTGCTTTAATGGTAAAATTTTGTGCCATTGGGGACCAAAGTTGTCAGGAGCCTCTCTGGCCTGCGACCGGTCAACATGGCGGTCAGGACCCGCCCCCTGTTTATATATTTTAATATATGTTTTTTCGTATTTTAATATTTTAAAAGAAAATAATTTAAAACATTAATTCAATAATACTAAATTGAGGCCTTTATTTGCATTTTTAATGATTTGATAGAAAAGTGCCCATCTGTGTGGTTTAAATGCTCTAAAATAAAAATGTATATTATAACCATCATGTTATAGAGATAAACAACATTTGATTTTGGATTTGTTATAATCCAAATTCATTCTTATTTTATATATGTTGGCCTCCCAGAGTAACCTCTATCTTACATACCTGTCTCTTGCTCTCTCCTATAGGGCAATGCTTTACTCTCTCCTCCACCTCTGCTGCACTCCAACCCTATTTGATTGATATTTCCTGTCCTAATGTGTCTTATACCCCACCTCCTATAGACTGTAAGCTTGTTTGAGCAGGGTCCTCTTCAACCTATTATTCCTGTAAGTTTTCTTGTAATTGTCCTATTTATAGTTACACCCCCCCCCCCCTTATAATATTGTAAAGCGCTACGGAATCTGTTGGCGCTATATAAATGGCAATTATAATAATAATAATAATAATAATAATATCTGCATTTTGTTCTATTCTTCAACCTATTTAGGTTAAAGCAACAACTTGCCATTATATATGCACTTGATATACATATTAGTGACTCACATGATTATCCTAAGATGTTCAGATGACTTAATTAAACATGAGAGCATTTATCATAATCTTCTTTCTATAAAGTGCAGTGCTAAATTAAAATTTTGAGTGTGATACAAATCCCATTGGAAGTGAACTACTTTAGTGTACATGAGTACACAGTATTAATGTTCTAATGTGGTTGTTTTTTCTCTATCAATATATAAATGAAGGATAATAGCCCAGAAACGTATAAATAAATCTTCATTGAAAATGCACAATTATTTGAGTGCCCTGTAGTATCTCATTCGGGGACAACGCAATACTTAGAACCATTTTTGAATACTGAAGCTTCTCCAGTGCCTTATTCTGATTTGTGCAGTAGCAGTTATGTTCTTTATAACTGATATGCTTCAGATAGTGAGTTAGTATACTGAATAAACAGAAAATCTAAAATGTCTATTTTTTTAGTAGTATCTAATCTAATAGTAGAGTTTGAGAAATTTAGACATGTTTTCAGGCATTTTTTACTTGAGAGCTAATACATCACTTCCTGTATTGATTGTGATGATTGCCAAATCAGTGAAGGCTTATAGCTAAATGATGACCATAAATGAATCATGTTCAGATCACCCACATAGAAGGGCTTTTGGCTTTTCAAAATATGAGCGTTAAACAGGACAAGGAAAACCTATGGTACGTGAATATTACAAAATAGCCTCATTCATTGCTTGTAATTGCCAGGATTTCAGTTGCAAAGAAGGAGATAATTTTTATGTGAACATATACTCTAAAGATGCCTCCTCAGTATTCTACTCTGATTTGACCTTCCTGTTGTCTTTCAAATGGTTGAAAGTCTACAAGTATTTTATAGAGAGAGTGCTTATTGTGTAATGAGGCCCCTATTGATAATGCAATCAAAGATTTTTACCTGGTAGTATACATTTTGATTTCTCTTGTAGCTAAGTATGTCCTGGGGCACAAATACTATTATTACCTAACTCTGTGGCACAATTATGAAATGATTCCTCTGGGATCTTTGAAGACTGGTTTTAGTTCATGGTTTAAACCATTGAAAACCCTTCAGGCATTTCAAACGTTTCCATAAATAAGAGTAAACCTTCAAAATGTCATAAATTGATCAGATGAATTAATATTTTAGGCCAAAACAACTGAATTGGATTCATAGATGCATTGGATCATTTCCAAACTTGACTATTTTTGCATAAAATGTAAAATGTATAGTCTAGTGATACTAAATTGTTTATTATATCCATTAGATAAAAAAAGTCCTGACCCAAATTGTCATTACTAAAACAATGTTTAAAATGTTTATGGGACTATTTTACCCTTATGTGTTCAGCGAGCCTTTACCATATAACATAAACGATCAGTAACAATATTAACAATGTATGTTTTATGCATACAAAAAAAACCATCATCCATTATGCAATCATACATTGACATTGAACACAGTGTCAGCTGATTTTGAGTTGAAGTGTACATGTAGTTCCCATACATCTTCTCAAGCACCACCACGGCCCACCATGTGTCAGCTAAAGATATTTTTTGGCATGTCATTTTTATTTCATATGCATGCTGAACCTTTGCAAATGTTTTCCTACTCAGTGGCTCTGAAAATAATCCAATGATTAGAGCAAATTACAATAACATTCATGCACACATTATCTAATTTGTGCTATCTTGCGATTAGCAAGGCCTTAGGTACCTTTTCATACTATCTTAAATGCATATTAAACAAGCATTCCTATCTCTGAATGACTTGATTTTACCTGGCAAGGTTACTGGCAGTTTATTAAATAAGCAGATATTCCAAATGAGGTGATACAGACTTTGACAGTTTCAGCAAACTGACATTTTCATTTGCACGGGTTCTCGCAACAGCCCATCATGCAGATATATTGCTTGTTGAAACCTCATAAAAATCCAGTTTCTCCCAAGGCTGTGAGCATGAATATCTAATGAAGCATAATTATACAGCTTACAGTCTACTGCTTTTCTATTAAAAAAAAGTCAGATGGTTCACATTTACTGTAGTAAAATAATAACCCACAAAATAATACTTTTCTTCCGACCCCCTAATGATCAATGAGTGTTGCAATTAGAATTAAGTAAATTAAATTAGAATGCGCTCATTGGTGACCACCTACAGGAGTTATAATTCTTCGTCCATTAATGTCAGTTCCAATAACTTAATGAAGTTGGATTCGTGCATAAAAAATCAACAATATATTTATTTTTTGTTGAATAATGTATATGTAAAAAATAGTGCGAGATAGGTAGATAGATCCTTCTATTTGTCTATGTATACATATATAGATATAGATATATAATATACACATATATACTATATATACACATTTATATATATATATATATATATATATATTTATATTATACACGTAAATACATTTAGTGAGTTATATATGTATGTGCTTCTGTACTAAATTTACGCAGATGGTGGAAATCTTTAGATAGTATTGCTATTTAAGGACTCAAGTGTTATTTCATGTGACGTCTATAACTAGGATTTATTCTCAGCCCTACTGCATTTCCGAAAGATGCAAATCAAGTCCTTCTTCAGTAGTCAAAGTAGTTTGGCACATAACCAAAATCATTTACTGGGTGGGATTTTTTGTTGCCTAGTTGTGCATCCCTTGAATGTATTAAAGCAGAACCAATTGCAAACACCTAATAGAAACATGATGCTATACGTTCAACATATGCAATGTGTGAACATATGAACAGATGGTAACCAAACAGAGATTTCTAGAATTTGTTAAATTACATTTGTTTATTTCAATGTTTTTCATACTATCTTCTAGCAAAGATACAGAACTTTACATATGACTAAAATGTAGATAAATATTAGGCACCTGTAATCAGCTTGTTTACTACTAGAAGTACCATGGACTTAACCCTTAAATAAGAAATTGAAAAAGAAAAAAAAAGGAGGCTAGTCAGGAGACCACTAGTTTTCATCTATAAAGACTTCAATATGGGCTAATATGTGCATGAATTCGATTTTTAAGTACTTGGTAGCTTAAAACTCTGATGTCTAGATAGGGTAAGTGAGATAGCTGACAAAGCCTTATATTAGTCAGCATAACTGATAGTTCAGATTCCAGATTTGAGTGCAGTATGTTAGCTGTCAAGCTTGTTATAGGCTTATCTCGCTAATAGAGCAACTGAAGATATAGACACAGATTCGTAGGACCTGTGTTGAGTTTCTATGATCTCTCCCCTTTGTCCTTTCGTTATTTATTCTTCCCTTAACAATAGAAGTCAACATTTCATTTTGACTACTTAGTAGCCTATACCTACTCTCACCATTCTAGGCAAACTATTACCTTCTTGCCTGACTTATCTTCCCTTTAAATTTCTTTCGGTGTCTATTCCCCCTCTAATTCAGATAGAGATCTGATGTGTTCTTTACCTAGGAATGTATCTGTTCAATGGTGATTTACTTATAATATTGTTTTGTATTTTTAGTTTGATTTTCTTTTTTGTTCGTATATTAGTCATTTTAGGACCTACTGATACAGATCGTTAGGTGATATTTTAGATGCCTTAAGTTAACCTGTTTTTGGGAAGGTAATATTCTCTTTTTTTTCTAGTTTGTATGTGTTGTAGTGTAATTTGTCCATTATACAGAGTCTAGACACAAACATTCTAGTTATGCATATAATCATTTCACTAATGGACACTTGTTTTTATTAATTACAATAATCCCAATGGCATACAAACAAATATGCAATTATAATATGTAATTATCCTCAGACTGGTCTCATAAGTGTTCAATTTAGCTTTAGATCTTATTATTAATTGGTTACCCCATTTTAACTCTTCCACACTGCAAACCTTTAAGTCTTTAAAGATCCATAGAAAGGTGCTGCATAGTTTTAGAGAGACTCTGCTGACTATCCTCCTTTTTTTCTTTTAATATAGAAATATAATATTGCCGAATAAACAAATTAGGAAGAATTAGAAAAGTAAAACTATGTTTTATAATTTAGCACCCATATATATATATATATATATATATATATATATATATATATAAAGATCCAACCTCTGGCACTCAACCTCCAATAAATTAATAATCCAAAGACTTATACCCGGGTGCATCCCAGCAGACATATAAACCAAAATTGAACACAGGAGTACTTTCTGGGAATTTCAAATTTGTATTTTAAAAAAATCACCACCTCTACATCAACGTTTCGACCCTTCTGGGTCTTTATCAAGATAATGATAGTGTCAAAAAATGCATATATATACAGTGATAATAAATGTATAACTTACCCCATCTGTGTGAAAAAGTTTTCTATCCACTTACGTGTTCCGTGTCAGTGCGCATGCTTATGAACGTGTATCCGTGCGTGATGACGTGATCAAGTCGCGACCCGGTGCGCATGCGTGGGGACGTGTAATAGTGCGTGATGACGTAGTAATAGCGCGTACCGGACACCTACTATGTATAAACAACCGTTACCATGGATACACCTCTGTGACATGCGTGTTACAAGGAGGAGAATAATACTTAGCCTGGGATAGACTAGCAAAAGATTAAATAGACATATGAGCCGAGAATATTATACAATAAAATTGATAACCCACACTGAAACCATAACTGTACAACTGCCCTAGGTCCTAAAATCAAACCCAGATAAAGTTAAAAATGTGTCGAAAAAATATATTCCTTCATCAATAGATAAGAAGGAGAAATATGTATATATATAAAAACCCTAAATCTTCTATATGAGCCTATGTGTCCAGTGTAAATCAGTGTGAAGTGTATGTGCAAAAATTGTAGTGTAAACACAATAAAATCAGTGACAATCCAAATTAGTGCCCCACACACCCCAGTGACAATCTAATGTACCAATCTAAAGCACCCCTAACCCAACCCGTGAACGTGTATCAAGGTAAGTGACGGAATCTAGGTCTAATAAAATAACTAAGGCTTGATGTAACAATACTAAAGCATATCGTGAAGCTGCATAAAAAAATCACAATCCAAGATCTAACATATACAACCTTGGTCTATCCTGCCATACTACAGACTGATAATAAGTCACTAACAAAAATAATCTATTAAATCCCTCTCTACCCTACATCCAGGATAGTGCTACATAAAAATGCAGATAACTGAATATATTAACGAATATCCGCTGCCAAACAACTAATATGTTAACGAGTATCCAAAAATGAACTGAACGATATATACTCATTGAGCCCTTTGGGCTGAACAGTGTCCAATTGTCTGATCCAAAATGTCTCTCTCTGTAATAACAATCTGGAACGATCTCCACCTCTGGGTAAGACCGGTATTCTGTCTAAGGCAATACATTTGAGTGTAGGCAACCTATGATTGCATTGCAGGAAGTGTTTCGCCACCGTTTTTTCCGTCTTTCCATCTCGAAACGCTGTTGTAATAGCCGATCTATGACCTCTGATCCTATCCCTTAGAGTCAAATCAGTTTTACCAACGTAAAATAAACCACAAGGACAAAATTAAATATACAACATGATCTGTTAAACATGTTATATAATGTGATATCTTGTAACGCTTGCCAGAATGTGGATGAACAAAGGATGAACCAGTAAGCATGTGTCCACATGTGACACAGCCTGGACAACGAAAAACATCCCTTCCTCTCTGATATAGTAGGAACCAACTTGTCTCGTGGTAGATCCGTTCTCATCAGCAAATCTTTAAGGTTCCTATTTCTGACGTATGATACTCTGGGGGTATTAGAAAAAATTGTGCTTAAGGTTGTATCCATTGATAGAATATCCCAATGTTTTCTAATGCTCTTAGTGATGTTGTCACTGGCCGAATGGAATCTCATAGGTATAGTGATTTGGGTCTTAACCGTGCGAGAAGTACCTTTTTCAAAAATTTCATAGGCACGATCCAAAGCCTTCCTCAAAACATGCCTCTGATAACCTCTCTCCAAAAAAGCTTGGCGCATGTTCTCTATTTGTAAATCTCGTGTAGAGCCATCCGAGTTGTTCCTCATCACCCTGAGAAATTGAGAGATTGGTAAGGACTTTTTTAATGCCGGGGGATGATAGCTAGTAAAATAAAGTAAGGTATTCCGGTCAGCTGGTTTTTTATATAGGCGATAGCCAATCTGATTGTTGACCGTATATACCTCCACATCTAGAAATTGGATTTTGTCTGTGTCAAAATTTAGGGTCAGATTAATCTGAGATTCATCACGATTCAATGCGTTGATCATAGATATGAGTTCCCCCTTTGAGCCAGACCATATCATGAAGATGTCATCCACAAACCTATAGTATGCCATGATTTGTGAACCAAATTTTTGCAGAATGTTAGATCTTTCATATATATGCATAAAGCAATTAGCGTACGATGGTGCTATGGCCGATCCCATCGCCGTTCCCATGAGTTGCATATAAAAGATTTTTTCAAACCTAAAATAATTGTGATGTAACAAAAATTCTAAACACTCCACCAAAAACTCAATAGGTGGACCTTGATGCTTATTACCTTCACATAGCCATATCCGTATGGCCTCAATTCCCATCTTGTGAGGTATAACAGTAAACAGATTCTTCACATCAATCGTGGCAAAAATCACAGGGGAGTCTGGTAACGTCAATCTGCAAATTCTGGAAATAAAGTCCTGGGTGTCCCTCAGACAGGTCGGAATGTCCTCAATACTGGGCTTAAGGTGATGGTCCACATACTTAGCTAGGGGTTCTAATACCCCCCCGCGGGCTGAGACTATAGGTCTCCCAGGTGGATCCCAGGTGGATCCTTATGCACCTTTGGTAGGGTGTATAGCACTGGTATTTTAGGATGATCATTCACCAAATAAGCTCCTGTGTATTCGTCCAACCAACCTGCTGACATGCCTTGCTCCACCAATGCTCGTAATTTGTTGAGAATAAGTGTGGTCGGATCATAAGTAAGTGGTTTGTATGTGATACCATCACTTAGCTGATTCAACACCTCTGCCCTGTAATCCTTATAATCCTGTATCACAATAGCACCCCCTTTATCCGCTGGTCTAATGGTGATATTGTTATCATCTCTCAAGTCCTTCAACGCAATTCTTTCTTCTTTAGTAAGATTGGCTCCATTCCTCTTATGCTGTTTGAATGTTTGCTCTACATCATGTTGGAGTAATTGCCCAAACGTTTTAATCGAGGATTGTACGGTTTTAGGTTCCCATATGTTCTTGAGTTTAAACGGGTGTTTCTCTTTCTGTCCCCAAAGATCTCTAGAGACATTTAGATTCAGTGTTCTGTTCATCTTGAATAGTTCCACCTCCAACTTGATCACGTCATCACGCACGGATACATGTTCATAAGCATGCACACTGACACGGAACACGTAAGTGGATAGAAAACTTTTTCACACAGATGGGGTAAGTTATACATTTATTATCACTGTATATATATGCATTTTTTGACACTATCATTATCTTGATAAAGACCCAGAAGGGTCGAAACGTTGATGTAGAGGTGGTGATTTTTTGAAAATACAAATTTGAAATTCCCAGAGAGTGCTCCTGTCTTCAATTTTGGTTTATACACACACACACATATATATATATGTTTCCTATATATATATATATATATATATATATATTTTTTTTTTTTTTATTTAACAAATTTTCACTTCAATACATCTGTCACAATTTCCATGCTACTTCTGAAAGTGTATTGTTTATTGTGCTCAGAATTCCTGCAAACTTCTGAGGTTTTAAAGTCTGTAACGATTGCAATCTGCTCCCTAAAGACCTCATGCTAGTAGGGAATGGTTGTTTTGTGTAGATAAAGATTACGATGCATATGTCATTGGTCCTTTTGGGGTTAAGATATTGAGCCATAAATTAATGTCAATGTCAAAGTAGTGAGCTTTTGGGTTTCAGATAAAAAAAATTACTTTTGGCTACCATCATTTTTAACTGTACTGCACTTTTACTAAAATCAGTTTTCTATAATGTTAAGCCAAAGGCAAGATACCAGCTTTTATCTTCACTAGAATAGTGAGCAATCTGAAACAAATTATCTTTAATAACAGTGGCTCAAAAGTTCATAGAAAACAGTCAGGTTGCTCACTTAATCTATTAGACCTATTGCCAAGTTCTGTGCAAAGTAAACTTATAGAATTCTAAAAACAAGGAGTTTTTAAAAAAAATAATAATATAAGGTTAGAAATAAAAACAGTGAGGTTGATTCACTTATTGTTTAATCACTAGGACACAGAATAGGTAAATCTATGTTACTATATCAGGTACATCTGACTTGTTTCACAGAATAAAAGATTCAGTACAAAATGGGCAGTTAGTCAAGACTATTGTCACACAGTGATAGATTCAGGATACATATTTTAGCATCCCAATATAGACCTCAACTATATGTACTTAATATTTTGAAAATAATGTACATTTTTGATATTTTTTTATATTGATATTTTTTTATATATTGATATATTTTTTTATATATTACATATTGTATCAATATTTTTTTTACCCTCAGTTCCATGACTGAAATATTGAAACCTTTTATAATTTACTATATCATACGCTAGGTAGCATCACTGGCAACACTGAATGGGTCAATTCGATTAGCTGCGATGCTCTTTTACAATCACATTGGATATTTCACCTCTCAATTTTAAATGACATGGATAGAAACATCAGATTAAAACAACAACAAACAATTGTCCCCTTAAGATTTACTTATATTGTATATAAATCCTTGAAATGATTAACATGGCAAAATAACCCATCTTCTGCAATAACAATTTTGTATTACTAAGGACATTGTAAATTATGTTTTAAAAATAAGTGATATCATCAAGGGAAAGTGAATGAAATAAATATAATATATAAACACTTAAAAACATGCTATAAACATTTACATTGATTTTTATCAGTAATCAGATCAGATTTTGTCTAATTTCTCACTCTCATTTTATATATGTAGTATGAATGTACTTAAACTTAAATAGTAATCACAAAAAGAGATGTGATGTCTTCTAATATATATCTTAAATAAAATTACTGTTGACTGCATTCACTATAAACCATATTTGTAACTAACTATGGCAAGAGAGTTAGTAAAGAAAAAGTGGCTTCAGGTTGATTGAAGTCAGCTACAGGTCTGCCAACATTCTTGCAGTCTCCGAAAAGCAGAATATAGAAAACATTACTGACATACGTCAACTTGAACTGTGACTTTTTATTCTTTTTTACTCTTTTCACACAACATCCATCTTTCTCTACTGTTCTCTAAGCCCATGCGGTTGTCACTGTTATCTTGAGCTGAACATCTGTAGTTATAAAAATGTTTATGATTCACTAGTGCCTGACCTGAAGAAGTGAGCTGATAACTTGGAAAACTTTTGAAATGTGAACCGCTAATCTAAATCAAAATATACAGGTTCATGACTTTCCCTTTCAATGTAATGCATTGTGTTCCAGCAATTATTGATTATGTGAGATGACTGAATCACACATACATGTTCATTATCTGGAAAAAAGTACATTGTTTATAGCAACATGAACTTTTTATTAATATTTTGTATAACATCAAAAAGATCCCAACTAGTTTATTTTGCTACACCCTGCCACAATTTAACACAGCATTGTTACTGATGTGGCCATCTACAGATCCACAATGGCACAATGTGGGGTCTTTTCCAAGAGAGCCAGGGATATTTTAATTGTATTGACTCTAATACTTGTCTTTGGAAGAACAAGTAGTAATGTTATTTTGCTCTCTAGAGTTATACCTTATACATTTAGGGAGAATGAGGGACATTCATATATAATCATAGAGCTCAAATACCCATTAAAGAATACATTCAGAGAGATGCACAAATATATTTGTAAAATATAGGTAACAATAGGTAATTTATAAAGTTTAGAAGAACTATGTATTATTGTGGCTGAGTCAATCTCTATATAATTAATTAATTATGTTTTTTCTCTTTTGGTTTTTAAAATGTGTTTGTTTTTTTTATATTGCACTAGACCTTTTGAAACATCATTTTAAAATTAGGTTTTTTTCACAACAATGAAGTCAAACAACATGTCCATTGTGGGCAAACAAAACATACAAATGTTAAGAGGGTGTTGTGATGTAAGTATGAATAAGTAGAGAACTTGCAAAAGAAAAAAAAAACTGTTCCAAGTGTATTTACTGGCATTCACTGATGTATTATTTAATACTGTTGATGTGAAACAGAATGAAAGGATACAGGATGCAATTTCAATTGTTGTTTATTGTGTTTTCTACTTTAGACGTTGGTATGTCCTAGTTTTACAGCTTTTGACATTGTAAATCTTTAGCAGGTCCAGCTAAATGTCCCAAAATGTAAATTTGTAAAGGCCAGGGGTATTTATCTGAGATTATTCCACAAACTAATGGAAGAAACAGATGTTCCCAGATATTTCTGCTTGTTTATAAAGTCCTGTTACAAAAAAAAATTCTACTTATACATTATTATTATTATTATTATTATTATTAGCATTTATACAGTGCCAAAATGTTCTGCAGTTCTTTACATTGAGAATAAAATTAGGCAAGTAATTTGGCAATAATAGTAGAGACAATAGGTATAATATGCCCTTTTCAAAGGAGCTTACAATTATATAGAACATAAATATATTCTCTTGAAAATACAAATTCCTTTGGATTTCAGAACCACCTGTAAACTTAACAAATGTATATATTCTTTTCTTTCCCCGATCTCTCTTGTCTCCTATTTTATCACATCCCTGGTTGTCTCTGTCTTAAATTTGTTGCCTGTCCACTTCTCAAAACTCAGTGTGTTAAAATCACAATAACTTTTATGTTTTCTATTTAAATTACTAATCATATCAGATTGTCAAGTACGTCCTAGTTTGGTCTTGCTTTTGTTCCAACAACCTTTAATCATACTTAGACATGTCGCGAACATAAAATTTTCCGTTCGCGAACGGCAAACACGAACTTCCACAAATGTTCGCGAACGGGCGAACCGGACGAACCGCCATAGACTTCAATAGGCAGTGAATTTTAAAACCCACAGGGATGCTTTCTGGCCACAATAGTGATGGAAAAGTTGTTTCAAGGGGACTAACACCTGGACTGTGGCATGCCGGAGGGGGATCCATGGCAAAACACCCATGGAAAATTACATAGTTGATGCAGAGTCTGGTTTTAATCCATAAAGGGAATAAATCACCTAACATTCCTAAATTGTTTGAAATAACGTGCTGTAAAACATCAGGTATGATGTTGTATCGATCAGGTAGTGTAAGTGTTACGCCCGCTTCACAGTGACAGACCAAACTCCCCGTTTAACGCACCGCAAACAACCGCAAACAGTCCATTTGCACAACCGCAAACTCCCCATTTGCACAAGGTTGGATACCAAGCTAGCCATGTCCCGTTCCTTGTCCTCACTGATGTCATTGAAGGTCTCTTCCTCCACCCAGCCACGTACAACACCAAGGGTCCCCGAAAGGTGACAACAAGCCCCCTGTGTTTTTTTTTTAAATGTACAATACTGTTACTGATATGAGTTGCACAGGGGTGACACTGTGCCCTGGCAGGCCCTGAAACGCACACATGTGAAGGAAACTGACTGCTATTATATTACAGTCAAAAACATTTCGGTTTTTTTTAAATGCAAGCTATTGTTACACCAGATATAAGTGGTGGCACTGGGCAAGTGGGCACAGTATACGCTGTGAGCCTGACACACACGCTGGCAGGCAGGCAACTGCAATTAGATTACACAGAAAATAAAAAAAACAGACTGATGTTCTAGCCCTAAAAAGGGCTTTTTGGGGTGCTGTCCTTACAGCAGAGATCAGATGAGTCCTTCAGGACTGTAGTGGACACAGAATACACTAGCCTAGCTATAGATTTCCCTATTAAATCAGCAGCAGCTACACTGTCCTTCCTCTCACTAAGAATGCAGCTTCCGGGGGCGGGGCCTAGCTGTCATGGAGGAAAGACGCACTTCGTGTGAGATCCCTCAATATCTCACTTTAACCCCTTAAGGACCAAACTTCTGGAATAAAAGGGAATCATGACATGTCACACATGTCATGTGTCCTTAAGGGGTTAAGCAGCTATCAACAAGCGAATTTCACCCCAGAAGGGGATGACCCAGCAATGTTGCTCCTACCTGACCGACCCAACATGCTTAATAGCAGTCAGCAACTCGACAGAGTCTTACTTACCTCCACGTGGCAAGTGTGGCCTCGTGCTCACCGGGCAGGAGAGGCGGACGATCTCCCAATCCTGGGATGCCCAGGAGCAGCTACTTCCCGGCAGGAGCTCCGTTACCCCCCCCCTCGGACCAGTTGGGGTTATCCCGGTCCACCCCTGAGAGGCTGTCTGGAGCTAATAGACGCACAGATCACAGCCACCCAGGCTGACATACTCATCTGCGACTCTCCCAATATGGCGGCAGCCGCGTGTCCTCCTGGTACCAGCAAAGCATGGCAGGATATTGAGTCTAAGCTGAAAAGACTCTTTAATCAATGTTGGAAGCAAATAACAAGCAGGAAGCCCCAACAAGCTCCACCACAGCCCCAACAAGCTCCACCACAGCTAAGCAAAGCAGTCCCCATTAAAATCCACCAACACAAAAGGCGTTGAAGACGGGACCGGAGGCACAAACAGAAATGCAGAGCCTTCCCCACGTCAAGCACTCACCTCCACCTTAAGCCACCACAATCCCGCACCGGACGTGAAGCACCACCGGGACAGATCTGACCACCCGACAAAACAAGCTTCCACCACCTCAAGCCGTGAACCCGTCACTCAGCCAGAGACTTGCCTTTGTTGTTCCAGGTATCAGGGACTCCCATGGACTGCACCTGGCGCCCAGAAGGGATCGGATGAGCACAAGCAGTAAACAGCAGCCTGCCAAGCATGTCCCACTATAGACAATCCTCCACACCATGCCTTTGATCACATGAACTGCTCTCTGCACATTAACTAGTCGTAAAGTAGCAAGCGTTTAAACATGCCATTATTTCACCTCCTAAAGAGTTTATTGTCGTAGTTCCTTACATGCCTTTACCTTAACCGTTCATGTATTATGTTATTCACTAGTCTCATCTCATGGGGTGACTCACACTTGATTTATAACTAGTGGTGGAGCTGCTGATGTAAATACACAGTTGATAACGTGCAAGCTACACCCTAAACATGACAGCCATCTTTCACAACAATGTACTGCTATATACTCATACCCTCAGTGCAACTAGCCATGATATACGCACGTTCAGCCTAGCATGCTCAAATATAACACACTTCTGTCTAAAAAAAATAAATAATAATAAAAAAAAAGAAAGAATGCAGCTTCAGAATGAATCTAAAATGGGTGCTGTCCAGGAGGTGGGAGGGTCTGGGAGGGAGGGTCTGCTGCTGATTGGCTGGAATGTGTCTGCTGACTGTAAGGTACAGGGTCAAAGTTTACTCAATGATGACGAATAGGGGCGGACCGAACATCGCATATGTTCGCCGTCCGCGGCGAACGCGAACAAGCTATGTTCGCCAGGAACTATTCGCCAGTGAACCGTTCGCGACATCTCTAATCATATTGTGTTGATATGTTTTATCTTTCACTAACAGACTTTATTGGATAATCCTGTTTTCATAAGTATGTTATTTTCATCAGACATCCCTGTAGTTTTCAGTCCTTTAAAGTTGCCTAAAAGAAACCATTCATAGCAAAGCATATGATCTTACTAAGTAATCACACTCCCTATGGCAGACTACGAATTACCATTTGTAAATATTTAACTATACAACAGCTATTATTTAACATTATTAT
Organism: Pelobates fuscus; assembly: GCF_036172605.1. NCBI lineage: Eukaryota > Metazoa > Chordata > Amphibia > Anura > Pelobatidae > Pelobates > Pelobates fuscus. Next base: position 118,083,297 of record NC_086317.1, read on the forward strand.
CCAGAGCACTCTAGAAAATGTAGCAATTTGTCATAGGGTTACAGTTTAATATAATTTTATTTAATAAAAATAAACATTCATCAAATTTATCCTTAAACAAATCACTTAGTTTAAAGATGAATCAATTTGTCAGAAACAAACAAGTTTCAAATAATTTTTACTGAATAAAGCATGTTTGCTTGCTTTGTGACTTGGATTTAGAATTCCTAACTATTTGCCCAAACAAATCGATTGATCTAAAAATGAATAAAAAGGGTTTTCTTTTGGACAAATTAATTTGTTGTCTGATGAATTGATCTGTGTACGGATGGACACAATAATCATAAGAATGAAATGAAGGAAAATGTCTATAGACTAATAGAATAGTCCAGAATTGAGTTGTTATTGTATATCTGTGATCCTATTATTCACAAGGTTCGCAGTGCTCTGAAAGGATTGTTATGACACTAGTGCACAAGGATTCAAGGATTCTATGAGCAGTTAATTGGACACATCTTAATTAGATTCTGTGACCAATGTAGATAGGGTCACAATGTTATTAACTCTGACCTGCCAGACACTGAAAAATATCTTATGGAAATTACCAACATCTCTCCAATGACCTTATAGTATTCAGAAAAATAAAAGTGTTACAGACTCAGGAAAAGTCAAAATCTTTTAAAATGATTAAAGTTGAGTTAGGTTTCCATTTTATATTATAAACCGTTCCAAAATCTACACAAGTGGATATGCATTTTCTTACTTACTGCATGTGACATGTATCCTATTTGGTGCATCTGCCTAGAATATATTGTTTATTTTACAAATGAAAAACTTGAACTTTATTTTATAGCTACTCTGTCAAAAAACATCAAATTGTAAGAAAAATACAGCTTTATGCCTATTCTTTCAAGTTATTCTGCACAAGACTGCCCCATAAGATTGCAAACACTCCACAATGTCTTAATAAATCAAATGATGTCAAATTAATTTCTGAAATAATGCATTTACAATAAATGAACCGTATCATGACATGCTGCAAATTTTTACTTTGTAGATAGTTGATTCATATTTTTTCTACATGTATAGAAATAATTGAAAGTAATCACAAAACAGATACATTTTATGAAAAGTATAAATGGGATAGTATAATCACAACTTTTGCTTAATTTAGTTACTAAAGACTGTAAGAACCTCATGTGTGGGATCCAAGACCCCCATAGAGCCCTTCAGCTTGCTGAAATTCTTTAAGTGAGAAAAGTGTGTTCGATTTTTGTTATACAAAAAGTGCAGACTTCAATAGAAATTGTCACTTTTAAAAATGAACCTTGTTACACCCTCTGGCTGTCAGTTGGATAACATGTCCTGTTAATTCCTGTTTGCTTAGCACAGTGGAGCTAAACTCAAGAAGCCAAGAACTCCAACTGTGCAAAGACTTCTCATTGAGCTGCATTGGGAAGTTTGTGATTGGACATCCACAGAAAGCTTGGACTGGGTAAGAGGAGGGGACGAGACTGCAAAAGTTGCAGACAAAATATCTGTAGCTTCGGCAAGCAAGTTTAGAAATAGTCCCAATGAAAACATGCATAATTAAATGCATGTATGATTTCATTGGGGGTATATCTACAAAATAATGATAATATTTTTTTTTGGGGGGGGGGGTGGGGTAGTGGAGCATCTATTTAAATTTCAATTATCAGAGCAGAAGATACAAACTTCTAAAGTAAACACCATGTGCAGTCAGATCTGATTGAAAACATTTTTGATGCAGGCTGTGTGTGAGTCAGGTGAGATGTGGCTAAAGCTGCATAAACAGGAATACAATTGATGTAACTCCAAAATGGCAGAGAATTGAGCACAAATGAGTGGCATGAGCTATCCCCAAAACGGCCACATTAAGCTAAAGCAGTTGTTGGTGCTTAGAGTAAATAAATCTTAAAATAATGTATTGCTTTTACTTAATATATATAATGATTAGAAACTCATCTTTTTAGTTTAGTTGTACTCATGCATTAAATAGCTCTTTGCTGACTTTTTTAAATTAATGTAGATCACATATTTTACTCAACCAAAATGTAATATTTTATTGCTATATTAAGCCCTTACAATATCAATTTATTTTTCTGTTTCATCAAAATCCTTACACTTTTCTTTTGACATCCACTTTATGAAAACAACAAAAGCAATCGAAAAAAAAAATCAATCACCACAACTTGTACAAGACAATTTAAATGGGGGATGCTTGAAGGGAGAGAAAAAAAAGGAATTGCATTTCTATCTGTTCAAGTTATAGTTCATGTAATCATAACAATCAGATCCCTGGAAACCCTGGCCCGTCATGAACTTTCCTACAATTCAGCAGGGCTTTATGGAAGTACCAATGCTTAATAAATATTTCATGTTGGCATAGAGTTTGCACGAATATTATTTTGATGATGGCATAGAGCTGAAATGGTAGACGTTTTAGGAGAATTGCCTTCTGGTTATATCAATGTAACCCCAAAAAATAGTTTTATCTTATGGTGTTTCAAATATGTTTCAGTGTTGAAAATAATAGATTACTGCAAAATAGATTATGCAGTAAGTATTAATAATATATAACATCGGCACATCACTAAATCTACAAAGTATTGGGTTTAACCCATGTACAAGACAAATCTAATAGTATAAATAAAGCAATTAGGTAAATAAACCTATACACCTGTGAGCTTCAGAAAAAAATGAATGAAATTAAAAAGATTGAAAATAACTTTAATAAACCGGCAATTAGTTTACTATGTTTAAATAACTATATTCTGTTTAATTTAGTTTGGTCTTTCAATTCATGCTTTGGTAGCAGAGCACTGGAACCACAGACCTTCTTTGGTGTACCTTCCTTTGCTCTTACCTGTTAAATTGCAAACTATTGTATGTTTCATTGCCCTGAGCAGCAACAAATCATAACCCCTGAGCCACGCATGTGGCATCTTGGAAAAACTGGCAATGGCTGAGCCTGCCGGACACCCACATCTATAGGTAACTGTTGAATTGACCCTTAATGCATGCATTCTGTTGAATTTTCCTGTAAACAGATTAACATTAACATTAAAATGAAGAGAGGTTTTCCAGCACTTTATGTGTCACGTGTTTATGGTCATGGGTTTTATCACATGTGGTCTCAAGCATATTGTAAACTATTTGACATGTGCAAAACATTTAATTAAAACATGCTAGTCTGTGTTTTATTGGAAGCATATCTTTGGCTATATTTTCTGCTATGTGAAAAAAAAATCTTTTGAGAACCACTGGTGTCATCACTTCTAACCTGTGACCTAATAACCTTCTATTTTTATATTGTATGTCATGAAGATAGTTTGTTTGTTTGTTTGTTTTTTGTTATGCTGTTGAACAGAAATGCTGAATATATTGACTTATTATAAGAAATAAACCACCAGAACATAGCATTAATGACTTTCAAGTTCAATACACCCTTCTATGTTAGCTACAAAAACATATTATTTACTACCTGTTTATACAACATAGAACAGAATAGCAGCACATATTTATTTAGTTCACAGTAAACAGAGCTTTTACCCTTCCCATATTTCTTTGCAGTTTCACACAGTCTCCCGTGTTCTTTTAGAAATGTAAAATTGAACACAAGATTCATTAGCTTTTATAGCTCAAAATAGTGTGCAGGGTTTATATTAAATATTTTAGCTATTAGCTAAATACTACAAATCAAGAACAATCATACTACAAGAATACACAAAAGTACACTATTTATAATTATTGGAAAAAATAATAATAACTCCTATGCACCAGAGACCAACATTCAAAATTGTGCTTGAACAATATAAATGTATGAAATGTGCGTGAGAGCTATGGAAAACTCTGAATAATTGTGCTTAGGATATGATTTGAGAAGGGTTTCATTCTGGAGAACTAAAAATTAAAGGAATACTATAGTCACCTAAACCACTTCATCTCAATGAAGCAGTCTGTGTGTAGTGGTCCTTTACTGTTAACCCTGCAATGGAAAACAATTCTGTTTTTTTTTTTTTATAAACTGCAGTTTAACCCCTTAAGGACACATGACATGTGTGACATGCCATGATTCCCTTTTATTCCAGAAGTTTGGTCCTTAAGGGGTTAAATTAGGGTTAAATTAGGGTTACTGCGTGTGGCTCTCTTCCTGAAGGCTTCTAGAGGTGCTTCCTCCTCCAGACTAAAATAATAATAATAATAATAATAATAATAATAATAATAAAAGAATAAAACGTGCTAATAGCAGCATTTGATTGGAGAAGCAAACTGTTGAGCTGTTCATGTGAAGAAATGGCTTGGAGGATATCGCAGGTGATGTTGACTTGGAAACTATCGACCCAAAATAATAATTGCTATTTTTGGGACTATAAGTAAATTTTTTGAATATGCTTCCTTTATAAAAGGAATGACATTTTATTGTGCCACACTGGCTTTTATGCAAGTCTCCAGGCCAGGGGAATACCTCCCTGGACCTGGTGGAAAACAGGGACACAACTTAGTATAACCAATAGCAATAGAGAGCGAAACAGTGACACTCCCAGTACAAACAGTTAATTCCCTCCTCTCTGCCTGGAGATAATTGGGTCAGATAGAGTAATAACCCAATTATCTCTGGGCAGAGGGGACACAATTTTCACAATATTTGGAAAACACCCCAAAACATAAAGGACCCCCACAAATGTCACATCCCCTGATAGCCCTAATCTGGATGACGCACATATCCAAAAATCACCCAGATCGGTTCAGGGGTTTTCGAATTTCATGGTCATAAAACCGAACAAATGCATGAATGGATCCCTCTGGCTCATAGCAGCATGGGAACCAAACTACCGAACAGTGCTCTCCTAGATGTTTGGGAAAAGGAAGCAGGCGTTTGTCAATTTGACCGGTGTTTCGGGAAGACGAGTGTCCGATTTTAGTTCCAGACACTCGACAACCAAGTCCAGCTGCCTCCTTTCGTGCAAACAAGATGGCCACCGTTTTCTCTTCCACGTGGCCTTCGGCTATACGAACGGCAGTCACACATAGAGAGCACTTAATTGGAAGTTTCCTGTAGTAATAATGAGCCAGAGGGGTGGTCGGTCATTCGGTAGTTTGAAAACTACCGAACAAATAAACAAAATATAAACAAAAATCCGAACTATTAAACAAACAAAGTTAGAAAATGCTGATTTTCTTACAAAGATATACAGGCAGTATGTTGAAGGTCAGTTATAAATAGCTTCATCTGACTTTTTCCAAAATTAGATAACAGCATTGTCTTTTCTATAACCAATACTGTGAAAGAAACACTCTGTTGAAAAACATTCAATTCAATTTTCTTGTGCATGTTTTAATTTGGGATATATGGCAATTCTGCTTGCAATGGCTGCAGATCTAGTTTCGGCAGCTACTGCAAGCCCTCCTCTTTTTTTTCCTGGCACAGGCTTTCTCAAAAAGCCTTTGTGGTCTAGCTGACCTGACCTTGAGCTCCTTTTCCCAATCTGTGACTTTGAGTGGATACAAGTGCATGTCCTGCTAAAACTTCTCATTGATCAACATAACAATATAAGCACTGGTGCATGCACAGACACAGCCACAGCCCAAGCAGGCACTCTCTAGCTTAGAATGCTTTATAAATTGAAAAGGAAATGATACACTCGACACACATAAAACACTTCATCAGGTTTGAAGTGTTCCTTTAATGAATACTAACACCATATAATGACTTCAGGTGGTCACCTTTTTCAATTACCTTTCCATTAAATGTTGTTGTAAAAGTCTGATCATTGTGGATAGACCCCAGCATTCTATTACTGCGCAGAAGTTATGCTTCTTTAACATCGTTTCTTTTTAGCAGAACAAAATACAGTAAAATGAATTACCTTTCCACATTTTGTGGTCTCCTCTGCTATAACTCTCTTTCAAGTGAACAATAACAATTCTAACAGCAGAATCACAAATATAAGACTTTAGGGATCAACCAATTTACTTTTATAGCAGATCTCATCTATAGTATCTCGAGAGCTATTATATCAAATAAGAAATAAATCTGTTACCTATAAATAGCTACATAAATAGTTATAGGTGCAATATAAACTATTTCACTGTTTATATAATCTTTTTAATGGATATAAATGTTTAAAATCTAATGATTTATGTTACAACTCTTTCCTTCTCAAATCAGAATATTAGGAGAAGCAGCATACAGTTATCTTGAACTCCGTATGCTTTATGTAGCTTTAGCATCTATAATTTATAGTATTAAAATCAACATATGACAATTGTATACATCAGTGAAATGCCCTACTGTCATTACGGGTGTCTGGTGCTCTATATTATAAGAGTTGAATTAGAAGATTGTGCTCATATTAATCACAATAACTACTATGATAATAATAATAATAATAATAATAATAATAATAATTAGGAAATAAGAAAGTCAAAAATTGGATATAAATGGTGCACAAATAATATGTAAAAGCACATACTTATACACTCATCACAATATTCTGTTAAGCTAAAAAATAAACAGATATATAGTAAAATTTCACAAATTAAAATATGTGCCCTCTGTACACTCGCATATGGATCAATGAACACAAAAAAATCCAAAGTGGGTGTGTGCCCCTTAAAAATCTCTTCACCAAGAGGACCTAGTCCTAGAGGTCATGGTATCTAAAGGAAACAGGTGAGAAACGATCCTCCTTATAAAGAAAAAAATCGCCAGAATCCAGGTAGCAACAAGCTTATTTAAAGCCAAAATAAATTAAAACCTGGCCAGTGGAGGGTATAAAGTTCTCTGGTAACGATATATATTCACAGTTCTTTTACAACAGTTAATTACATATTTCAATATTTACCACTAGCACTATTTAATTTGTCTCCCATGTTACAATTAGTGTAGGCCCCACCGATATTGGGTTACTGTGGCGTAGTGGTAGGCTTAACACGATATGGCCGTAAGTTGAAGCCGAATCACCATCTTTGTTCACTGAGATAGGAGATTTTAAGTAGCCTTGTGAAATGTTTAACTGTACTTTTGTGCGTGCGCTGTTCCTTAATCTGTATTTTCTATTAATGCTGGTCTCTATAGAAATACATGTTCTGGGTGTGCACCCAATTCTCTCTTTTGTTTATATATGTTTATATGTGTCTGTCTTTGAGTATCTAATGGTGTGTTTGTTGGTCAGTTTGGATGTGCAGGAAAGTGTATTTCTGGATATGGTCTTGATTTAATATTTTTGGAAACACTTTTCAAATGACTTATCTACAGAATTCATCAATAAAGTCTATGAGAATTTTAGTCAATAAATAATTTGAAAAATGTATCCAAAAATATGAAATAATTGAAAAAGCATATTCAAAAATATAAAATAATTGAAAAAACATATTCAAAAATATAGAATTACGTAGGAGTTGCATTCCACAACAAGTAGAGACACAGGGTACAAGCAATCATGACACACCACCACTTTGAAAGAACAAAAATATAATGAAACAAAAATGTCTTAAAATGTCAACAAACAATATAATGTAATATAAAAGATACAAAAAGGTGAACTGTTTATTAGGGTACTGGAGTCCTGGAGGCATTCATATGCCATTTGGCTTTCAGATTTATTATTTATGATGTCTCCAGAATGTATTCATGGCATTATTTGCCATAATGCACAGTTCATGGTTGTATAGAATGTCTGTTTTGACTTTAATCTAAAGCATTTTAAATGAATTTGCTGAAAAAGGTTGGGATCTTTTAGTTATGATATTATTAGACCAAGGTGCTTTGCTGTTCAGTTACCTAGAGCATTTCACGAGATTTATGTTAGCATTTCACTGAACACAATGCATCTATGGCTGAGGAAACTAGATATTAAAGCTTTTTTATAACCCAATGATTCAGCAAAAACATTCATCACTTTTACACCATTTCTGAAAAAGAGTTAGAAGATGTTGTGTTGAGCAGGCACAACATCTGATTATGATAGCAAAACAAAATTCAGAAATCTATGTAATACTGTGCTCAGCAGAATGGATTATACACAGTTTTTTAATTAGCACCTTTTTTCTGATCAAAATGTTTAGACAACTCTTCATGCTTTTGTTAAGTCACCAATTGGCAAATTATATAGATAAAAGACTAAAACATATATATATATATATATATATATATATATATATACATATATATATATATATATATACACATGGTTTAAAGGAACACGCTAAGCCCCCAAAAAACTACTTTAGATTAATGAAGCAGTTGTGGTGTATAAATCATGCCCTCTAGTGTCATTGCTCACTTCTCTGCCATTTAAGAGTGAGATTACAACACTAACACACGAGTGAGATTACAACACTGAGGTCTAGAGATCTAGCAAGACCCTGGTAGAGTCCACAGACAATGGCTTTTTCAAGTCATATCAGGCATGATACCTTGACATCTTTTGACTACATTGAAATTTCAGTAAAAATGAAAAATTTGTGTGTGGGGGTGGGCAGGCTGACAGTCGCTTTAATTTAACATTAATCCCACACAGGAGGCTGCTGCAGGCTCTAGCAAGCAAATAATGAAGCAGAAGATAAGCCACACTGTGAAATAAGGCAAGCTTAAATCTTTAGAATTATTTTTCACAGTGTGTATTATGACTATATAAGTTACCGCCAGGATACTGTGATTGCAAAAGCAAAAGGATTCCACAACAGTTTTAATTTCCTCATCACATTTAGCAAACATGGGCCTTCAACAGATGTGCCCATGGTCCACAAATCTCAGTTTTATGAATCTACATTAAAACATAATACATAGGCATTCTTAACATAAACCTTGCATAGTCACAGGGGGCTGGGTAATATTTTATGGTCCCCTGCCTTTTTTATTTATAGTCTTCCTTGCATAGCTGACGAAATCATCCTGCCAGTAAGATTAGTTTTACTAAGCATCAGTATATCTCTGAAGATGTATGTGAATTATCCAGAGGCTGACTAAAATGTTGACCACACAGCTCTTTAAATTAACCCAATGCCTTGTATTCTAGGAGCCTGTTCGCCTCCCACAGTCAACCTCATTAATTCTCTCTTTTTTTTGACCTTCCAGACTCTTGACTAATATATTTAGAATCTGAACACATCAGGTATATCCTTTTAAATAGCATTGATATCTAGAAACATATGATACATTAGCTTTGACATTGCAATTATATTAGAGGAAGTCATTGTTTCTCTGAAAATAAATATGCAGTGATGTAAAAATAATATAAGCTTTTGCTGTTTAACAAACATTAAATTAACATTTGTTTTTTTGGGGCGTGTTTGTGGGGTATCTTGGTACTTCGGTAGTCTTTAGTTATGATTCACATGTCATGATTCTAAAATATTAATATAAACATTTGCAATTTTACATTATTGGCAAGGCATATTTTATTTTGATTTTACTTGAAAACTAGTTGCAGTGAAAGCAATTATCTGCACTTCTACATGACTTTGCAAGCTACCATAGCAACTTTGAAAAAATACCTGTACTGTATTTAGTGACATAGGGGTCCCGTTCCACCTTAACTTTAGATATTAGAATGCATCCAAAATGTGTGGTTTAAGGGCCTGCAGTATATTGTGTGGAAGTCCCAATTTTCAGTTAGGAAAGAGGAAACATAATAGACTTGTGCATTCGGTTTGAAATGTGATTAGTCTGAATTTTGGACAATCAAAAAGTTGCCGTATGACTAAATCCTTAAAACAAACAAAGAGGACTATGGACATACAGTTTGGTTGGATTCTTGATTTGATGTTTCATTCCAAAATGGTAAGGGGAGAGCCACAAAATGTAAATTATATTAAGAGAGAAGTTTTATGGGGATAAAAGTGGGAACAGTAAAGAAAATATTATATATATATATATATATATATATATATATATATATATATATATATAATAACATAATAACATATAACTAATAATCAAATAATTTATAAATATATCAATACATATTTTTACTGCTCCTACTTTTTCCCCTCTATTAGTTATCTTTTCTCACTAGCTCTGTGAACTGAATTGCAAGAAGCCAAAATGCCACATGGATTAATTTTGGACAAGCCCATCAAAAAAAAATTTCAGATCAATTTTACCGAACCATACTTTTTTTTGCTGTGCAGAAGTCCAATAAGTAACACTACAGTGTTTCAGATGAAACATAAAATTCCGGGATCAAGGTTTACTACCTAAGAGTTAGCATGACTGATAGAGTATTGCTAAGCTGGCATTAGATAACTTGTAATCATAATAATGATAATGTAGTAAATTAAACTCATTATATTTTTGTGCAAGGACATAAAATACATATTTGTTACTTAACTGTGTCTTTAAAGTAAATTATTCAAAGGAAATTAACATGAATATACACCAATGTCATCCAACTTTATAGAATTATATTAAAGCATGTGGTTTATTTTATCCAACAAAGCAAGTATGACTGAAGATTGCATATTATAATAACAAGTCAGAAATTATAAACAAGAATGAACATGTACTACCAGACAATAGAACTTTGTAAGGATACTACTGGACTCCAGTTGAATATTATATCTCACAGCCTGAACAATCAGTAGATATCCTTAAAATCTCAATCTTTAAATGAAATTGTATAAAGCATCAAACACATTGGGAATCTAAAGTGACAAAACAGGGTAACATTAAAGTAGAAGTCCAACTGAGAAAATTATTTGAACAGTTCTTTGAACAGTTAATGAACTGTTGTAGCACTAAAAAAATGGTGCAACATAACTTTAAAGTGAATCTGTCATGACAGGTTTACTTTAACACAAATAATCCCCATATGCATTGGGTACATCAGATATCACAGAGATACAGAATATATTCAATGTAAAGTTTACATAAAATAACTTACCATACCTCTGATCCAGAGATGTCATGTCCTCCACTGTAACACCCACCTAGGCTTCGCCTGAACTCCAATCTGCTAGCATGATGTATAGATGAAATTGTATGCTCTTTCATAAGAACATGAACTTCAGGTACCATGACAGATACCCTTTAAAGCATTTGTATTCCACGGAAGTCTTAAGTCATCCTCATCTGCTTATAAAGACTTTACTGATGTGAGTCATCATATGATATTTTGGGGATCATCTGTCTTTCTCCCCACACTGCAGACAAAACCAGAGTAATGCCCAGAAAAAGCATTAAAGACATGAGTCTACCTATTACAGCTGTTTTGTTGTGGAGAACATAGCAAAAGTAATCTTGTAACGTAAGGTTGGTTCAAGACAGCTAAGCATGGCTATTAAAGAGAAACTCAAGGCACTATAACTATTACTATCTCACTGATGGCACTGTTTTAAGATCACTGGTGCCATCCCACTGTTTAGTAGCAAAACCATTTTGATATATTTAATACTGAACGAGGGTACCATGAGGCCTTTGACCATGTATGCCATACAAGTTCATGTCAGAGATTGGTGGCAGTGATAGGCGAACACTCACATCCTATAGCTGCTACCAATCACTGCTCTGGATATTGAGGAAACATCAGTCTAGTCTGAGCAGCAAAGAGGGACCAAACTGTAGAGAGCTTCCAACCGTTATTTGAAAATGAAATAAAGTGATTACAATGCATACAGTGGCCTATTAAATCAAAAGTACACAATTTAACACATTGAAAAGTAACTGTAACATGTGTATACTATTTTAACAAGATGATCCATTTGATTTTAATTGTGTATTGAAGAATTAGCTATTGATATCACAACTGAAATGTAGACCAGATGTAATGTTAAATTCTTTTATCAGATCTTCAGTTCTCAAATAAACATCTGTTCTACTTTGCCACACGCTTGAGCAAGATAAGATAATGTAAGTTTTCTGCTTCACACTGAGTTAGAATTGGCAAATTGAAATAACAATATATTAAGAAAATACACAAACTATACAGATTATCACAAATACATGTGCTTTAAATTTGTCCATAAGTTTGAATCAGGGAGAAAAATATAATTGCTTATATCTGCGACCATTTAAAAATGTCAAATAATTTCCAATTAATTTCCAATGGAAATATTATAGTCCCACAGTTCTGAATGACAATCATATTCTGCACTACATCAAAAATGCCCGCATTGAAATAAATACCCCTTAAAATGATCCTTGCACATAAACATTTATGTATAGTACACAACATTTTAGGGATCCTGCTGATGTACTTAAAAACAAAGATAAAAAATAGTAATATTGCCTGATATAAATTAAAAGCAAATTTACAGTTGCTCTCACAAGTTGTAGATGTTAAGAGCGCCTTATGGGTGCCACCCACAATTTTAATAGGGGGCTAAAGCTCCTCCTTCGGAGATCGGATGGGGCACCAGAATAACTACATTAAGCAGCAGTTGTTCTTGGGACTATATTGTCCCTTTAAAATGAGGCTTTCAACTTTGACCGGAACTTCAAAGAATAACATATTCTACATTTGTAAATATCATGACATTTGATGATTTCATACCTTGAGATGATAGACAGACATACTAGCTGCTAGGTGGATAAACTGACAGACAGATAGACAGATAGATATCACATATAGAATATATGGAAATAAACTCCTACCTATCAAATAAAAAATAAAATAAATTTAGATAATATTTACTAGGTTGAGTACATATTATATAGTCTTTTGACAATATCCAAGATACTAAGTTTTTTTTTAAATTATTATTTTAAATATTATTTCATGGAAGACACTTACATGCATATCATAATGCACAGCATCATATTGTGGAACCTATAAGACTGCTTTAAGAGTTGGAATGTTTTGTACAAATATGTTATTCACAGATTTAATCTTAAATTAGAATCTGACATTTGTATTTTTTTCCTGTGGACTAAATAAGCTTATATTTCTCTCCTGTAGCAGGTACAGTTCTTCCCTGTCTTGTTTTAATGAGCTGTGTAGAGAGAGGAGAATTATATTTGCTCTAAAATTGAATTGTTAATTTGAATCCCCTCTGGTGTTGCTATAGGTAATTTGATATATTTAGTGCATTTTTATAGTTGGGTGAATGCCTGTGAAAAATAGCAGATTTAGTTTTTGAGCATAAAAAATAAATTTCCTTGTCTATTCTGTAATTCTTTTAAATTAGATAAAATAAAAACGTTTATTTAGACCTATATTAAATAAACAGAGAAGATATGTGACCATATAGTATATAAATGTCAAATATATATATATATATATATATATATATATATATATTCTTAATCAGATAATATAGTTTATAACTGATATATATATATATGATGTAAAAAAAAATTACTTTGACAACCCTCCTAGGTGGTATATATTTTATATGTATTCCTTTCTCTCAGGTTCTCTGCTAGATGCCTGAAAGTATGAGGGTTCTACTCCGTATTCTGTTCCTAAAGCTGCAATCTTCTTTCACCACTACTTGCTTGTCTGTCTGGATCCGAAAGTCTCATAGGATATTAGAACTGTAATTCTCAACAAACTTTGAGGTATCTCCCATCTGGCAGGTCCAGCACATATTGGGTGCCAATATTTCAGTACACAATCCCAGCAACTTGGTTTTGCCTCAATGTATGCTGTCCCTGCTAACATCTTGCGCATGTGCTGTATTTTGTCTTTGCACAGTCTGCACCTTGGGTGTTGCCTGGTGTGGTAGACCCCAGATTCTATTGATCTATTGATCTACCTTGTCCATTCACTAGTAGGATTTTGTAATGTGTAGGATTTTGTAATGTGAGCCTCAGTCTGCCAAAACAACTCTGATGTTTTGAGGCATGGGCTTTACACAACCTGAACATCTCCTGTGGCTTCTACCATTAGGGAACATGATTGCCACCAAAGGCTTTACGTGGTCTGCAGCAATCTCTAGGTAGGTGGTTTATGTCTAAGTAACATCCTCATTAATGCCAGGACCCAAAAGTTCATAGAAAAACATTACCAAGAGCATATCACTGCAGCGTGCATACTTCCCATAGTGCATCCTGCTGTCAAGCCTTCCCCAGGTAAATGGCGCACACAAGCTTGGTTAACCTAATCTAAAAGACAATGTGATTTTTCAGACCAGGAAACCTTTTTCCATTGCTCCATGGTCTAGTTTTGATGCTCATGTCCCCATTGTGGGTGCTTTCTGCAATGGACAGGGATCATTATGGGCACTCTGGGTGGTCTGTGGCTACACAGCAACCTGGGATGCACTGTGTGTTCTGATGCCTTTCTTGCATGGCCAGCATTACATTTTTCAGCAATTTGAGCTACTGTTTTCTCCATGTTTCTGAGGTTTTCTGTGTGATTGGACCAGACAGACTAGCCTTTGCTACCCACGTGCATTACTGAACCTTGGGCACCCATGAACCTGATGCTGATTTACTGGTTGTCCTTCCTTGCACCAGTTAGTAAGTACTTACCACTGTATAACGGGATCAACCCACAAGACTTGACGCTTTTCCGATAATTTGACCCAGTGGTCTAGCCATCACTATTTGGCCTTTGTCAAAGTCACTCAGATCTTTTCACTTGCTTCTAACATATATAATTCAAGAATTGACTGTTCACTTGCTACCTAATATATCCCACCCAACGACATAGTCAAATATAATTTTAAATATTACAAGGAGGGAGATGTGAGAAGGCAGCTCCCTCCTTGTAATTAATTAAATGAATTTAGAACTAATAGCTTGGATAGAATTTCATCCAACAAGGATTCATTGCAATTTCTATTTGTTTATTCGTCTTTTGGTTGAATGGACGTATAGTCAAAATTCTGACAAAAATGTGTAAATCTGAAATCAAATGCCCAAGTTTAATATATATACATGGGTGGTTCACTGGCTTTGTATCTCTTCCTGAGTTGTGTTTCAAAGCTGTTGTATACAGCAAACATAAACGGCAACTTTGTATTTTGTTTATTTTCAGGTGAGTGCAGCCCTCTTGATTTCTTTAATATATTTGGGAGTCCAGGCCAACTCCTTGGTTTTGCGCCCCTCCCTGTCACAGGTGCCTCATTCCAGGACCCTATTTAGCCTTGTACCGCAGAGAGTCCCAGTAAGGAAGTATTTCCCAAGTAAGTAGATTAATCTCATAAGAGCAAGCATTAGGCTGCTAGAGCAGGACCTGCCAAGAATGGGGTACATTGATGTTGTAGCAGGCTTATGCAATATATGATCATATAATGTAACTAAACCCCCATTATTTTTTGTCTAGGTGAGGTGTTTTTAAATAAAACTATTCTGGATTCTGTATTTGTATATATATGTATATATATATCTAGAGAGAGAGAGAGAGAAAGAGAGTATAATAGTATAATATTATATATTAATTATATATTAATATCAAAGGGAAAATATTAGATTACATAAGAATTATACTGTATGTACTCTGTGCAACAATAGCACACTAGCAACAATATGAATCCTATTAGATGCGCTAAAAAGATTCTGTGTATTATATATGAATGTATTTGGATGATTTGGATGTATCATACAAATATTAAAAGACAAAAACAAGGAAAATTCTTATCGTAAGGCTAATTATTAGCCTCATCCATGACCTGCTTTGTACCTTTGTGTGCCCTTCTTCTGTTATAGAGCGTATAGTGAAACTATTAGCAATAGAACTGCTGACTTGCAAAACAGCCTCAAGGCATTAACACACAATGGCTATCAGGCACGTCGTTAAACAATTTGCACAAATGGTGGGGGTCATCCCTTGTACTTGCAATGCATATATTAAATGCAACAATTCTGGAAATGTATATGAACATACACTGAAAAATAGTTCTTACTTAAATGAAGACTGAGTGTTCAGCAGCTATTGTGGGACAAACAGGCCATTTATTGATTGCTAAGCAGTAGAAGCTTGAAGTAAAAATGTCACTTAGCAAAAGAACATGTATATATGAGAGCTGAAATAAAGCTAGTCACCTGTGTAACACCCTCCTCTTCAATAATTCTGACATATATAGCCTGAAAATAGAGTTGGGGACCTAATGCTGTGTAGCAATTAATTTGATGCACATTCAGTTAAAAAGAAAGGCATGGCACATTCCTTTTTAAAAGGAATGTATAGTGTTAGGAACACAGAGTTGTGTTCCTAGCACTATAGTGCCCTATAGTGCCCTACTCCGTTGCGCCTCCCACCCCACACAGTGTTGAAAGGATTAAACACCCTTTTGTCACTTACCTCATTCCAGCACCGATGTCCCTTGGCGCTGCGTCAGGCTCTGTTTGCGCTCCTCCGCTGACATCAGCTGGCGGTGGGGGCCTAATGCGCATTGGCGCCTGGCGCCGCGATCGCATTAGAACTTCCCCATAGGAAAGCATTGTATCAATGCATTCCTATAGGGTTTTAACTGATGTTGGATGTCCTCATGCGAGAGCTATCTATTCAGTGAAAAACAGAAGATTACTGAAATCTCCTAAATCTCAGTTCTGCAACAAAACAAACTCTCGAGAGGTGAGACAGAAATGACATAATTGGTGGCCAGGCAGGTTGTAGCCAGAAAGCGACCTTTAAAATTAAAGGATCACTATAGGGTCAGGAACACAAACATGTATTCCTGACCCTATAGTGTTAAAACCACCATCTAGCCGCCCTGGGCCCCTCATGCCTCTCCAAATATAGCAATATCTTACTGTATTCATGCCAGAAGCTGTAGATCTGCATGCTGTTTGCCTGAAAAAAACATGCAGTCTGCTGACATCATCAGAAGTGGTAGCCTGATCCAATCACAATGCTTCCCCATATGATTTGCTAAGACTGACAAAGAGGAAGATCAGGGGCAGAGCCAGCATGATTCAAACAAAACCCTGGCCAATCAGCATCTCCTCATAGAGATGAATTGAATCAATGAATCGCTATGAGGAAAGTTCAGTGTCTGCATGCAGGGGTGGAGACACTGAATGTTTGGATGCATTTTAGGCAGCCATGACCCAGGAAGGATCTCTAACAGCCATCTGAGGAGTGGCCAGGGAAGTTATCACTAGACTGTAATGTAAACACTGCATTTTCTCTGAAAAGACAGTGTTTACAGCAAAAAGCCTGAAGGTAATGATTCTACTCACCAGAACAAATTCAATAAGCTGTAGTTGTTCTGGTGACTATAGTGTCTCTTTAATGTATGTGTGTGTTCATGTGTGGTTTTTCTACACTCAGTCTCTGACACTCCAGCAGCTCTGAAAATCTTCAATAAAAAAAAATAAAAATATTGTGTACTAGGGAAAACAATGCTCTTGCTGTGTTTTGGAGATATCACACACCACTCAACTTTTAGTCTTTTCGTTAATGATGTCTTCAGAACCATTTGACCTTTGCTCCTATGGTTCTGAAAGTCTCTAGAACATCTTGCTAGAATTATAGTATGGTAATAAGAACTTTAATATAATATATCAGACATTTACACAGACTCACATAATGTTTCAACTTTCAATGTTCCAAACAGTGAAACAGCTGCTGAGTCGTATTGATGTTATCACAAAAAACTGTATAACTTTTCCTTAGAAACTGAAGTATAATATCAGTTTCTATGGAAACCGCAACTTTCTTAAAATATTTATAGTCTAGATCAATGTTACAAAGATTATGCATGAAGTTCAATATGCCATGGTGAAGTGATTTATAATATTAACTACAAGTTTCAGGGAAGGATCCTACATCCCATTCGAAGAAAACATGATGCCAATTAAGAATTGTATCAGTGCGCCAATTAAGGAACTTCTGTGTTTCTATTTTTCTATCCATTACTGGTTTTTGTGTTGTTTTTTGAGGTTTATTTTGAATGCATATGACATTGCTTCATTGACTGACCATGACGTTCATTCCAGATGAAGTTTCATTGACATTCCTGCTTCTAAAGATCTTTTTTTCATTAAGGAAAGCTGCAGTTAACATTAAAACCATGGTTGGCAAATACATATAGCAGAATTTGTGCCAATTTAATCTCTGACAGAAGTTCAGTGATTTATATTGTTATAAGTTTAAAAATACATTTGTGCAGATTTAAATATCATGCAATTATTAGGATTCAAAATGTATAAAGAAAAATTGCAGACAAGAAGCAAAATTTTGTATATATATATATATATATATATATATATAGATAGATATACCGTATTTATCGGCGTATAACACTCACTTTTTTCCCCTGAAAATAGGGGAAAAATCGTGGGTGCGTGTTATACGCCGATATCCCATAATTACTTACCTGTCCTGAAGCGTGGGCCGGCTTCACAGCGCGCACCGCGGTACAGGAACTTTAATTTCAGGTTCCGGTTTCTGGCGGGACTGAAAGGAAGTGTGCACAATAGTGTGCACACTTCCTTTCAGTCCCGCCGGAAACCGGAACCTGAAATTAAAGTTCCTGTACCGCGGTGCGCGCTGTGAAGCCGGCCCACGCTTCAGGACAGGTAAGTAATTATGGGAGGGGAAGTACACTATGGGAGGGGAGGGGGGGAAAGTACACTATGGGAGGGGAGGGGGGGGAAGTACACTATGGGAGGGGAGGGGGGGAAAGTACACTATGGGAGGGGAGGGGGGGAAGTACACTATGGGAGGGGAGGGGGGGAAGTACACTATGGGAGGGGGGAAGTACACTATGGGAGGGGGGAAGTACACTATGGGAGGGGAGGGGGGGAATACACTATGGGAGGGGAGGGGGGAGAATACTATGGGAGGGGAGGGGGGGAGAATACTGTGGGAGGGGAGGGGGAACATACTATGGGAGGGGAGGGGGAGAATACTATGGGAGGGGAGGGAGGGGAGGGGGGAGAATACTATGGGAGGGGAGGGGAGGGGGGAGAATACTATGGGAGGGGAGGGGGGAGAATACTATGGGAGGGGAGGGGGGGAGAATACTATGGGAGGGGAGTGGGGGAGAATACTATGGGAGGGGAGGGGGGAGAATACTATGGAAGGGGAGGGGGGAGAATACTATGGGAGGGGAGGGGGGAGAATACTATGGGGGGGAGAATACTATGGGAGGGGAGGGGGGGAGAATACTATGGGAGGGGAGGGGGGGAGAATACTATGGGAGGGGAGGGGGGAGAATACTATGGGAGGGGGGGAATACTATGGAAAGGGGGGGAGAATACTATGGAAAGGGGGGGAACACTATGGGATGAGGGGGAACACTATGGGATGAGGGGGAATACTATGGGATGAGGGGGGGAATACTATGGGAGGGGGGGAAATTTCCTGGAATTTCTTTCTAAAAATGAGGTGCGTGTTATACGCTGGTGCGTGTTATACGCCGATAAATACGGTATTAATATTTGCTTATTACGACAATATGTTTCAAATAAATGTCAAAGCAATATGTTTTAAAAATATTTCTATATGGTTTAAATATTTTTGAAGCAAGAGGAGCGTTTGTGATAAATGAACACCAAACACCATAACCACTACAGCTGCTGTAGTGGGTATCATGCCAAAAGTGCCCTAGTGCCTCCCTGTGATAAGTATTCCAAATGATTTATCTGAGTCCCACTGGGCATAGACTGCCATATCCCCTGCTCCCGGTCTGAACCTTAAACCCACAAAATAAAAAATAATAAATAAATATATAAAACTTGCAGCATTGAACATTTGACAGTGTAACCTCTAATGATATAAAAAAAATGAGTGATACTTGAGCAAAGCAATTCACACCAGCATATGTCTTTTTTCTCTGCGTAAATGCAGACTACAAGGAAAAGCTTGGTATAAGTAGTTAAAGGAACACTATAGAGTCAAGTTAGCTATTTTGCCTCCCCTTCGATCACATGGCAAAGATCACATGCCAAAGGTGATTTAGCTCACCCTCTCTCCCATGCCTCACGAGTCTTGCTATGGCTGTCCCTGCCTCCATTGCTGAGATCATCAATATGGATGACCTTAGTCAATCCTTAGGTAAGCATTGGTTATTGCTCATGCACGGCAAAATACCACACTGTGCCAATCTGCTTCTCCTCACAGAGATGCATTGAATAAATGCACCTTTATGGGGAATATTCAGCAGCTACATGCAGAGCGTGGAGATGCTGAACGCCAGTGCTGCCCAATGTGCAGCACTGGACTAGGAAGCACATCTAGTGGCCATCTGAGTGACTGCTACTAGAGGTGTTCCTAGGAAGCAATGTATACACTTTTTGTGTACATTTTCTTTGAAAAGTCAGCATTTTCAGTGCTCAGTCTGCAAGAACAGGCTATAGAAACCAAAACCACTACATCAAGATGTAGTGATTCTGTTGACTATAGTGTCCCTTTTATTATAGCCAAGAAAACAAAATAACTCTCAAACTGCAAATTAAAAAACAAAACCTATTTTGGTGTATTCAGCCATGCAACCTGACATTCATGAGAGGTTCTCTCATCCAAATCCAAGGTACAGTGTGTAGGAGATTTAAAAAAAAACAAAGTAGTGTCTCCCACACTATAATATTAACTAGTGGTAAATGGCATAGAGAGAGGCTGAAGGTTTTGATGTGAGAGTTAAACAGAGCAAGAGCCCCTGTGTTGGCATAGAATCAGCATAAAGATCGCTAAATAAATATTTATTTAAAAAAAAAAAGCCCAACGAATAGCCCTTCTCTCATCTCATATGTCATTGACCATACAAGGTTGCCCCCAGTCCTGTAGAGAAACAGCTTTAGGTATTGCTATGCAGCCTTTTGCCCATGGCATCTTATAGGTCCTGAATCTGCTGTATAGTAATGGACAGTATTGCTGCATACCTGACTCATAAGTCATCCACAATATCCTGCTTGTGCCAAGGTTGGTGAGACCTATTTCTAATGATCCTTTAAACTATTGACATACAAGATATGGATCTGTGGTATGCTTAAAGAAGCCATACAGCCTGCACATCATAATAAGGTTAAATGTGAAATGCATGTATATACATTTAACCCCTTAACCCCTTAAGGACACACGACATGTGTGACATGTCATAATTCCCTTTTATTCCAGAAGTTTGGTCCTTAAGGGGTTAAGGACCAAACTTCTGGAATAAAAGGGAATCATGACGTGTCAGACATGTCATGTGTCCTTAAGGGGTTAAAAAGAATGAGAATTCTACTAAGGCATCCTAGTGATGCATATGTTCACGTTTTATCACACGAAAGTTTGGCATAAAATTGCATTAAAAAAGTAAAAAAGTAAAAAAACTAAAACAAATAACTGAATATCTAATAGAAAGTACCAACTTAAACTTGCTAAAAGTTACATTTTACATAATTGTAAAAAATTTTTGGGACTTATTTTGGCAAAAGTGTTACATGTTTTTGCTTAATTTGCAAAATTTAGGGAAATAAAATGGAAAAATAATCCTACATTTTTGTTTCAACTGGGCTTTTGTGGCTTACATTTAGTAGACGGTTGTAAACTCCAGACAAATCTCTGTTAAGTGAACAGATGCCATTGTAAAATAATGAGTTTAGCACACGAGCTAAGTACATAGTAAGATATCATCCCAAAGCATTAAGACCATGGATTAAATCACTTCTGCATGCCAATAATGCATGTCATAGTGATTACACTGAGTCGAATTTAAACATTCTAGATGAAATATGATTGCATTAAGATTTGCATTACAGATTACATTTAGATTTATACAAAAATAAATAGTTTTCTACCACTGAATGATACCAACCAAGAGGTGAAAAGAATCACCTATGTATCACATTTTATTTCCCTGAGAAATAGCTTGTATGCTCCTAATACAAGCCTTACATTTCAGGTCTAGTTCTTAGTGCCATGTTCACATATAATAAATATTGCTGCTTTTTGGCGTTAAAAAGGCACTTGATCTTTGAAAAAAGGTTAAACGTTTCATAATCTGAATCATCAACTATTTACAACCCAGATAAAATTAGTTACCATGAAGTCATATTTAGCCAGCCAGCATTTATGTAAATGCAAAAAGATTGCTTGTTAAAGTGTTTAAATCTTAGGTACAGTAATGTATTCGTCCTTAATAATTCATTCTCCCTTATACTCCATATATTACGGTAATCTTGCCCAAGTTACTAATTATGATTCAATTCTGTACCTTGAAGTTGTGTCGTGGCACTTAATTTTAACAGGTTTCTCAGGCATGATTAAAGATTTATCCCCAAAATATTTTATACATTCCACTTTCTACTTAATTAGGATATCAGCAGTGACATTTTCCTAGAAGATAAATTCCGGTTCACGGTTTCATATTTTGGCTACTTTATTGTTAAAGCACAATATGTCTTCAATCCATCCAATTGTAGTAATGCCATTAGGGAACTCATTGGGTTTGAAAGGTTATATGGCATATCTTCTAATGTGCACATTCAATTCTTGTTTTCTAGTTTTCTGTTTAAAGAAGAATTGTCACCATTGAGTTGGTTACAGTTCCTCTTTCCCTGAAGAGTGCCAAAGAGGTTTGAGGAAGAAACATGCTCAGCCATATTGACTATCTTCCCAAGAAGCACCAAAGTAAACCCCTGCTGTCTCTGCATTTCCTTGTATTACGCCATACAAGAACATGTATGCTTGTACATTATTCCCATGATGCCTAAAGCTCAAATACGACCTCATGATCTCAAATGCACTGCTTTATGCTTCTCATCAAACTTTGTATCACATGACAGGTTGTGTCTCAACCGTAATAGTTAACACTTTTTATTTTTTTATACTTGAAAGATTGTAAAATAAATTCAGAGGTAACAATAACAAAAGTTTTATTCACCACAGTATATTATGATTAGCTGGCAGATGATGTCAGGCCTTGCTGACATCACGTGCATTCTAGTCCAATCCAATTCTTCTCATAGAGAAGCATTGGTGACGAGAGCTCATGTGTCAGCACTCCTCCAATCAAATGCTGCTTCATCGGCTGTGTTTGATGGAAAAACTGAATTCCATTTAGTTATGCCTCTAGTCTCGAAGACAATCAACTGGAGGCATGCATAACCCTTTAGTGTAGACATTTCTATTTTTACAAAATGCCAATGTATTTTATAGAATTAGACAAAACGGAGGCATGGGAATTCCAAAATTTAACATATTACTGTACCGCATCTTCCTTAGCACAAACTTGGATGTATAGTTTGTGGGCCTGTGTCATGGTGTTAGGATCGGGTCAGGGATCCAACACGCAAAGTACAAACAGGTACAGGGTACATATACCGGACCTTAGAATGGCCGGACTAACGTACAGAGAGTATAGAGAATGGTCAGAGACAAGCCGAGGTCGAGGGAACGAGAGGACAGGTAAGCGAGTAACAAGCCGGGTCAAGGATAACAGAGGTAAACAGAGTAAGTCAAACAAGCCGGGTCGTAACCAAAAGGATAACTGAAAAACACCAGAGCACTGTGTGACTAGACAGGCTAGAACCACGACAGGGCCATGAGCAACAGGGCGAAGTATGTTTAAATACCCTGGCTAGAGAGGATAGACACGCCTCCGACGAGTCCTGATTGGTCTCCAACGGATTGAGTGACAGGTCGTTCCGGATTGGCATCATGACGTCGGTCTCCGGGCACCATGCTACATAAGGAAGTAACTCCCTCGCGGCCGGCGTTTATGTGAACGGGTCGACCGCGAGGAACAGGAGAAACATGGCGTCCGGACGGATAAACGTCTAAGTCTCTACCTCTCTCGGAGGTAGAGACCTCAGGTACCCTGACACATGGGTTGACATAGAAGATGCTCATTTGAAAAGGGGAAAGGTATCTTGGTTCCTATGGTCAACATCTGAGCTACCGAAGTTCCCTGCTTTACTTCTGACAACCAGCTATAGTTTAAAAACCTGGATCAATTTATGAAAAAATATATCTCAACTTCAACCAGTTTCGCGTTATGCATCTCTAGCGACCCTAGAGACAATGGTTCCTGATCTAGATATTACAGGTTGGGTGATGGCTGGGGTGGAACACATTGATCACATATTGAGAGGAGATACTATCTTGCCTTTTTCATCCTTACAGCAACAATATAATATCTCCCATCTGAGATTTATAAATACTTAAGGATTCGGCATTGCTTGGCTTCCTTAACTCTATCTAAAGGAACAGAGACAGATGCCGCCTTTACTAAGTTATTCCAAAATGCTCCTAAAGGACCTAATTCACCTTCAATATATTATCAATTATTAATATCATCAATATATTCGGAAAAACCTTCTTGAAAGACAGGATGGGAAAAAGAGTTAGGTCGTTCTATTCCAGATGAGGACTGGGCATCATTGTTAAGATGTGCATGCATGTATACGTGTATATATGAATTTTTTTAATTATTTTTTGTTTGTTTGCTTTGTTTTAAATCATAACAATTTTCTAATTATATTTCAAGGATCTATGGAAGGGTATGTCGGCTCTTTCATTTAGTTTGTCTTTTCTATAATGATTGTATTGCTTTACAGTATTTAAATATACTAAAATTGCAATATCCTTGATGCTTTTTAATACTGTTTTGAGGTACTGTTATGAGTTGTTTTCTTTATACTTTAATAATTTTTTTTAATAAAAAAAAAGATGTATTAAATTAAAATGTTCAAGCTGCAGGACTATTGCACCCAAACTACTTTACTGAGATGAAGTGGTCTGGGTGACGTTAGAGGTCCTTTAAAGGTGAAATAGACAAGTCAGAGAAATATCTGAGTTGGAGAATGCTTCTTTTTTGGTTTTATTGACCTAAAGATTGCAACTCCTTTATCTACTGTACATTTCCCTGTTTCGTTAATATTCCCGCAACTCTACAGTTAATGAGCTGCCAATTTTAAAACCATCTGTTTAAAGTACATCAAAATAATACATTCTAAAATCTTAGTTACCTAGAACATTCATCCCTTACAATCTGCAGTTAAGTTACAGTCTGTACTTTGCAGGCTTCTTTTTACATCTTCATAATAGAGAATATATGATTATAACATAGCATATTATGAAGGTTTCCCGGGGATTTAATCTCAGCAATAAATAACCAATATCTCACCAGATCAAGCTGTAATGTGCTAGCTGATGCAATAACATTTGCAAGAACTTGATGTAGACAGAACAGCATTTTAATTAATCTGAGTCCTTGTGATGAAACGATGACTGAAATTTTGTGAGTAAATACAATTTTTTCTTTAATTTGTAATGGGAATCAAATCAGGTTATCTGGCTTATAGCTAATCTAAGCCATTTTGTTCAATTAAAAAAAAAAGGACATACAATGGCAATGCAATTTCAGACTTACGTACTGGTATTCCTTTAAATAGCAACAATGTACAGGATCACTTGCAGTTAAAGCCTCTGGGAGAATGCAGTCATTATACAATGAAGGATAAAATATAGTGAGTAGGCAAACAGGTAGCAGTCTAGAGAAAATCTGCAAGACACTGCACATTTTCTGGTCCTCTATAGCTTGAGAAAATAGTAATAATAATAAACAAAAATGCTGCACTTCACCTTGACCAAATAGGCTAAATTTTAACAATTCATGTTTTCTTTAAGGCTTGAAGGCGAGAGATAGATTATCACACTTACCAGAAAAGTACTGTATTGTTATTTTCTTTTATTATATAATGAAACACACTATTTAATGAGGCGACGAATATGGAAGCAGGGCGTCAAAAAGCATGCAGAAGAGGCAATCGAAAGTGCACCAATTGGGACTTAACAAGGGGAACAGCTTAGATGGTTTTATCTTGCACTCTGACAATAATACATTTGCGAAATGCGTTAATGCTGTGGATCCTGTGTTTTATGTCTGACCTTGTTTTAAGCTTTAATTTCAATAAATTGAAAATCGAGTTTTCTTCTCTTCACACATTTATTATATCAATATTTGAGTTTAAAGGGGAGCATTCTATATTTGCTACTGGTTTTAGTCTGAGCCTGCTAAAACTGGCTCAGCAGCATGTGAGTGAAACCAGTTTACATATGTTTATATCAGTTGATGCACTATGGTCTGTCCCTTGATTTGTTTTTAGGTTGAAACATATTCTCATGTGGCACTATTATATTTATTTATTATTCTCTTGTGTGTGCACTTTTAGTTACAAAGCCACATTAATAATGTTAAACTAATTAATGTGGCTTTTGATATCTCTTAAAGAAATACTGTTAACTGAGCATGCTTTAAAGGTGATCCTCAAGCAGTAGTCGTGCTTTACCAACGTCACCCTGGTTTGCCCAGTGGAACTTTAAAAGATCTAATGGTGCACCTGGTGATGACATCATACTGATATCAAGGCAATCTGAATGAGCTGTCAGACAAAGCAGAAATATATTTTGTCTTTTTGGATGCCTTTTCATGAAGAAGAAAAACTACGCATTACAGATCACATTTCCAAATGCAAAACTGACTCAGACACCTGTGAGAGAGCTCATTGGTAATGCTTTACCTGTAGTACCTCCAATACCTGTACAAAAATCAGGTTCCTTTTTCAGGAGGGATCAATGATATTTGCTGCTGTCATCGCAATCTATTCCATAAAGACCCAGTGCTAGAATGTGTCCTACTTTCTTATCATTACAAGCTCTACTCTGACCTGCTACCTTTTAATGAGTAGGACGTTGCATTTTGACATAGGATCTCTAAAGACTGGCTTGTAATGATGGAATAAATCTATCATTAGTCTTTTAGGCATTAAAGGAATTAAAGAAGATAAAATATATTTTGGATTGCTGAAAAGAAAATGAATATAACAATAGGCATTTTTGGAGTAATATTGCTTATAGGTATTTCAGCATAGCAAGTATTGTCAAGAATGTGTGTCTGATTCATCCAACTATTGCTCCTCCAGGATGCCACGTTTTTATTAAACACAACAATTGCAATATTTAGTTAAGCTTTGATGCATAAGTACTGTATGAAGAATATTTCTATTTTTTACAGGAAGCATAGTTTACTTGTTGGATGCTAAGGATCTTAACGCGCAATTTAATGTGTCATATTAGATCTGTTGTACAAATGCACAAAATTGTCTGCTCTTTCACCCTTGTGACCTTTCCTAATAACATCTCTGTGACAAATACTAGCCACAAGATATAGCAGAGCTAAAAAAAACACAATAAAACCAAGGTGTCACATTGGGTGATATTCACGAAGATATAGTTAAAATTATTCCCAAAAGCCTTCATTACTGAAGATCAGATCAAAGCTCACAAAAAATGTCAAGTCTAGAACTGCAGTGACACTAGATACTGTCTATATACCGTGGGGTAAATCACATTGTTATATATCACACGTCTATAATTACACTAGTGTCATGAGGCATAACATAGCCATGCTGTAAGAGGTTGCATACAAAAAGGACTAACATAACTAATTATATACAGCAAAGCATGCAATATATTTTTAGATACACACAATTTATTAACATCGACTTGTCAATAGTTAACTCTAATTTTTTTTCTACAGGTGCATGAATAAAAGCATAATTTAACACATGGCCATTGGTTTTAGGATATTATATTTTGGATAACATTTACTAAATAGTAAATTTTGATGACATAAAAGCAATTTCCAATATACAAGTTAACTTACGGAAAAAAAGTAATCAATTTAGTTATTATTCAACCTCAGATATTTTGGCATGAATTATGTAATAACGTTTTTTAAAACTTTTTGCAAGTCAACGCAATTCTCTGGTTAGTAAATAAACTCACTGCATTTCAATGATACTTTAGTCTAGTTTAGTGCATATTGCATTGTCTGGAAGGGTGCCCACATGCAGGGCCGGTTCAAGGATCTTTGACTAGACAGGAGAAGATGAGAAGATTCATTTTGCCATCCCCCTTATCTCAGAAAATGCATCTTTACTTGTGTGTCCCTGAAACCCCCTCTTGAATTTACAACCCCTTTTATGTTTCTTATCCTCTCTTTTGAATGTCTTACCCATTTTAGAATGTATTATTCCCTTTTTCAATTTGTGTGTCTCTTACATCCTCCTTTGTCTGTCTCATACTTCCTTTCATCTCCTTTGGCATCTTTGACTACAACCAGCCCTTTGTGTTTCTCTTTCTACCCCAGCTCATTTGTATGACTCTTACTTAACTAAGCCACTTTGTGTGTATCTCTCTCCCCAGCTCCTTTGTGCGTCTTTTTCTCCCCTTACCTATTACCTCTGTGTGCATCTTCCCCAACCTCTTTGTTGTATCTCTTTCTTCCCTTCCTTGCCATCTCTATGTCTTTTTCTTCTGCCAGCCCCTGTCTGTCTCTTTTTCCCCTTCTCTAGCCCCTCTGTCTCTCTCTATTCTCCTAGCCCCCTGTATGTGTCTTTCTCCCCTATCCCCTTTTGTATGTCTCTTTTTCACCTTTCCAGCCCCTCTGTGTGTCTTTTCACCCCAGCACCTTGTCTCTTTCTCCCAGCCACTCCCCTCAGCACATGTGTATCCTTTTTTCCCCTGTCTGTCTCTTTTTCCTCTTCCTCATCCCATCTGTGTCTTCTTGTTTCCCCCCAGACCCTGTCTGTCTCTTTTGCCCCTTTCTAAGCCCCTCTTTGTGTCCCCAAAGCCTCTGTTTGTCTCTTTTGCCCCTTACCCAGTCCCTCTCTGTCTCTTTCTTTTACCCCAAGCCCCTTTCTGTCTCTTTTGCACCTTCTCCCTATCCTTAGCTATAAGTTTATCCCCCCCTCTTGGAGTTCTCTCCCCCCACCATCCTGTGCCTGCTTACCTTCTTGTGTAGTGTAGCCAAGCGAACTGCGGCAGAGGAGCTTCTGTATCCTCTACCTGGTCTGACAGGAAGCTGTTCAGCTTCCTCTCTGTGATTACTTCCTGTCAGATTGGCTGGGGATACAGAAGGTTCTCTACTGTGGTTTGCTCGACCATGTTATATGGAGTCGCTGGCTGGAGGGGAGCGCTGTACTGTGCACTCCCCTCCTGCTGTTCAAACAGATCTTGCACCCCCTGAGCCAGTACCTGTGCACTAAACTGATTAGCTCAGGAGAGCAAATTGAATCTCATAAACAGGAGCTTCAGGTTCACCGATAGCTGTAGTGGAGGCACTTTGAGAAACTTTACAAAATGGTTTGACCGTACAATGGGGGAGTACCAGGACACACCTGGCTCCAAAACCACTAAAGTGCACTGTAGTGGCTATGATGCTCAGAGTGTTTCTTTAAAGTAAAACTGCCACTTCTGTTGCAGGTGGAACATTAAGCAATGCGCTCTCCCACATGTGTCTAAGTCAACTTTGCATGTTGAAGTATGTTCTGTAATGAATAGCCCTTCTGTTTTATGAACACACACATGTAAATCATTGTAAATGTGTGTGGTTCCTTGAATAGCTAATGTAATAGATTTTTTTTAAAGAATATCTTATCTAACACTTTCTAAATAAGCTGTCATATTTAATCAAAGGTGTCGAGATTGATTTTTAAACTGAAAAAATCCTGATGTTAAAACTCAATAGAAATATTCAAATGAATCCAGCTTCCTATGCATAAAAATACAAAGTGATCTGACCTTACCTTTATGCCTTTGTCAGCATTCATTGTCATCTGATATGAAAATTGATGGTTACTTTTTCAATGCACAAGGGTAGAACAATGTGCACAAAGGGACATTTTCTATTAAGTAGAAAACGTTAAATATTTTCTCAAGACTTTAAATAACACAACTGTTACCATAAAACATTATAACTGAACATTGGTTAGTTTGTTATTCTTAGATGATGAGCACATATTGCCTACAAATTATTAGAGGTTATTTGAATTCATGAGGATTGTTTGTACAGAGGTTTCAAGATATCGCTTTATAAACTTTTCAGTAACACATAGTTAGAACAAATTTTGCTGTAACTCCTCTATATATAGGGGATCTTACAGTCCTAGTTACATATAGTATTTTGGCACAGCCATATTCTGCAGATATGGAAAAGAGAGACCAGGCAACCGGTGCTCCATGTAAGGGAAACACACCAAGGAAACAACTACATGTGGGGCAAAGAAAGTACAACAAAATAAAAAGCAAACCTTAAAACACAATATTTTGGATGTTTAAGTCTTAATCTAGTATCAGTATGCCGAAGGTGGAGTCTGTATATTGGTTAATTGGCTAGTGCTGGTTGGATTTCTATTTACTAGTATAGTAGGTGCAGATATAAGTGCATACTTTTTCTAGAGTATGTCAGGAACTGCGGAGATGGTAATTTAACATACTGATTGATTGCAATAAAATGGACTGGAGGCATTTAAAACTTTCAGTAACTTTCAGAGTCTTCGATATTTTGTAAATTTCCTGCAAATTGATATGCCCAGTTGATGGGTGGTGGTCAGGAGAGAATAAAAAGGAAGAAATAGCAACCTGCTAAATAAAGTACTTATTTCAATCCACTGACTTGCAAAAGTTGCTGGAAAATAACCAGACTTGACACTCCACTTCTTGTAACATTTTGTCAACATACGTTTTGCACTTAAAGGGACACTATAGTCATCTGAACAACTTAAGCTTAATGAGATTGTTCTGGTGAGAACTATAGCTCCATGCAGCCTTAATCATGTAAACACTGTATTTTCTGAGAAAATACAGTGTATATATTGAAAGCTAGGAACACCTCCAGGTGCTGTCACTCAGAATGCCACCAGAGGGACTTCCGATTTGATTGAGGCATAAAACTCCTCAATCCACTCAGATCTGCTGTCAGCAGAGCACAAGGCAGCATGCAGACACTCCCACTGCATGCAGACACTGAACTTTCCTCAGAGAGATCCATTGATTCAATTCATGAGGAGATGCTGATTGGCCAGGGCTGTGTTTAAATCATGCAGGCTCCGCCCCTGATCTGCTGTGAAGATTTTTTAGGGACTCCTTCCTGCTTCCCCTGCAGGAATTAGACGGCATTTTAGCTCCGCTCCCACCGCGCGCTAAGCCCGCCTCCGCCACACGCTAAGCTCCGCCCCCTTTTTTATTTCTGCCATGTGTGAGCTGTGCAGCCGCAGGGCGCCCCCTGCTCCATGGCGCCCTGTGCAGCCGCACAGCTTGCACACCCCTAAGGCCGGCCCTGCTCTACTGCATTCACTTTTATATGATATAATTATATATAGAACTGATGCTGTGATGTTAAAAGATGTAAAATGAAAACAACAATAAAGGGACAATATCTTTGTTTGAACAGTCAATTATTTTAGGTTTTTTTTTTTGTTTTTTTTATATATCCTATGGATTTCATTAACTGTGAACCCCAAGGGCAGATTAGTTTTATATATTTCTATCACACTATCTACGTACATCTACTCTCCAGAGAATTTTCTTGTTTTTTTTCTATTTCTTTATCTCTACAAAGTATATGGTCCTGGGGACATTTTATACCAATCTATCTCATTAAAAGCAGGTGAAATATTTGTACCTTTTCTTTAAACAATTTCTCACAAGAATTGCATTTTGCTGAAATGTGTTTGAATATAGTCCAAGTGTAATAATTGCTCAAGGATCAAATATTTCTATAAATGTGCTGAATATAATCTTACAAAATGCTTGGTGGTTTGAATTTTGAATTGACAGATTTGTTTTGCATTTGCTCATGATCAGCTGATATGTTTTATTTTATTTTTTAATGGTGACTTTTATTAATGTTATTATTGTTTACGGTTTATTATTTTTTATTACTATAGGAACAGAATTCCATATACATTATTTAACAAAGGAATAGAAGTATTGCTATAATAATGTAAACTGCATGTCGTCTGTGTCGAAATGTAGGCGAATCATGAACCAAACGAATCATACCATGGTTGAACATGTTCATTATGAAAGGTGGCTCAGAATTGCACCTATGGCATCAGAAAAAGAGATGATTGCCTTGAAAAAAAATATTAATGGCTAGGGGACAGTCACTAAATGCTGACAACAGATCAAGCATGAAATAGATGGGAAAAGGAGGAGCAGTAAAACAAAATCTATATTTATATATTTACATGTTATATAAATATATATATACCGTATATACTCGAGTATAAGCCGAGTTTTTCAGCACATTTTTTGTGCTGAAAAACCCCAATTCGGCTTATACTCGAGTCAATAGTCTGTATTATGGCAATTTGCATTGCCATAATACAGGCAGGGGCTGTGGAGGCTGCAGAGAGCGTTACTTACCTCTCCTGCAGCTCCTGTCAGCTCCCTCCTCCTCCGCGCCGTCCATTCAGCACCTCGGTCAGCTCCCAGTGTAAATCTCGCGAGAGCCACGGCTCTCGCGAGACTTACACTGTGAGCTGGCAGAAGAGCTGAACGGACGGCGCAGAGGAGGAGGGAGCTGACAGGAGTTGCAGGAGAGGTAAGTTACAGCTCTGCCAGCCCCCACAGCCCCCCACTGAACTACCAATGCTGGACCACCAGGGAAGGAGAGCCCCCCTCCCTGCCATGTATCAAGCAGGGAGGGGGGATGAAAAAATATAATAATAAAATTTTAAAAATAATAAAA
Organism: Pelobates fuscus; assembly: GCF_036172605.1. Lineage (NCBI taxonomy): Eukaryota > Metazoa > Chordata > Amphibia > Anura > Pelobatidae > Pelobates > Pelobates fuscus. The sequence continues at coordinate 118,115,658 of NC_086317.1, forward strand.
TAATGAAATTAAATAAAAAAATAATAATAAGAAATAATAATAATAAAAAATATTAACATAATTAAAAAAATAATAATACAATTGCCCACCCCCCACCAAGGCTCTGCATCACACACACACACACACACCACATTCATACACACACACTGCACTCATACACACACTGCACTCATACACACACTGCACTCATACACACACACACTGCATTCATACACACACACACTGCACTCATACACACACGCTGCACTCATACACACACTGCACTCATACACACACACACACTGCATTCATACACACACACACTGCACTCATACACACACGCTGCACTCATACACACACACTGCACTCATACACACACACACTGCATTCATACACACACACTTCACTCACACACACACACACTGCACTCATACACACTGCACACATACACATACTGCACTCATACACACACACTGCATTCATACACACACTGCATTCATACACACACACTGCACACATACACATACACACACTGCACTCATACACACACTGCACACATACACACACTGCACTCATACACACACACACACACTGCATTCATACACACACACTGCACTCATACACACACTGCACTCATACACACACACTGCACTCATACACACACTGCATTCATACACACTGCACACATACACATACTGCACTCATACACACATACTGCACTCATACACACACACTGCATTCATACACACACTGCACTCATACACACACACACTGCATTCATATACACACACACACTGCACTCATACACACACACACACTGCATTCATACACACACACTGCATTCATACACACACTGCACACATACACACTGCACACATACACACACTGCACACATACACACACGCTCCACTCATACACACACACTGCATTCATTATACACACACTGCATTCATTATACACACACTGTAAATAAATATTCAATTAATATATTTTTTTTAGGATCTAATTTTATTTAGAAATTTACCAGTAGCTGCTGCATTTCCCACCCTAGTCTTATACTCGAGTCAATACGTTTTCCCAGTTTTTGGGGGTAAAATTAGGGGCCTCAGCTTATATTCGGGTCGGCTTATTCTCGAGTATATACGGTAATATATTTATACAATATGTAATAACTTTATAAATATATACATCTTTTTTATTGATTCTCCTATTTTCCCACTATGTTCTTTTTTTCATATGAATCAAATGAGAGAAAAAAATGTATGATCAATCAATGTATGGAAAAAACATATACTACTCGTAGATTATAACCTTATTTGGGCAGGGCCTTCTTCACTTTCGTATACCACCTTTATATAATTGTAAAATGTTATGGAATATGTTAGCGCTAGATTAAAGAGATTGAGATTGTGTATATATTTTGCAGTATACTGGCCCATTGGCACTTACAATAAATAAGTAGGTGAACAACCCAAGATTAACCCCTTAAGGATACGTGACATGTGTGACATGTCATGATTCCCTTTTATTCCAGAAGTTTGGTCCTTGAGGGGTTAAACAACAAAAAAAGAAGAAAAAAGGGAAAAAAAACACAAATAGAGAAGGGTCCACTGGGAAAACGCAAGGACTCTAATGCCTGTCCAGCCTTTTTGAGCTAAGAGCCAAAGTGGGCAAATCAGGTGTCCCATATTTTATGAACTTATGAAGTAGAGTTATTAACTATTACATTCAGTTTATTCATTAACATGTTTTCCTTATTTCTCAATAGTCTTTTTTCTAAGGCATCACGTAGCATTTGAGTACCCCGTTTCCTCTTGTCCCAGTATATAATGGGACTAAACTCATTAAAAAAAACACATGGTACTTTAACACTATAAACTGTACATTTTCCTCATCTATCCTGATGGAAATAATATGCCTCCATGGCATTTATTTAACCCCTCTGTTTGGTGGAGAATGACTTTACATCTCCCTCCTCTATTTTTGTGATCTGTGACTGAAATGTAACTTCAGTAATTTTAAGTGGTCATGGTGGTAGGAGTATTTATGGTGAGTGTTTCAGCTTAAAACACTGCACGTAGTGAGTTATTTTTAATTGTGTGCTGGTGGCAATTGCACCCCTGACATACATTATTTAGGCAGCTCAGAACTCTGGGCTCCCTAATGTCAATCCTGTGCATATTTTGCATCTGTCATGATGACAGACATAATACTCTTCTCCCTTGCAATAGAGGCACTGCATGGGAAAGATAGCTCTCCCCTAACCTCCTTTACACCCATTGTGCATTCCTATCTCCCTCCATTGCAGGGAGCTCACATGGTTGCCCTGATGTCACAAAGAGGTATGGAAAGCCGCACTGGAAACGTTGCCTGGTGCTGGATTCCAGCTAAGTAAAAAAACAAATTTATCACACAAAAAGGGGGATGGTCAATTATTAAAATGCCCAAAAGGGCACTATGAGATTCCATATACATTATTTAACGAAGGGTTATAGTAACTCAATAGCAAAGGGGAAACATAGATACTTCGCATCTGAAAAGTAATCAGTGGATATAAACAGTGGATATAAGCAGTGGGTATAGTATTATGTACTGAGATGTTTGTATGAATAATGCATTTTTTACTGTACCATAATTCCACTCTCCTGACTCCTATCTTCAATTATTGGCACAACTAGCAGTAAATACATTAATAATAACCTTTCACATTTAAGAAATATTCCTGCAAGTATGTTTATTTATATGTTTCCCCCAAGTAAGCTGTTTAGAATGTAGAGTTTACAGATAACCGAATGATAATAAACAAAATAAAAATAATGAAATTAACCGAAAACAAGAAAAAACTCATATACTCATAAAATCACCTGTAGAGGATTGGCTACAGCCGTGGAAAACTATAGAGGAGTCCACCGGTCAGAACTTGAATGTGACGATAATGTTGAACCATGCAACATTCTAGTTCTGTCCACTGCCGCCTAGAAGAGTAATAAAATACTGAATAGAGAGACAAATCTTGATTTCTGTTACAGTTGCCGTGTTGGAATTAGAAAATTGTATTAATTTTGCCATTTGTCAATGGTGTTGAGTATTTCTAGTGATATCATGATGTAGATGGACTTTTATTGGCACTTACTAGGCTCATTGACACCAATTATGCAATCTTTACACTGTATCAAAGCACCTTTCAAAATATATTGTTTTGCAATAAAACATTGTCATACTTAAAAGGTTGTACTCTCTATATTTGATTATGCTAGGATGGAGGTAGTCCACAGAGGAATTATATATAAACAATGTTGAAGTCGAGATTGAGAGGAGTTTATTGTTCAATATAATCTTAATTAGAATGTGTTCTAGGTAGGAATTGAACATGACCTACATTACTAATGAAATCAACAGCTAAGTCATCATATCTTATCCTTAGCTGTCCAGTTGTTAATTGTATATGTCTGAAATTCTTTAGAGTCCTGTCAATTAGTAAATCATAATCTAATTTATCATATCTTTGCTTAAGCTATTGCTCAATCTCAGTGATGGAAGAGAATCATAAAATGCCCAAAGAACGAGTCCCAAGGTGGCCAACCTTGTTTTCCTTCCCATAAGAACAGCTGTTCATCTACATGATTATGAAAACATTTTCATTACCAAAACATATTACTTATTTTATCTCAACTGCTGGTGTATTACAGTGCATTTAATGACATAGTCACTTCTAAACTATGTATTATCTATAGCAATTACAAATACTTTAATTACTTTTAATATTTTTTTCATTGAATTATATCTAGTTTATTATTTATTTTGTCCAATTTAACATTGATGGACAGTGGAAAAAAATGTTGGTAGTTATTCCAAAAGTATTAGAAACACATAGCTTAAAAAAAATACTAATAAAATGACCATTTGATATGAGGATTTTTTGAAATTAACAAAATACATCTGATATCAAATGGAACTGCAGCTTCCATGTTTTCTCTGTTGCATACGTTTGAGTGCTTTTCACATGGAAACAGAACATTGTATAATAATGTGGTATATCTGTTTTAGATATATCAAATGTATTGAACATACTTAACATGTCCCCTCCACACCTTTCCATCCCACTAGAAATCTAAAAATTATTTATTGACTAAAAGGTTTGCAGCAGGCACAACCAGGCAATGAGTCCCTTCTTTGGAAAAAAAATCCCTTATCATTCTAACGCCTTGTTTCCACTGAGCTGTATGGTTTGGGTCGGTACGGTTTGGAAGGGTTAGAATGGTCCAGCCTATTTAGGAGAGCAATTCCTCTGCAAGTCGGACCACCAAGGGGCATGCAGGGTTTAGACCAAATGCCTAGCGTGTCATTTGTCATGAGCATTGACGTTTTCCTGTCCGCCAATCAATGGATTGCATAGTGTGATGTCAGTAGCTCTGCCCTAACCATACCGTACCATTTCCTATGGACCTACATATAAAGAGGTCCCAGGAATGGTGCAGTTTGGTTCAGTTGTATAGGTCACTTTCATAATGGAAACACTCAAAATAGCTTACCAGACTGTACTGACCCGAACCGTACCACCCAGTGGAAACGTGGCATTAGTGTACTAAAATATATAAAATCATTCCTAATTTCTAAAGAGACTACCCTAGAATAGGAATTAGCCACAAGTAAATGCTTTGTTTTCATGCACTCATACACTATTAACGTAATAAAACATTGAAAACATTGTCAAATACACAAGTGATTGGTGGTAAAACAACAACAAAAGTATTACTATAAGAGCACCCTATGAGCTACATGAAAGTAAAAGATACAAAGATAATGAAACTTTATCATTCCACTTCATTTTTAAGGTATTGGGTAAATGTGTAGGGGTGTACTAAATCCTTAACGTTTTATTAAAATTGTATATGTATATGTAAACTATAGTAATCCCTTCCTCTCAACGAGTATTTGCATGCTTGCTTTTGCAAAGCAAAATTAAATTAAGTCCATTAAACTCCATTTCATTTGCTCCAGTTCTTTTTTTTTTGCCTTGTAGAGAAATACATTTCTCTGCAGGACCCCTCTGCATCTCTGCAGAGAACTGTAAATATATCCCATTATTTCACAATCTATAGCAATTAACAGCAAATGTAGCATGTCATATATTCCTTCTTGACCCCAGAATGGCAGTCCGATTTATCCTTGGATCAAGAAGCTATTACCCTACATTGAACAATGATATCCTTGAAAAGGATCCACAAAAAGTGTATTGAGCGTATTTCAAATATAAAGCAAGCATGCTTTTGTATAAAATATGAAAATCAAAACTGGGAAGTGTGCTGGTTTCATAATGAATATTTGACATAAGGATTTTTTTTCCATCTTTTAGTTTCCACCTATTTGAAATACAGTGAACTATATCCCATCCATAAATCCAGAAAGTATATTTTAAAAAAATATATATGAATTTGTACATATTTTACAGTTTTTATTTTCACAAACAATTCCTTTAATGTAAATTTGACTCAATTTGATACTCTTCATGCGGGTTAACTGACAGGAAAAAGTAAATCCAGAAATATCCATAGGTTGAACCAATGAACTCATGTTTTGGTGAAACAAAACTCATTCTAAATAATTACAAACAGATGTCCCAAATTTCAGAATTATGCAACTAGTCTTATACAGTTCAGTTGTAACGGATTGATAATTTTATGTTAAGTCAAAATATCAAAATCAGCATGTTAACAAAGCATATTCAGCAAGTCAGATTTAAGAATTTCACATTAGAATAAGTAAATTGACTTTTAGGGAATAAATGTACATCTTAACTCAGCATGTTCCACATGCAGCATAAAACAGCGGTGAGTCATGTGCACGTTGCACAAATACAGTTTGAGTATAGGTTTGTTGTGCATGATCTGACTGCAGCTGAGGTCAGATGTAAATTAAAGAATCTGATCTAATACCTGGTTACCTTGTTACTTGTTGTTATTATGTAACTAATCCATTTTATGGCATTGACGTATTTATAGACACTTATAAAATCACAGCAATTGCTGATCATTTTAAAAAATGTAAAGAAAACAAATACAATTACAAAGCAGATGTAAGCAAACATCTAATGGCATTGGATCATTAGCTAGGTCAGAAAAAATAATGTATTTGTTTTTTATATATATATATATATATATATATATATATATATATATATATATATAAACCCATAGATGGTCAGCACTCATAGATCTCTTTTCTGCAAAAACATAGCTTTTATTTCAATGTCAGTGCTACATTTTATTATTAAAAGATACCTGCCCACATAAAAAAGGAAAAAAAAAAATTACCAAATTTTAAAAATGGGGTTTGGGCAGAAATAGTATAGATTTTTTTTTAATTCGGGTTCATATTTTAACCCCTTAAGGACACATGACATGTGTGACATGTCATGATTTCCCTTTTATTCCAGAAGTTTGGTCCTTAAAGACTCTGTTCCCAATTCTGTCTGAACTGTAGCTGTCTGGCTGAAGCCCAGACTAAGTTGAGGCCCGTTTAGGGCCTGAATTATAAAACTCAGACATTGTTGAATTCCATGAACAATATCTGGATTTTACAGTCTGAACTAGACCCCTAGAACAGCAGATGGTTTAGTCCCATTAGGTATGGGAACATTCAAACTTTAGTAAATAACCCTCTATGCCTAAATGTAACATATTTATTGGAAGACTTTGATATGTTAGGACAATTCTAGTCCACTGTTTATGCTTTATGAAAAAGTATAAGCAGGATTCAAATGAATACAAGACAATAAATATGAAAATGAGGAAAAACTAGATTAAAACATCATTCTACTGGTCAACATAATGTCCATCCTGACTAATTACAATTGAAGTTATTCACTTCTCAAAACAAGCATTTTTACAAATCACTCTTTTTTCTGCCTGGGGCCCTAGGAGCAAAAGGATCCTACAGTGAGCTAGTGTATACAATACACTGTGAGTTTAGTGCCCAAACAATGATAATGCAATTGTGTGATGAGCAACTTTAGCTAATAATATACAGTAGCTATATCAAACTACACATTTCTTTAATATATAAATTATTACTAGCATATACCATTCAAGACGTAATACTATCAGAAAACACTTCAGCTTTGTAGGCATGCAAGTAAACATTTGATTCAAATGTAAATAATATATGCTAGGAGAAACTCTGCTTATTTATCTATCATATTTACATTTAACTTTAACTTCTTTTTGTTTTGTTTTTTATTCTTCACCCTGCAATATTTCACTGTCACAATTTTAAAATGTTTCCACCTCCAGTTATTGCTTTCACGTTGCCTTTGGGGGAGATGTCTTCTTTAGGTATAAAGAAGATTTTGTACCAATTGAATAAAGTTGTGAACTTTGTTATAGAAGACATCATATTTCTCATGAAGCTTTGCATATGCATAAAACGTAGTATTGAAATCCAGACACTCTATTACACCACAGGCTTATGTCAAGTACAGATGATTTATGTATTTTTTTTTAATATATTTTATGTTTTTTGTTTTATATTGAAAAAAAGAAAGTGATACCAGCGAAGTCCGAAAATTATAATTAGATTGTGTGAATAAAGCAAATGAACCTAGATGTATAACATATTTGATCTTATTATGACATTTGCCATAATTTTATGAGGAAAAGCTTTGATCATGTTATCCACTTTATATAAAAATGTAATCTGCAAATAACAATGCATACCAAGCCTCAAGTATACTTTTAATTCATTCCCTGGTTGCCTAAGAAACATGTAAGCATATTATTTTTTTATGAACAAGTGAAAACAACACAATTATTTCTAATCCACTCGTATTCATTCCAGTGACTTTGCCTGTAACACAAAAAGCTGTGACACTTCAAGAGAACACTCACAAATGACCTCAACAAGTGATACAAAAAAGCATATATGTAGCTCAATAGCATCCTTATGTATATAGTTTTAAAGGGACGCTATAGTCACCATATCAACTACAGCTTAATGTAATGGCAACAATGTATTTATAGCATTTCTCCCTGCTGCAAACACTGCCTGTACAGGGAAAAGGCAGTGTTTACATTGCTAGCAGTGACTTATACGACCACTAGAGGTGCTGCACAGTGTGCAGTACTAACGTTCAGCCTATGGTAAATCATTGGATTGATTGAGACCATCAAGATTGATGATCTCAGCGATGGAGGAGATAGAGAAAAAGGCAAGTAGGGGACCAGGGAACTAAATAGCTATTCCAGCTGGCTAGTAGCAACTCTAGTAGCAATTTCTCAGGCAGCCACTAGAGATGCTATCTAGTTCAGTGCTGCACAGAGTGCTTCTCTATGAGAAGATGCTTAATGGCACAGCACAGTGTTTTCCCATGCTTGCACAATAGATTCCCTATTTCCTATGGGAAAGCATTGGATTGCCTGAGATAATAAAGACTGATTATTTCAGCCATGGAGTCCATGGAAAAAAGTTAAGAAAAATAATATTTTCACTCTACAGAGAAATGTATTTATTTTTGCTATTAAAAATCCATTTAATTGGTATGCAATGTCCTAAAATTAAAGGACAAGACCTGAATACAATTAGTTTTGATTCATAGAATTATAAATGACCAATGGATACGCAAGAAAATACATGGGTTTGAAAGAACCTAGAGTCATTTTGGATTACTATTTTTGAGTATCCAATTAAAAGATCTAGAGAAAGCAGAAATGAGAGTGGGTACAAAAGATCCGAGTTTATCTAAAAGGAAATGTCTTTAGAATGTCCAGGTGAACCTGATGAGAAGTTACTGCTGAGTGTTACAGTTAAGAAAATGTAAAGGCATACAAGTCTACTTTAAGAAGGATAAACAAAATGTAGATCTAGATGTTGATTTTATTTTTATATCAACAATAGTTTTTTAACAATAAGGTGACATCATTATAATAATAATAATAATAATAATAGTAATAATAATAAGTATTAATAAAAATAATAAAGGGTAGTCTAAGTTTAATGAATATAAATAAAGGTGTAGTTATATATGATATTTTTTCCTGTAATTCTTTGCTTTAATTACTTATTTTTAAATTGCAAAGTAAATCTGTTATAAGATGCCAACAGCTAATAATAGATTTACCAAGCATTATAAGAAGCCATTAAAACAAATATTTTACAGGAAGATATTTGGACTTAAATTGGTAAATTTTATATGTATGTGAATGTGCATACATATCTTTATACTTAGAATTTCCTATATTAATAATAATTCTGGGATCTGATGTTCTGAACAGTTACAATATTTGCTAAGTTACAGTAATAACGAAAGAAAATGCTGAGATAGTAAATCTAATATGAGTTTCAATATTTCCCTAGCTGAAGAATGTAACTGTAATTTTATATTAAATTAATTTATGGAGGTGACATGATGTTTATGATGCATTCCCCACTCAGAAGACAGTAAATCAACTATTCTGATAATATAATAAAAAGTACAGTAATACAACAACTAAAAATACTTATCAGATCTATATGTTCCCAAGCTATATGGAACAGATTGCATTGTTTATACTCTGGAGAACAAATGTAAAAAAAAATCATACACACCTGGACATGTGAAGATGCTTAATCCTAATTCATCCTTTGAAGCTACAAAGATCTGAATTACTAAACTTTGAAACCTCAAATTTTAGTGTACTCAAAAGTGGTACTCTATTCGTATTTTGGAAACTTGGTCCTGGATTTTACAATGCCACAGAGTGAAATGACAAAATTATTAGACTTGTGCATTTGGTTTTAAACAAATTGCAATTCGTCTAAATTTTGACTGACCGATGGGCAGCTCTGAAGCACTAAATTAACATTTAATGAAAAATGTACATGGACAATGACCTAATAGTTTTGCTTGTTTCTTGATTCATTGTCAAAAAGGATTGATTGTTACAGGCCAGCCACAAAATTAAATAAGCGAATCAATGAAGAATAATGAAATAAATCAGAGATCAGCCGAAAATCGGCATTGAAAACATTAGATTAACTGAATTAAATTAATGTGTACCAAATTTTCCTGCCGTACACAATACTACAAATATCCAATGTAATAAGCAAAAAAAAAAAATCTCTAAATTCCTGTACTTTTATTGATTTTTTCCTTATTGTCAGGGACAGGTTAAGACACTTAGAATATGCTATGTGTTAATCTATGTGTTAATTAAGAAGCTCTTCCAACAGTCATTGTCTGTAGTGATCTGTTGAACATGTCACAAAAAGCACATTTGTTTTTCATAAGTTTCTCAAACTATTTGTGCTCTTATGAAATGTGGCAAATATAAAATGTCACCATTAACTTATATCTATTACACAAGGAGCATGTTAATCAGACTAGGCCTGTTGTTATATCCCTGAATGTTAAAATATGGTCATACAGAGTGGACAAAATTTGAATAAGTTCCTGCAGATCTATTTGATAACTTACGTGGGTGCCTTTTAAACTACACCTGTGGTTTAAAAAAATGTTGCAAAGCAAAATTCCTATCTCTCTGGAGGTTTCCAATTCAATTGACAAACACAGACAAAAAGCTAGGTTTAATTAGGAAACCATTAGATCAATAAAGGTTTTAGCGTTTCAAATGGTCTAAAAAAAAAAAAGTCCAAAGGTTACATTAATTGCATCTTCCAAAAAATATTATTTTAAGGTCAAAAGTTCAATATTGCAAAATGATGACATACATTTAAAATGTGTATATTTAGAGGTTATTTGTTAATGTGTACTATTAACTTCTATTTTCTGCATATTTTGTAGCAGTGTTCACATTTTTTTTAACCATGACAAAAAAATGTGTTTAGTCTTTTATGTTAGAAGATGGTTTTATGTTACAAAACTTTAAACACATGTCTGTCTTACACATTTTCTTTTATCTAGGCATAGGGTATACAATTGCAATAAAACAGACCTACCTTGGTGGCTATTGTGGATATATTGTCTGAGCGAATGGTGGGGAGAAAATGGATAAAGACTTTTCATTAAAAAAAATATATAAAGAATCATTGATGCATATATAATATACATGTCAAAACATACTAGCACTGATATTAAATAAATATAATGAATACAATATTTCATGCATATTTTAAAGTTCATATTTAGGGTCTTGCAAATAATGGACCACAGGTCATTGATGGAGTGCTGATCATGAAGGTATTTCGAGACACAAAAATCACCAGTTTGTTTTTCATCACAACCTCACTGCTGCACAAAGCCTACTTTTCAATGGCCATACAGTCAATTATCCTGCACCTCGTCAAACACCTCTTACTAATGACCTTAATGAGTAATGACACCCTAATGGCTACATTACATGCACATTGACATCTTAATTGTGTGACCTGCCACCTCGAGGTATATGCAAATATGTGAGGTTGCAGGGTCATGCAGATGAGTAAAGATCTGAAAAAATACCAACTGACCTTGAGGTGAAACAAATGTAACCCTTTTAAGGAGGAGAACACGGTACACTAGATAGATCTTATGATCTTACTTACTGAGAGTAATAAACAACCTACACTGCGATCAGCTATTAAGACATGCAAGAATTTGGTAACATTCAATGTGCTTGATTCTATCAATCTCAATATATAAGAAAATATAAATAAAAAATTACTATGTTTATTCCCCATCATGGTCCTTATAACTCAGAGGGAAGCTTATAGCTGTTCATTGCTTTTATACATACAGTGTACCTAACACAGACTTCAGATTCTTTACAGAATTTTTTGGGCATATGGGCTGTAGTTTATATTATACATCCATTTTAATTTATATGAGTTCTTGCATTTGTCAAACACAAGGTGCATCATGTTTCCAATTCCTCAAATTTACTTTAAATAGGTTCCTCTAGTTGCACGTAAATGCTGCTTTAAATAAAACGTTTGTGTATAGTACAGGATGGATTAATCAGTGGTAATGACTGAAAATTGCATTCAATTAAAATACTCATGCATTTTGTCTTAAAGCTAAGTCCCATCACCCATTCATAAACATGACATTAAACACTTAAAGGTTTTTGGAGAGAAGGTTAAACTATTAAAACAATATTCTTAACAGCACAATTTATAATGGAATCTAAATATGGCCCATGTCAGTAGATTAAAACATTTTAATGCAAATTGAACTGACAACAAATCTTTCTCATAAAGAGAAATATTATGCAGAACTGAAGGGCCAAAATTTTACAAATTTTAGGCCAAAATGGTCACAATGGAATATAGTCCAGTTGGAATATTCCCAAATTCAGATATTCTAGCCAAAATGGTCAAGTTCCTCATCAATTCTCAACAATATAACAACCAATAAAAAACTTGATTACATCACTTTACTAAACTTTAAAATATTTTGCCTTGTGCATTCTTTCAGAAATATTATGTTGTATGTTATGACATAGAGTAATGTCATAACATATAAATGTATATAGAAAAATGTTGTACTGACAGATATGAAGCTGCTTGCCTTTAAAGGAACACTATAGGAATAAAAATGTGTATTCTTAATGCTCTAGTGTCCTAGTCACCATTTAGGTGACCAGTCCACCTGTAAGGACTAAAAATGAAAGGGACACTATAGTCACCAAAACAACTACAGCTTATGGAATTTGTAGAATCATTACCTTCAGGCTTTTTGCTGTAAACACTGGCTTTTCAGAGAAAATGCAGTGTTTACATTACAGCCTAGTGATAACTTCACTGGCCACTCCTCAGATAGCTGTTAGAGATCCTTCCTGGGTCATGGCTGCCTAAAATGCATCCAAACATTCAGTATCTCCTCCCTCTGCATGTAGATACTGAACTTTCCACATAGAGATTCATTGATTCAATCCATCTCTATGAGGAGATGCTGATTGGCCAGGGCTGTGTTTTAATCATGCTGGCTCTGCCCCTGATCTGCCTCCTTGTCAGTCTCAGCCAATCCTATGGGGAAGCATTGTGATTGGATCAGGCTACCACTTCTGATGATGTCAGCACACTGCTTGTTTTTCTGAGTCTAACAGCATGCAGAGTTACATCTTCTGGCTTGAATACAGTAAGATTTTTACTATATTTATGGAGGCATGAGGGGGGCTAGATGGTTGTGTTAACACTATAGGGTCAGAAATACATTTGTGTTCCTGACCCTATAGTGATCCTTTAAGTTAACTTATCTTTTCTCTCATGCTTTCTCTGTGGTTGGCCTTGCCTCCTTGGCTTAGATCATGAGGATCTCAGCCAATCCAATACCAATTAGATGGTCTTTAGTTTTTTTCAGTGTGACAGTCACTAGAGGCATTTTAACCCTGCAATGTGAGCATTGCTATTCCCACAGAATGGCAATGTTTACAACTGCAGGGATAAAATGGTTAGTGTGCCTATAGTCTCCATTTAAATTTTGAGATACACTGCAAATAGATAGAGGAGATGAAGAAACAGTTGACCCAAAGCAAAGCTATTTCTGATTGTCAACTATCTTTTTTCTAAAAGTCATAACATAATTAATATATATATATATATATATATATATTAATAGGAAAGCCATGTCATAAATTTCCAACCAAATATATATATTTTTTAATTTACTAAATATTTGGCAACATACATGGGTGTGTGATAGTGTCCTGATCTGCTAAAAACATTAATAGCTTCTAGTAAGTTTTAATTAAAATAATATGAAATTATGTTGGTTAAGATAAAGTAGATCATAACATCCGAAATAAATATAATAGAAATGTTTAATTACCCTTGTGCCCTCAATCATCAAACATCATGCAACAGATTTAATATCCAGTGTAATTGCCCAGGATCAAAATTTAAATTAACATCAATCTATAAATAATTATAAATCAGTGGTGTTAATCAATGTTCTCTGCAACTATACATAAACCTTATCACCTTAAACCACAGTTTTCAAAATGCATTCCTCAAAGGTGAACATAGTGCAGGATTTATTGGTGCCCTTACTTTTGCAAAACATTTGAGTTATCCAGTTATTTTGCACCTGTACAAACGTGGCAAATTGCTTTTTTGTAGCCTTTAAATCGTGTTAAAATCAGCTTTAACAGCAGTTTGATAAAACTAGAACCTGGAATTGTAGACAGTGCAATAGTTATTGAGTTACTTCGATCGCCATGACAACTTCAGTGATTTGAAGTGGTCATGGTGCTTGGAGTCTCTGTGTGCAATGTTTCAGTAAGAAATGCTGCACACATAGAAATATATGCTCCCGGGACATCATTAACAGTCCAGTTAATGAACATTCCGGGATGCTAATGTCAATTATGTGTATAAAAGGTGTAAAGCATGCTGGGAAAAGACAGTTAATGGGGGCACAGTCCTCCTCTCTGTACCATTCAAGTCCTCCCTTAGCCTGACCTCCCACTGCAAAGATTGATAGAGTTCACCAGGCTGCGGGGATACCTTGGCATTGGCATGGGATCACATGTATGTTTTTTTTTTATATTTCATCTTCTTTCTTTCTTTTTCTTTTCTTTTTTTTTTAAAGGTGAGGGCCATGGGTTACTTCAAACAAAAACAGTATTTTAATCAAAACTGTTTTTTGTAGCAAACCTTTATATTGATGTGTTAAATAGATTGTTGATTGAAACAGAAAATTTAATGTTGTGTAAAGTATGATGTTTTCCTTTTGTGTTTTGCCTGTTTTTTATATATACAGCAAACCATGTGTAAATAATTAAAGGGACATATACTACTTTGAGACAACTATCTAATTTAATCAAACTGTTGCCTCACTTTTCAGGCTGAAAATGGTAAATATGGTTTATTTATTTTTCATATTTACCTGCTTCTTCTTTCTTCTGCTCTCTATAACGTCTCCAGGTAGCACTGATCTAGCCAATCACTGATCTAACGTATCCCTAGGAATGCTGTTGAAAGTGCATTGACAGATTTACAAATGTGCAGTTGCAAAATCTCTTCACCTTGCAACATTCTGGTCTTGCAGACCAGACTCCGGTATCAGTTTTCTGCTCAGTAGTGGCATGTCTCTGTCATTACTGGACTGGTGTGAAACTGAGGAGGGTAGGAAAGAGGGGAGCAGAGGCTGTAAAAGCTCCCCAAGCTAAGATACATTATTATTATTATTATTATTATTAGATACTTGTCTAATGAAATCAGACTAAGTTTATAGTAAGTTGATGAACATTTATTATATACTTTTTATATATAAAGTTTTTCCTACTTTATATTGGTTTCTTTATTTTGTAAGTATTTTCTTGCTGGTTTAAAAATATAAATTTTCTATTTAAAATATATGTACTTGAGTCTTTCTCAAACTTTATCATAGTGCTATTGTGTGATGTTATCATTTTAAATTCAAACTTGCTATGATGCTAGATGCATTATACATTTTAAATAGAATTTCGAGAAATCTGTTTTGAAAGCATTAATATATATATTTCATTATCTATTTTCACATAGATATTTTGCATATTACTTAATAACATAACTATGTATTGCTCGATTCTTGTTTAATAGACTATGAACATTCTAAAATTAAAGTGACAATAGTGTTAAAGACCAATGTATAATATTTTATTTTTAATTTATTTTTATAAGTGTGAGAAACTATTCCTCTATTACAGAATCTATATATTATTATGATTGAAGAGGTTAATCACTTGTATATCTTCTTGTTTATTACTGTATATCCCAGTTATCCTCTCTCCATTTAACAGGTGAAACATTTTTTGTTTAACCCCTTAAGGACGCTGGACGGTTCAGGACCGTCATCGGCATTTTTCACTTGCCGACCGACGACGGTCCTGAACCGTCCTAAATTTAAAATGTACTTACCCGATCGCCGTCGTTCCCCCGGCGGCGATCGGCGGTGCTCCCGGTGTGGGGAGACTGCCTGCAGCCCAGACAGTCTCCCCATGGCGGTTTAGGACCCCTGTGGCCATGTGATCGCCCAACAGGGCGACCACATGGTCACAATAGGTGTCCTAGTCTCTGCCTGCAGGGGGACTGTCTGTGCTGACAGGCAGTCTCCCTGCAACTGTAAAATCATAAAAAAATGTAAAGTTATAGTTAATAAAAAAAAATATATTATAATATATGTGTATATATATGATATAAAGACATATATTATACCTATATAATATATGTCTATATATCATATATATAATGTCATGCTAAGTGTATTTTTATATTAATATGTACATATATTAATATAAAAATACACTTATAATTAATTTACACACGTATATATATAATATATATAATAACTATATATATTGTATATATATATATTATAAAATACGAATAATAAATAATTTAAATTAAATTAAAAAAATTAAAAATAATAATAAAAAATTAAAAAAAATTATATATCTATACGAAATTTTATTCTAACTGTATTTTGATATTAATATATATATATTTATATCAAAATACACTTAGAATGAAATTGTATATATATCTATGTATATATAAATAAATAAAAAGAATGCAAACTATTCATATGTCCATATACAAAATTACATAAATAATTATATAAATATACACGTAGACTTCAAATATATAAATATGCATATATATTTAAATTCTACGTGCGTATTTATGTAATATTTTTACATAATTAAGTTATTTTATTGATTGCAATTTAAGGGACCTGCCTGCCAACCCAGGCCGAGAGTACAGAGAATTTAATTTGCTATCACTGTATTTTACCCTGTAACGTTCTACGACACCCTAAAACCTGTACATGGGGGGTACTGTTTTACTCGGGAGACTTCGCTGAACACAAATATTAGTGATTCAAAACAGTAAAACATATCACAGCGATGATATTGTCAGTGAAAGTGACTTTTTTTGCATTTTTCACACACAAACAGCACTTTTACTGATGATATAATTGTTGTGATACATTTTCCAGTTTTGAAACACTAATATTTGTGTTCAGCAAAGTCTCCTGAGTAGAACAGGACCCCCCATGTACAGGTTTTATAGCGTTTTTGAAAGTTACAGGGTCAAATATATGGGTCAAATATTTTTACATTGAAAATGGCCAGGTTGGTTACGTTGCCTTTGAGAGCGTATGGTAGCCCAGGAATGAGAATTACCCCCATGATGGCATACCATTTGCAAAAGAAGACACCCCATTTGCAATACCTTGGGTTATGTCCAGTCTTTTTTAGTAACCACTTAGTCACAAACACTGGCCAAAATTAGCTTTCAATTTAGTTTTTTACTTTTTTCACACATAAACAAATATGAACGCTAACTTTGGCCATTGTTTGCGACTAAGTGGCTACTAAAAAAGTCTGGACATACCCCATATTGAATACCCTGGGTTGTCTACTTTAAAAAAAATATGTTTATGTGGGGTGTTATTCAGCGATTTATGACAGATAATAGTGTTACAATGTCACTATTGATACATTTTAAAAATGTATGTTTTGAAACCGCAATATCCTACTTGTACTTATAGCCCTATAACATGCAAAAAAATAGCAAAAAGCATGTAAACACTGGGTATTTTTAAACTCAGGACAAAATTTTTAATCTATTTAGCAGTTTTTTTCATTCGCTTTTGTAGATGAATAAAATATTTTTCACATAAAATTAAAAAAACATGTATTTTTTTCAATTTTTCATCATATTTTTTCATTTTTAAAAAATTAAATTACATGAGATTATATAAATAATGGTATGTAAAGAAAGCCCCTTTTGTCCTGAAAAAAACAATATATAATTTGTATGGGAACAGTAAATGAGAGAGCGGAAAATTACAGCTAAACACAAACACCACAAAAGTGTCAAAAAGATGCCTGGTCGCAAATGTACAACATCGCAAAAAAAGTCCGGTCCTTAAGGGGTTAATTGCACATTCCACTGAGCCATTTTTTCTGCTGTTTCTCTCGACATGCTGACATCCAATGGGATCTATATCCATGTAGGTATTGAGGCATGTCAGATTAGTAAAATTAGAATATGTTCATGGCATATACATTTGAGTTTCAGAAACATTCTGCTTCAAAACCCATCCAAATCTTTTATTGTGGGTACTCTTTTGAAAATGAGATGCACATTGAGCAAACAAATCATTTATTACATCCGGGCAAGCAAATTGCTCAATTTGCTTCACTGGTTTTTAGTTAACTCTCACTCTTTTATATAACCCACTAATGCATAATAATTCCCGACTGACTTCATAGTCGTCTTCTATTTTTTTTTTAATCAGTAGAAGCGCTATGCATGCAGACAGAGCTTCATAAATACCACCCTTAAATTTCATAACCGAAAAAGAAACAAGCAGAGAAAGTGTAACACGGAAGTGACCTTCATAATCATTAGAAATTGTCTTAAAGAACTAAAATGTAGAGTCGTTATCAAAAATGTAAAATGAAATGTCTTCCAGCCTCAATCAAAAGTATTTTTGAATCATTGCCCAGTTCTACTTGTGCTTATCAATTATAGCAATCTGTTTGCATAAAAATGCAGCATCTCTGCATCTCTGTTATTTATCTATTGCCATATGGCCTTTTTACAAAATGTAATGGGAAGATGAGATTAGATGTGTCTCTCGTGTTTCTTTGACTCTATGGTGCCCAGTATCCAATTGCTTCAGAACAGAGATATCGTTTCACAAATCCAAACACATAAGGAGGACTAACATCTTGCTGTTAACTAATACACACTTTTTAATTAACTATCATAAGAAAACAAAAGAGCTTGATATAAGTCGATGACATAAGTAATTTGCATGTAATTTCTCCACATGTTTCGATCTAGTGAAAAAACTCAAAATAAATGCATTGTTGGACTCGATTATAAACAAAACTGCTATGACCCAATGTACAGTGCTACAAAATTTGCTGGTGCTATATAAATAATAATAAAATAATAATAATAATAATGACCCTGTTATTAAACTGCAACAGAAAAACTTATATACGTATTCACTAAAATGAGAATTATTTGGAATTCAAAGTGAATAGAAATTTTGTCAATAATTGTGCCTCAGATTTGAATTTAATTTTGAATTCCTAACAATTCTCACAGTTTAAATTTATTTTACATGAGTCGATTTTTTTGTTTGATCAATACATTTAACATAGTAAAGTCAGTCTGTCATTGCATCAAACTTTAACACAGGTCACACACTTCGACACTAGCAGTGATGCTGATTTACACTAGGCCCACCCCATTTCTACCCATATTGTAATCTCTTATATTGCCTTGACAGAGGTGTGTCATTGGATACGTCCACATATTTATGTATCACGCAAATTCTGTGCCATCAGTTTACTGGAATTACATATTTTAGGTCCTTTAGCTTGAAGAAGGCTCAGCTGTGCTACAGAAAGCAAAGTATTTTTTAATATCAACCACTCATTTTATTATATTTCTTTTTCTGTGGGATTGTGCATTTATTTTATATATTCTCATATTAATGCTTTAAAAAATGATGTTTCAAAGCAAGTCTGGTGTGTCCCTTTAAGCGAGACTGGTGGCCAAAATGTACATTTACTAAATATACACCAGGAATATAGTGAGATAAGTGCTGACTTCACCTTCTGACTCTTATGCAGCCATGTTAAACAGATCTTTGCCATTTCATTGTATAAACATAAATGTGGTTTCAAAAAATATCTCATCTGTCCTTTGAAAATTGCATATAATGTGTGTGGATGAACAAAGTGAGAAAGAAGAAAATTACAGTCACACAAAGACATAGTAAACTGTTAAAATCACTCCTCTTCAGAAGTGCAGAAGTGTAAAAGATCTCTTTTCACGAAGGGTTTAAGGTGGGCAAACTCGCTTTGCTGCCTCTGCCATGTTTCACGTTGAGCTAGATAAGATCCATCAGGCCAGTACTTCAATGCTTAAAGGGAACAAAATATAAAACACAAAGAAATATATCTATGCAGTTAACAATGTTCTGTAAATAATAATATGTATCTTGTACATAATATGTGCAAGCCAATTTATGCTTACTGCTAGATTTATCATTATCATTTTTTTATTTATTTTATTTTTTCATATTTAATCTTTATTAATTAGCACAATATACATACACTAAACAAGACCAATAAAAACATTAAACTTAAATATACATTCCTTAAATTTATAAATAGATATAAAATAATGAAAGACAATAAGACAAGATTAATTGCGGTGAGAGAGAGTGGTGGGGAGACCAGAGAGGTACCTCAAGATAAGCCGAAAAAATAACGGAATTAAAAAAAAAAAAAAATAATAAGAAGAAGAAAAATACCAACGCTGGGTGAAGGATATTTATCCTTTATGCCTTAAAGAAAATGTATTTCACAGTAACTATATGCCAACACATAGGCAAATAGTAATCATGTATAAAACTTAGTTTGTACATTTTACATATCTACAATATATTAGAATTTTGGAATGATGACAGTAGCATGGAGAATATAGAGATCCTATTTCTCTATATTTTGGCAAAAAATATTTCATGTTCTTAAATTAACTTGTTGTTTAGTGTTGGACTTAAATTACGCTATTTAAAAAAAAAAAAAAAAAATATATATATATATATATATATATATATATATATCACAGTAACCAATATGTGAGAGCTAAAATCCAATACAGATAATATGGCAGCGTTTAGAAATACAATGCACAAAAAATTGTGAAAAGAAAGACAATAGTTACCAAAAAAACGCGCTAAATTAATCTGTAAACATAAAGAACAAATAATGGTGCAGACCATCTGGTAATGGTAATATGGTAATGGTCCGGTCAGAGGAAGCCTGTGGAGGCGGTTGGAGGAAGCCTGTGGAGGCGGGCGAAACGCGTCACACGGACGTCATTGGAGGGCGGACCCGGAAGCGATCACGTGACCGGAGTACGATCAGGAAGCGTTTTCGATTATACTTGTTTTATGCTTTTATGTGGGTGACTCTGCGAGCCTATACCCACCACATCCAAAGTAAGGGTTTTTAACTTTTTTGTACAATAAATCAATTTGTGATATTATTCAATTGGAGGTCCTGCCCTTCTTCCTTTTACACACAGTTTAACAGAATCACCAGCGGACATATCTTCTGGAACACCTTGCAGTGTGGGGATATCCCCTCTCCTAAGGAGCTTTACAAACCAAGAGCCAGGGGTGTTAGGGCTCTGGGACATGTGAGTTTTTTTTCTTAAAATTCTTTTTATTCATATTACCATTACCAGATGGTCTGCACCATTATTTGTTCTTTATGTTTACAGATTAATTTAGCGCGTTTTTTTGGTAACTATATATATATATCAGTTTATTAACTAAACATTGAACTTTAATCAACTGAAAAGTAGATTGCAAAATTGTGGTTAAAAAAAACAAAACTGTGACTATAGCTCTGTTGGAGAATTTTGCCAAATCAATAACTGTTGCCTAATTTGTGTAACTAAAATTTGATTCACTACAGTTTAGTGATATCTTGTCTTTATGCAATATATTTACCCTCTATATGTTCTACTGTTATGGTCTTATGGTTTTTCCATTTTCTTAGTTAATTGAACACCCAATAGAAGATGAAAAAAGTCCAAATGTATATGGTGGCTTGTGTAAGACTGTTATAGATCAAATACATCATATTAATCACCCACCGAATCAGGTCTGAAGGTTTTGGCATTATTTTCTTTGTTAAATCCCAGTGATATATTTGTGACAGTTACATTCCAGTATCAGCACAGAAACCAGCACATCAGAAACACACAGTCATTAAAGAATTTGCTCAACCTTGTTATATTAAATCAGAAAGACTACCATCCACAGCCATTCACAGCACAGGCCAGTGGCAAACACTGACGCACAAGGACAGCCATTTGTGTGAACAGTTCTAAGCGCCCTGTGATCTTGAAAAAAAAAAAAACGTAATTTTCTTTCATATGTAACAAAGATAAGACAGTGGCTATCAGGATAGTATAAACATTATTGAATCTATAAATATTCCATGCCACAGTTTTACCCACAGCTATGAGTTATTAAAATAATCTTTCCATTCTGAAATAAATTGATGTAGGAATTTATGATTGCAAGTTTCTTTACATGTGTATGAAAATGGGAAAAAAAGCCTATTCAGGGTCCTTGTTTCTATGATCTACTGCCACATTAGCAACAAATTAAATCTAAAAGCAAAAGGCATTTCTTTTGTTTTGGTACATTTGGATTTCTGCTATTTTTGTGTGCTGTGTATTTATATTGAACGTTATTTTTTTTTAATATTTGCAAGTTCTTTGGAGTGTTTTCTTTCCCTGTCATGTCAACCTCTAGGCTTCATCAAGCTTATTTGATCCTCCTCTATTTGTCTTGATATTTTCTGTGTAACACCGTTTTGTTTTTGTATTCCCAATTCCCATTTTCCAATGTCCACTTTTTTTGTTTACCCTGTCTACGTTATATGCCTTTTTCCATGTGTTTGTTGTCCCTCATCAGGCCCAGTAGGAAAAACATACAGAAAAATGTCATATGTTCTTATATCAATGGATGTGTTATCTGTGCAGCAACCACACTGACATCAGCATCAGAGGAACAAAAAAAACACTTTTTCTCGCTCTAAGCTATGGAGCTCATTCATATGCATGTAAAATATTGACTCTAAAAAGGCTTTCTTTGAATGCTCATGATAAATAGGGCAATACAGTAATGATGCTGCTCTTGTATGATGCTGCTCACAGCATCAATAAACCACTGGCAAAAAAAGTATCAGCATTAAAAAGGACTATACTAGGGTTTGGAGGATGTAGGGCTACTGTAGCATTATTAGGACTTAGGCTTAAGGGTGTGTGGGATAAGGTACTGTGTAGAATTAGGGGGGACATGGATTTTGGGTAAATAGCAGACTACTGATAGGACTTACCTGCTTCACATCCAGGCAAAGCTCACTGACAGTATGGCGTACACTACTGTACCCCCATGTCCTTTTAAAAGCTGCAGCCTTTTTTACCTCAACGTAAGGAAGCTAAGCTTGTATG
Source organism: Pelobates fuscus (assembly GCF_036172605.1). NCBI lineage: Eukaryota > Metazoa > Chordata > Amphibia > Anura > Pelobatidae > Pelobates > Pelobates fuscus. Next base: position 118,138,596 of record NC_086317.1, read on the forward strand.
GCCACAGCATCATTGCAATGTCAATCTGTTTATTACCATCTTTTTCAACTCAACCTTTCAGTTTTTTAAAAAAAAAATTTATTAAAACATCCATCTGTGATTTTATGACACACTGTTTGGCCACAGGTCTTCATGTCGGAACCTGTGCTTGATCATACCAGTAGTACAATCAGATAATAGGAAGCTTGCTGGGATTACCTTGGCTGTTCATTTATGGTAAACATTAATGATGTTGCTAGTTCAAACTCTGATGCATTTTCAAACTACTGCAAACTAGACAGCACTCAGTCAGAGTGCTTTCAACATGTTTTCGGTCAGCATCGGATCAATAAATTTGGCTACATAGACAACCTGGTATCAAGACCCAAATCTCAGAATGCCAGCAGGGATAGAGCCCAGCTGGCATTTAAATGGAATGCTGCCAATACGTTCTAAAGCCTTGTAGTTCATAACGGCAAGGAATGTAATGCAGTACTTTAGGACCTAAAACATTAATTTAATTAAACTTTAAATTAATCATTTTAACCTTCAATGTAATCCATCAAAATATATTTACCAACAAAAAAAGGTCAATAGTTATATAAACATAAAAAAATCTTAAAACCATTATTAATGACTATTCAATAATCTAGTAAAAAAAAGCTCTATAAATATGAACAATGTGCATCGTTAGAACATATATTTCTCTATTTTATTGTTAATGTAGCTGAGAAATGTATTCTACCGAATTCAAAGCATTTCTTTTTAACCAAAGGACCAGCACCTTTAATATTGTTCAGAATTGTCCAGGGATTGAATATGTTACTCATACATTTAGTTTTTTGTGTTGAAGTTACTTAAAAAGACTAAATGCATTTTAGCTTGTGGAGTGAAAATGAGTAATGGATTCAGCACAATTTCAAATGAGTAATAGATTTAGCACAAAGAGCTGCAAATGCCAGCACTTAAAATATAAAGTATTGACTAAAGTACAGAAAAGACTTTACAGGATCTAGTGGATAATACTTTTGGCAGCCTAAGGAAACTCTTTCCTCTATCTAAATATCTATCTATCTATCACGGATCCCCTATACTCTGAATTAGTATATCCGTTAGTAGTTTCCCAAATCCCAAGTGCTCCAGTGATTACAGCTCTCCTATTTCCAGCAGAGTAGTGATTAGAGCTCCCCAATCCCCCAAACATGAGTCTAGACTTCATGAAGGGATAACATTAATGTTTTTAATGGGAGCTACACACCACCTTTTATGTAACTCCCCATGCAAGAGGTTTCCTTAAACATATTCCAGGGGCATTCCCCGTTGGACCTAAGAGGAGACTAGTTACAAGCAAACATTCCACACACTCCTCCCCTGTGCTGTAGAGATAATTACCTGAGCACACAAACATATAATGAAATTATCTCTCAGGTACAAAAACATGCAATATAACAAAAACCCCAAAACGCCCCCACAAAAGTCACATCTCCTGATAGCCCCAATGTGGGTGACCAACATATCTAAAAATCACCCAGATCGATTTTCATGGAAGTCAATTATTTGACCGACCGTGCACATGGTCCTATGCCCAGAACAGTTTCAGGAAACTTTTGTGTTCCAGTTCGGGAGCACAAAAGTACAGAAAACACTGAACGGAATCCTTAAGTTACTTGTGCAGCCTGTTCCCCTTGTTCGTGGAAATGTTTCCACTGAACTAAGTGGGGTATAACCGAACACAGGCGATATTGGAAGTCCAGCAGTGTTTGGGAGTTTCTGTGTCCGATGTTAGTTCCATGAGATTTATGCCCAAACACCACTGCCTGCGTTCGCAGGAACAAGATGGCCACCACCTCGTGGTCGTTCATACGAAATGCGACCACCTAGACAAACACTTAGAACACTGCGGTGGAAATTGCTACAAAGTATCAATTGGGCTTAACAAGCACCCGGGTGGTCTCTGGTTCATGCGGCTGTTTGGTTCCCGAACAATATAAGCCAAATTGCAGAAACCAAGCCTTTTTTTCAGCGTATTTTGCATGGCCCATAATCCTGGGGCAGGAGGCTAGATATATTTTAGGCTCATAAAATATCACATTTTATTCTCTCCTCCAGTGTGTCTTGATGACATTACAAAATAAGTTTGGTGTTGGACCATCTAACGGGTCTACTTTGGGCTTTTTCCAGTGTTCCAAACAATTAAGTAGAAATATGAAACTTCCCAATATGCAACAGTTTTAAGCCAATGTAAAATATATACCACTTAACAAAGACCACAGAAAAGTGTAGGGTAATATTACCACATACACACCAGACTGATGGAGTTCGTTTTTTTCTATCAGCTTAAAGTAACACTGTTGCTTTCTGGTATTTGACTGCCCTGTTCTAAAGATATCCACCACAGTAGATTTAAATATTAAATCTACTTTATTTCATATTTAAAAAAAAAAAAAGAGAGAGCCCTACTAAAAGGTAAAAAAGACAGACTAGACAAATAGAAAAATCATTCCCCATGCATTTGGGACATGTCTCCCCAAGTCATTGGCAGTTCAGTAGAATTAAATAGGCCACATGTTGTCTTTATCATGTGCACTATGCTCTGAAGCTCAAAATAAATGGCAATGACCATTACAACTGCGCAAAGTGGCATACATTAATATGTATTCAACATATTAAAGGTAATGTTCCATTTAAAAAGAGATACATAACACAACAAAAACTTTAATTTTATAAATAATCTTAATTTGTAGACTGAATGTATAATACTCATTTGTTCACTAAACTATATTTATAAAACACAAAAAATCGTTGAACTTCCACTGTGGACTGCATATTATATTATATGAACCTCATATATAGGCATGTATTGACTCTGCACTGATTTTCAAAATATGCCAAAGAACAAGAGAGTCAATGAAACGGCAGCTAGTCGCGACTGGTCCACTCCTAAGAAATGTATGATCCTTCATCATGCTTTGCAAACTCTCCAGAGAGGCAATTATTTAGAGCATCATTTGAAATAAGTCCATACTTTTTGCCCTAACAAGCCTCTACGTTTCAATTTAAAGACAATGGATACCTATTCCTTAGGGCTCATTTCAATTACTTTAAATACAAAGAACTACTTGTTGACATATATAGTTCATCCATTGTATAGCATACTAAATTAAAAATATCTCAAACATGTTTCCTGAATAGAGAGACTTAAATTAAATTTGTTTCCACTTTAATACTTTCTTATACCATGAGTCAGTTGAATCATTAGAAGCCAAAACATTTTTCCCTTTTCTACTTTCTTATACATATATGACTAACACTAATACATTTAATGGATCATTTCAAAATAAATAAATAAACAAATGAATAAATGAACAGCCTCTGTTTTTCTTACAATAATTTTAAGTGTGCAAATGATGTGTGCAAATGAAAAGTATGCAAACATATGTTATTTAATTCTTTAGCTCAGATATCAATTCTGACCCTCAAAAGGTCCGTCACTTCTGCTAATGCTCCATGAACACATCACGATATGGAGACGAATGGAGCCATTTTATTATAAGTATAATGGAATTTTTTTCTAGTGAGATTCAAACTCCTCTGAAATTGGATTTTGGGAGAAGGATTAGGTACTGTTAGTATGTAGAACTTAGTAAAGCACACTGTTTTAGTAGTAAAGTTGGACTATTTAACATACCAGGGGGCCAGCACATACAAGAACAATTATTTATCCTCTTACTTCGAAAATAAGACTGTGTCTTATATTAATTTTTGCCCAAAAACCTCACAAGGGCTTATTTTTGGTAGATGTCCTATTTCAGGGAAAAACGGTAGCAAGCATGTGCAAGAAAGCAGGTCTACGTCCGTGGGAATTCCCCCGGACATAGACCAGTTCTCTAGGGAAACTTCCCTGATCATAGATTAGCTTACTAGCACATGGAATCCTGTAAATCTATGTTCTTGCAAAACCAGTGACAAAGGCTTATTTTTAGGGTACGAAGCTCATTTACTGAGGTATGTATTTGCTTCTATGTGCAGTTGCCTCCAAATTAAGTGTGCTGCCTTTTTATACTTATTTATCTTTTTGTTGTGTATTTACTACTTACCTATACTTACCTATTTACTTTTTGTTGTATATTTACTTTTGTAATATTATTGTTATTATTATCAGGGCTGGATTTATTAGCCAGAGTAAAAAAGGAGCCTGCCCTGTAATGGATACATATTTACATCGCTTAATATGTGTTTTTTGGATATTAGGTGGGTGGAGAAGGTGGATAAATACAAGGAATCTATACAAGGAACCTTGGCCAGGTCTGCTACAACAGTTATAGAGGGTGTAAAACTTCTCCAGTGTCTGTCTGTGAGAATGGACAGGAAATGGAAGGAATAACTTCCCATCTTCTCACTAACTGCATTTGAACAGGGGAAGCTCTGGGTGATGCACACTGATTAACAGCTTCTGTACTTCTACTATCAATTTTAGGATGATGAGTGCAAATAACTCCAGATGCCTTTTAATTAAACCCTAAACAAGCCCTAAATTTAACCCCTACCAAAATATAAACAAGCTCTTTCATTAGTCCCAAAATTAAGCATTAAAAACAGAAACCAGAAACAAAGCCTTTTAACTCAATCCTAGGTTTAACACCTCTTAAAAAAATAAACACTTCATGTATGTCAGTACAAAATGTAACCATATTCTGACCATAAGCCCTAAATTCTAAACACTACTTATACCACAACTCACATTAACACTAAACATCCTATGTAAACTAACTCAGAAATTAACCACCCATTCATCTTAACTCTCCCCCTTTACCCAAACAGCTTCATACACTCACTATACTCATAGATTCAAGCACAATACATTACAAAAAGAAAATATGAACATTCATGACTACCTATGCATGCAATAATTAAGTTAATACATTCATTGCACACACTTTTTTATTGTACCACATAACTGATAGTAAACGATCTAAGGTGTGTAATATAAATTATATGCTATATGTTGTCATTTTATAAAAATTAGAATTATAATCTGTAGGTAAAAGACAGCTAACTGATCTAAAAATATATAATGTATATGTTGTCATTTTATAAAATTAGAATTATATTTGTAGGCAAAAGACAGCTAACTAATCTAAAAAAAGATTATAAGCTGTGCTTTACAGTGATCCAGGTTGTTTAAAAAAACTCAGCTTTTTTTCATGCAAACACAATGCTTTCTCAATGTTAACAAACATACAACACGCCAGTCTCTGTGCTATTTCTTTACAGTCTCACATGAAAATAAAGTAATGTAATTATAATACATTTCCATACAGCTATATGCGTAAAATGTGACAATGAATATATTTTTTATTAACAATTTTATTTATCTATGACTCTATCACATATTATAACTTCTTTTTAAAATGGCACTGTCATTGTTTATATTTGTACAGCCTCCCTCTATCCCTCCACCCAATACCCTGACAAGTATTTCAGACGATAGAAGTAGTCCAACTTACCTTTTCTAACATCGTGCCCGTCCCACTGCGTCTTCTCTCATGGCACCACTATCTTTGTTCAAAAAATCCCAGTGTTGGGAAAGCCACATTCTGCCCTTCCTTGGGTGTGCATGTCAAATGATGCACATGCCCAAGGCCTCCAATGAACCTGTGTAATCGAACGAGAGTCAGCTTGAAGTGCCAGTAAAGCACCACTCCCAGACGTGATGCGATGCTAGGAGGAAGTGAGTACAGCCAATGACACAGATGACAAAGGCAGTAGAGCTTGACTAAAGCTCCACCCTTTGTCAACTTTTGTCAACTTGTAGCCTGAAATTATACATAGGGAAAAGAGTACCTACTTTTCCTTATGTAAAACTTAAACAATAAGCCTTGTTGAAAAAAAAGAAAAACACGAGCAGTGTGATGGTGGTGGAGATTTAGGACATGCCTAGGACAATATAACAGAGCCATATCAAACAGTAAATTACATATTAAAATAATATATGAAGGAAATATTTATCATGAGCAAAAAACCTAACATTTCTTTTTAATTTCCTTACCATTCAATCTTTATTATGGAATGTGAATATTTATATGAGTGAAAAGCTTTAACTGCAGGTTGTTATGAGTACTCCGTAAGAGCATATATTAGCATTCTAAATGCCATGCGTTTGCTTTATATAAAGAATGCATATGTTTTTATTAAAAGCATTTTTCGAGAAATCAGAAGCACACTTTATGTTTGTCCTTAGAAGCCCTTTCAGAGCAGCATTTTATTTTATAGTCCTTTTCTAGTGGTCTTAATCTTGTACTAAAGTCAAATTCTAATTCAAATGTAAAAAATATTAGACTCGGGCATTCATTTTTGGACAAACACATTTTTGTCCGAATTTCAGCTATTTATCTATTCACCTGAAAGACAAATAAGTGAAAATAAATTACAACAATGAAATGTAGACCAAATAGCTTGTTTGACGAAATATAGTCCTGCAATTTGTTGTCTTGTTTGTTTGCTTAGTTTATTACAAGGAGGGAGCTACAGACACAGGGCTCCCTCTTTGTAATATTAAAAAATAAAAGTGACATGCACTCTCCATGCTCCCCTCCTCATCTCCATCCTTCCCGTACCACTGTGCTGCAAGCAGGGGCATGTCTACTACACAGTGAGCAACCAGTTAAAAAGAAAAAAGACCAGTGACTGGGCAGCTATTACTCCTCAGTTGCTCACCATGCCCCCCATGGTGGGACACCTATCATCCCCTCTCAGTTAATTATTTATTTAGGGCCCCCAACCAATGGGTGGGAGCTGGGGGGACAATAGAATCACTCCCAATTATTATTTAGGGCCCCTCGTCCTATCAGTGGGTGGAGTCTGGTGGACAATAGGTTACCCCATTGCTATTTAGAGCCACCACCCACTATCAATAGGTGGACGTGGCTACACTATGTTCCCCTGTTCCTTTTTTTAACCCTTTAAGGACCGAGGATGTACTAGGTACATCCGATAAAAAACGTTTCTTAACAACCGTGGACGTACCTAGTACGTCCTCGCAGTCCTTCTTACTTACCCGATTGCCGCTATTTCCCTGCTGGCGATCGGTGTTCCTCCTGGTCTGGGGGAACTGTCTGACAGCCAGACAGTCCCCCCTCTGCAAATCAGGCCCCGGTGGGCCATAGTGCTGCCTGCAGGGGGTCTGCCTGAACTGACAGGCAGTCTCCCTGCAACTGTAAAAAAAAAAAAATGTTAATAAATAAAATAATAATAATAATATATGTATATATATGAGATATATATATACATATTTTATATCAATATATATTATATCTAACATCATACTAAGTGTATTTTTTATTAATATATACATATATTAATAAAAATATACTTTGAGTAAAATTACACACATAATATAAAAAGAAATAATAATTAATTAAAATAAAAAAAAACTATATTTTATATATAGATGTAATTTTATTCTAAATGTATGTAGATATTAATATATATATATATATATATATATATATATATATATATATATATATATATCAAAATACACTTAGAAATTATATACATGTATAAATAATACAATATATATATATATATATATATATATATATATATATACATATATAGAATAATGTAAATGTAAATAAATAAAAATAATATTTTATATATATATATATATATATATATATATTAAAATCATATGGGGAATCATACTTGCACTCATAATACAATGATATATTTATAAAGCCTGCATAAACCATAATATGCAAATCTACCTAAATATAGAAATTAACTAGCTTTATTATTTAGGTAGCACACATAACTGTTGCAACCAACAGGTGGCACTGCACAAACCCCATAGCCAGACAGGGAATAAGACATTCTCCAAATAACATTATGATACACACCCTGCACCTATAATGGCCATATGGTGTTTTAAACATAAGAGTCATCCAGGCACTTAAATGTAGTGTCAGACATATGCTCCCAGTGAAAGTGATTACCATCACAATATTATGGTTCAAATAAACTTTTTAAATGTTGAGTGAAACTGTGGAAATGGAAATGACAAAATGAAGATTTGAAGAGGAGAGGGAAACACCTAAAAACAGGAGAGAGATAGACTCTTTCTGCCTAAATAATTTAAGATGTGTGCTTAATAAATTAAATGAGAGTGCTCGACATACATAATACATCCCCTTGTGATGTTCCCAGTGGATTTTGGAGCTCTTGATGTACTTGGGACTCTAGTTAAGGAAAAATAATGGATGATATGTTTTTTTTTTATATATATATATTCTGTTCATACTTAGAGGACACAAATTCTGATCATCAAAATCTATCTAAACTATAATGTACACATTGAACCTTATTTTGGATTTAGTTAACAAGGTAGATGAATAATTGCTAATTTGTGGATTATAATTATGAGATGCTTATAACCACATTAAGATTAGTTTCACTAATATGTAGGAATTCACGACATGTAGATTCCCAAACAAGGACGTGTTGTATGGAGAAGGGATACTGATCATGGTTAACACTTGTTAAGCAAAAAAACAGGTGTTTTTCAGTAGTTCTTGTATGATACAGAATAATTTGCATATTGAATTATTTGGGAATGTTAGCATAAAAAATATAAGCAAAAAATATAATGAAAACGGGTGATTTCCAGTTGTCGTTCGTTCGTTCTCTCTCTCTCTCTCTCTCTCTCTCTCTCTCTCTCTCTCTCTCTCTCTCTCTCTCTCTCTACTTAACATAATTGAAAAGCCATATTTAGAATATCGTGAAAGACAAGATAACATCAATTCAATCTGTTAAATATTCTCTTAATGTATTTTGATTTAAAAGGTAAGATTATATTTCTGTATGTGATGTAAAATCAATCTATCTATCTATCTATACTCCCTTCATACCTCCATCCATCCAAAAAAGTACTGCGTACCTAAACATTTCAGAATTTTTGTACTCTATATTATTCCATGTTAAGCATTGAGCTTTGTGACTAAACCCATTCATCCCTTTTAAACGTATTCCTTTTTTGACATCCGATCATAATTGTTAGATCAAATCAATCATCGTAAAGATAGTCTATAATGAACACTCCCAAACTCCTTTCCCTGGATTACAGCAGATACAATTCTTCAATTCACCTATTTCTTTTTGTATTTTTTTTTTTAATATTATGTCTCAACATTTTCTTACATAGTTTCACCATTTCCACCATATTGGTTACATCATGTATTTTTAAGTCAGTGCAGTATATAAAATGTTAGCTGCTCATTCCTTTTTATTTCATAAATCAAAGCACTGGGATATTTTTACACTTTACTGAAAACATGCCTGGAGCTTTTTTGTGAAGACATTTTATTGTGTGAGATATAAATTAATTTAATCCAGTATCATTCAAAGTACAAACCAGTTTGTTTTTCTTTCCACCATAGGCATATAAAGCCTTTTACAATGGTGAGTCTTGGACTCGTCATTCATGTTAAAGATTAATGATTAAGAATATGCATTCCCATCTATTACTGGTACATTTAAACTTTAAATCAGATGTGTTTCATAGGAGAGATAGATTCATATAGCCTGTAGATTCAAATGGGAATATACAATTGTGGTCTTGTAGATATTCTATATAGGAACACTTCCACTGAAAACCAGATACAGCAGGTACATTATTATATATTTAAGATGAACACATTTAATAGAAAAATAACACAATTCAGATTTGCCTTCAGGGGTTAAACATTTAACAAACACTCTAACTCTATATTTTTAGGCAATAATTGTGTCTATTTTTGTTTCTTTTTCTAAGGTCAACTGTGTTAAACAACCCAAGACCAATGTACGTGTAAAACTTGTATACTTAGATTGGGCGCAGTATACTTTGTCTTCTTTGATCATACAATCCGTGCTTATGTTAAATATGTAAAAATGTACTACCTGTATCTGTGAGTGAGCAGCTAGTAATTGGCTGATAGCATCCGCTGACACTCTCAGCCCATCAGCGGTGCCCAGTCTGTGGATTCCTGTTTTGAGCCTCAGACTCCAATAGATGCAAAGGGGGCAGAGCTAAATGGCATCAGACAGAGGACTTTGGGGTAAACCTATTAAAGATCACCTCACGGGATATATGTCATGCAGAGCAATGCTTTAACTCCCCTTGACAGCATTGACCATCATGCAGTGTAAGTACCAGTAGGGCTTAAATGCCTGCTAAAACCAAGAAACCTAAAGTGTATTTTGATATCAGAGGGATACCAAATGATCCCCTCTGTCAGTTATTAACCACAGACTGACAGAGGAGCTATATGCAGCTTTCATTAAGAGTGCTGCTCTTTAAATCCTTTCAAATACCATGGCAGAGTGAACTTACTAAACCGCAGTGTTTATGCTGTGTTAAAAAAAAAAAAAAGGTGGCCCCCTCTGCCAGCAGGAGCCAGAATTTGTGGTACCAGACTGACACCAGGGATACCCACAGGTCTGAAAAGACCTTGGTGAGGTCTCCTTGCTCACACCCTGCTAGTGGATGAGCGCTGGCCAGCTGGCTGTATAAAAGAGAAGCTCTCAAACTCTCCATGCAACTTTCAGGCTTAATTTCACAATGCAACAAACAGAATGAAAATCACTGCATTTCCACCTCTCCATGCAACTTTTAGTACTGACTGAAGTTTATCCTTGTTACCACATTTATTTACTATAACAATGTTACCATTATTACCTATAGTTTACTACTGTTTTATTACTGTAATATTTTTTACTTGCAGTTACATGTAGTTATTAATATTGTGGCTGATAGAAATTAGCAAATATTTCAATTGTATACAACAAATCTCTACTTTGCTCTGCCCCCCCCCCTCCTTCCTTGCCCCTCCTAGCTGTAAATTCCTTCAAATAACTGTCTAACTGTCTATCCCAATTCCTTAGGCCCAATTCTACAAAGCAACTAACACTAAAGCCCCTTCATTTCCACTAAGAGCTTTTGCAAGTTTGTGATAAAATAGTTAAAGGAAACGTTTCAAAATGCACTTAATTACAAATACGTATTTGTTTCATAACTTATTAATTAATTAATTCATTCATTCATTAATTGATATCCTAGACATATGGGGCATTTAACAATTAGGACTAATGAATGGAATTTGCATTAGTTAGTTTTGAGTTAATTCTAGTTGCACTTGGTATATATAAATTATTAAATGTAAAACTGAGAAATATTAATATTTTATTCCTATTTCATATTGCATTATATATGCATATAAGGTATAAAAAGAAAGTCCTATTGACCTTTAAAAGTTATATATAATATGTATGGGTGCACTTAAACAGAAAGGGTGCATTAATGGTAGAATGAAAGCAAGGCGGTCTTTGTCATAAATGCATTGCATCTCAAAAAAGCCTTGGTCCTTAAGGGGTTAAACCATTCATTAAACATTTAACCCCTGAAGGTGAGCCAGTACCAGGAACCTCTGGTACCATGACAATTTAATTCTGAGTATGTTGTTACAATGCCCTGAGTTTTCATTTAAGCCCTTTAAGCTCTTTAATTCTTCAGAATATATCACTTCCTAAAATCAGTGGAAAGAATATCTAATATTATCTTCATAACAAGACTATAGGAAAATTATACATTTTTTTACCACTAGCACCTTCAGTTACGGATTAATAATTGCTGTATGTTCTGCATCATTTGCACTGTTCATTCACCTTGCATCAATATTGTTAGCCCTCCGAGTAGGGTTGGGGAAAGAAGTAAGAAATATGTGGTTAATTAAGAAATGTAGATGAAATATCTTGAATTTAGAAAGATATACAAGTACTATTTTCTAGTATTTATATATCTCAAACAATAATATTTCTATTACAGTTTTAAATTGCATTTAGAATGTGCGTATATATGTTATATTAGCTTTTTTTTTTACTTCAATAATCTTTATTGTTTTAAGTAATCTTGATACAAAAAGATATATACGTGGGGCAGAGCCAAGCAGCTAACCTGTACAGTCGCACTCTACACTACATACTTTACACAAGATAATTTTCACACTTTATGCGCTAAAGGTGATACTTGTTCATTTTAAAGAGGGAAATTAAGCCAATATTTCTATTTAAAATATACGACCTGCTACTTACTCATACTTAGCCTTGCCGGTTTCACTCCATTACATTTGCCAACAAAAAAAAACAAATGTGTGCTCTTACTCATGACATATTGTGCATTAACTGGTACTATGAAATTTCATGCTTTGTTTATTATCCAATGTTACTGTCTATATGTAAGACTCTTTGCGCAATCAAAATAAAGAATGTAAAAAAAAATATATATATACATATACACATTAGACAACAGCCAAGTGACAGTACTCCTTGCTAATACTATGGAATTATTCTCAGTATTGGAACCCCAAGTGATAATGTCATAAACATAACACATTTAACACTTAAAACCAGTCAACAAATTGACAAAGTCACTGGGAGAAAGTATATCACCTTGAAATATCAAGTATAGCATGGCTAAATACTTATCAAAGTTCCATCCATCCCATTATGTCAAATATATTGCTCCTATTAAGTAAGTAAGTAAGTTATATTAGCTTTATTAACCACAGACAAAAATCTTATCATTTCTGAATATGACCAATTGGTCTGTAAATAAGCCATGTTGATATATTCTTGTTTATTTTTCTTTTGGAACAAGCAAACTAATTTGATGTTTCCTCATAAACTCTACTCCAGGGGTACCCAATAGGTAGATCTCCAGATGTTTTAAAACTACAGCTTCCATGATGCATTGCCATTCAACATGGCTTATTTTGCATGCCTTTTGGAAGTCATTCCAAATTCATGCAAAGCTTCATAAGAGTTGAAGTTCTACAATATCTGGGGATCTACCTTTTGGTCACGCCTGCTCTACATGTTCTTCTTTATCTGCTTTGTCAGGCGGAGATATTTAAAGCACTGTTAGGTAAATGCTCCACTGTTTCTATGTCCTATATTCCTTTGCAGTGCAAAATACAATATAACCATTACATTAACAATAATAAACTTAAATTGTTAGCTCAGCAAACTTAAACCCCTTTTGCTTATTAGGCATTCAGCGGCACAATTTTAGGCATTGTATGGAAAGAGACAGAATAACATATTGTATATTTCGCATTGCTCCTGGGGGCAATTTCTTGCATTTGTTGAGATTTACTATATAACATATTTATTTATCTTACAAACCTACACATATATGAGCAGAGAGATACTTTCCTTCAACTATGAAAGTAGAATATTTCGTGACTAACTATTTTACTTGCTAAAAATAAAACAACTAATTTAAGCAAAATGTGTGCAAGTGCCATGGCATAGCACCTTATATGTTTAACTGGATGTGTAATGTGCTATAAAATGGAGGTCATTTCAAAATTCACTGTTGGAAACAGACCCAGATTTAGTAAGCTGTTATATGCTTGTTCAACTCTCTTTGACTCTTTAATTATTTATGAGGCATGTCGAAAATGTGTGCCTGCAACTGACATGTCATATTTATCAAAAAGACAAGCAAAACAGGCACGCTCACTGAGGTGAAATCATTAATGTTACTCTTTGACATGAGGCACTACACTCTTGGTGACCAGTTGAATGATGTTGTATAAAAATATCTGCACAAATAAATATGCGCAGATATCTCCCTGCTGAGGTAATCTATTCTCCACCAATAAACAGTTTGTCTACTTTCATAAAAATCTCTTAGAAAATCTCAGACATGTGCATTCAGTGAACTACATGCAAGTTAATTCCTTTTGTGCCACTGAGACCTTCAAACACCACTCTAGTAATACACAAATGACTCAATGCTCCATAGCTACTAAGACAAAGAGATGAGCAACAAATCTCTACCTAACCCTCATCCCAAGGCAACATGGCCTGGAATATTTTAGAACGCAGAGGAAATAAAGACTCCCTGTTATTTTTTATTTGCCTCATATCACAAACTCGCTATAGAGGGAAATATGATTGTGCACTTCAACAGTAATGATTGTCAATGGGCTTGCAAACTTTTAGACAAAGTAGTTAAGCTGTAAACTTTTCACTGATATAGTCGTGCTGAAAATGTGTTGTCAAAATTGACTTTAATTTTACATGTGGGTTCCCATGTCAATACAACTCCCTATTTTGTAAGCACACTGTTATATTTTCACTTCTCTGTCGTTGCTTATCATAAATATGTGCATATAATTAAACCATTTCACGACGTACTAGCTGAGGTCTATCAATCCAATCTGTCACGAATAGGTTATTCAATAAACTTTGAATTGTTGGTCATTCAAAGGCAATTCTTAAATTTTAGGCCACATTCACTGAATTGGAAAGCTCCTAAGCCGACAATCCCCACTGTAGCAAATAACCCCAATTGTGTTTATAGTAAAAGTTATAGTGAATGAAAAGGTAAGATACATAACTACCCTTTGGCAGTTATGTTGGAGTGTAGAATCCTGATTATCCTGATTATCCCAGCAGATCTCTTTTCCCACAAATGCCCTGAGTATTCTGGGTAAGGGGATGAAGCATGAAAATTGCCTTGGTAAGTTTTGGATCCATTATATACACAGATCATTTTATACATATATGTGATGTTATGGACAGATTTAGAACATTGAAGTGTCAAATAATCCAGTTATTATCCACCCCATTCAGGATCGGTTCAAAGTACACTTTCAAAAAATGTACCTGAAAATATCTTTTAATGTTAAATAATGAATTACCTTTCTGAAAAAGATGAAAGTTGCAATTTAAAAATATATCAATTTCTTACAGCTATACCTTCGGCTCAAAGTGTATTTTACTTATTATTAAGAATAATATATACTGATTGGGCACTCGTAGACGAGTGTAGCAGTTTATAGACTAAAGAAAAAACTTACCATTTAAACTTTACTTTAAAATGTTAATTCAGTTTACGATCCATAGTTGTGTTAAAGTGAGCTTACCTACGTTGCAAGGTAGGTTCCTAAATGTTACAAAATACACACTTAATTTCCAGAAGTGTGTAGGAAGGCTGTGTTAGTCAGAAGGTGCTGCAATAGCTGTAGAAATAGAATGGTTTAAATTGAAATCGTATTCAGGAATGGATGGAGCAGTGATAAACTATGAACCGAAACCACTTCGTTGAGTTGAAGTGTTTCGATTTTTTTTTTGTTTAGTTTTTTTTTTACAATGACCCTTTAAGAGTAATAAGTTAATATTTTACCTTTCATTTAAAGTAGCATATCAAATTCAGAATACCTTGTAACAATTCGACAGGTTGTAAGCTTTACTTCATTATACCTTTTTATCATAAGATGGAATATTTCCCATTATCCTCTGATGTACTGTGTTTTCAAGAGGTTTTTCATTAGATCTGGTATATTTAGCTAACTACACACCCAGTTCAAGCCTTCTGTTTCCAAAGAAGCTCAATGAACACATCTGTTAGTCGCTGACAGTTATGAACAATTTATTCAGCGGTTGAAAATGGCATTGTAAAGTAACAGCTCTGATTCATGAACCTAATGATCTTCTGGCAAGAAAAAAAGTTATTGCTCAATCTTAATCAAACTTGACCTCTATGCAAATTTTATTACAATGCCATATCATTGTTATGTTTCATTTTAATGGTTTGCCTCAAAAACTTTGTTAGTAATTCAATAACAAGGCGTAGTTTATTTGAGTTTAAGAAAAAAAAAATATCCCCATTGGTAATAGCAAACCAGTAAATAATGCAGTGCATTAACCCCTTAACACCGCAGCCAAATGTACAAGTTGTGAATGAAACAAAATGTAAACAAAACCTGGCATTTGCGCTATATGTCTGTCCAACCGTAATTTACCTCTTTCATATTAAATGCACCTCCCACCTTATTATATATAATTTTATTTAGGGGAAATAGGGCTTTGATTTAATATCAAATATTTAGCTAAGAAACATAATTTAATATGAAATGTTCTACATGACATTTTAACTGTCAATGTCATAATACTGTTTGCGTTTACTGCAATAAAATACACATATTTGTATTCAGCAAAGTCTCACGTGTAAAACAGTACCTCCTATTTACAGGTTTTATGGTGTTTTGGGAAGTTACAGGGTCAAATATAGCGTGTTACATTTGAAATTGAAATTCGCCAGATTGGTTACGTTGCCTTTGAGACTGTATAGTAGCCCAGGAATTAAATTTACACCCATAATGGCATACCATTTGCAATAGTAGACGACCCAAGGTATTGCTAATGGAGTATGTCCAGTCTTTTTTAGTAGCCATTTGGTCACAAACACTGGCCAAAGTTAGCGTTAGTATTTGTTTGTGTGTGAAAAATGCAAAATACGCCAATTTTGTCCAGTGTTTGTGACTAAGTGGCTACTAAAAAAGACTGGACATACCCCATTTGCAATACCTTGGGTTGTCTACTATTGCAAATAGTATGCCATCATAGGGGTAATTTTCATTCTTGGGCTACCATAGGGTCATAAAGGCAACGTAAGCAATCTGGCGAATTTTAATGTGAAAAAAATGAAACACAAGCCTTATATTTGACGTTGTAATTGTTCAAAACACCATAAAACCTGTACATGAGGGGTACTGTTGTACTCGGGAGACTTCGCTGAACACAAATATTTGTGTTTCAAAACAGTAAAAAGTATTGCAGCAATAATATCGTCCGTGTAAGTGCTGTTTGTGTGTGAAAAATTCAAAAAACTTCACTTTTACTGGCGATATCATCGTTGTAATATATTTTACTGTTTTGAAACACTAATATTTGTGTTCAGTGAAGTCTCCCGAAAAAAAACAGTACCCCCCATGTACAGGTTTTAAGGTGTCTTGGAAAGTTATAGGGTTAAATATAGTGCTAGCAAATTAAATGCCCTATACTTTCGGCATGGGTTGTCAGGCAGGTCCCGCTAATTGTAATTAATTAGGATACCTAATTATGTAAAATTATTACATAAATATATGTGTAGAATTAATATATGTATATATATATACATATGTGTATATATACGTATATATATATTTTTTTAAATATTTTTATTTATATATAGGTATATATATAGTGATATATACGTATATATTTATGTATATAGATATATATATATATTATTTTGTTATACGTGTATTTTGATATAAATATATATATATTAATATCACAATACAGTTAGAACGAAATAAAACACATCTATATTTTTTTAATATTTTATTTGTAATTTTTTTTAAATTTTTTTTTTACGTATTTACATTTTTTATATTATATATAAATATATATATAACAATAATTATAAATATATTTAATCAGTATCAGTCTACGTGTAATTTGATATTAATATATATATAATTATATATATTAATATTAAAATACACCTAGACGGTGTATGTGTGTGTGTGTATATGTGTATATATATACTTAGATCATATATATATGATATATATATATATGATCTAAGTATATATATTTTTTTTACACTTATTTTAATTAATTTGAATTTGATTTCCAGCCAGCAGGGGTACTAACTGTCATTACAGGCAGTCCCCATGCTGGCAATGCAGCAGGCAGCTAACCCGGCCATGTGATTGTGAGGTCATCGCAAGGACCTCACTCTCACATGGCCCGGGGGGGCTGAAGAGAGCAGACGTGCCAAGGGGGGCTCCCTGGGAGTCCCCCCAACCGCGATCGCCGGCGTGGGATCGCCGGCGACCGGATAAGTTACAAAAAAACGGAGGGCGTACTATTATGTCCTGCGGCGTTTAGAGCCGCTTTTAAAAGGACGTAATAGTACGCCCTCCGGTCTTAAGGGGTTAAAGGACAAGAGTCACCTCAAAACTATTTTTAATCTTTTCATTGAGTTTTGAAAAGAAATTGATTTTTCTTAAAACAAAGTATACCTGTATGTAAGCAAACGAGAAAAAAGAATCTCTAACTTTAGTATATGACAGGATCCTTCAACAATATACCTTTGGTCAGATAGTGTTTGAAAATGGACAGTTAGTCTCTCTTGTCTTCTCAGCTGAGGGTGAAGCAGGGAAGACCAAAGAAACTCACTAAGTTTAAGTTTTATTTTTCTCAAAATATATATATTGGCGTAGAGCAAATAGCTGGTGATCTCAGCCAATAAATGGTGACTATATCAGCTTCAGCATTTTGAAGCTCTGCACCTGGGAGCCAGGTAAGGGCTCAAACCATTACTAAAATATTTACCCCATTACTGGCAATAGTGGTTATGATGCTTGGAGTAATACTTTAATCAAGCTATTCCAAAAATCACTTTCATTGCAAAGATTGTGTTTACTAAACTCCATCTACTTTTGCTGCCTTGCACATTTTCTTCTGTGTTTGACAACATCCCCAATATGGTAATATGTAAATGATGGGATTAGTAGTATTGCTTTTGTTATATGCCTATAGAAATGTGATAGATTAGGTATCCTCGATTTGTCATACTCTTAACCCAAAACTTTCTTTCAGCTTATTGTATTTGTTATGGTGAGCAGCATCATTCCCTTCAGGCTTTATGCAGTAAATACTGTCTTTTCAGAGAAAAGGTAGTGTTTACATTACAGCCTAGGAATACATCTAGTGTCCACTCCTCAGATGGCAACTAGAGGTGATCCCTGGGGCACTGACATTCAGTGCCTGCACCTTCTGCATGGAGACACTGAACTTTCCTCTTAGAGATTGACCCAATGCATCTCTATAAGGAGATATTGATTGGCCAAGGTAGCGTTTGGCTCTGCCACCAGCCCACCTTTTTGGCAATCTCAGCCAATCCGATGGGAACACATTGTAATTGGCTCAGTCTATCACTTCTGGTGATCTCAGCCAAGAAGGCATATCAGGGACAGAGACAGCACCAGCAGTCTGGAATAAATGTTACTATATTTAAGAGGGCAAGGAGAGTAGATGGGCTAGGTAGGGTTTTTAACACTATAGGGTCTGGAAAACATGTTTGTGTTCCTGACCCTATAGTGTTTCTTTTTAATTTATTTTAAATAGTAAATTTAGAATTGTGTGATGTGGTATTCTATAAGCCTGTTCATCTTCTTGGACAATGTAATGTACAATACATGCAAGATTATGTTTTTAACAAGTAAATCCCATCACTTTTAATGATTGCATTCCAACCCAATGTGAATAATAATAAATAAAAAAGTAATCATCAGACAAACTGAAAATGCTGCTTCCAGAATAGCTGTATCATACAATAGCAAATCAATAGTTCTTTTATCTGACAATACTGGTGAAATGAAGAGGTTCTGGAAAATATTTTCCAACATATCTCAGGGACAAAAGCATATGGCTTAAATTGTATAGTGTACTAGGTTCAATCTGTAGTGCTTTAAAGCTAAATGAGATGCATGCAAAGCTCTTATTTTAAAGTCTTGTGTTATATCAAAAGGGACTTTTCTGTCTGTGTTTCATTTCTTTTGACATCACTCAATTGACAAAAGCATGAAAGAAGATAGTTTGGGGAAAGTGGAAAAAAAAGATGAAAGAATTAGAACCTTAATAAGGAAGACCACTTGAGATATAAAGGACAGCTAAGGTATACATGTATGCCAACTCAGAACCTATTAAAATTAGTACCATGAAGACATTTCAAAATAATGAGCATCATTGTTCTAATGCTATGCATAATTACACCACTTTTTTGTGAACACATTTTATTTGCAATGGTTTTAACAAATAAAAATATTATTTTAACAAACTAACATAGTAAACATTATGGCAGGGATAGGCAATCTTCGGCATGCCAGATGTTATGTACTACATCTCCCATAATGTTCTTACAGCTTAAATGCTGGCAGATGTAGTCCACAACATCTGGAGCATCAAAAGTTGTCTACACCTGTACTATGGCATTGTGTTGAGTGGTTTCTCAAGACTCATCAATGTAAATTGAACAAAGACCGTAAGAGAACAAAAATAACAATAAAAAATAACAATACAAGACATGCAGATCTCAAGGATTTCTATGAAAATGATCAACAATATTGCACCACTCTTTATGTTGACACGAACATTGCCAAAGATAGGTAAAAACCCAAATAATTGTGGCTGTCCTGACACTTCATTGTCCTGAAGGGTTGGACATTAGATTTAAGGGGTCCTCAAAATTTGAAATAAGATATACTTAAATTTAGTTTTTTTTTAGGGTTTAAGTTATAATGTAGTTATGATTAAAGAGCTATCCACATTACTAAGTTATATACATACACCGAGATGACATGGAGGTATACGCCCATCCATATGAGACTCTATACCCCATTTGTTGTACTCTCTAAATCCAGTGTCAATGCAGCATCTTCATTTAAATGTTTAAAATTCAGATGCTACTATTTCAATGGTAATTATTTCAATTTAGCCTAATTGTATTTGCCCATTTATTAGTGAATCATATAGCAGCATATATGAATATTTTATTGGATTATGGGGTGAGGGTACAGAAAATAGGGAGTAGTATAGGAAACATGTTAAAATATAAATAAAAATTTTTAATTAATTAAAATAAACAGATCGTGCCAAATATATGTATCTTATGAAAAAGGGTCAGCCATTTGCCATCAGCTGAAGCATTTCGACAATAGTTGATAGTCTCAGGGATACCTTCAGCACTAGAATGAGCGGAACCAGATATGCTTAAGATAATATGCAAATTATTATTTTCTGTAAAATACATTCAGTCAAATATTTTTTAAAAATCAAAATTCTAAATATACATCACATTTTATCAACTGTTTCTGTGGTATTTTTTCAAAGGGGCTTTAATGTAAACTTTTAGGGCATTAATCCTGTATTACTCTAGTTATTTTAGAAACTAGTTGTGTACTAATTATGCCATGTTTTGTGTAATGTTATTATCATTGCTGTTTATTTCCTTAATCCTCCCAGAATAGCATTATTAGTTGTTTTGCGTTGGTTGATTTTACAAAATAATTAGTGTATACATATAATTTATTTACCACTATGCAATTATTTGATTACTGTTGGTGTTTATGCTTTTAGATATAAGCCAAAGATGCTTTTGCAAAAAAAAAAAAAAAAAAAGGAATTTATAGTACCAAAAACTGCGCTGACAATAATTAATTTAGAATGCTGTTTCAGTGTCCCGTAAGTCCCCAAGGTACAGTCTGATCTCGAGCCCTTATGGAGGCTATGTCTTCACCTGGAACTCACAGCTGTACATACAGGTGAGGCACACTCTGTAGCTTGACTAATGATTATTTGCAACAAAAGCATACTTAATACTTCAAGAGTTCTAATATATTTCCAATTACGTGACTATTTCAACACTAGTGAATAGACTAGTTTTCTACACAGTCTGTGAGAGAAAATCTATGTTTTACCAGTTAAGTGCCAATGACAATCAATGGCATGATTTTGATCTGTGTTCCTTATCAGAATGGTAAGGAACATAGCAGCTCTGTTTAACCCCTTTGTCAATAAATGAGGACTTTGCACGCCAACATTGGTCTTTGTTGGCTGTATTTATATATGGTTCATTCCTTAAAGCAACAATCTAGTGTTAGGAATACAAACATATTCCTAATAGTGTTATACTAGTTATTGAGATTATTGGACTCCCCATAAGTTGTAAAATACATTATTTAACTTACTGCAATTGTGTAGACTGCCTCCATAACAAGGAAGAAACTCACTTGAGACCTCCTCACTGAGACAATAGGGCAACTTTTTTGTACGTTTCAAATGTTTTAATTGTTTCTGAAGAATTGTTTCTGTTTCTGAAGAAGATGGATGTATTTTAAGAATTTGTACAAGCTAGTCTTGCTGAGTGTCATTCTAGATATGGAGAAATACTTTAGGAAACTCATATTTACAGACTGGTAAACAGGGGTGGGGGCCGGAGAGGGGGATGACAGTATGTCCCCCCTCATTATCTTTATGGCCCCCCATCCGCCGTCCAGGGGCTGGTCCGGGTGGAGGACAGTAGGTCCCCCCCTCATTATCATTATGGCCCCCACCCGCTGCCCAGGGGTGGGGGCCGGAAAGGGGGAGGGCAGTAGGTCCCCCCCTCATTATCTTTATGGCCCCCACCCGCCGCCCAGGGGTGGGGGCCGGAGACGGGGAGGACAGTAGGTCCCCCCCTCATTATCTTTATGGCCCCCACCCGCCGCCCAGGGGTGGGGGCCGGGAGAGGACAGTAGGTCCCCCCCTCATTATCATTATGACCCCCACCCACCGCACAGGGGTGGGGGCCGGGGGGAGAAGGAGAGTAAGTCTCCCCCCCTTCAATCACTATTGTGGCCAGAAAGAGTCCCTGTGGGTTTTAAAATTCACCTGCCTATTGAAGTCTATGGCGGTTCGCCCGGTTCGCCCGGTTCGCCCGGTTCGCCTGGTTTGTGAACATTTGCGGAAACTCGCGTTCGCGGTTCGCAAACCGAAAATGTTATGTTCGCGACATCACTACCAAACAATGATCATGTGGCTGCAATTCAAAACTGTGTAGACATGGTCAAAATGTTTAGTAGATCACTGTTTGCCCTAATAATATAATGGGGAAGAAGGGACACTGAGACCATAACACGATTGTTATGCTAAAATTCTGGTGACTCCAGTAACTTAGTAACAACTGACATACTGGCATTTTTATCCTGTATTGTATATCTATATGATTGCTTAGTAAGTATTTCTGTTTTAGATGTTTACACGCAGTTTGTATGAGCTCTATTAATTTTTGGGAAACTATGCTGTGATTGAGAGCACAACAGAGATCAAAAGAAATTAGCTTCTAATATTTAAACCTCTAGATCCCCTGTGTTTCCAGAGATTTCCAGAATATGAGCAGGTAATGACTTTTGCAGAAATTGCCTTAAAAGGAAGTATAGGGACCGCCAGTAGGTGGATTAGCAGGCCGTCTAAGGTGCACTGGCACTGGTGGCACATTGTGTGGGTGATGAGCAGAAGGGGAGAGCACTGCACAGCACTCCCCTAATGCCGGTCACAGAATGTAGCATGGACCACAGCCGTGGACCACAGTAGAGGAGCTCCTGTGCTTACTGAGAGTGTTGAGCAGCTTCCGGTCATACTGGGGAGAGATAACATGAGCTCCTCAAAGCAGACCACGGATCAGCCATGCTGCTTGAAGGAGGGAGGTGAGCTGGTCCGGTGGTAAGACCACAAGGGGGAGGGGGAGGAGAGGTACACAGAGGGCTGGGGAGGGGGGTGAAGAGAGGCACACAAAGGTCTAGGGGGTGAGGAAAGGTAAACCGAGAACTGGGGAGGTGAGCAAAGGCACAGAGAGGGCTGGGGGTGAAGAGAGGCACAAAGAGGACTGGGAGTGGGGAAAGGCATACAGAGGGCTGGGGGTGTGGAGAGGCACACAGAAGGCTTGTGGTCGAGGTGAGGCACACAGGAGACTGAAGGGGAAGGAGAAGCACATAGATGGTTGGGGGGTGATGAGAGGCACACAGAGAGCTGGGGAAGGAGAGGCACACAGATAACTGGGGGTTAGGAGAGGCACACAGAGAGCTGAAGGAGGGAAGAGAGGCCCGTACAGAGAGCTGGGGGGGTGAGGATAGAGGACTAAGGTGGGAGGAGAGGCACACATAGGGCTAAGGGGGAGGAGAGGCACATAAATAGTTGAAGGGGGGAGAGGCATGAGTTCTGTGGGGGAGGAGAGGCACATAGAGGGCTGGGAGGGTAATGAGAGGCACATAAATAGTTGAAGGGGGAGGCACACATAGTGCTATGGGGAGGAGAGGCACATAGGGGGCTGGGGAGTAGAAGAGGTGCACCTAAAGCTGGGGGATTGGAGAGGTGCACAGAGGGCTAAAGTGTGTAAGAGAGACTCAAAGAGGGCTAAGGGGGAGGAGAAACACACAGAGGACTGAGTGGGGGAGAAGAGGGACACAGAGGGCTTGGAGAAGTAGAGGCACACAGAGGGTGTAAGGTGGGGGGAGAAGAGGCACACAGAGGGCTGAGGGAGAGGTGAGGAACACAGTGGACTGGGGTAGAAAAGGCACACAGAGTACTGGAGGGGGTGAGGCACATAGAGGACTTAAGGAGGGAAAGGCACAGAGTGGATGGGGAACAAAGATAAACAGAAGGGCTGGGGGAGAATAGAGAGACACACAAAGGGGCAGGGGGAGAAGAGATACAAAAGTGGCTATGGGGAAAGAGACAGACATAGGAGCTGGGGGAAGGGTAAAGAGACACACAAAGGGTTGGGGATAAAGAGACACACAGAGGTGCTTGGACAAAAAGAGACACAAAGGACTTGTGGGGCAAATAGACACACAGAGGGATGGGGGATAACAGGCACACAGAGGGGCTGGGGGAGAAGAGAGATACACAAAGGGGCTGGGGAAGATAGACATAGAGGGGCTGGGGAAGAGAGAAACAGAGGTACTGGGAGACAAAAGAGACACACAAAGTTTACATTTTTTGCTTTTGCCTTTGTGGGTGTGGGGTACAAGTAGCTGGCTTTTTTCTAGGAAGCAAAATAGTCTTGCACCGGCCATGGAGATGGGAATATGAAATCAAGAGTTTTAGATAAAAGACTATTAGAACCACAAGTCTTATCAATCCTCTGGCCTTGTATATTTAAGAGGCATTGGTGAAACACTGAAAAGTTGGACACACTATGGGAGATTTACACCTTACTTTTCCCACTGTGGACGACTTCAAACATTATCATTATTATCACTACTCCATTGTATTGCACATCGTGAGTGCTTAGTAAATATGTATTTATTATCACTACTCTATTGTATTGTACATTGTGAGTGCTTAGTAAATATGTATTTAGTGAGCATGAAAGAGGTTTTTCGGGACATGCAGCAGATAAAAATAATGTATTGTAGTTAAACAGACTCAGCAAAATAGTTGATTACATTGTTTTTGTTCCAGAACTACCATAGACATTCTACATATTTATAACATAGTGATTATATGATTTAAATGTTCAAAATGACTAAAAAAACAAAACAAAAAAAACATTAGTAATGTACAGTGTGCACATTCCTTAAATAAACTAGCATTCTTAAACTATTATTATTGTTGTTTAATCTCAATAAGTACAATTGTATTAGGCAGTGCAATCATTTACATGAATACTACAGTTTATTTTATAGATGCATCAATTCTTATATGTAAATATAAAGCATTAGACTATTTTATATGCACAAAATAGGCCATTACATTATTTTACATAAAAAAACTAAGTCTTCATAAATAATCAAAATGATATATTAACTATTTATTTATTTTATTTATTATTGCCATTTATATAGCGCCAACAGATTCCGTAGCGCTTTACAATATTATGAGAGGGGGATTTAACTATAAATAGGACAGTTACAAATAAACTTACAGGAACAATAGGTTGAAGAGGACCCTGCTCAAACGAGCTTACATTCTATAGGAGGTGGGGTGTAAAACACATTAGGACAGGAATTTACAATCAAATAAGGTGGGCTGCCCTTTCGGAGAGGGCAAGAGACAGGTATGTGAGGTAAGGGTTAGTCTTGGAGGCCATAAGCTTTCCTAAAGAGATGGGTTTTAACACACATTTTATTATAGATAACTATGCATATTTTTTGCTCACTTGTTTAAACAGTTAAAAATAGCTAATAACTGTATTTTTGCATTCTAATTCTATTTTAAAATTATAATTCTATTCATCCTTTCATTTTTTTTGTAAAGTGAAATATTTTAAATGTAATATTTACCTTCTTACATAGTCATCACTATTTCTACCATAGATCCTACCATGGAAAGTCTTTGAATAAAGCTTTTTTTCTTCCCAGACTAAAACGCAGATGATTTTTTTTTTTTTTAGTTGAGAGATCATCCTTTTTAAATTATTTTAATGTATGAATTACCCAGATTTCACATAAAAGTACGTCTGAAATATAAATACCGGTACTTATCAGATTCTTAGCTTTGCGCAATAATAGCTTCATGTGTCTACCTTTATAATTCCTATAAATTGTTGACATTTTTAGAAACAAATATACTAAAATCAAATCTGTAATCAGTAAAAAATAAAAAAGTGTGACATTCTGTTGGTGATAATATGCATATATCTGTGTGATCGTGTAAAAAAATGTTTATGCAAATATATATATATATATATATATATAGAGATCGAAGGTAGGAAAAGCACTCCAAGGACTTCTTTCAATGTAGAAAATAAGTAAATTTTATTCGGCAACTGCCATAAGAACTCAACGTTTCAGTCCTGTGTCAGGACTTTCGTCAGGATAACAGTGCATTGTAATAGTGACAGAATATATAGCAAAGTTAAACAGTTCTAATCCAATTAAAATCAAAATACAGTACATACGATCCAGCTGAGACTTACCCCACACCCTGTGTAACGAACTGCCTGGGCGCCAGAAAATCGCGGGCAAAATTGATTCCATTCCAAGTATTCTGCAGCTGTACGAATTGCTGCTGTGCTGGCCACGCGTCGGCCGTTCCCATGGTTACCGGCTAGGCCTCAAATTAGCGTACGTTTGCATATTGTCATGGCAACCAGCCGATCGTAGTATGAACGGTTTGCAGGTCGGTTCCGTACACAGGATGTAGGGGATGGAGCATATGTATTATAAGAGGACCTAAAGTCACTAGCTAATGACAAAACATAGTATAGTTTAGGTTTATAACAACATTTGCATAGTGGCAAGGCAAATACGTCGTGTCCATACTGTTTAGTGGTATGGGTAAAGACATACTAGGGGTCTTAGGTTAAATGCTAGTGAATGATACAGATTAGATCCTAATGGGTGAGAAGACAATCTTAAGTAGCCACACTGGTGTTGATACGACTATACACACAGGATTTTACACAACTATATACATAAAGTCCATCGCAGGCCAAAACCGCCATAATGTCCAGTCAAAGGAAAATACCCAAAGTGTACTTCTCATTGAGGCCTTTGGGTTGGACTGTGTCCAGCGTCCGAATCCAATAAAGTTCTCTTTGTAACAAGAGTTTTTTTCGGTCGCCGCCCCTAAGTGGTTGTGGGACATGGTCAATCGCCGTAAACTTCATGGAGGGCAGGGGATGGCTTTTTTCCCAAAAATGCTTGGCTACTGGTAGCTCAGAGCCCTTGTCCCTGTATGCAATGCGAATACTGGAACGATGATTGCGCATCCTCTCCCTGAGTGGAAGGTCCGTTTTGCCCACATAAGCCAGTCCACAAGGGCAGACCAATTTGTATACTACATGGTCGCTGGTACAGGTGAGTCTGTGTCTGATAGTGTATTTCCTGCCCGTGTGTGGATGGGCGAAGGTCTTGCACGGGATCATGTGACTGCAGGTAACGCATCCTAGGCATCTGTAGCATCCCAGGTTCGAGTGGGTAGTTGGTTTGTCATAGCAATGCGTGGGGTCCGTCTTGACCAGTAGATCCCTTAGGTTTTTACCCCTGCGGTAGCACATCATTGGTGGCTGTCGAAATTGGCTTGGTAAGCTGGTGTCATTTGTCATCATGCGCCAGTTGTGGTTGGTAGACTCCCTGATGCGGTCAGAGATGGTTGTGTACGTGATGGGGAATGTCAGTCTTCCCACCTTTGGCTTCTGTGTTGGAACCACTTCCAGGCTTTTCTCCAGAGCTTGCTGCAATATGCTGGGGCTGTATCCTCGAGCCAAGAACTTATTCCACATTTCGTTCAATTGATGCTGTCTGTTGGTTTCATTCGAGTTGTTCCTGATTACTCTCAGGAACTGGGACTGTGGGAGGGAATTCTTTAGGTGCCTTGGATGGTAGCTGTCCGCGTGCAGAATGGTGTTTCTGTCGGTTGGCTTACTGTACAAAGTGTATGCTATTTTCCTGTGTTCTATGTACAATCGTATATCGAGGAAGTCAATCGTTTGTTCATTTGTCGTCATGGTGATGCGGACCGGTGTGTCGGTACTGTTGATGTATTCCAGCAGTTGTTCAGGTGTAGGTCCTCCTTTTTTCCAAATCATTATGATATCGTCTATAAAACGTTTATAGAACAAGATACTATCTTGGAATGGGGTGATTATATGCTCCTGCTCGAAGATGTACATATAGCCGTTGGCGTACATAGGCGCCATGGCCGCTCCCATTGACGTTCCAGCTCTTTGTTGATACCACGTTTGTTCAAATCTAAAGTAATTCTGGTTTAACACCAGGTGTAGTAGCTCCAAGGTGTACTCTATTGGGGGTCCAATGTACAAAGATGATGCTGTTAGTATTTGTCTCATTGCGTCAATGCCCTTGTCATGTGGGATGACAGTATATAGACTCCTGACATCGCAGGTGATGAACGTTGTCCCTTCTTCTAAGTTATCCAGTAGTCGCAACTCTGTTAATAGACTTGGTGTATCCTTGATACACGTTCTCAATTCCTCAACCGGTTTCTTGAACAGAAAGTCAAGCCACTTGGCTATGGGTTCTAAGATCCCCCCGATTGCTGAGACTATGGGTCTTCCTGGAGGCAGAGTTGGATGTTTATGGATTTTGGGCAATGTGTACATTACAGGTGTCCTGGGTTTCGTTTGTAGTAGGTATCTATACAGATCCTCCGAAATGTAGGTCGCATCTAGTCCTTGCTGTAGGGTCTGTTGAACCTTCTGCATAATTGCCTGTGTGGGGTCAGCCTCGAGTTTGGAGTAAGTGCTGGTGTCCTGAAGCTGGTTCAGAATTTCTTGTCTGTAATCACTGTAATTCAACAAGACAATCCCTCCTCCTTTATCTGCTGGGCGAATTATTAGATTTGGATCTCTGGCCAGTGAGGTGATGATATGCCGTTCCTCCTTGGTGATGTTTGATCTAGGTTTCTTGGGTTTAGTAAGGTGGTCTTGTGTCTCCTGGTTTAGTGACCTCAGGAATGTTTTTATGGTCGGTTGGTTAGGCAGTGGGTCCCACACACTTTTAGGTTTGAATAAGTTTGTTTGTGTATGCTCAGTGCCACTTGCTTTGAAGAAATCCTTCAATCTTAGTGTCCTCCCAAATTTGTAGTTCTCAATTTCTTGGGTCAATGGAATTGGGTAGTTTGTGGGTACGAATGAGAGCCCCTTCATTAGCAGACGGTTCTCTGTGTGACTCAACTTTCGTGTCGACAGATTAAAGATCGGGATCATCTCCGTCTCGGTGGTTTGCCTTTCAGACCGGTAAACGCCACCCTTCTGTCCTCTTCTTGTGATGTAGCGTCTGGCTCTAGGTCTTGTCTGGAGCGTTGTCGTGTTGTGGTTCCTGTCGCTGTCGTACCTCTCTCTAAAAAAAGGTTTGTATTTTGAGTAGATTCTGGTCTTTGTTGAGTGTCAGAATCGGAGGTAGACTCGCCCGACGTTTTGTCTATCGTGAATTGTCGTGGTCTTCTTATTGGTCGTCTGTTTCTGTTGAAACGAGGGGCTTCATTCTGGCCGCTTAGCCACCGGTATACCCTATGTTCAGTATAGTCATTTTTCACCTTTTCTTGCTTTTCACGTTTGAATCTGATTAGATCCGTTTTATATTCTTTGACATTCTGTTCCAGTCTGAGGAGGGTCGGAGCCGCTTCAGTGGATGTCAGCAGAATCACCTCTTTTGCCTCTAGTTGTGTGATTCTTTGTCTAATCTTAATGAGATCTTCTTTCACATCCTCTATGATTATGAGGATCAGGTCCAACGAGCATTTATTTAACACCGATATCCATTTTTTACAGACCTTTGGCTTGGCTCGTCCAATTGTGGGGATGTTCTTAATTCTGAACCCTCTTGGTATTTGTAGCCTTCTGTGGTAGTCTGACAAAAACAGTCCATGCAAGTCTAGATCTGTCTCTTTCTTTTTCAGACGTATAAGGTCCAGGTAAATCTCTTTAAGTGTGGTCGTTTGTGGTAAGTCTGTTGTTAGGGAATCCCATCTGATACGATCGGCATCCTCCTCTGTATATTGGAAGATTTCCGCTTGTTCCAATAGGCCTCCTGCTTGTGAGAAAAACTCTTCCATGTGAACTCTCAGAGTGTTCGTTATGTACTGCAGATAGTTTCTGTATGTGTCCAGAAATGGTGGCTGCTACTGTCTATGTCAACTCTGTGCGTCGTGCAGGTGACTTTAGGAACAGTAGTGCACTGCTAAAAGTAATGGGTGGTTGCCCACTTGGATCATAGGAATTCTCCGTGTCCAGTAGTAATCCTCATTCCATATCCGTAGTGGGTGATAGGAAGAGCAACAATCTGATGATGTCAATATTACGGGTGCATAGCTGGTCTATTGCTATTTAGACCGAATTATACAAAATTGTCCAATGCTTGCACTCCTGTAAGGATGTAGGTATAGCCCGGTGCTTGTCAGCAAATTATATAGAGATCGAAGGTAGGAAAAGCACTCCAAGGACTTCTTTCAATGTAGAAAATAAGTAAATTTTATTCGGCAACTGCCATAAGAACTCAACGTTTCAGTCCTGTGTCAGGACTTTCGTCAGGATAACAGTGCATTGTAATAGTGACAGAATATATAGCAAAGTTAAACAGTTCTAATCCAATTAAAATCAAAATACAGTACATACGATCCAGCTGAGACTTACCCCACACCCTGTGTAACGAACTGCCTGGGCGCCAGAAAATCGCGGGCAAAATTGATTCCATTCCAAGTATTCTGCAGCTGTACGAATTGCTGCTGTGCTGGCCACGCGTCGGCCGTTCCCATGGTTACCGGCTAGGCCTCAAATTAGCGTACGTTTGCATATTGTCATGGCAACCAGCCGATCGTAGTATGAACGGTTTGCAGGTCGGTTCCGTACACAGGATGTAGGGGATGGAGCATATGTATTATAAGAGGACCTAAAGTCACTAGCTAATGACAAAACATAGTATAGTTTAGGTTTATAACAACATTTGCATAGTGGCAAGGCAAATACGTCGTGTCCATACTGTTTAGTGGTATGGGTAAAGACATACTAGGGGTCTTAGGTTAAATGCTAGTGAATGATACAGATTAGATCCTAATGGGTGAGAAGACAATCTTAAGTAGCCACACTGGTGTTGATACGACTATACACACAGGATTTTACACAACTATATACATAAAGTCCATCGCAGGCC
Source organism: Pelobates fuscus (assembly GCF_036172605.1). Classification (NCBI taxonomy): domain Eukaryota; kingdom Metazoa; phylum Chordata; class Amphibia; order Anura; family Pelobatidae; genus Pelobates; species Pelobates fuscus. The sequence continues at coordinate 118,169,609 of NC_086317.1, forward strand.
AAAACCGCCATAATGTCCAGTCAAAGGAAAATACCCAAAGTGTACTTCTCATTGAGGCCTTTGGGTTGGACTGTGTCCAGCGTCCGAATCCAATAAAGTTCTCTTTGTAACAAGAGTTTTTTTCGGTCGCCGCCCCTAAGTGGTTGTGGGACATGGTCAATCGCCGTAAACTTCATGGAGGGCAGGGGATGGCTTTTTTCCCAAAAATGCTTGGCTACTGGTAGCTCAGAGCCCTTGTCCCTGTATGCAATGCGAATACTGGAACGATGATTGCGCATCCTCTCCCTGAGTGGAAGGTCCGTTTTGCCCACATAAGCCAGTCCACAAGGGCAGACCAATTTGTATACTACATGGTCGCTGGTACAGGTGAGTCTGTGTCTATCAGACACAGACTCACCTGTACCAGCGACCATGTAGTATACAAATTGGTCTGCCCTTGTGGACTGGCTTATGTTTTTTTCGGTCGCCGCCCCTAAGTGGTTGTGGGACATGGTCAATCGCCGTAAACTTCATGGAGGGCAGGGGATGGCTTTTTTCCCAAAAATGCTTGGCTACTGGTAGCTCAGAGCCCTTGTCCCTGTATGCAATGCGAATACTGGAACGATGATTGCGCATCCTCTCCCTGAGTGGAAGGTCCGTTTTGCCCACATAAGCCAGTCCACAAGGGCAGACCAATTTGTATACTACATGGTCGCTGGTACAGGTGAGTCTGTGTCTATCAGACACAGACTCACCTGTACCAGCGACCATGTAGTATACAAATTGGTCTGCCCTTGTGGACTGGCTTATGTGGGCAAAACGGACCTTCCACTCAGGGAGAGGATGCGCAATCATCGTTCCAGTATTCGCATTGCATACAGGGACAAGGGCTCTGAGCTACCAGTAGCCAAGCATTTTTGGGAAAAAAGCCATCCCCTGCCCTCCATGAAGTTTACGGCGATTGACCATGTCCCACAACCACTTAGGGGCGGCGACCGAAAAAAACTCTTGTTACAAAGAGAACTTTATTGGATTCGGACGCTGGACACAGTCCAACCCAAAGGCCTCAATGAGAAGTACACTTTGGGTATTTTCCTTTGACTGGACATTATGGCGGTTTTGGCCTGCGATGGACTTTATGTATATAGTTGTGTAAAATCCTGTGTGTATAGTCGTATCAACACCAGTGTGGCTACTTAAGATTGTCTTCTCACCCATTAGGATCTAATCTGTATCATTCACTAGCATTTAACCTAAGACCCCTAGTATGTCTTTACCCATACCACTAAACAGTATGGACACAACGTATTTGCCTTGCCACTATGCAAATGTTGTTATAAACCTAAACTATACTATGTTTTGTCATTAGCTAGTGACTTTAGGTCCTCTTATAATACATATGCTCCATCCCCTACATCCTGTGTACGGAACCGACCTGCAAACCGTTCATACTACGATCGGCTGGTTGCCATGACAATATGCAAACGTACGCTAATTTGAGGCCTAGCCGGTAACCATGGGAACGGCCGACGCGTGGCCAGCACAGCAGCAATTCGTACAGCTGCAGAATACTTGGAATGGAATCAATTTTGCCCGCGATTTTCTGGCGCCCAGGCAGTTCGTTACACAGGGTGTGGGGTAAGTCTCAGCTGGATCGTATGTACTGTATTTTGATTTTAATTGGATTAGAACTGTTTAACTTTGCTATATATTCTGTCACTATTACAATGCACTGTTATCCTGACGAAAGTCCTGACACAGGACTGAAACGTTGAGTTCTTATGGCAGTTGCCGAATAAAATTTACTTATTTTCTACATTGAAAGAAGTCCTTGGAGTGCTTTTCCTACCTTCGATCTCTATATAATTTGCTGACAAGCACCGGGCTATACCTACATCCTTACAGGAGTGCAAGCATTGGACAATTTTGTATAATTCGGTCTAAATAGCAATAGACCAGCTATGCACCCGTAATATTGACATCATCAGATTGTTGCTCTTCCTATCACCCACTACGGATATGGAATGAGGATTACTACTGGACACGGAGAATTCCTATGATCCAAGTGGGCAACCACCCATTACTTTTAGCAGTGCACTACTGTTCCTAAAGTCACCTGCACGACGCACAGAGTTGACATAGACAGTAGCAGCCACCATTTCTGGACACATACAGAAACTATCTGCAGTACATAACGAACACTCTGAGAGTTCACATGGAAGAGTTTTTCTCACAAGCAGGAGGCCTATTGGAACAAGCGGAAATCTTCCAATATACAGAGGAGGATGCCGATCGTATCAGATGGGATTCCCTAACAACAGACTTACCACAAACGACCACACTTAAAGAGATTTACCTGGACCTTATACGTCTGAAAAAGAAAGAGACAGATCTAGACTTGCATGGACTGTTTTTGTCAGACTACCACAGAAGGCTACAAATACCAAGAGGGTTCAGAATTAAGAACATCCCCACAATTGGACGAGCCAAGCCAAAGGTCTGTAAAAAATGGATATCGGTGTTAAATAAATGCTCGTTGGACCTGATCCTCATAATCATAGAGGATGTGAAAGAAGATCTCATTAAGATTAGACAAAGAATCACACAACTAGAGGCAAAAAAGGTGATTCTGCTGACATCCACTGAAGCGGCTCCGACCCTCCTCAGACTGGAACAGAATGTCAAAGAATATAAAACGGATCTAATCAGATTCAAACGTGAAAAGCAAGAAAAGGTGAAAAATGACTATACTGAACATAGGGTATACCGGTGGCTAAGCGGCCAGAATGAAGCCCCTCGTTTCAACAGAAACAGACGACCAATAAGAAGACCACGACAATTCACGATAGACAAAACGTCGGGCGAGTCTACCTCCGATTCTGACACTCAACAAAGACCAGAATCTACTCAAAATACAAACCTTTTTTTAGAGAGAGGTACGACAGCGACAGGAACCACAACACGACAACGCTCCAGACAAGACCTAGAGCCAGACGCTACATCACAAGAAGAGGACAGAAGGGTGGCGTTTACCGGTCTGAAAGGCAAACCACCGAGACGGAGATGATCCCGATCTTTAATCTGTCGACACGAAAGTTGAGTCACACAGAGAACCGTCTGCTAATGAAGGGGCTCTCATTCGTACCCACAAACTACCCAATTCCATTGACCCAAGAAATTGAGAACTACAAATTTGGGAGGACACTAAGATTGAAGGATTTCTTCAAAGCAAGTGGCACTGAGCATACACAAACAAACTTATTCAAACCTAAAAGTGTGTGGGACCCACTGCCTAACCAACCGACCATAAAAACATTCCTGAGGTCACTAAACCAGGAGACACAAGACCACCTTACTAAACCCAAGAAACCTAGATCAAACATCACCAAGGAGGAACGGCATATCATCACCTCACTGGCCAGAGATCCAAATCTAATAATTCGCCCAGCAGATAAAGGAGGAGGGATTGTCTTGTTGAATTACAGTGATTACAGACAAGAAATTCTGAACCAGCTTCAGGACACCAGCACTTACTCCAAACTCGAGGCTGACCCCACACAGGCAATTATGCAGAAGGTTCAACAGACCCTACAGCAAGGACTAGATGCGACCTACATTTCGGAGGATCTGTATAGATACCTACTACAAACGAAACCCAGGACACCTGTAATGTACACATTGCCCAAAATCCATAAACATCCAACTCTGCCTCCAGGAAGACCCATAGTCTCAGCAATCGGGGGGATCTTAGAACCCATAGCCAAGTGGCTTGACTTTCTGTTCAAGAAACCGGTTGAGGAATTGAGAACGTGTATCAAGGATACACCAAGTCTATTAACAGAGTTGCGACTACTGGATAACTTAGAAGAAGGGACAACGTTCATCACCTGCGATGTCAGGAGTCTATATACTGTCATCCCACATGACAAGGGCATTGACGCAATGAGACAAATACTAACAGCATCATCTTTGTACATTGGACCCCCAATAGAGTACACCTTGGAGCTACTACACCTGGTGTTAAACCAGAATTACTTTAGATTTGAACAAACGTGGTATCAACAAAGAGCTGGAACGTCAATGGGAGCGGCCATGGTGCCTATGTACGCCAACGGCTATATGTACATCTTCGAGCAGGAGCATATAATCACCCCATTCCAAGATAGTATCTTGTTCTATAAACGTTTTATAGACGATATCATAATGATTTGGAAAAAAGGAGGACCTACACCTGAACAACTGCTGGAATACATCAACAGTACCGACACACCGGTCCGCATCACCATGACGACAAATGAACAAACGATTGACTTCCTCGATATACGATTGTACATAGAACACAGGAAAATAGCATACACTTTGTACAGTAAGCCAACCGACAGAAACACCATTCTGCACGCGGACAGCTACCATCCAAGGCACCTAAAGAATTCCCTCCCACAGTCCCAGTTCCTGAGAGTAATCAGGAACAACTCGAATGAAACCAACAGACAGCATCAATTGAACGAAATGTGGAATAAGTTCTTGGCTCGAGGATACAGCCCCAGCATATTGCAGCAAGCTCTGGAGAAAAGCCTGGAAGTGGTTCCAACACAGAAGCCAAAGGTGGGAAGACTGACATTCCCCATCACGTACACAACCATCTCTGACCGCATCAGGGAGTCTACCAACCACAACTGGCGCATGATGACAAATGACACCAGCTTACCAAGCCAATTTCGACAGCCACCAATGATGTGCTACCGCAGGGGTAAAAACCTAAGGGATCTACTGGTCAAGACGGACCCCACGCATTGCTATGACAAACCAACTACCCACTCGAACCTGGGATGCTACAGATGCCTAGGATGCGTTACCTGCAGTCACATGATCCCGTGCAAGACCTTCGCCCATCCACACACGGGCAGGAAATACACTATCAGACACAGACTCACCTGTACCAGCGACCATGTAGTATACAAATTGGTCTGCCCTTGTGGACTGGCTTATGTGGGCAAAACGGACCTTCCACTCAGGGAGAGGATGCGCAATCATCGTTCCAGTATTCGCATTGCATACAGGGACAAGGGCTCTGAGCTACCAGTAGCCAAGCATTTTTGGGAAAAAAGCCATCCCCTGCCCTCCATGAAGTTTACGGCGATTGACCATGTCCCACAACCACTTAGGGGCGGCGACCGAAAAAAACTCTTGTTACAAAGAGAACTTTATTGGATTCGGACGCTGGACACAGTCCAACCCAAAGGCCTCAATGAGAAGTACACTTTGGGTATTTTCCTTTGACTGGACATTATGGCGGTTTTGGCCTGCGATGGACTTTATGTATATAGTTGTGTAAAATCCTGTGTGTATAGTCGTATCAACACCAGTGTGGCTACTTAAGATTGTCTTCTCACCCATTAGGATCTAATCTGTATCATTCACTAGCATTTAACCTAAGACCCCTAGTATGTCTTTACCCATACCACTAAACAGTATGGACACGACGTATTTGCCTTGCCACTATGCAAATGTTGTTATAAACCTAAACTATACTATGTTTTGTCATTAGCTAGTGACTTTAGGTCCTCTTATAATACATATGCTCCATCCCCTACATCCTGTGTACGGAACCGACCTGCAAACCGTTCATACTACGATCGGCTGGTTGCCATGACAATATGCAAACGTACGCTAATTTGAGGCCTAGCCGGTAACCATGGGAACGGCCGACGCGTGGCCAGCACAGCAGCAATTCGTACAGCTGCAGAATACTTGGAATGGAATCAATTTTGCCCGCGATTTTCTGGCGCCCAGGCAGTTCGTTAC